>NC_134587.1:103597850-104245935 GCF_037038515.1 Microtus pennsylvanicus | reverse complement strand
TTCAGAGCAACTGCTTGAGTTGTAAGAGAGAGCAAGGTGGTGTGAGTCTAAGTCCAGAGCAGTGGAGGGAAGGGGGCTCTGTAGTCGCCTAGTGGGTGGTCTTGTGAGTGCTGGACTCAACAGCATGGAACTGAGATCATACCATCTACTGGTGTCAATGTTAAAGCAAACAAGTTTATTTTCCTTGGTCTACAATGGTATTAAAAAGAATAATAGCATCAGGCATGTCACCAACTCCACATTCTTACTTTGTACCAAATAACCGTGCAAAGTTAGATGCTGTTTCTCTAGACGGCAATTACAGAAGTAATTATAGTGTTCAGTGATATATTTAGAGATAGCAAATAGTCTCCTCTCAAACCTAAAGAAAGAAAACTTATTTAATCCAAAATTTGGATTCTGTAAAATGTCTGATGGGTCCTCCCCCGAACACTACTTACTTAGAAGAAGAGCAAAGGGGTGCACATACACAAAGCAGCCTTATCTCATGCCTTAGTCAGGTTAGAGTTCTCCGCAAAACTCTGAAGTACAAAGATGTCCAGTCTAAAAGGACTTCCCCTCACTCTTCTCCTTATCATCTGCTTCCTAGCATTCTGGTATGAAGGGAATGATGCCTGGACACAAGAGGAGATCCGAGGATTCATTTACCTTAGCTGAATCAATCTTGACTCTATATATCACACAAAACATTTTCCTAAGAAAAAGGTATATTCTGATTTCTACTATGGTATGGTTGTCTCCTAAAAGTAAAAGAAAGATGGAAGAATTCTGTTATTTTAAATAAAGTCATAAAAGACCTGTAAAAACAGTAGCATAGATGGCAAGCCTTCCTGAAATTTAATTTAGGGGCTACACCTTGGTGTACTTTGATGAATAATGCCATTCCATTCAAAAGTTCATTCCTGGGGTATTGACAGAGGTTTCTATCCCACCTGGTCCTGCAGTCATTCAGTCCCAAAGAAACACACAGAGGTCTACATTAATCATAAACTGGTTGGCCTATTAGCTCAGGCTTCTTATTACCTCTTCCTTCCTACATTAACGCATAATTTTTGTTTGTGTGAGTCACGTGGCTTGGTACCTTTTCTCATCTGCTTCCTCTGCGTCTGGGTGACGAGTACAGACTGAGTCTTTGCTATTCCCAGAATTCTCCTGTTCTTGTTGCTCTACCTCTACTTCCTACATGGTCATCCCACCCATACTTCTTGCCTGGCTACTGGCCAATCAGCATTTTATTAAAACAATACAAGTGACAGGGTACAAGACCATTGTCCCATAGCCCTGGGCACTGCTGTAGACTTAGAAATATCACATTAGAGACTTACTCATAGGTGTGTGGAAATTTTCTTGTGTTCAACATTAATTCCTAGTGTTTAGAAAAATTTCAATTGGTTACTTGGGCTGTTAGAGAAATAAGGGTACCTTGGAGAGAGAGGAAGAAGCAAGATACAAGGGATTTGCCTATAGTGAACCAGTTTTGCCAGTTCCATCATTGACCTGGAGTTATTTCTGGTTTGGTTTCCCATTTTTCCTAAAGAAGACAACTTTTAATCCCTTGGATTTCTAGGGTGACTCAGACACAAGACACAAGACACACTCAGGTCCATACACACGACTTTCAAAACAGTTATGGTGGGGCTCCCAGCATTGCTCTGGGGGAACCTAAGTTACTAGTAGCAGGATATCAGCAAAACTGAAGGCTACCACAATATTGCACCCTGACTGTGTGCTATACTCCTTGTTTGTCCCAGAGTTACGTCCTGGTAGACTTTCATACTGAAGAACTCAGGCCACTGCATTGAAAGGTGCAAGGATTAGATGTCACATGGAGTGTTTTGAATAAGAAAGCCCTCTATGTAAGGGCTTTGGCTTTGCCTCAAGTGATGTGACAGACTTTGTGGGCTTCTATGGGACCCTTTACCCTCTCTAAGGAGTAGATGCCAAGATTGATGGGAAAAGATGGGAGGATGGGAGGCAGAGGAAACTGGAAACTGAGATTGGTATGCAAAGTGAGATTGTTTTTAAAAAATGTCCCCCATATATTTAAATGCTTATTCATCAGGGAGTTGCAGAACTTGAGAATGATTAGGAGGTGTGGCCTTTTTAGAGCAGGTGTGGCTTTGTTGGAGGAAGTATGTCACTAGGGGTAGATTTTGAGGTTTCTAAAGCATGAGCCAGACCTAGTGTCTCTTCCTGCTGCCTGTGGATCTAAATGTCAACTCTCAGCAATTTCTCAGGAACCATGTCTACCTCTATAACATCATGCTCCCCACCATGGTGATGATGAACTAAGCCTCTGAAGCTGTAAGCAAGCCCCAATAAAATGCTGTCTTTTATAAGAACTGCAGCAGTCATGCTGTTTCTTCATAGCAATAGAACAGTGATGAGACATCACTAGGCCAAGCACGGACAACACTCTTTAGCTAGTGGCATCCACGTTGAATTTGGACGTGCATAGGACTACTTTCTTCTTTCTATGTTTTCCCTTAGGGAATGCACTGTATCATCTACTTCTGTCCCACAACTGCATATTGGAAAAGGAAAACTTGTCTAATTTAAGTAACTATAATTAGAGGAATCTTGTCTCAGGGTTAATGACACTGCCAATAAAACCCATAACTGATTTTGAAGATGTAATATGTGTGATTTGTGGCTTGTGGTGGTTTGAATAAGAATAACCCCTATAAGATCATATATCTGAATGTTTAATCATCGGGGGATGGAACTCATTGATGGGACTGGAAGGATTAGGAGGAAGTGTGCCTCTGGGGGCGGGCTCTGAGGTTGTAAAATCATGCCAGACTCAGGTTCTCTCATAGTCTGTGGATCAGGAGAGCTTTCAGCTACTGCTCCAATACTGTGCATGCCACTGTGTACCCCACCATGATGTAATGGACTAAAATGCCAAATCTGTAAGCAAGCCCACAATTAAATGCACTTTTTAATTAATAGTTGCCTTGGTCATAGTGTTTATTCTCAGCAATAGAACAGTACTATGATAGGGCTTATATTAGATGCTAGGATGTGTCAAGATTTTGCATGTAATGTGAAGACATGAATTATGGGGACCAGAGAGCAGCATTCTATGAGTTGCATTGTGTTTCTTTCAAGTCCATATAACTACTAATCCATTCTACCCTGGAATGTGACTGTGTTTGGATATGGGACCTTTAAAGAGATAATAAGATAAAATGAAGTCATATTTCTGGGCTAAAATCTACTGTAGCTGTGTCCTTAAAAGAACTGATGAAGACAAAGCACCACAGATCGAGAGCAAAGACATAAAGCACAATAAAGTCATCTGAAAGTCAGGGAGAGGGACCTAGGAGAGATGGAACCTGTCAACACCTAGAGCTTATACTTCTAATCTCTAGAACTGTGTGGAAATTAATCACTGTTGTCAGACTCAGTGTGTACTGTCTAGCCTTAGCCAGTAATCACAACCAATGGGAAAAGATAAAAGGAAGCTACTATTTAAAGGAGCTACCGGTTTGTACTACCAGAGTTTTATTATTGAGAAGAAAGGATGAGGTTTGTTTGAACTTGGGGTCTCCCATTGTTACTTGGACCTTGAAGCTACTGTTGATTTCCACATTCTTCATGAAAACAGATCATCAGTTTTTGGTCTGAGGTTCTGTCCCAGGAGAAGGACAAAGCTCTTCCAATGTCACCTCACTTCCACACTGTCTCCTCACGTTGTTCTGGTGTTGTTTACTTGATAAATGACTGTGTTACAAAAATCTGTTGCATTTGGGAGGCAGCTTTGCTTCTTATTGTGAAATTACAAGGTATTATGAGAATGTTTCTTAATCAAAGAATAAAATTTCTTTGGGGGAGTGCTAAAGTGTTGCAAGGAACTGCTTTTTCGTCCTGGCCACCCAGAACCAAAATAACTACACAGAAATTGTATTAATTAAATCACTGCTTGGCCCATTAGCTCTAACTTCTTATTGGCTAACTCTTACATTTTAATTTAACCCATTTCTATAAATCTGTGTATTCACCACAAGGTCATGGCCTACCAGCAAAGTATCAGCACATCTGTCTCCAATGGTGGATCCATGGCATCACCTGACTCTGTCCTTCTTCCTCCCAGCATTTTGTTTCATCTTCCCTGCCTACCTAAGTTCTGCCCTATCAACAGGCCAAGGCACTTTCTTTATTCATTAACCAATACAAGCAACACACAGATAGAAGGACCTCCCATACCATTTCCCCTTTTCTGTTTAAACAACAGGAAGGCTTTAACATAGTAAAATTCTAGAAAGAATTACAGTTACAATATTTATATCTACTTTATCTTTTATCATAACTAAGGAAAACTATAACTATAAATTTTTTAACTCCATCAAAGACTCCAGAAGGATATAATATTACCTAAGTAAACAGGAAGCACATTGTAAGCAACTTCCAAAACTCTAGAATTGACAGAGATATCTCGCTACCTGGACAGTCACCCAAAGTTTTGCTATATTGTTGGGGCATCTATCTTTATCCCATAGTATCCAGCAGACTTTTCCATGAAGCAGGAAATTTTAAAGACAGTTCAGTTACTTTCTTTTGTATCCTGGAGAATGTCTCGCAGACTCTTTCATGAAGCAGGAACCACAAAGGACGGTCTCACCTTTAGGCAAGTTCAGCAGTCCTCTCTCTGTGGGTACTGCATGTCCAGTGAAGCAGTCCAGGCAAGAACAGGTCCTTGCCCAAATGGCTAACAAACTCCATAAAGAGCTCTTAAATGCCCATCTTCCTCTTGAAGTAGCTTGGTGCTGCCAGGAGCAGATGTGTCTCATTGTCATGAAATATCCTAAGTTATTAAAACATTTTAAATGCCATATCCTGAAGGTCTCTGAAAGATCTAAAGAATACCTATCTAACTGAAATATATCTCTATACATCTAGAAAATCTAACATGACTACAAACTTGATTATTATAAATGATTATCTATTAACTTATATTTCTTAATTATACATTATATTTTTAAATGAACTACACAATCACAATATCTTAATTAAGAGCAGAAATATACATATAACATAATTAACCTTAAATTTGTATTAATAAACCAAGATCCATACCAATGCAAATCTCTATAGCATATTCCTGTTTAAACATAAATAAACATTTATAAATAATATTTGGGAATAAGGGCACAGTTCTGTCCAAACTTCTTTTTGCTGTTTATTGGGCTAAATATTTTCTTTGTGGGGGTGTACTTTTGAGGGATGTTCACAGAAACCTTTCAGGGGGTCTTGCTCCAAGAAACCATTTAGTTCTGGAAGCAATCCACAGGTTCTCATCTTCTGTAGAAACAAGAGAAGGACTTTTCTAAAGCAATATATCCTTAGACTCAAATTTTGGAATTAGGATACTTTTTTAAAAAAAAATCACTGCTTGGTCCATTATCTCTAACTTCTCATTGGCTAATTCTTAAATATTAATTTAACCCATTTCTATTAATCTGTGTATCATCACAAGGTTGTGGCCTACCAGCAAAGTTTCAGCACATCTATTTTCAGTGGTGGATCCATGACATCACCTGACTCTGCCTTCTTCCTCCCAGCATGCAGTCAAGTTTTCCCTGCCTACCTAAGTTCTGCCCTATCAACAAGCCAAGGCAGTTTCTTTATTCATTAACAAATACAAGCAGCACACAGACAGAAGGACCTCCCACACCATTAAAGTTCCAGTTTCTGGGGACATGGTGGGGTGGAAAACAAGACAACTCAGAGCTGGCTGTTCCTTTCACTGATCGATATGTCCACTCTGACATTTAAGTTTGGCACAGGATTAGGTCACTACAAATGGGTACCTCATGGCCTGGTGTTAGAGTCTTAATTTTCTACAACAGAAATTGTGGCAATGGCTCTATGGGCTCAGTGGGTCAGAGTACTTACCATACAAGCATGAAAACTGGACCCTGGTATCCACGTTAAAGGCTGAGCCTTGTGTTCCAGTAGATGATCATATCCATGTACATACTGACCATACTACCGAGACTCAGTTGGGAATAAGATGGCAAAGAGGATATCAAAGTTGGAGGGGGATGTGTTAGATGGAGTGCAGTGGGGAGTGGGAGAGAGAAATGGGGGGGTACATATGATCAAGATACATTGTATACATGCATGAAATTACCAAAGAATAAGTATTTTTAAAACTAGGTGTGACCATATACATACACGTAACTCCAGCATTAATGAGAGTAAAGACAAGAGGATCCTGGTAGCTCAGTGGCCACCCATGTAGCCAAAACACTGAACGTCAGTTTCAGTGGTGCACCCTATCTTCACAGAACGTGTACAGTAATAGCTCAAGATATCAAATGTCCTTTTTTGGTTTTCACCTGTGCACACATGGACATGTGCACTGGTATACATTGGTGTGTATATACCTCACATATATACAAGATACAACAACAACAACAACAACAACAACACACACACACACACACACACACACACACACACACACACACATGAAAAAGTCCTAAACTTGTTAGACAAGTAAGCAATGTTAGTTCTTGTCCAGATCAGTGATTTCACATGGATGATGAATTAGTGAGTAGTTCTTCTGAGGGAAAATATTGAGAAATTTTATGAGGGGTATGGGAGTGTGGTATTGGCTGTGAATCAGGTTTTTGATCTCTTCAGCCTGACTGAGGCCTAGTAATTGCATGAATTTTCATTTTGTTAGTGAAGCCAAGTTCTCTGTTTACTGTTAAAGAAGGAATCTTTAATTAGCTCCACTAGGGTTTTGGCCTAGCAGTGGATGGAAAGGCTTGGCTGTTTTCAGCTGAAGGTAGATTTCATAGATGTTTATCAATGTCCCATGATCAGGACCAACTATTTGAAATAGTTGTTCCGTATATACATATTGTTTGTTTTAAGTATATAATTTGATAACATTAGAGAATTAATTATATTATTATACAAATGCTCACCACAGCTAAATTTAGTGTTTGGTTCCTTTTACTTAGCATGTCTTCTAGTTCACCTATGGAAAAGCTAGGGTTTGCTATTTCTTTTTTTAACCAGTGAATTAACAGTTGTTTGAATAGAACACATTTGATAATGTATTCATTTAAAAATTGCATTTTTGTCTTTTCTTTCATCAAATGGAGCTCTAGATGTATGGGCTAGCATCCGTAAGTACCATTATTTATATAATGCCCACTAAAAGATTGTTTCCTTAATAACTTATTCTGGGACTCCAGGGAGGTCAAGAGATAATTTCACAATGAACCTCCTTCTCCAACTCTCTTCCCAGGATCTGAGGGTGCCACAGGCCCTCACCCTGGCCTACTATGTGCAAAGTGCGGCATAAATTCACAACCTTGGCTTCACCATGAGAGTCATTATCCCAGCTTTCCCAGACAACAGGGGTTCTGCCCTCTAGCCATAATCTTGAAGTCCTGACAGGATATGACACTTCCTAATCTATGGGAAACCACAAAAAGGACAGTCATCTCTTCATAATGATACAAGGGACATCTGAAAACCTTTATCCAGACATGTTATTGACATTCTTTTTTAGTCATTCAGATCTCACACAGCAACTGCTGACATTGTGCACTCATGTTCACCTCTGTAGTCTTTCAGCTAAGACCAATATCTAATTCTTTTAGCAAGTGTTACTCCCCACCCGGCACCTAGTGTGGGGCCTAGTCCATACTTTTTGGGACCAGTTTTCCAGCCATTTGGCACATAGGGCACTGACCTCTGTGTGTTTCTTTGGGACTGAATGTCTGCAGGACTGGATGGGACAGAAATCACAGACAATAAGTGGCACCCACATGGAAAGCTAAATTCCTTTAAAACCTGACATACTTGGAAAATAATTCTAGACAAAAAAGAACAGAGTTAAGCATGGCTTCTTGGTAGCATTTTCTCAGATGAGCTCTGTTTGCTAGAAGCAAATACACCTTATTTAAGAGAGGCTTCCTGACTCAGCTTTAGAAGTAAAAACCTGACAGCATTTTTAAGAGGCCCCACCACAAAACGCTTAAATGGTGCTTATGAATAGCCAACAGCATGCTTGTGGTGGCAGCACGAACCTTAAAACTCCATAGAATTGTGGCAATAAACATGGCTCTGGCCAGTACCTCGCTATGAGGCTAGACTCTCAGAAAGCTAAGGAATGGGCTAGATCCACAGCTTGAATCCCAGCCACATTGCTTAGCAACAATAAAGACTCATGTGGTCAGAAAAAGAGAGATATGCAGTAAAGACAGATTCAGATTTAGAAAACTTGTATATGGTTGACAATGTGTTTAAAAATATATGTAGGCTTGGGAGAAAAAAGAAAAAGAATAATATCCTTAAAATGAAAAAGAAAGAGAATGTTTGGGTATGGTGGCAAACACCTTCAATCCCAACACTTTGGAGGCAGAGGCAGGTTGATCTCTGTGAGTTCAGGGTGTAGTGGCACACACCTTTAACTCCAGCACTTGAGAGGAAGGGGCAGGCAGATCTCTGTGAGTTCAAGGACAACCTGGTCTACAGAGTGAATGCCAGGACAGCCAAAGATACACAGAGAAATCTGGTCTCAAAAAAAACATATATTAAAAATAAAAGGAAAAAAATAGGGTTTAAAATAAAGTCATGTAAAGATGGAAAATACACAGAGAATCTGTACACTGTATATTATTGTGTTGTCTTTGAATTGTTTGATAGCTGAGGAAGAAGCAATGGTTGCTAAAAGACATTTGATTATAAATGTTGGTGGATTAATCCAAGATAGGTATTTTGAAAATGACTTGACTTCAAAACTGAAGTCAAAATATAAGTTATTTTGAAGAAGAGGTTTTGCTTTTGTTTCCACAGGAAATGAGAGCCTATGGATTCATACTGATTTAAGGAAAATCAGGATTGATCAAGGAAGAACCCCTAAGAAATCTCAAATGTCTGAGTTCTACATCCAGAACAGCTTCAAGACTGCTGGATGTGATGATCAAGCCTCACAGGATACTCCAGTCAGGACTTGATGATAATTCTAAATTTTCTTTAGGTCCCTATAAGATTATCAGTGCCCCCAGTCAGCAGGAAGGAGCCCGGAAAACTACACCCGCATTCCCCAAAAATGGACTATGGATGTTTTTCTTTGTTTAGAGTATTGGTTACAATTTGTTATGGATAATGGTCCTGAAGAAAGTTAAACAAAGGAGATTAGATTCAGAATTTTTCTTTTGAACAAAAAACGGGGGAAGTGCTGTGAGACAATTATCTTATACCCTTTAAAGATTTGTCAGTTGTATTGTTTTAATATAATTTAATTTAATAAAATGCTGATTGGCTAGTAGCCAGGCAGAAAGTATAGGTGGGGCAACCAGGCAGGAAGTAGAGGCAGAGCAACTAGAATAGGAGAATTCTGGGAAGAGGAATGATCAGTCTGGAGTCATCACCCAGACACAGAAGATGCAAGATGAGAATGCCTCACTGATAAAGGTACCAAGCCACGTGGCTAACACAGAAAAGAATTATGGGCTAATATAAGATGTGAAAGTTAGTTAATAGGAAGCCTAAGCTAATAGACCAGCCATTTTATGATTAATGTAGACCCCTGTGTGTTTCTTTGGGACTGAACAGTTGCAGGACCGGGCAGGACAGAAACCTCTGTCAACACCCATCCCTGCTCAGAGTGACTGAAATAGTGAAGAAAAGATGATTACACTAGGAAGGATCACTTTGTCCAAGCCCTACTGGTACATTTTCATATAACTGCAACATTTTATGTGTCCTAATTTTTTGGACCAGCCCAGTGTTTTTGTCATTGGAATGGTCTTGGTCAGAATATGGGAAAACCGCTTGAGCTCAAGAGTACCAGATTGATTTGACATTGACAGAGAGAAGCAAGACGCTGGAGTGACACTGACATCCTGCCTTCCCACTCAGGACAGGACCCTGGATGAATGCTTCACTGTACAAAATATTCATGTAGATACCTGGCTCATTCTCTTAATTAATGCCATTTATCCCAGTCCTAATATTCTTGTCACCTTCCTTAGTTGACTACAAATAGAAAAAATAAAGCCTCATTTTAGAACTGCAGCCCTGACAATGAAGCCACAAGCTGAACAGCCTGTTAGGGATGTTGTTTGATCTTGGATGTCTGATATCAACATATAATTAAATGTGATGGCAGGAAGTGACAATGGGGCCATGATTTTAAGCACACAGAGTAGAGTGGATACACAGTCTACTAAATCCTCATCTTCTACCGTAGTTGAGTGGCATTGATCAGTCACTTAAGTAGAATTTATTGGGGAGTCATTTTAAATTTGGCTTTGGCTTATAAAAGTGTTACCCCATTTTCCTCCTAGGGAATCCTAGCCAAAAGCTTTCAAATCACTTCTTCAAGGCCAATCATATATGAACTCAGCTACGTTCAAAGGAATTTAGATGTCTATTTCTTATAACAGGGAGTGGAAGGAACCAGGAGAATATGGTCTTCAGATAAGACAGAGCACAGGAAGAAGACGCAACCACAGAAAATGACCCTAGGCTCAAGACACAGTCACTCCTTTAAGAGCTCCGATTCTTATTGTACTAATAAACAATATTCTTTTTGTTGTTTTTTATCCGATAGGTGATTTATAATTTGTAATTGTTACTTTATATACAAACTATTTAATGGAAGAAAATATTTTAAATATGAATGTTAACAAATTCAGAAACATCATGAATGCAGAATCATGGCTGCCAAAGCCTTTGTGGAGAAATGACCCGCAGTGCCGTGCTCCTGGCTTCTCACCCTCAGTACTTCTGATGTCATTCTTGTTCCCAGAATCCCTTGTAACTAACACTGTATCTCATTCTCCCCTGTTTCTTGCTCAAGGCATTGAAAGGCATTTTGTGAAAATGAATCCAAATTTCTGCAAGGTGGATATAGGGTGTGCACTGTGCACTTGACTTAATCAGCACTGCAAGCTTCATGAGACTTCAGAGGTGGGTCAGCATGGAGGGTTTCAGAGCATAAATCAAGACAAGGATATCATCACTAAAGTATTTTTATTGCAATTAAATGTTAAATGGTATGTTTGTCTAAAAGTCATCTAGCTACAGAAGTGGGTAATTTTATAGGAAAAGCAATTTGATGTCTAGGATTTTCTCAACATAATGCAGGGGACAGATGTTGATAACAGTCTGTCAGACAGATACTGTCACAAGTCAGTCCTTGATGAACTTTGTGATGATGATTCAATACTTATTATTCCGTCACCTAATTTGCATAATTTGATTGTTTTATCATGAAAGAATAAGTACATATAGAAACATTGTAGACCTTTCCCCCTAAATAGTAAAAAAAGGATCGCCGCGTTTGGGCACAAGCTTTGTTTCCAAATTAATACCAAATATATGTTTTAGTACTTCTTCTATTTCTTCTTCCTTCAGAGTCTTAAATTCTACCAGATCAACATTGTCCTTATAATTAAACTTTTTGTAGACAAGAGTGGTGCCCAGTAAGCCATGAACCCCTTCTTGGGTCTGCAGGGAGCAAAGTGATGTCTTGACCATTACAGAAGTTGGAGATGTTTGGGCATATTCACTCACAGACTTGAAATCTTCAATCGTTCGAGGTTCAAGAGTAAAAGAGAATATTTTTCGGTGGTTATTCTTCTCAAGAATGTTAGAATCGATGAATTCTTGGTTTGGAACATAATGTTGCCTTTTAGTTTGGTCCAGGTACCAAGTTCCATTCTCTTCTGTCAAGTGAAAGATGGCAGGCACCTGAGGCTGATCCTTCCCAGAAATTAATTCCAGAGGCTCCCACGGCTGGCAGGAAAATGGGTATGCAGCATCCACAATATACTTTTTGCCACTGAGGGTCACCATAAGCAGGGGATGAGTCAAGGTTTTGCTATATCTGCAGGCGGAGAAGTTATAAATTTGTCCTCCCAACATTATGGCCTCAAATCCTACTGTGGTCAGAGCCCAGTAGAAAAGATTGTTCAACTGGAGGCACCAGCCACCCCGCTTCTTCCTCACGACATGATCGAAGACGGCCTCTAAGCTCAGCTCCATGGGTTCCCCGCAATGGATGTTCAAGTTCTCAAAGGGAACAGCTCGTATCTGGTGCTGAAGGATTTCAGTTAATGTTTGCAAGTCCAGTTTGTTCCTGGAGTTCTGATAACCAATTCTTTCAAAGTATTCTTTAATGTCCATGGTCCCCTAAGGCAAGAAAAACAAATCAATCAGATATTACTCTCTGAACTTTGAGTTCCTTTTATAGGTTAGTTATCTATTAAAGTTCTTTAAAGGAAAGCATAAACACACATATACAAAATTAGCTGACATTTCTGTAGCAATTTCTTGGAGCCACATTTACATACATATTTCACTTAACAACGTCAGTGAACCTGGAGGGACAGTTAGGCCATGTCTTTCTCTTTTGAATATCAGAAGTTAGAAGTGTAGGTTAGATGATACAGTGAATGGTAAGGTGAAGGTTTAGAGGTGCTGTTATGTCATGAATAAATTGGGGGTTCCCAATTGGTACCCACTAAACAGGTCTCTAAACAGTGCCTGAAAGAAACAGAAGTAGTTAACAAAAGAACACCGGACTTTTGATTCCTACAGCCTAGAGTCGTGGGAGAGGAAAACTGCAGTGCAGAACTGCCTAGGTCATAGTGGCCTGAGGGCATGTCTTTGGGGGAACTGTCTATGGTTCTTTCTGGTCTTGTCCTGACTTGTCACAGTAATGGACTGTAATGTATAAGCTATAATTCATAAGCCCTTACCTTCCCTAATTTACTTTTCATTATAATTTCTTTAGCACAGCAACACACACGAAGCAAGGATATTGACCATTCTTTTTTCCCTTTAGCTGCATCTTACCTTGTGCAATGTACCCTATTAAAAAATTACATATGCATTCACACGGATTGTTACACTCAAGAAACAATTTACCGAATATCCGCCAAGCATTTGCCACTGACACAGGGCTGTAATGGCTTCCTGTATGTTGCAGGATATTGCTGTGATACAACAACATAGCCAGGGCACTTTGCAGAGTTTATTTGGACTTACATCTCCTTCAGAATGAGAATCTACAAGCGGCTTGGCAGGCAACCATGGAGGCTGGAGCAGAAGCTGATGGCTCACATTTTCAAGTATAAGCACAAAAAAGAGAGAAGACACTAGAAATGACATGAAATTACTCTCAAAGCATCCACCTATGATATACTTCCTCCAGCAAGGATATACCTGTCAAGCTTCCCCAATGAGTGCCAACAACTGAGGACCAAGTATTCAAATGCCTGAGACTATGGGGAACATCTCACTCAAACTATCACAACTCTGTGGTATCAGAATGACAGAGACAGGGGAACCAAGTAAACAAATAAAGCATTTATCTAGAAGATTGTTTTAAGTAAGCTGCAGTGATGATTTGAAAGAAAATGGAGCCCAAAGGCAGTGGAACTAAAAGGAGGTGTGTCCCTGTTGGAATAGGAGTGGTCTTGTTGGAGTATGTCACTGTGGAGGTGGGCTTTGAGGTCTCATATATGCTCAAGCCACACCCCGTGAGATAGACCACTTCCTGTTGGCTGTGCAAGATGTAGGACTCTCAGCTACCTCTCCAGCACCATGTCTGCCTGCATGCCTCTGTACTGTGGGACAATGGTCTTTGATCCTGTCACTTGTATTATTTTAATAAAATGCTGATTGGTGCGTAGCCAGGCAAGCAGTATAGGCAGGGTGACCAGGCAGGAAGTAGAGGCAGAACAGGAGAATTCTGGGAAGAGGAGAGTCAGTCTGCAGTCATCACCCAGATACAATGGAAGCAAGATGAGAATGCCTTGCTGATGAAAGGTACCAAGCCACAAGGCTAACACGAACAAAAATTATGGGCTAATATAAGTTATAAGAGTTATAAGAAGCCTGAGCTAATATACCAACCAGTTTATAATTAATGTAGACCTCTGTGTTTTTCTTTGCAACTGAAAGGCTGTGGGACCAGGTGGGACAGAAACCTTGGTCAACACCTCCAATGTGCACAATGCTGGTAATGGATTGAACCTCTGAACTGTAGGCCACCCAAATAATTGGTTTCCTTTATAAGAGTTGCTGCGGTCATGGTGTCTCTTCAGAGCAATATAAACCTAACCAAGAGACCTGAAAAAAATCAAAAAATCTAGCAAGCAAGCAGACAGGGAGATAGGAAGAGCTTATAAAATGGAGTAACCAGAGAAACACTCCTTAAAACTAACAGTGATGGACACTGAGCCTGTGGAGGTAGGTGGGAAGCAAATGGGGAAAAGCTCCATGCCGTGGGCTTCCTGGAGTGCTCAAGGGATATCTAGGAAACATGGACAGTTGCGGCAGATTGGGAAGAGTGGATTGTGATGAGAACACACAGAAGACAGTGTCCTTACAGCAAAGTTGACATTGTTGATTTGCTGTAAATGAATGCAAACTCTAGAGGGACGGAAGGAGAGTTGTAACATGACAATACTGATCATCATCCAAGTCACCTTCATGAGACTCTGTGTGGAACAGGCAGCACACACTGGTTCACACGACGTAGGAAAGCCCTATTTGCAAGCAATTTGAATCTGGGACCAGTGACTACCCAGAGCCGGCATGACTGCCCCTGACACATGGCCCAGGTAGGGCAGTGAGACCTTATTGAGGGACATGGATAATACCGTAGAACATTAATTCAAATCTATCGGTGTTATCCTGGAATGAAACCCTCTAATGATGGAAAGACCTGGATGGAGTCCAACACTATCTTTAACAACATCTCACCTTACCCAAACAATACAACAACAACAACAACAAATAGAATAAAGGTTTTCTTACTTTTGAAAAGAAGACTTTATGAATTGCTATCTAAGAGCCATTCTATTCAGACTTTGAGTAGAACAATTATGCACTGACCTAAATGTTCGGGTTCTGTGCGGTGGCACAGCCTGTGATAACATGTCTCTACAGGATCCACTGAGACAGTGGCTGTTAAGCATCTCTATTTCCTCTTGCTTATCCATTCTCAATTTTAAAGCTCACTCCACTTTCTATTTATTGCCAGTTTCCTGCTTCTCTGCTGTGGATGTCAGTACAATTTCTCTTTAACCCTTAAGGACCCTGCTGTGTTTTCCCCTCGCCCAATGTGTTAACTGTTCTCCTCCTCAACATCAGCATAAGTGTTTCATCTTCCACGTTCAGACCCAGTGAGAATAAACCAGGTTTTACTCTGAATGCTCCAAAGCCTTGCTGATACCCACGCACTGCATGTAGAATGGAGAGGGGCAAGCTGGTACACAGAGTTTCTGCAGGCATTGATTGCCATACGATGATGACCTAGATGGTTGCGTTTCCCATTCAGAATCACTTTATATTTCTTTTGAAGC
This sequence comes from Microtus pennsylvanicus, assembly GCF_037038515.1. Classification (NCBI taxonomy): domain Eukaryota; kingdom Metazoa; phylum Chordata; class Mammalia; order Rodentia; family Cricetidae; genus Microtus; species Microtus pennsylvanicus. The sequence goes on along the minus strand of NC_134587.1, from coordinate 104,230,585 downwards.
GAGTGTTTATAATGTTTATGCTCCTGTAATACTTTTTTTTAATCACTCCATCCATTTTCCTCTCACCATTATGTTGGTATGATGTCATATTTACTGATTAATTTTTTTAAGTATTTATTTATTTATTTAGTATACAATATTCTGTCTGTGTGTATGCCCACAGGCCAGATGAGGGCACCAGACCTCATTACAGATGGTTGTGAGCCACCATGTGGTTGCTGGGAATTGAACTCAGGACCTTTGGAAGAGCAGGCAATGCTCTTATCCTCTGAGCCATCTCTCCAGCCCCATACTAATTGATTTTTAAATCTCTCTTGAGATTTGGTTAGCTGTGGCCTTTAAAATCCTAATCTATGAGTAAAGTTGTATTTTGTGTGTATCTGAGGAGAACTGGTACCCTAAGATTGTGGGATAACATAACCAATATTAGATATTCTGGGACTGAATGTGTTTAAACTCTGTGTCAGCTAAGCTGGGACTCGAGGTAAAATGCTGAAAGTACTCAGAAAGTGATTTCCAAAAAAAGAGCTGAACGGAAGTGGTGTTGACACCCCAGGCTAGCTTGTGGACCCTATTGCGCATGTAGACTTTCCCCTTTACCTTTACTGCTAGCTTGGGAGACTCAGGAGAGTCAGCTTAAGCACACGCAGGGAGCCCACTGCCATAATTCAGAAAGCTTCCTGCTCTAGTTAGCCTGATACAGCTTGAATTCAGGAATCTTCAAATGCCTCTTCTTTTTCTGAGGGCAACTGATGGGCTAATTAAAACATAACTTTTCAGAGTTGTTTTGATCTTACACTTGTAAAAATGGCCAAGATCAAAAACACTGACGACAGCTTATGCTGGAGAGGTTGTGGGGGAAAGGGAACATTCCTGCATTGCTGGTGGGAGTGCAAGCTGGTACAGCCCCTTTGAATGTCAGGGTGGTGATTTTTCAGAAAATTAGAAAACAACCTTCCTCAAGACCCAGCAATGCCACTTTTTGGTATATATCCAAAGGATGCTCAATCATACCACAAGGACATGTGCTCAAGTATGTTCATAGAAGCATTGTTTGTCAGAAACTGGAAACAACTTAAATGCCCCTCAACTGAAGAATGGATAAGAAAAATTTGGTACATTTAGACAATGGAGTATTACACAGCTAAAAAACAAATAAATACATAAAGACATCTTGAAATTTGCAGGCAAATGGATGGATCTAGAAAACATAATACTGAGTGAGGTAACCCAGACCCAGAAAGACAATTATCATATGTACTAACTCATAAGTGGTTCTTAAACATAAAGCAAAAAACACCAGCCTATAATTCACAATCCTAGAGAATCTAGAGAACAATGAGGACCCTACGAGAGACTTACATGGATCTAATCTACATGGGAAGTAGAAAAAGACAAGATCTCCTGAGTAAATTGGGAGCATGGGACCTTGGGAGAGGGTTGAAGCGGAGGGAAGGAGCAAAGAGGGGAGCAGAGAAAAAAATGTAGAGCTCAATAAAAATTAATAAAAATGTATTTAAAAGACAAACACAACTTTTCTTGAAAACAAAAGGATTGCTTTGAGGACTAAATTATGGAAGATCTCTAACAACCACAACACAGTAGTCAGGTGACTATCCGATTGCGTAGGAGAGCATGCAGAAGGGACAATGGTGGCGTGTTACCTACATCTCTGTGCAGCATGCACTTTCATGTATTTTGTGTACCTAAGGACCCCTTCCCTCTGTTTGTCCCCTACACATGATATTCTGAACTCTAATCCAACAGAGAAGACTTAGAAGTAGTTTGGTTCAGGTTGACTGCCTACACTATTTGGTTATACATGAAGGCAACTGTGACTCAACACACCAGTTTTGGCCATTGGACCTCAAGAAGCACATTAAACGAGATGAATTGACAATGAAAAGCAGAAAAGGGAGATGGGAAGAATGAAGAGATTCAACTACCCCTCAAGTCTGTTTGCACAGCACTTACATAAAGTTTCACTAGAAGATGAGATCTATGCATAATTATGTTGCAAGGCCAAGATGGGGCACCCTCCACCTCTCAGCCCAGACTTTCTTCCCTGGAAGGCCAGTCTTTCCTGCAACATCTTTGACAAGTTACAAATCTTCTTTTTACAAGTAGTAAAGATGATCCACCGACTTCAGACTCCCCCCCCCCCCTTCCCCTAGAGCAAGCAGTCTTTCTTTCCCCAGGAGGATGGAGTGTCCTGATGGAACTCTAAATCCTTGAGGCCCATTATGTTAACAGTCTGATAGCCAAGGAATGGACATATGTGCCTCATTACTATATTCCCATTTCTGCCAGGCAGGCTGGTTACATTGACATTCTTGAAGGCTACAACAGTACAAGTCCAATTATCAGAGATTCGGCTGCAGTCTTCTATGCATACTTGAGGGATTTCTACTGTGACTGAAGAGAATTGCAAAGAGCCAGTGACTTGCTTTACTCTCTTTGAGTGTGCACTTCCTGATTTCTACCTCTTCTTTTCTGAGTGCTTTGTTCTCATCCACACTGAAGGGCACTGAATCACTGTGCATTAACACCATACTCCAGAACCCAGACAGAAAAGTCTGGCTGGGCTGGCCACACTAAAAGACAATTCCCCCCACAGTTCCCAGTGTTCAGGAGACCTGCAACTCAGAAATGCCTCTAATGACAGCCTCCCGAGGCCAAGGAGTAGGAGTGGGCTACTTCCAGGAAGCCCAAAAACCAAATCTAAAGGGAGATAGTGTTCATAGCTGGAGATGGGCGAAGGCCAAAGGAAAATAAATCTCTGGCAGAGAGTGGTTGAAGAAATGATAGTTTAAACGTTCTCTTTGGGAGACAAGGTAGAGGCAATAGTTTTGCAGGTGAGGAAGTGGATGGGGGTCTTCGAGAAGAAAAACAGCAATTCCCGAGATACTGTCGGCACTCTGCCCGGAGCCAGAAGTAGAGCCCTGAGCAGAGACCCTGGACCTCGGATCTCTCTTGATAGGAGCATTGCTCTTGGAGAACTCTGTGCTCTGTGTTCTGGGGCAAAGCAGCTGGATAAATAACAAATGAGACCACACTAGCACATTGTTGGCAGTTCCTGGAGAGCCTCCCCCTAAGCCTTCTTCTGTGGAGAATAGGCAGGGATCTTGAAAGTGAACAGTTTTGACCCTTTGTCTTTCCAGAGGCCAGGAAATCCATAAGGGCGGGCTGGGTTCCTAGTGCCTCTTATCTCTCCTCCTAAATAAGCACCTGCCTGACAGCTGAATGGCCTCTAACCCCATAACCTCTCATTTTGAAGAACTGAGGTGTCCAAATCATTTAGGAGATGGCTGTAGTTATGTCAGGAAAGAACTTAGGCTCCCTAGTCTTGTGGACTGTCAGGCTTGAAGGATGACTGTGGGGACCGAAGATAAAAACGAGAGCAGTGGGTAGAGACTGGTCAGGCTGTTTTAGGAACAGGGAGTTTATCAGGAAACCTCTGGAAATGTCCTGTGCAGGACCCCTTGAAGAGATAATAGACCCATGCCACTAACTGAAGAAGACATTGTCCTCCTCCTTTCTGCCTCTTACTCATGTTCCAGTCAGGACCCCAGCATGCTACCCAGACAGTTAGGACCCCAGCACACTTTCTCCAGACACTAAGAAGCCAGCATACTCCCCAGATGCTCAGAACCCCACTCCTGAGACACTCAAGATCCAGCATGTTCCCCAGCACTCAGAAGCCAGCTTGCTCCCCAGACACTCAGAAGCCACAGCACACTTTCCCCAGCACTCAGAAGCCAGCATGCTCCCCAGACACTCAGAAGCCACAGCACACTTTCCCCAGCACTCAGAAGCCAGCATGCTGTCCTGAGTACTGTGGACCTCCCTCGGTTTCTCTGAAACCTCTACCTCCCTTTCTGGAGTCACTTGGCAACCTCCAAGTCTAACTTAAAAAGCATGGTTTTCCCCTCCACCTTCCTTTTCCCTTGCAGCAGCTGTCAAGATTTTCCCCTAATTTGTGTTGGTAGTTTTCTCTCAAACTCTAATAATATGGTCTTTGAGTTTGTTTCTGAGCAAATTTTTAAATTCTGTTATTAATGAAACCAAAAACCTACAAAAGAAAATCCGAGTTTCTCTTGTATCAGTAGAAACATGGTATATCTCATATGGTTTTGTACGGCTAGAATTTTATTAACACTGATGACATTGTTCTGACTTTTAGATGTCTTCCTATACACTCTATTTTAAAATGTATCCTCAGGCCACTTGATCCCTGGCGCCAGCCCTTTGGCATCTCCTTTGCTTTCCTAATGCATGTCTGAGATTGTCCCTGAAGGCTCCCAATGGCATGTGCATGGTGTGAAAAGCTAAATTAAGGTCCCTGTGCTGGCATATCAGTCAAAGATGACCGGAGCTGGAGGCTTTGTGTTCTGCCTGACCTGGGGGTTCGCTGGAGGCACACCTAGTACTGCCTCCCATGCAGTCCAAGCTGCCCATCAGGAACCTTTTGTTAATTCTGCCTTTATAACCTCAGTCTATCCTTTCCACTGGTCCAGGTGGCAGTTTGCCCTCTTGCTAAGCTGTCCCCTCTCACCAGCGTCTCCCAGCTGCGACACTACTACATCAAACACCCATTTTGAAATGTGACCTATTTTCTTCTTTCCCATTTCATCCTTACCTTTCTTCCCTGCCTTTTCTGATGACCACTGGCTGGAAAGGGAATATTACCTAATAATACTTCTATATTCAGAACAGACAGAACATTTGAGTTTTTCACAGCAAAGATTCATTCAGACTCGGAAATATAGACCATGCTCCTCGATCACGGCATTTGATATCAAAATTTTATCAAAAATGCAACAATAGAGGAGAGTAGGCCCAGGATTTGAAGCTTGAGGAATATAAAGCAAAATAGAGAGTTTCCTTCCATCAGATACTCATTTACTTCCAGAACCCTTGTTGACATTTGTTCATCCATGAAAGAAGCAGACTTGGGAAGCTCGTGTGGCTAAATAGGCCTAGTTACTTCTGAGGAAGCAGACATGCAGATTTACACCATCAGCGCCTGGTTGCTGCCAAATGGTTGCTGAGATGTTCACAGAGAATTTCAATATTTTTCCATCGTGACAAAGTGTGCAGGGACGTTCACAGTAAAACTGGGAGGTAAAGAGGAAGCCTATACAGACACTTCAATTTTCATAATTTTTGCTCATGAATTAGAATGGCAATAAAGACGAAATGACAACAGAGCAAACATGCTGACTTGCATGCTTCTAGCACGCGAAGATTAGCATAAAAAGAGGCTGTGTAGCTGGTCTTCTGCAGAGTTTAGCAGGGTTAGCTTAAGCTTTATATTATTATTATTATTATTTGCAGTATCTTATTGGTTTTTGAGAATTACACACAATAATTTTTAGCATATTTTCCATCCCTTTCCATGACCACCCTTTGCACTTGCCATAGTTGTTGAAGTATTAACAGTCACTTGCTTCGTTGCTGTGATAAAAACACCGAACAAAGCCCCTTAAGGAAGGGCTTGTTTTGACTTACAGTTCAAGCAGAGGTCACTAGTTGCATCCACAGCCAGAAAACGGGGAGCGATGAATGCCTGGGCTCTCTTCGCCCTCCTTATGTAGTCCAAGGTCCACGGAATAGTGCCACCCACATTTAAGGTGGATCTTTTCAACTTGCAAATGTAATCTAGAAAATCCCTTACCGATGTGCTCAGAGAAGTGTTACCATGTTGATCCTAACTCCCACAAAACTTGACAATCAAGATGAACAACTCCACCCCTTGTCAAATTAAAAGCCAACACATCACTTTAAGTTGTAACATTCCACTTCTGCCTCCTAGGCCTTATTTCCATCTCAAAATACATTTAATTGATCTCTAAATGTCCCCATAAATGATAACAGTCTCAACATCTTTCAAAATCCAAAACAGAGGCTCAAAACATTCTTGTCATTATAACAAAGATATTTTTAAAAGCTCTATATACTTGCAGCATACAATTATACATCTCCAACACTATTGCTCCAAAAGAGAAGAATTCGGGCATAATAAAGAATGATCAGGTTAAAACAAGACCAAAACACAACAAGGAAACCAAATCCCAGAGCTCCGTGCCTGGCCCCTAGAACTCATGATAGAATCGTTTGGTCTCCCAAGGGTTTGAGCATCTCTGCTCCTCCGGCTCTGCTGTCTGTAGCACACATAGCTTTTGGGGGCTTTGCTGTACCCCCATGCTTGCAGTTCTTCTTGGCAGACATTCTCCAGCCTTGGCATCTCCAGCACCCTGGGGTTTTTACTGCAGCTTTTGCTTCACCTCAGAGCTTAATGCAAGAGACTCTTGACTTTTCTTTTGAGAATCTAATTCTGCTATATAGTGCCTTGCCTTGGTGCCCTATTGAGTATCTATTTTCTTTTATTGAAAATAGATTTTTTACATAATATATTCTTATTATGGTTCCCCTCCCCCTACTCTGCCCAGTCCTTCTTCCCTCCTCCCATTCAGTTCCACATTCTTTCTCTCTCTCCTTATAAAACAAACTTCTAAAGAATAATAATAAACTGCAACAAGATAAAACAAAAACAAACAAATAAGAATAGGGCAAAAAACAAACAAGAAAAAAGCAAAGAAAGAGCATAATAATTCATATATAGAGAGAGACACATACATACGCACACCAGGAATCCCATTAAAGTGACTATCACCTCCAATCTTGCATCATTCATATTTGTAAACCCAACATTATGTAGACAATGTTATCTAGTTCTCCTGGTATTTTTGGGTGGAGCCTGGCCCCCTTGGGCAACACTTTTACCAGCTTTCATGCCTTGACCCTGGGGGAACTATTTCCAAGGGCAATGTGATTCTGAAGGAGGAAAGCCAAGGCAGAAAGTGTGCATCTGAGTTGTGAAAATGTGGATTTGGAACCGGTAAGGAGGTTGCCACTGAACACCTCAGCCCAGTATGGGGGTTTCCTGGGACGCCGTTCCTTGAAGAAATCGGCGGTGACAAACAGAAACAAACACAGAGGCAGTTTGAATCTGAGTGTATTTTGCAGCTCTCAAGTGGGGGTTTTTATACAAGAAAAACAGGTATTACAATTCTAAAAGATGTGTCCAGTGAAGCAGTCACAAAGAATAATTATCATAATCATCTGACACACAACCCCCCCCACAAAATCAATCAGGTATTACATTTCATAACAGTGAGTTCAAAGAATCAATTACAAATGGAACAGATAACATTATGATCACTAAACAGAACAAAATACAAAAAAATCACTTATAGTTAATGGCAAACTTTCAGGAGTGAGTTCAAAGAATCTTCAAGTGCATTGGTTATGACCCCCTAGGTCCTGATCAGGTTAATAAATTTCCATGAGTAATCCTTTACTTATCTAACATCCAGTTTCTGTCTTATTAAAAATCCTCAAGTTCAATTTAAAACTCTACTTAAGCAATGCTTTCTACACCCCAGGGTCAGAGCCAACCTCATCGACGCACGCACAGCCATACAAATTCATATACTGTTGGGAGGACATTCTATCAAAGTGTTATTTTGTAATATGTAAATGATTATGAAGCAAAGCGTTGAATCTCTCAGAGAAGAGGTCATGGCCAGTGACCCCATTTCAAGGGGTGGCTTCTTATCCAGTTTTCTTGCTTAAAATCTCTACCCAGGCTATCAGGAACATCTTGTAAATATAGAAATGGAATAGAAGAAGATAAAGCAGACAATCTGTCATGAGAACTTCAGCTCAATATTTTTCTGGAGCTAGAGAGTTCCGCAACCGGTTCCAGGTGACCTTTGGAGTCTAACGCCTCGGCCTGTGGGACTTATCACACAGAATCTACTGGGGTTTGTGTGCCAGGGGGGTCAAGCACTAAGATGGAGTTTAAGAACATCTAGAACATTGCTGACTGCAGGAGACCATGAGGAGATCCTACCACCCAGTAGGTTCATGAAGAAGAGTTGTCTTGGGACAGGTTGATGAAGCACTGGAATTTGGACAAGTTCTGGATAGATATGCAAGGTACGGGTCTCTGATCTAAAGAGTGACACACAAAATAATAAGAGACAAGACAGAACTTGAGGCATTCATTTTGAAATACACCTGCCTTGAAGCCGTTGTTGAGGGTGTGCAGGGGACTGCAGGTGAGTGAGTAAGAAAAGGGGTTTCCATCCAGGGGCATTTGGAATTTTTGTCAGGGTTTAACTGACCAGTATGAAACTAAAGTCAACCATTGTCAGGGTCACTGCTGACAGTAAAATGAACTAGATTACTTATTCTTGTTGGCTCACAATAATATTAAAAATAATAACATTACTAGGCCTTCATGCCTAATTTTGCATCAAATAACAATGAATAGTTACATAACGTTCCCACAAGATGATATTAACCTTAGTAATTTTAGAGTTCAGTGGCATTTTTAGACATAAATATATTTCCAATGCAAATAGGTAGAAAACTTAAGGTTGAAAATTTGGAGTCTATAAAAATTTAGATGGATCTTCTCCAAAAAATTACTTACTGGGATGAAAAATGAATCAAGATATTTATCCAGACAGAAGCCATAGCTCATTGTTCAGTCAAGCACGGTTTTGTACATGATCATGGTCTTCTGCAAAGCACTGGAGAGAAGAGGAAATATGTATATTGAAGGGTGTTCCCCAACCTTATTCTTCACCATTGGGTTGCAGGCATCCAACTGTGTGCTGTTTTAAATATCCTTCCTGTCAAGTAGTCTCAAACCTTTGTGATATCAACATTTTATTCTAAGTAATTCATGGTGGAAGGACAAACTGTGCTCCCAAACTATTATGGGATGTTCTGCATCATCCCTGATCCCGACACTCTGGATGTCAGCTGCCCTTCCTCCTCCCTATGAATTGTAATAGATGAGAATCTCTGAATACATTGCTAATATCCTTTCGCAGAGTAAACTGACTTCATTTGAGAGCATTTGCCTGAAAGATGCCAAGTATTGTGAGCTGCTACAGACTCTGAAGGAAGGACCAGGGGCATGGCATTGGCTAATATCATGGAGCGGGCTAAACAGTGGACACTGGCATCTCCAAGGAAGATGACAAAAGCATCTTACTGGCAAGGTGAAGTGAAGGGAGACCCCAGTTTGCTGGGGAGGACAAAATGATCACCATACATTTTACCAAGAAAGTATTCTGTGTTGGGACATTACTGATTCTACAGAGATGCATCTTAACTTGGGTGGGTGTGTCCTGTGGCATATTTGTAGATTATGCTGTCTTCTGTGTGTGGATATTCTGCATTTCCTGTGTGTAATCTCAGCTTCCTGTGGGTGGACTGGTGGGGATTTCCTGGCTCATTTGGGTGGCCTGTCCACACAGCATGAGAAGAATTCTTCATGAACGGCAGAAAGGAAGAGAAGAGGTGGTGGATGTCGGATTTAGGTCAGGGTTACCCCATCCCAATCCTGCTCCTCGTGTGACTTTAACAAGGTGCCTGCATTCACAGCACTGCTATTCCTAGTCTGGAGCATGTCGTAGGGGACAGTAGCAGTTACTGCATAGGGTTTTATTTTTAATTTACTATTCTGTGGGACAGGACTCCCAAACCTTCCTTATGTTTCTATGGTTTCTTTCTTGTGTGAGGGCTAGTAGTTAATATATATAAGAACACTACCAAAATATTGAGACTATAAAAAAAGGGTTTGTGTGTTGCACAAGGTCACGTACCTGGAATCCCTATAATTCGGCACTATGCTGTGCTATGGTTGATTTCTTTCTTCCCTAAACTCAGGTTTATACAGTCAGGCCAAAATCTAGTAAGGCAGATGTGTTTTTAGAAGTGGATGATGGGTAGGGTTTACAGGAGTTTGGGTGCGTAGTAGAAAAGGGGCCCACTGCCATGAAGACTCTTGGCAGAAATATGGACAGCACACTGCCTCTGCTAACGGCTGGGGGTAATGGCAGGCAAGCAACCTTACACAAAGTGGGAAGGGACTTTGCTGAAATCTGTTCTAGTAATTCATGGAGAGGAGAGACTGTAGGTGATAAGCTCCCAAGCTACGTGTTGAAAGGGAGACCAGTGTTTTCCTTTTTTAGCGCAACTTGGGAGGACGAGGTTAACTGAGAAAGGAATGGTTCGATGAAATGAAACCAAAGCATGAACATTTAGACAGTCCTCAGCCTGTCCATGTTGAAAATGATGAGGATGTGTGTTCTCTAGAGAACAGGTTGTGTCTGAATAATGACAGCGATAAAGAAATGACAAGTGCAACGCGGATACGAATCAACCACCTCAGCAGAAGCACTGCCAGCCCCCACTCAGGCGTGGAAGCTCGAATGGAGCGACATAAGCCTGTTTGACATCTGGGCTTTCTACATAATAGACCCACAAAATCACGTGGCTACAGAAATGTGTTTTCTTTTTTCCCCCAAGTATTCAAAATTTATTATTTCTTCTTTATTTTGTTGTATTAGATTATATTCACTTCTCCCCCTCTGGTCCCCTTCAAACTCATGGCCTTTCTTTTTGTATCACACATATATATGTATATGTATATATATATATATATATATATATATATTTGTATATACATATATATTCCCAAACATACCTGATTTAGTCAGTGTTACTCAAATGTAGGTTTTCGGGACTGACTGTTTACAAATGATTAGTGTGCTCACCCCATGTTGTCTGTTAAGCAAAAAGAAGAGTAGACCCAAAGGTTAATCAGAGATTGGCACGATCACCATTGGAATTCACTACTCCATGCTCATTATCATGAAGCCAGCTAGGGGCCTTGTGTTTAGCAACACATTGTAACCAAATTCCACTTGGTATTTCAGAAGTAAGTATTTGAATATTTCAGTTCTGCGTTCATAAAGCCTGGACTCAAAGTAAAATGTTAAAAGCTCTTGGAATATTGCCAGGGCCGAGTGAAAACACTGTCAGTTCTGCGTTGATTGCCAACATTTTCTTGAGTGATTAGCAGCTTCTTTTCAGCTCACGGTCAACGGAGAGAAGCCCTAAATGGGCACAGCTATGAAGCCCACTTAGGGTTCCCAGAGACTCTCCTTGCATAACTGTCTTAACTGAACAGAGGCTGGTTTTCGGTTTTGGTTCAAGAGTCCTAGAATCTTCTATAAATACGCTAGGAATGATAAGAAAGATAATTTTAGGAGATAACATGACTTTCATTTATTTATCTTTACAGGTATTTTTGGATTATAAGTTATGAAGGATGCCTCAGCACTGGGAGACAGATGACACAGCTGTACCCAGATGTAAACAGCTATAATGGGCTTCACAGGGGAATATATAGAAACGATAATGATGGGAGAGGATAGAATATCAAAAACTCTATGCCTAGAGGTCCAGGAGCCACCAGGAGTAGGTACAAAAAAATCAGCCAGATGATTAATCCCATGTTTCTATAAAGGAATAATGAACTACATTCTACTGCTTCTATTAGGATTAAGATAGAATCCAAACACATCAACAATCACTATGTAGTAGTTGAATCTTTTGTTAGTTACTTTCCTTGTTATAGTGGCCAAATACCCAATGAAAATAAATTTAAGAGTTGATTTCCCCTTATAATTTGAAGGGATCCAATTCCTCATGGCAGGGAAGACATCCAGCAGGAGCCTGAGGCAGCTGGCCACAATGTATCTGCTGTCAGGAGATAGAGACAGAGAAGTTCTGATGCTGGTCACTTTCTCCTTCTTATGCGGTCCAGGACCCCAGCCCTTGGGCTAACACTGCTTTCATTCAAACTGATTCCTTTTCTTCTACTTGAAACTTTTCAGAAACACCCTGACAGACACACCCAGAGATGTTTTCCGGGTAACTCTAAAGCCAATGAAGTCAACATTGAAAATTAACCATAAATACCCAGTCTTTTGAAAAAAAATTACAGAGAGAGAGAGAGAGAGAGAGAGAGAGAGAGAGAGAGAGAGAGAGAGAGAGAAGGAGAGAGGCTAGAAAAGGGCATAATATTCCCTGGAACTGGAGTTCTGTTATAGGTGGTTGTGAGGAACTGGAGTTCTGTTATAGGTGGTTGTGAGCTGTCCAACATGGGTGCTTAAGCAGCAAGTGTTCTTAACCACTGAGCCATTTTTAAAGCCCACCTGCTCCCTTTTTAAAGTTTACAGTTTTATTTGGAGATGCTGAGGCAGAAAACTGAACATGGAGCATGTCACCAGAGAGGAAGAGCCACTACTGTGTTCAGACCATCATGATCAAGAAGTCTGCTATATTCACCTTCCCTTAGCATCTCTGAAGAGAATGGGGAGCCCAGAAAGAGACTAGCTTGCTGTCTTACCAGTCACAGTAGATTCAAGAGAGAGAACAGTTGTAGAAAAACAGAACTACACATATATGAATATGACTGAAGAAGGAAAGACCATTGCAAGATTGGGATTCAAAGGTGAGCTATAACATACAAAAATAACATGTCAAATGAGACAACCAATGCAAGAAGAAAAGCAAGATACATCACTAGGTCTTTACAGACACTTTGTGGCAGCAAATGTAAAATGGGCTCAATTTATAAAGGACTTAAAATGAGCTTGATGAAATTGTGAGATTTATAGGAATTTAAAATGAGGTAAGGTCATAAACACAGCAAGTACAAAATCAATGATAAAGATCTCTCCTGACAGTGCACATTATCATATCAGTTCATATGGAAGACAAGCTTACACCCACACCTAAGACTCAGGGAACATTGCAGGAGAGGGTGTGGAAAGATTGTGGGAGCCAGAGGATCAGGGACTTTGCTGTGAGACTGTGTCTCCTACACCAGTAAAGCTACACTAGTAGCTACAGCAGCAAAGGCTCAGCAGCTTGGGGGGCTAAATGTGAGCGGAACAAGGAGGACACCAATAAGCCTGCCAATCTGCAGGAGCAAAGTCCAGGAGGCCTCAGCCTTACACAGAGAACTGCAGGCAACCGAGCAAAACTTGGAGAAGACGTGGCCTTCTTGAAGAAATAGCACACCACACAGCTGTCCACTGTCAAATTGTCAACCCTGAAAATGTAAATCCAAGTAACATTATATGGACTCAGCACGTTATATTTGAATATATGTGTATGTATATACAAATACATATATGCATGTAACAACAATTGAGAGGCTATGCATTTGAAAGAGAGTTGAGGGTGAAGGGCTATGGGAGGGTTTGGAGGGAAGAAACAGAGGGAGAATGTTGCAATTTAAATAAAATCTTAACAACAAATAAAAAAGGGCAAGCTTGGTGTTCACAGGAAGAATAACGATGCAGGCGTGCCGCTGCAAAACTTGCCACAGGCATGCCAGCCCAGAAGGCACCGGAGGCCATCCTCACAGAACCTCTGAAGAGCAGCGTTCACACACAGGAGAGGAGGAGTGTGAGAGCAGGGAGCAAAGGCAGAAGCCAAAGCTGCTAAATGAGAGAGACAAGATTCTGGGTAAGTTTGAGTCTATGTGTTGACATTGGAATGTATTCTAGTCAAATTATAGAAACCCAAAATTAAAAGAGTTATTTAAGCATCTGGCAGAAGGAAAAAAAAGTTACTTTGTACTAAGAAAATATCCATCTGGCAACTAAATATTCCGCAGAAAGCTCCGAAGGTGAACTGAGGGAAGCATGTCTCTAAAGTACTGAAAGAAAGTGACACTCTAGAGTTATATTCTGCTAGTGTTTCACTGAATCCAGAAGGCGACATGCACACAATGAGAACCTTAAACACAAGCATGCTTGAAAAATGTGGCAAATCTGACCTTTCCTGATAATGTTTTCCTCTTCCTTCGCAAGGAAGAAAATAAATCAAAAGGAAAACCAAAAAAGAAGGAGCCACAGTGCCAGACTGCTGTGAGCCTTGACTCTTTCCACACACGACAAAGGTTAAAAAGAAGGGGTGCGTGCGATGGAAACTGAGCAAGCATTTGTCTTCTGCAGAAGTAGAGCTTAGAAAATGAACCCAGAAAAATGAAGCCTGAGATAAACCAGAGAAGACCTGATTAATATGGTAAGGGCTGGACCTTCCGGAGCTAAAGTTTGAGTCATTCAAACCATGAAAAGCTTAATGTAGACAGCAGTTTATTAGGTATGGACAAAGGGTTGAAGAAGACTAGGGGCAGGGAATAGCATGTAGGGATGTAGGGGTGCTATCTGTAAGTCACATCGATCTATGGATTTTTCCTCGTGATTTCATGAGTCTATGTTTCATTTATGAGCTTTTATATAAAGCCTGTGTGCCAAAAGAACTCTCGGGGGGCTTCTATAGCTCCCTTGTTCTTTTTTCCTGGGAAATGGAGGGTCATTCATCAGCGTCCTCTGAAAGGATTGGGCCAGTGACTTACACAAGGTCTTAAAGGCAAAGCTACGTTACCTACAGTCTGGACAAACTTTTCAATTATGATATATCTATATACAGACAGAGTTAGATTTTCCCCCAGAGAGCTTAACTCACTAGCTCACTAGTGTGTGAACACTTGGCCTGTGTCTCCTTTGGGAGTGACTAACTTAAGCTACCTTCGTTGTGCTTTTGAAGAGCTGCCTGAAAGAAAGTCAAGGCAAACACACTGAGGTTGCTTCCAAAGGGATGTAGGCACCCTCAGAAAGAGTACTGTTCTCTCTGCACATTGATGCCTGTCCACTGCTGACTGGCCAGTGTTTATTCAGGGCCAGCTGTTTCGATTGTCCCTCTGAGCTGCACTTTAACCACGGATTTCTATTTTAATGTTCTCTATAAGAACAGGTTAACATACATAATTTCAGCCTTTAGGACATTTTCATCTTGCTTAGGTAATAGTAATCTCTCTGTCTCTGTCTCTATGACATATTTATTGACATACTATACATGTATATTATTCTGTCAGGATCGTGAGAGTTTCAGCAGGTGGCAACTAATGTTCAGATGTCAATCCACCAGAGGCATGGTTATCTGATGGAGGATTAATCCTGTCCAGACAAGGTCTATAGCTCCATTGACTCTGTGACAGCTGTTGTTCGCTTTTGCTGCAGAAGTTTGATGTCTCCCTAATACCTGCAATTAGTGTGTAATCTCATGTGGTATGTATATGTAATCTCAGGATTGCATCTCAATCTTATGGGCACACACATCTGTGGGTGGTCAGATACATGACTTTTCAATTAGCTATGTTGACATGATACATCAAATATAAACTGGGACATGCTTCATAACTGGATCCATTTGTTCCACAAGGACTGTGGACTTTTCAAAGCCTTCCTTGTTCTTCTACTTACTGGATGTCTTCCCCCACCCTAGGAGACCTTCCGTGAGAGAATTTACTCATGTAGCCAGAAACTTTGGCTCACACAGCCTAATCAAACTCTGCTTTGTTCCTTGAGATACATTAGGAGCTAGACTCCTATAACTCTCTTCCATTTGGCCATGGAAACTTCCCATGGAAAGTTCTGCTGTCAGGAAAGGAGTCTTTTATATAGATAACATTTGGGACTTTCAAAGATAAAGAGATGTCCAAGCTCATTTGAGATTGAGTGCCTTAATTCTCCCATAGCTGACTTGGGAAAGTGCTAACCTCAGCTGACCCTCAGCTCTCACCCTAAAGAAAAGCTATTAACCTTGTATACCTACCTGTTTTCCCTTTATATTTATCTATCACTAACCTCTAGTTAACCAAAGCACATCTAGAAATGTGGTATTATGTATAAACCCCCTTTAGAATATGGAATCCATTAAGTCTACCCTTCTGTCAGTATGTGAACAAAATAAACAACAGCCAGGGCAATATTGTACCAGAGCTCCACTGTCCTAATACAGTAAGCCATGAATATTTCAATACAGCTGAAGCACAAGCAAACAACCTTCTGACCAATTTTATGAAGATGATAGAGGTCCTTAAAAAGGAAATGAATAAATCCCTTTTAAAAAATCAAGGAAAACACAAAGATACAATTAAAAGAAATGAATAAAATCCCTTAAGGAAATCCAGTAAAACAGAAACAATAAGAGGAAATACATAAATCCCTTAAAAAAAGACAAGGAAAAGCAAACAAACAGGTGAAGCAAATAAATAAAAATGTTTAAGACCTAAAAGTGGAAACAGAATTAATAAAGAGAACACAAACTGAGGGAATCCTGGAGATAGAAAATCTAGGTAAGCAAACAGGAATTAACAGATGAAAACATCACCAATAGAATACAAGAGATGGAAGAGAGAATCTCAAGTGTAGAAGAAATGATAGAAGAAATTGGTATACTGGTCAAAGGAAACATTAAATTTAAAAAATTTCTGACACAAAACATACATGAAATCTGGGACTTTATGAAAAGACTAAACCTAAGAGTAAAAGGAATAGAAGAAGGAGAACATTTTTTTTTTTGGAATTTTCGAGACAGGGTTTCTCTGTAGCTTGGTTCCTGTCTATAACTAGCTCTTGTAGATTAGGCTGGTCTCAAACTCACAGAGATCCACCTGCCTCTGCCTCCCAAGCACTGGGATTAAAGGCGTGTGCCACCACCGCCCGGAGAGAATGTATTTTTTAACTAAATCATAGAAGAAAAAATTTCTAACCTTAGAAAACTTACAGAACAACCAATTTACAGAACAAGTATATTTGACCAGATAAGAAAGTTCCCCCACCTCATAATAATCAAACCACTAAACATACAGAACAAATACATAATATTCAAAACAGCAAAGGAAAGGGGCTGAGTAACATAGAAGGCAGACATATTAGAATTGCACCCACCCAACTTCTCCATGGAGACTTTAAAATCAGAAGGTGTGGACTCTAAGAAACACAGATGTCAGCCCAGACTATTATACCAGAAGAACTTTCAATCACTGTAGATGGAGAAAGCAAAATATTTCATGACAAAGTCAAATTTAAACAATTTTTATTGAAAAATCCAAGAAAGCCCGACAGAAGATACTAGAAGGAAAACTCTAACTCAAGGAGATTAAGTGCAACTCCAAGAACCCAGGAAATAAATAATCTCATACAAACAATGCCTAATACACACACACACTGAAATTAACAATCTTTGGTAATTAATATCTCTCAATACCTCTGCAATAAGAATGCGAACTGAATTGATGAAAAAACAATATTCATCCTTCTCCTGCCTACAAGAATCATACCTCAGCATAGAATGTCTAATAAGATAGACATTATTTCAGAGTAAAGATTTTCAAAAAGATTTTTCCAAGCAAAGGGACATAAGAAGCAAGCTTTTGTAGTTATTCTAATACCTTACAAAATAGACTTCTAAACAAAATTAATCAAAAGAGATGGGGAAGAACATTTTATACTCATCAAAGGAAAAATCTACCAAGATAACAGCTCAATTCTTAACATCAGTGCTCCAAACACAAGGGCACACACATTTGTAAAAGAAACATTCCTAAAGCTTAAATCACACACCAAACCATACACATTAATAGTGGGAGACTTCAATACCCCACTCATGCCATGGATAAGTCATTCAGACAAAAATGAAACAGAAAGAATGGAGCTAACAGATGTTATGAACCAAATGGATCTAACATTCCACCCAGACACAAAAGAATACACCTTCCTCTCAGGTGAGGTCATGAAAGTTACTCCCAAAATGACCACATACTCACTCACACAATAAGTCTCAAAAGATACTAGAAAAATGAAATAACTCCCTGTACCTATTAGACCACCACAGATTAAAGTTAAATTTCAACAACAACAGAAACAACAAGAAGCCTCCAAATTCATGGAAACTGAACAGGTCTCTAGTGAATGACTACTGGGTCAAGGCATAAATAAGGAAAGAAATTAAAAAACTTCCTAGAATTCAATGAAAATGAATGCATAACATACCCAAACTTAAGGGGCACAATTAAAGCAGTGTTAAGAAGAAATTTCAAAGCACTAAGGGCCTTAAAAAATAAATTGTAGAGATCTCCTTCTAGCAAATTAATATTATACGTAAAAGCTCTAAAACAAAAAGAAGCAGATGCAACTAAGAGGAGTAGATGCCAAGGAGTTTGATCAAGTTGCAGGCTGAAATGAATAAAATAGCAGTAAAGAGAACAATACAAAGAATAATGAAACAAAGAGTTGGTCCTTCAAAAACTAAACTAGGGAGGCAACCTTAGCCAAGTTAGCTAAAAGGCAGAGAGAGAATATCCAAATTAACAAGATCAGAAATGAAAAGGGAACCATAACAACAGACACCAAGGAAATATAAAAGATCATTAGGTCAGACTTCAAAATCTTGTACTTCATAAAAGTGAAACCTAAATAAAAAGACAATTCTCTTGCTAGATACTACTTACTAAAGTTCAATCAAGATTAGATAGACAATTCAAATAGACCTGTAACCCCTAGTGAAATAGAAGCAGTCATTAACACTCTCCCAACTAAAAAAAACGCCCGGGGCCAGACAGTTTTAGCATAGAATTCTACCAGACTTTCAGAGAAGAGATAATACCAATATTCTTCAAATTATTTTACTAAACACCAAAAGAAGAAACATTGAAAATTCATTTTATGAGGTCACAGTCAATCTGATACCCAAATCACACAAAGATTCAACAAAGAAAAAGAATTACAGATCAATTTCCCTCATGAACATTAACACAAAAGTACTCAATAAATTACTTGCAAACTGAATCCAAGAACATAATAATACACCATGGTCAAGTAGGCTTTATTCCAGAGATGCAGGGATGGTTCATCATACAAAAAAAAAATCTATCAATGACAAAATCCAGTACCTCTTCATGATAAAAGCTTTGGAGAGTTCAGGGATACAAGAGACATGCCTAAGCATAAAAAAGGTAATTTAAGCAAGCCTATAGCCAACATCAAATTAAATAGAACGAAACTAAAAGCATCTCCACTAAAATCGGGAAACAGGCACTGGTGCCCACTGTCTTCATTATCTACTCAATATAGTCCTTGTAGTTCTAGCTAGAGCAATAAGCCAACTAAAGGAGATCTAGGGGATACAAATTGATAAAGATGTCAAAGTATCTCTAGTCTCAGATGACATGATGGTATGTGTAAGTGACCCGAAACTACCAGGGAATTTCTACAGAAGATAAACACCTACAGCAAAGAGCTGGATAGAATTGTAAGAAAACAACAACAACAACAAAAACAGTATCCCTCCTATATACAAATGACAAATGTTCTGAGAAAGAAATCATGGAAACAACACCCTTTAAAAAATAGCAACTAATAATATAAATTATCTTGGGTTAATCTAATCAAGCAAGTGAAAGACCTGAAGGACAAAAACTTCAAGTCTGTGAAGAAAGAAATTGAGAAATATATCAGAAGATGGAAATATCTCCCTTGCTTGGGTCAGTATGATTAATGTGAAAATGGTCATCTTTCCAAAAGTAATCTACAGATTCAATGCAATCCCCATCAAAATTCCAACAAAATTCTTTACAGACCTAAAAAACAATACTAAATTTCATATGAAAAAACAAACAAACAACTCAGGATAGCTGAAACGATACTGTACAATAAAAAACATTCTGGAGGAATCAAAATGCCTGACTTCAAGACTGTGAGCCCACAGAACTCTTGGGGGGCTTCTATAGCTCCCTTGTTCTCTTTTCCTGGGAAATGGAGGGTCATCCATCAGCGTCCTCTGGGAAGTATTGGGCCAGTGACTTACACAAGGTCTTAAAGGCAAAGCTACTTTACCTACAGTCTGGACAAACTTTTCAATTATGATATATATATATATATATATATACAGACAGAGTTAGATTTTCCCCCAGAGAGCTTAACACACTAGCTCACTAGTGTGTGAACACTTGGCCTGTGTCTCGTTTGGGAGTGACTAACTTAAGCTACCTTCGTTGTGCTTTTGAAGAGCTGCCTGAAAGAAAGTTAAGGCAAACACACTGAGGTTGCTTCCAAAGGGATGTAGGCGCCCTCAGAAAGAGTACTGTTCTCTCTGCACATGATGCCTGTCCACGACTGACTGGCCAGTGTTTATTCAGGGCCAGCTGTTTCGATTGTCCCTCTGAGCTGCCACTTTAACCATAGACTTCTATTTCTAATGTTCTCTATAAGAACAGGTTAACATACATAATTTCAGCCTTTAGGACATTTTCATCTTGCTTGGGTAATAGTAATCTCTCTGTCTCTGTCTCTATGACATATTTAGTCACATATTATACATGTATATTATTCTGTCAGGATCGTGAGAGTTTCAGCAGGTGGCAACTAATGTTCAGATGTCAATCCTCCAGAGGCATGGTTATCTGATGGAGGATTAATCCTGTCCAGACAAGGTCTATAGCTCCATTGACTCTGTGACAGCTGTTGTTCGCTTTTGCTGCAGAAGTTTGATGTCTCCCCAATACCTGCACTATAGTGTGTAATCCCATGTGATGTGTATATGTAATCTCAGGATTGCATCTCAATCTTATGGGCACACACATCTGTGGGTGGTCAGATACATGACTTTTCAATTAGCTATGTTGACTTGATACATCAAATATAAACTGGGACATGCTTCATAACTGGATCCATTTGTTCCACAAGGACTGTGGACTTTTCAAAGCCTTCCTTGTTCTTCTACTTACTGGATGTCTTCCCCCACCCTAGGAGACCTTCCGTGAGAGAATTTACTCATGTAGCCAGAAACTTTGGCTCCCACTGCCTAATCTCTGCTTTTTTCTTTGAGATACATTAGGAGCTAGACTCCCTATAACTCGCTTCCATTTGGACATGGAAACGTCCGATGGAAAGTTCTGCTGTCAGGAAAGGAGTCTTTTATATAGATAACATTTGGGACTTTCAAAGATAAAGAGATGTCCAAGCTCATTTGAGATTGAGTGCTTTAATTCTCCCATAGCTGACTTGGGAAAGTGCTAACCTCAGCTGACCCTCAGCTCTCACCCGAAAGAAAAGCTATTAACCTTGTATACCTACCTGTTTTCCCTTTATATTTATCTATCACTAACCTCTAGTTAACCAAAGCACATCTAGAAATGTGGTATTATGTATGAACCCCCTTTAGAATTTAGAATCCATTAAGTCTACCCTTCTGTCAGTTTATGAACAAAATAAACAACAGTCAAGGCTATATTGTACCAGAGCTCAACTGTCCTACTACAGTAAGCCATGAATATTTCAATACAGCTGAAGCACAAGCAAACAACCTTCTCACCAATCTTATGAAGATGATAGAGGTCCTTAAAAAGGAAATGAATAAATCCCTTTTAAAAAATCAAGGAAAACACAAAGATACAATTAAAAGAAATGAATAAAATCCCTTAAGGTAATCCAGTAAAACAGAAACAATAAGAGGAAATACATAAATCCCTTAAAAAAAGACAAGGAAAAGCAAACAAACAGGTGAAGCAAATAAATAAAAATGTTTAAGACCTAAAAGTGGAAACAGAATTAATAAAGAGAACACAAACTGAGGGAATCCTGGAGATAGAAAATCTAGGTAAGCAAACAGGAATAAACAGATGAAAACATCACCAATAGAATACAAGAGATGGAAGAGAGAATCTCAAGTGTAGAAGAAATGATAGAAGAAATTGGTATACTGGTCAACGGAAATATTAAATTAAAAAAATTTCTGACACAAAATACACATAAAATCTGGAACTTCATGAAAAGACTAAACCTAAGAATAATAGGAATAGAAGAAGAAGAAGAAGAAGAAGAAGAAGAAGAAGAAGAAGAAGAAGAAGAAGAAGAAGAAGAAGAAGAAGAAAGTATTTTTTAACAAAATCATAGAAGAAAAAATTTCTAACCTTAGGAAACTTACAGAACAAGCAACTTACAAAACACGTATATTTGACCAGATAAGAAAGTTCCCCCACCTCATAATAATCAAACCACTAAACATACAGAACAAATACATAATATTCAAAACAGCAAAGGAAAGGGGCTGAGTAACATAGAAGGCAGACATATTAGAATTGCACCCACCCACCTTCTCCATGGAGACTTTAAAATCAGAAGGTGTGGACTCTAAGAAACACAGATGTCAGCCCAGACTATTATATCAGAAGAACTTTCAATCACTGTAGATGGAGAAAGCAAAATATTTCATGACAAAGTCAAATTTAAACAATTTTTATTGAAAAATCCAAGAAAGCCCGACAGAAGATACTAGAAGGAAAACTCTAACTCAAGGAGATTAACTGCAACCTAGAGAACCCCGGAAATAAATAATCTCACATCAACAATGCCAAATATACACACACACACTGAAATTAACAATCATTGGTAATTAATATCTCTCAATACCAATGGACTCAATTCTGCATTAAAAATGCTAACTGAATGGGTGCAAAAACAAGATTCATCCTTCTGCTGCTTACAGGAATCATACCTCAGCATAGAATGTCTAATAAGATAGACATTATTTCAGAGTAAAGATTTTCAAAAAGATTTTCCAAGAATCTTGGACTCAAGAAGCAAGCTTCTGTAGTTATTCTAATACCTAACAAAATAGACTTCCAACCAAAATTAATCAAAAGAGATGGAGATGGACATTTTATACTTATAAAAGGAAAAATCGAACAAGATAACAGCTCAAATCTTAACATCTATGCTCCAAACACAAGGGCACACACATTTGTAAAAGAAACATTCCTAAAGCTTAAATCACACACCAAACCATACACATTAATAGTGGGAGACTTCAATACCCCATTCGTGCCATGGATAAGTCATTCAGACAAAAATGAAACAGAAAAAGAATGGAGCTAACAGATGTTATGAACCAAATGGATCTAACATTCCACCCAGACACAAGAGAATACACCTTCCTCTCAGGTGAGGTCATGAAAGTTACTCCCAAAATGACCACATACTCACTCACACAATAAGTCTCAAAAGACACTATAAACTCATTGAAACTAAACAAGTCTCTAGTGAATGACTACTGGGTCAAGGCATAAATAAGGAAAGAAATTAAAAAACTTCCTAGAATTCAATGAAAATGAATGCATAACATACCCAAACTTAAGGGGCACAATAAAAGCAGTGTTAAGAGGAAATTTCAAAGCACTAATGGCATTAAAAAATAAATTGTAGAGATCTCCTTCTAGCAACTTAATATTGTACCTCAAAGCTCTAAAACAAACAACAACAACAAAAAAACAGACACATCTAAGAGGAGTAGATGCTAAGGAGTGATCAAGTTACAGGTGAAATGAATAAAATAGCAGTAAAGAGAACAATACAAAGAATCAATGAAACCAAGAGTTGGTTCCTTGAAAAACTAAACTAGATAGGCAACCTTATCCTAGTTAGCTAAAAAGCAGAGAGAGAATATCCAAATTAACAAGATCAGAAATGAAAAGGGAACCATAACAACAGACACCAAGGAAATATAAAAGATCATTAGGTCAGACTTCAAAATCTTGTACTTCATAAAAGTGAAAAATCTAAAAGAAATAGACAATTTTCTTGATAGATACTACTTACTAAAGTTCAATCAAGATTAGATAGACAATTCAAATAGACCTGTAAACACTAGTGAAATAGAAATAGTCATTAACACTCTCCCAACTAAAAAAAACGCCCGGGGCCAGACAGTTTTAGCATAGAATTCTACCAGACTTTCAGAGAAGAGATAATACCAATATTCTTCAAATTATTTTACTAAACACCAAAAGAAGAAACATTGAAAATTCATTTTATGAGGTCACAGTCAATCTGATACCCAAATCACACAAAGATTCAACAAAGAAAAAGAATTACAGATCAATTTCCCTCATGAACATTAACACAAAAGTACTCAATAAATTACTTGCAAACTGAATCCAAGAACATAATAATACACCATGGTCAAGTAGGCTTTATTCCAGAGATGCAGGGATGGTTCACCATACAAAAAAAAAAAATCTATCAATGACAAAATCCAGTACCTCTTCATGATAAAAGCCTTGGAGAGTTCAGGGATACAAGAGACATGCCTAAGCATAATAAAGGTAATTTAAGCAAGCCTATAGCCAACATCAAATTAAATGGAAAAAAACTCAAAGCAACACCAAAAAAATTGGGAAACAGACAAGGCTCCCCACTCTCTCCATATTTATTCAATATAGTACTTGAAGTTCTAGCTAGAGCAATAAGCCCACTAAAAGAGATCTAGGGGATACAACTTGGTAAAGAAGATGTCAAAGTATCTCTATTCTCAAATGACATGATGGTATGCATAAGTGACCCCAAACTACCAGGGAATTTCTACAGAGGATAAACACCTTCAGCAAAGTGCTGGATACAAGAGTAACAAAAACAACAACAACAAAGCAGTATCCCTCCTATATACAAATGTTCTGAGAAAGAAATCATGGAAACAACACCCTTTAAAAAATAGCAACTAATAATATAAATTATCTTGGGTTAACTCTAACCAAGCAAGTGAAAGACCTAAAAAGAAAAGCTTCAAGTCTGTGAAGAAAGAAATTGAGAAATATATCAGAAGATGGAAATATCTCCCTTGCTTGGGTCAGTATGATTAATGTAAAAATGGTCATCTTTCCAAAAGTAATCTACAGATTCAATGCAATCCCCACCAAAATTCCAAAAAATTCTTTACAGACCTAAAAACAATACTAAATTTCATATGGAAAAACAAACACACAAACAACTCAGAATAGCTGAAACAATCCTGTACAATAAAAACCTTCTGGAGGATTCACCATCCCTGACTTACAGCTGTACTACAGAGTTACGGTAATAAAAACAACGTGGTTTGGCATAAAAACAGACAGGTGAATCAGTGGAATTGAATCAAGACCCAGACATAAATCCTCACACCCATGGACACCTGATTTTTGATAAAGAAGCCAAAAATTTGCAATGGAATAAAGGAAGCATCTTCAACAAATAGTGCTGGGGTAACTGAACGTCAGCCTGTAGGAGAATGTAAATAGATCCATATGTATCACTGCGTACAAAACTCAAGTCCAAGACATCAAAGACCTCAATATAAAACCAGATACACTAAACCTGATTCAAGAGAAACTGGGGAATAGCCTTGAACATATTGGTACAGTAGACAACTTCCTGAACAGAACCCAGCAAAGGAACTAAACATGACAATTAATAAATAGAACCTCATGAAACTGAAAAGCTTCTGTAGGGCAAAAGATACTGTCAATAGGATAACACAGCAGCCTATAGAATGGCAAAAGATCTTCATTCACAAACTACACATCTGACAGAGAACTAATATCTAAAATTTATAAAGAACTTTAAGAAACAAGATATCAACAAACCAAATAAGCTAATTAAAAAAATGGAGTACAAATCTAAACAGAATTTTCAACATAAGAATCTCAAATGGCCAAGAAACACTTAAACAAATGTACAACATCCTTAGCTATCAGGAAAATGCACATCAAAACAACTCTGAGAAACCACTTATACCTGTCAGAATACCTAAGACCAAAACCACATATGGCAGCTCATGCTGGTGAGGATGTGGAGTAAGGGGAACACTCCTCCATTGCTGGTGGGAGTGAGAACTTGTATAGCCATTTTGGAAATCAATATGGCAAGTTTTCAAAAAGTGGGGAATCGATCTACCTCATGACCCAGCTATACCACTTTTGGACATATACCCAACAGTTGCTCAGTCATACCACAAGGACACTTGCTCAACTATTTTCATAGTAACTTCATTCATAACAGCCAGAAACTGGAAACTGTGGTGATATTTTGTCTGTGATCTAACAAATAAAGCTTGCTGGAAAATCAGAGTGTGGAGCTAGCCACACTGACTGCTCTTAGGACTGGAGAGGAGGGGGAGTAGGGGGAATTGGGAGGAATATGGGAGGATGGAAGGACGTGGAAATTTTTAATAAATAAAAATTTTTTAAAAAAAAAGGTCAGTGAAAAGATTCTTGGTTCCTAATGATATTCTATTACCCTCTTAGACAGGAATCTAGCATAATAGCTACCAGAGAGGCTTCATTCAGCAACTGACAGGAGCAGATGCAGAGACCCACAGCCAAACACTAGGCAGATGCCAGGAAACTCCACAGAAGAGAGAGGAGGGAGAATTAAAGGAGCTAGAGGAATTGAAGACACCACAAGAACATGCCCCACAGAATCAACTAGCCAGGGATCATAGGGGCTTACAGAGACTGAAGCAACAATCACACAGCCTGTATGGACCTGTCCTAGGTCCTCTAAATATATGTTATGGTTATGTAGCTTAGTGTTTTTGTGGAACTCCCAGCTGTGGGGAGGGGGCTATCTCTGACTTCTTTACCTTTTTAACCCTTTTCTCCTCCTCAGCCAGCCTTGATATGAGGAGTGTGCCTAGTCTTATCGTACCTTGTTAAGGCATGTTTTGCTATATCCCTGATGGCCTGCCCTTTTCTGAAGGGAAAGGAGGAGGAGTGGATGAGGGGGAGGAGGGTAGGTGAGAAGGGGCTGGGAGGAGAGGAGAGACAGGAAGCTACTGGTTGGGATGTAAGATATAAGAGAAGAATAAGGAAAATAGAAAAAAGGAAAAAATATGAAGAAAGAAAGAAAAGATGAAAAAAGAAAAAATTTGAAAGAGCAATTGAGGGATATAGGGGTTAGAGGAAAGAAACCGAAGGAGGAATTGATTTAATTCATGTTATCTCAAAAAAATTAAAAGAAAAGAAAAAATCAAAAATACCCAGGACAGAAATCCATTTTAGCATTTCCATAAGCATAGCTGCCCACACACACATACACTTAACAATTCCTCATGGCAAGTCTGTCAAGCCGACTCCATCACTGATGCCCATTTTCCAGATGAATACGGAGTTTAGAGGATCTGAGAGACTTGCACATGCTTTTGTAGCTGGATAGAATTGCTGTGACTGTTACTGTCTCTGGGAAGTGTGAGACAAGCCTGTCCGATTCACTGGTGCATAGCCAAGTATTTAAACCAGCGGTGGCAAAGCCTGCACCACTCAAACATTTTTGACCAAGTGAATCTGAAGTTCAGGAAGTGCAATTTACCCAATTCCCTTCTAAGGCAGGAAGAAACTACCATATAAGTGCAGTGTGAGCCAATCAGGAAAGTTCCTCTGCATCCAGGAGGCAGGGCAAGGGCTGCCCTGGCTCTTCAGTCTGCAGCAGAGCTCTATCTGTGGGGTCACCTTTCCATGGACTCTAATTAGAAGCAGTCCTCAGCTTTCTGCAGAAGGGGGCTGCCGAGCGTCATGTTGCCCAATAGATTATTCCTCATATTTTTCACCAGAAAGATGACTTTACATGACCTGATAGTTCTCATGTGGCAGGCTGTAGAGATGTGTGTTTTGTATGTCACTGAGTTGGAGCTTGACGTCATACTTCCTCTGTCTGTCTGGGCAGATCCAGCCTCCTAGAGGAGGCACAAGAAGAGGATGGAGACTGTGCAGCACACTCCCGGCTTATGGCAACTCTATGACTGGCTGCTTATTACTAATCTCCCTTTTCATTGTTTTCTTTGTCACCAGACTCAGGTTTGGAAGACTGACAAGAAGATTATCTAGCCAGAGAGATAGATGGATGCTGAGAAAAAGAGATTGAGCTTGACTGAGGATGAGAGAGATGAGGAAGAAGGAGACAAACATCTCAGTCCTTCTTTCCATTTCTCTTGGGAAGTGGGGGGTATAGCATGAAGATAGGCTATATAAGGGAAGCAGCATTTTCCTAGGAACCTGAGTGTGAGAATGTGGTCCTCTCCACCCCAGGAATCCTATACTTGTCCTTAACAGATCTTTCTCCCTTCTAGCCAGGCTTGGGGGGCTACTGGCTCCCAGAATCAGTTCTAATATAATAATAATAATAATAATTTTTTTAAAAGCTCATTGGATTGTAGGATGACAGCCAGGCTCTGAGTATGAGAAAGAGAAGAGAATAAACCCGTATGGAGTAACAGCACACACTGAACTTTCCCCCCATCCTCATTCTGTTTGCCTCTCCACCTAAGGCAATTTGCAATGATTGAAACGAGTGCATGGATGTGGGAGGAACATGCTGGACCATTCTGCTCAGCTTGAGGCTTTGGTTAACTTTAGTGATGTTGCTCTTGACGTTCCACAGATGTTTCCCTCTACACTCAGTTTTATTTTCTTTATTTTTTTATTTTTTTGGTTTTTCGAGACAGGGTTTCTCTGTGGCTTTGGAGCCTGTCCTGGAGCTAGCTCTGTAGACCAGGCTGGTCTCGAACTTACAGAGATCCACCTGCCTCTACCTCTCGAGTGCTGGGATTAAAGGTGTGCGCCACCATCGCCCGGCTACACTCAGTTTTAAAGTTTGTCTTCGTGATGCAGTTGATGGCTTGTGTTAACTCTCTGGCACCTACATCTAGTACATCTCTCTGCTGTGTAACCTGGGACTCTCTATGGCAGTGGTTCTCAATCTTCCTAATGCTGCAGCCCTTTAATACAATTCCTCATGTTGCGGTGACCCCCGACCATCAAATTATTTTTGTTGCTACTTCATAACTGTACTTGTGCTACTCTTATGGGTCATAGTGTAAATAATTTTGGAGAGAGACATTTGCCGATTGGGTCATAACCCATATGTTGAGAACCACTGCTCTAGGTGAAGGTCCGTATTGCCACATGATTGATCAGGCTGGATAAGCCTCAAGATTCCGCTTTCTGGGACAGTTCTGCAACCATTGATGAGATGTTTTACCTACTCAAAGCAGGGCTCAGCATTGTCTGCCAGCATTGTTCAGACTTATTTTGCTTCTTTTGTTCACAGGTAACCTGCCAATCATGCACCCTTTGTATATCCTGAAACTATCTTTAATTCTTTAGTTTTTTTTTTCTACTCAGATCAGGTGTTATACATAGTTACTTCTCCATAGGAGCCCCACCCACACACCAGTGCTCCCAAACGTTATGTAAATACACCAGTACCCACACTGGCAGCATTCCCCATTCTCTGAGGAGTATTTCATTATTCTAGTATCTGCTTTTATTTTTTCTTTATGTTGTTCAGCAGTTGGGGAGCAGTGCCAGCCAACCACAAGCCTGCATTTTAGCCTGTAGCTTGGATACTGACCCCCACAAAGAGAAAGTCTGGGTTATAGGTAAGCAGAGACTCAGTTTGTGGAGCAGAAGCCATGCTCTTAGGTCGTAGGCATTTCATATGTTATCAGAATCCAGTCAAGGGTGAAACAGGGAACTGAGGGTGGAACTAGAATTTTAGGCTCAGGGGAAATAAAACATGAGGGAGAACGTTGCCATGAGCTGCTCATCTGTTACCCAAAGCACAGCCTGACATCATCCATTCATCCATAGAGCAAACGACAGAGTTTCCATCTCCTGAGGAATCAAGCCACAGACTTTCCCAATAAGACCTGGTAGCCCCAGCAGTTGGCTTGAGACATACACACAAACATCTCATTTCCCTCTTCTGACACAATGTCGGAATAACTCAGAGGATTTAAAAGAAGGAAAATGAGGATGAAGGAAGTTTTAAATCTGTGGTTTTACATGCATAGGTAAAATAACAAAAGGACACACCAAATGCAAAAGGCATTCTAAGCCCTCTCTGTAGGAGGCCTAGAAGCAAAGAGGCGCTGTAGCTGACTTTAAAGGTTTTGAAACTTGAGCTTCTAGAGAAGGCAGATTGCCCCAGGCCCCCTCAGGTAGAGGATAGAGTGGACAACAAGCAGATGTGGTCTTGTCACACACACATGGCTTCGCTGGTAAAAGATACCCCGTGACTGCCTCTACTTTGTCCAAACATCAGCCCCCTGCCTCCCCTACTCTTCCTTCTGGGAAAATTCCAGCTAAGAGACAGAGAGGCAGTGACTTAGTGCCCTGCCCAGGAGAACAGAATGCGGAATCAAGGTCAGCAGGAGGCAAGTAAGACCAGAAGCATGGTACAGTGGTTGTTGTTGAGTTATTGAATCGTTAGGACACCGACTCTGATTTGGAAAGAAGGTGAAGAGGAGATTAAAGACACCTGTGGCATGTGTGCCTGTGGGTGACTGTGGGAAGATGTTGCCCTTGGGACAGGTCCATGAAGAGGAGAAGCCAGTTCAGGCGAGCTGATGAAGTGCTGGCTTTTAGACATGATATGACTGGATATTCATGTTTATGTGTGTGACTAACATTTGTAAGTTACAGGTCACAAGGTAGGAGTAAGATTAATGCTTGAAACATGCATTTGAGTTTACTTCACTCTAAGCCTTTATTTGTGGCAGACAGTGACCTGGTGAAATCCCAGGTCAAGAGGTGAGAAAAAAGATTTCCATAAACAGCCATCTGATGTGGTTTCTGGGTACTTGACCCAAGAGCCTGAAACTGAGGTCACAACAGATCTGTTGGTGTTGCTGTGGACATTACAACGAACAAATTCATTTTCCTTGGTCTACAATGATATTAAAAGGAATAATAACATCTGCAGCATCAGCGGACTCTATATTTCTACCTTGCTAAGTTAGATGCCGTTTCTCAAGACAATGGGTACAGTAGTAATTACAGTGTCCAGTGATATTTTCAGAGATAACAAACATTCTACCCTTACACATAATGAAGGAAAACCCATATAATCTTTGAAATTTGGATTCTGTAAAATCTCTGATGAACCTTTTCCAAAACACTACTAACTTAGAAGAAAAGCAAACTAGTGCACACAAATAAACAAAATAGCCTCTTCCCCTAGGCAGGCGTGACTTCACATATGTCTATGGTCATCTGCAGAGCTCTGAGAAGTAGAAAAATGTGCAGTCAAGGAAGTCTTCCCTCTTCCTCCTCCCCATCACCTGTTCTCTGACAGTCAACTCAGAGCTCAGGGCATGCCCTTCTTTCCAGAAGTTTCCAAATATTGAACAATATTGACATTTGAGGCTGTATTAAATGTTGTGAGAGGCCAACTTGTATATCAAGGGCCAATTTGTACTATCCCTAACCCCTATCTTCCAAGTGCTGGTAACACTGTCTTTTATCCCTGCACTGTACCAACTCAAAGCATCTGTATACACTGTCAAATGTCCCACCAGTGACTATTTTCCCCCATTAAGGAATGGCTGCCTTACTAATGAATACCCCTGGGTGTTGACAGAAGTTTCTATCCCACCTGGTCCTTGAGTCATTCAGTCCCAAAGAAACACACAGAGGTCTACATCAATTATAAACTGATTGGGCCATTAGCTCAGGCTTCTTATTAACTCTTATAACTTATATTAGCCCATTATTCTTATCTATGTTAGCCATGTGGTTTGGTACCTTATTCAACGAATCAGTCACATCTTGCTTCCTCTGCGTCTGGGTCACGACTGCAGACCGAAAGTTCCCTCTTTCCAGAATTCTCATTTCCCCACCTCTACTTCCTACCTGGTTGCCCCATCTCTACTTCCTACCTGGCTACTGCCCAATCAGCATTTTATTAGAAATAATACAAGTGACAGGATAAAAGACCATTGTCCTCCAGTACTTGTGGATTACTTCTGATCTCTGTGCAGGATGGAGCAAAGGGGAACCACATGGCCAAAGCACTGACACCTCCAGGAGTGTTTGATGGAGGAAGGTCATTGGTTAAATAAAAAGAAACTGCTTGGTCCTCATTGGTTAGAAGATAGGTGGGAGGAGAAAACAGAACAGAATGCTGGGAGGAAGAGGAAGTGAGCTCAGACTCCACAGCTCTCCTCTCTGGAGCAGACGCCTCAGAGAGACGCCATGCCCCAGCTCCGACCCAGGATGGACTTAGGCTAGAATCTTCCCGGTAAGACCGGTGCTCACAGATTATTAGAGATGGGTTGATCGGGATATCAGAATTAGCCAGTAAGAGCTAGAGCTAAAGGTCCAAGCAGTGATTAAAAGAATACAGTGTCCGTGTAATTATTTCGGGGCATAAGCTAGCCGAGCAGGCGGCTGGGGTGTTGGGGACACAGCCCCGCCGCCACTCCTTATATTACTACAAGTGTTTGTGTAAGAATACAGTGGGGAAGGTAAAGCAGGAAGAGCCATGGTGGTTGCAGAGAACTAGGGGACACTACCCATCTTGCTCTGTGTGCGGGGAGGCATTGACACACATACGATGGCTCGCCATCATCATACAGAGGTGTGGCTCAAAACCACTCACCCCTTCTTGAGATGCATATGCATTTGTAGACAATTTTGTACTGAGTGGGGACATAATGACTACCTTTGTATGGCCTTAGCTCCCCCTGCGTGGGCCTGGTGAGGACTTCTTGGCATACACCCTTTACTTGTCTCTTCTCACTGTGACATGGGGAACACACCTCATGACGGAAGAACTCTGGGTGGTGAACTCGGCAAATTCTTGGAGGATATCTGAAGCTAAGAGTTGAGGATGAGATTTATTTTTCTCCTTTGTGCTAAGTAACACAGGGAGGACAGAGGTAAGTTGAAGAAGTGACTGTGAGGTTAAAAGGAAACAGAATGGGAAGAGTTGGAAATTCTTTGCCTATTCACACTGAAAACAACGAGGAGCTGTGATCTGAAGAGAACACAGAGGGTGCGGCCAGACAACCCTGATTTAAAGAAATGATGGTGTGACTCACAGATACAAACGAATATCTCAGCGCCTCTTTCTTAGCATCAGTGGTCCCAGTGATTGCCTCTGGAGAGGCAAGAGTGAGGCCATTGTTCTGGTGACCTACAGGTTAGTGGTGTGACCATTATTGATGCTAGAGAACAGAGAATAGATGAAAAAGAGACATCACTTTTGAAGCCTAAAATCCAGTGAATTTGTATAAGGTGTCTTTGTTATTTCTTATTATCCTTTTCAAGATGGGAGTGTCTCCATTTCCCCCTCTGCATAGCAAGCAGGCAATCTGTCTGATTTCACAGGTTTACAACTGAGGTGGAATTCTGAGTCAGGTGGAATCATACCTCAGTGCTACCACATTTTAGATGATAGTCATATGATATGTTGGACTTAGCTTTGATTTTGGCATGTGTTGAGAATTCTGTGAATGTTAGAATATAGTAAATAGATTTTATAAACAAGAAGGTCATTAACTTGGGGACACCAGAGGGCAAAATACTATGTGTGGTGTTATGACCATGCTCAAATATATGTGTGTAATCTAATCCAGCCCACCTCAACATCCGATGTTCATTGAGTTAGGTCTTTAAAAAGAAAACTAAGGCAGAAGATGGCAGCATGCTGGGCTGTAGTCCAATGAATGCCACTTGTGTCTTTAGAAGAAGGGATTAGGCGCAGAGCACATCTAGATTGGCAGGATGATGTGAGGGCAGTAAGATGTAGCATAGTAAAAGCCAAGGAAGGACAACTCAGGAGATCAAGCCTGCCAATGCCCAGGTCTGGACTTCTATCATCTAGAACAATGTCAATATTTTAACTGTCAAATGTATGTGTACTATTTAACCCTCTAAAGTAAATACAAGCACATTGTCTTAGGGTTTCTATTGTTGTAAAGAGACACCATGACCACAGACCACAGCAACTCTTATAGGGAAAATATTTAATTGGGGTGGCTAGCTTACAGTTCAGAGGTTCAGTCCATTATCATCATGGTGGGAGATGGTTATGTGGAGGCAGACATGGTGCTAGAAAGGTAGTTGAGAGTTCTCCATCTTGTCCAGGCAACAGGAAGTGGTCTGAGACACTGAGTGTGGCATGAGCATACATGAGACCTCAAAGCCCATTCCCACGGTGACATACTACCTCCAACAAAACCACATCTGCTCCAACAAGACCACTCCTCTCATTAATGCTACTCAGTTTAGGGGTCATTTTTTGTTTCAAATCACCACATTCTACTCCCTGGCCCCTGTATCATAATGCGAAAAATGCGTTTAGTCCAACTTCAAAAGTCCCCATAGTCTATAATAGTCTCAAACTTAGTTAAAAGTCTAAAGTTCAAAGTCTCTTCTGAGATTCATCCGATCTCTTAACTGTAATCCCCGTAAAATCAAACTGAAAAAGAAATGCAGATCACATACTTTCAAAAAATAACAGAATAGGGTATATATTACTATTTCAAAATGTAGGGAAGGGAGCATAGTGAGGATATACTGGACCAAAGCAAGACTGAAAAGCATCTGGGCAAATTCCATGTCTGATGTCAAAGTGCTCCTCAGATCTCCAACTCCTTTCAGCATTGTTGACTACAACACACTTCTATCTTTTGGGTTGGTTCTACTCCCTGTTAGCAGCTTTGCTTGCCAGGTATTTCACAACTCTGGTATCTCCAACATCTTGGGGTTTCCACGGTAATCCAGGGTTCAACTTCACAGCGTCATGCAATGTCCTCTTTAGGCCTTCATTTAGGGACACCCCTGACACATGCCTGCCCTTAGTGGCTTTCCTTAGTTGCTTCTTGACTCTAAAGCCAGAACCACATGGCTAAAGCTGCCAAGTTCTGCTGCTTCCTGAGGCTATAACATGGCTTCTTTGTTCAACTGCATCTTCACCATCTTTCTGGGTTGTATGGTTTCTTTCACTGCCCAAGCTTGGCTGCTCCGGAACTTGCTCTGTAGACCAGATTGACCTCAGACTCAGAGACTTACAAGCCTCTGCTTCTAGGGTGCTGGGATTAAAGGTGTGCACTACCACAGGCATTTTCTTTAAGTCCTTTTAGCTACTCTTTAATTCCTTTTCACAGATTGGACATTTAGCTGGGTGGAATCTTGCCCTGAGGTCGCCACTCCCTTAATTCCATTTCTTAATTTGTTTATCTTCTTGAAGGTAGGATTTAGCTCCATTCCACTTTCTGGTGCTCCTTTTTTTCTTTGCTCAGTATGCTCCTTTTCTTTATAAATCTTCATTAGAGTTACCACTTTAAACCATACAACAGTCTATCCTAGGCTGCTTTGAGATTTCCTGTCAATGGAATTAATTCTAAGTTTGTCACTTTAACCTCAGGCAAACTTTTCAGAAAAACAAAAAACAGCTATATTCTTCACCAAAATAACACAAGAACAATCTCTGGGCAACGTACTAGCATTATTCTCCTCTGAAACATTTTGAGCCAGCCTCCCATAGTTCAAATAATGCTTAGCACCACTATCTTTTATGCTCCACAATCTCAAGGTCCATATTCCTTCAAACGAAAGCATAGTCAAGCCTATTACAACAATACTCCAGGTCCTGGTACCAACTTATGTCTTGTTAGAGTTTCTATTTCTGTGAAAAAACATGATGACCATGGCGACTCTTATAAGGAAGACATTAAATTGAGAATCTCACTAACAGTTCAGAGGTTCAGTCCATTGTCATCATGGTGGGAGATGGCTTTGGGTAGGCAGACAATGTGCTGGAGAGGTAGCTGAGAGTTTTACATCTTGCTTAGGCAACAAGACGTGATCTCAGACAGTGGACATGACTTGAGTGTATATGAGACCTCAAAGTCCACCTCCATAGTAACACACTTTCTCCAACAAGACCACACATACACCATCAAGGCCACACCTTCCATTAATGCCACTCCCTTTGGGGGCCATTTTCTTTCAAACCACCACACACATATAATAGCAAGCTACCCTGTTAAATAGCCACCAGATCTGATTTATCAGAACTATGCATAGTTCATTCTGAATATTGGACATCACATGATCATCTGGGTCCTAAGATACTGTTTAATATCCAACTTTTCATAATATCAGCCCATTAGCATTTTATCCTGAAATCTTGGCATTCAGAGAAGTTGGGTACAGAAGAAAGAACAAAGGCAGAGTTTGCTTTAGAAATGGCAGCTGTTCCTCCCATCAGTAAACATGCCAGCACCTTGATATCGATGCTGTCAGACATCTGCTCACTCCATCATTGATACCTTATGGTCTAATTTTAAAA
Organism: Microtus pennsylvanicus; assembly: GCF_037038515.1. Taxonomy (NCBI): domain Eukaryota; kingdom Metazoa; phylum Chordata; class Mammalia; order Rodentia; family Cricetidae; genus Microtus; species Microtus pennsylvanicus. Next base: position 104,194,910 of record NC_134587.1, on the reverse strand, counting down.
GATTTAAATGAGTCCCAGCTCTAAACCCCAATTAATGAAAATACATCATTTTAAAGTCTTTTCTCTAAGGAAAGACAAAATCCAAGGATTGGAAAGCAAGCAATGAGCTTAGCCACTGTTCCAAACAAGGATTCAAGTGGATGAAGACCTTACTTACCAACAGCTTCCCAGAGGGAAAGTTCTAGGAGCTGATGTTGTGAGAAGAGGCATGTGGCCTTGTTTGGGAACCAAGTTTTGACCCTTTCTGGCTGACTAAGATCAAGCATTTTTGAGTCTTCGCTTTGTAAGTTACAGCAAGCTCTCCGATTATTGGCCTATAAAACTAGTCTGTTTTGGTGCTACCTAGCAGGGGGATTGGAGGGTTTTAGGTTTGGGTTGAATTCGCAGCTGTTTATCAGTGTTGGTTGATTAGAACCAGCTCCTGGCACACAAAAGTATGTACATATATCTATGTAAGGAAGATGTATGTATTTTTATATCTTTCAACTAAGCACATGTTAGATACATGATTAGCGCTCAGTAAATGCCAGTCAACAGAATGTACTCACAGAGGAGTGAAAGACTTCATAAAGCAAGCAAGTCCATAGCACACCAAGACCAATCTGCAATCACCACACATAGTAAGTGCAATTGAAGAACCAACTCAAGAAGGAACTGCTGTTTCTGCCTGGGAGACCTGGAAAGGGTTTCCACAGAAAATCTACATTTTTGTATAAATATGAAAAAGACTTTGAATTTGTTTCTGTTTTTCTGTGCCTGTGCTATCTTTCCTGTGACCTGAGAGACACAAATTAGAATCTAGGTTGAGGAGTGAGTTGGGAGGCGTAGAGATGGATGGAGGGGTTGCGGGATGGAGGCAGCATTCTGGAAGGTTATAAGCCAGGACACAAACGTGGATCAGGGCCAGACTTGATTTCAGTCAGACAGCTCGAACCCTAGTAATCCTCGTGGCTCAGGTGTCACATTACTGTTGAGCAAGCTCTCAGGTGCCAGTGAGAATTAATCCTGGTCCACTGCCCTAGAAGGAACGAGGTGTATGTACAATAAGCAGCAAACTGTCAGGCAACCGAACTGCTGTTCTCTCTGGAGAAGTTGGACATGTTCCTTAAACCCCATCCCTCACAGAACCCAACACAGGAAGCTACCAGCATGGGTTGTTGAAATGACGGATAAGAAGGAACACTGTACTGAGAGAGGCAATCTCCGGGCATTCCTTAGATTTGCCAGCTCTGTAGTCTCCCACTGTGTGACAGCCAAGCCGTCCATCTGGCTCTGTCCTTCCATGTCTGGGTTCCCTGAAAGCTGATAGTTCCTGTGACAAGAGGCAGAAGCAAAGCCACCTCAGTGTCTCTTTGCTCTCTTCTTGCCTCTACAATATTCGTATAGTCTATAATCTTCAGTCTTTGGCCTAAAAGCCTGTTACAGTGTCTTCCGACTCCTTTACTTCAATATTTGGAGTTCACCACCATTAGGTACCTGGAGTCTTTTTCTTCCAGTGAGAACTCTCAGGGAAGGTTGATACTTACCACATGGCCCAGGCAGGCCCTCCTCCAAGAAGCACCAGCGTCCTTCACTTTTCTTCCCTTCCCATCAGGGCTATCATATGGAGCATGGTGGGGAGCCAGGGTGTGCCAGCCGTGTTCTTTATGGTGGCGTGATCAAGGTGACACAGCCTAGGTTTCATTTCACCCTCTACGTGCTCAGGGACTAAATCCTCTTCCTATCCCTGCCCTGAGCAGGAAAAGTGACAACATCCAACCCCATCAGGGTAAGGACATGATCTGGCCATCTCTGAACAAGTCTTGTTTATTAATTTACAAACTTGGGGGTAAGGATCATTTCTGCCTAGAAAACATCCCTCTTTCACATTCGCTGCCGTTCTATGATACAACAAGGAGAAACGGTGGTGCAGCACTAAAGAGTTAATCAGCAGGAACTTCCTGGGCAGCACTGTCTGCAGATACAAACACCCTTGATGGTCGAGAGGCTGGGTTCAGGCAAGACCCTGCTTTATAAGTGGTGCCTCCATTGCTAACTTATCCATGCACGTGCTCATTTCTCCCTAATCATGCACAGCTCATGAGTTAGGATGGGGTGCAAGGGTAGCGGTGCCCATTGCTGAGGTTGTGGTACGGTGTAGGTGTGGCCAGACAGCTCGGTGACGGATGCACACAATTCAGAACTACGTGTCGCAATGGATGACGGCTGACTGTGCTGATGGCTTTTCAGAGGGTTTATCTTCTGAACTGCTTTGTTTCCCCAGCGGTCTGGGAATCTGTGTGCCAGGACAGTATCTGACATTGGTTGGCAAGCAAGTCAACCTCTAATGATTTGGGAACTGGCTTGAGCTTCAGTTGCTCTCGTGCCGATGCTACCAATGGTACCTATGTAATCTGTTTCACTCTTTTTAAAAAAAATTTTTTTAAAAGATTTCATATATTTATTATGTATACAACGTTCTGCCTCCATGTATGGAAGAAGGCGCCAGATCTCATTACAGATGGTTGTGAGCCACCATGTGGTTGCTGGGAATTGAACTCAGGACCTCTGGAAGAGCGGCCAGTGCTCTTAACTGCTGAACCATCTCTCCAGCCCCCTGTTTCACTCTTTGACCAAAATGAAAAGAGCTCTCTTTCCTGGCAAGTGTTCCTTACCTCCCTGTGCCAAACCACCCCCTGCTCCCTTGGGTGCTGTAATGGCCTAATGATGCCCTGAGAACATGGGCATCCTTGCCTGGTGCTTTGCCCTCACCTTCTTCGGCCTACAGGATATTTATTGCCATAGCCTCTTTCTAACCCCTCTTTTGATTTCCTTTGTGACTAGCTGATACCGGAAACCTCATTTTTATTTTGCCGACCACATAAAAAACACCGTGTTCATTAGAATCGCTTACTTTCCGTACTGTGTCCATTCTCTTCTAAAATTGATTGCAAATCTGGTGGTTGGAGATCCAGCAGCCATGCTGTGTCTTGAGGATAATGGATACAGATTGTCTTCTCTGGTCAGTGGGGACATGGGAAAGACATACATCTGGTGACTTTGGAGTGGAAGGTGACTATCACCACCCTATGTCTATGCATTGTTGAGAAAGAAGAAAGTAAAAACTGCAATGCCCACTTGCACAAGCAGCTTCGTTGCTTCACCCTGAGATGCTTCCACGAGGATAGCAGATTGGCAGAGTCAAATGTCACAGCAGTAGCATGGGTACCTGCATCTGTGTGTGTCCAAAATCATGCCTGACTGAGAGACAAAATGAGAACTTGATTTTTTTTTTAGAAAGGAGATTTTTGTCAATATATTCCAAGTCCTTGTACAAAAGGAATGTTGAGGGTCGACTTCACTTGTAAAGGAAACTGGAGTGTTGGAATTCGGCAGCATTGGCTAGGGGAAGCCATTTCTTCTGGTGCCTATTTCACCTGCACGATATGTTTTTCCTCTCAGAAAGTGTCGGACGATAGGCTAAGTAGCAATTGAAATTCACATCTGACCAGAATGGCAGATTCTGGAGGCTGAGAGCTTGCTCACATAGTGAACTGCAAAGAAAAATTTAGATGCTCAGAATTAGAATTTCATTCATGTATCTGTGGCCAAACTATTAATCAACGGACTGCATTTATTAAGCCCCTAGGTTTTATTTTTTCCTAAAAGACTTGCTCCTTCCCTAACTTACAGCATAAATCAAGGCAGCCACATTGGCCACCTGTCCTGTCATTTTTCTTATTATTAGTATCACTGCTTCTGTGATGCAACCTGTCCCTGCCTTGGGGAGGATTTCAAGGTTTCCAGCTTTGTTTGTTTCTGGTTCTGGTTGATGTGTTTGCTTGTTTTGTCATGGTAGACAAAAATAAACACAAGGAAGGTTCTGGAGATGTGGTTCTGTTATAGAGGGCTTCCCTAGTATTTATGAAACCCTAGGGTCAACCCCCAGCACGACAAAAACCAAACAACAAAGATCCCCCAGCAACAGCAATAACAACAAACACTTTTGCGTACACAACAGTATTTTGCCTTTTCTTATTATTGAGAATGGAGAGCTTTGGTCCTGCCAGCCACCCCTATGGTGCACCTCCTCCCCATCTATTGGAGTAGATGGAGCCCTTAGACATGCACAGAGCACCAGACACTATAGTGTTAAAGCCAATGAGGACGTGGAATGGGGAAAGGTTAGTCCAGTTAAGAACAGATTCCCTTCCACCAGCAAAGCGTGTATTATTCCTGTCTCATGCATCATTCAGCAAGCGTGTTTCAAACACTGCCGTTTGTCGAGCTCAGCTCATCAGAACTGGATACATTCATCCATTTGTTTAACAAATATTTGTTTGACAACTGTGAGCTCAAGGATGAATAAGGCAGAGTCCCTGCTTGATGTGAGCCTAGTTGGTGCCTCCCTCGGGAAGAAAAGTTCTTCCCGTGCTTGCAGTCTCTCCTGTACGTCAGTCATTAGCAAACTTCACACACTCATGAAGTCCCTTGAAGACCGCGTATACTCGGCAGGCAATGCAATCCTGCACTTCCTCTGCCCCTTGTTGTAAAGCTTGCATGGAGGCATTTTGTCATCTCCATGAATTTTTGCGGTTTAGACAGTCATTGAGAATCTCCTGTGTTGCTCAGAGGTTTGGGCTAGTGTCCCATTGGTTAGTCTTACAGCAAGACTGAGCTACAAAGTTAGATCCTGTGGAAGAATAAAGAGACTAATTCAATGCCTCATTCAGGGATTCATCTCCACAGTGTAGCTCTAGGCTGTTGATTTTTTTACAAAATATTTTCAGGACAAGTTCAAAGCATGAAAAGCATTACATAATTTAAACAGTAGTAAGTGACAATGGAATGCTAATGACTCAACTGTAACCATGAGCCAGTCTGAAAACACCCAGGGGTGCAGCAGCTGAGTGACGGACAGGCAGAGCCCCTGGGTGTTACCGGGTTCCCAGAAAATGAGTGGATTCTGGCGTCTTGAAGAATTAAAGGCAGACGTTTTCCAGGCTGCTATTAGAAAGCTTGTTTCCAGCTGGGGGGATGCAGCCACCTTTCTGGTGTGCGGGTCCTTTGTACGCTGGCTCCTCATTTGCATTCAGACCCAGTACAAACCACACAAAAACCATCAGAACACACACTCATACACACACATCAAAGGGTTAAACTCCCCGCCCCCTAAGCCTGAATGGAGCTTCTAAACTTGGCTGCTTCTTTATTCCAGGGTGCCTTGGGTGGTCCTCGCCTCCATCCCCACATCTCCTTTTCTTGCCTTTCTGTCACAATGTCCCCGCTTTACGTGCAGGTCAGAGGTCTGGGCTTTGGAATGCTTCATGCTGTAGTGCCTCACTCTGCCACTACGCCTGCTTCCTTGTGTAACTTCTCGCTCATCCTCTCTGTGATGAGCCCCATTTTTGTGACTTGGTACCTCCTTGGTTTGTGGGTGGAAATGCCCTCACCCTACTGGGTATCATTTGCCAAATCAATCACCCTATCAGTTTCTATCAACTTGGAACCCATAATCAGAAAATAGTTCTTGCATTAACTTTGCCACCAAAAGGAAAGTGACAGGTTGCATGTGGTGACTCCTAAAGCCCAGAGAGTTGGAGTGCCAACCATGGAAACAGCTCCCATGTTAAGGTTCAGTTCTAATCAAGGAATTACCAGATGCACCCAGCTAGATTTCAGAACTACTGTGGGCTGGCGCCTAGCAGATGCTCCTGAGTTAGCTCTTGCATGAATGGTGGCTGTCTTATGTTTGTTCCGTTAGTGTATTTGGGGTGTTTGGAGGGGAAGTTATTTGTGCTGATCGGTGACAAGGTCTGAGGTCAAGAACAATGGCACTTAAGGTTTGGACTTACATTACCACATCGGAGAAGTCTTCTTCAACTCTTGACATGGTGACAAGACCTCAGCCTTCCAGCCTGAGTCTCAAGCCATAATGCAAGAGGAGGGATATTTTAGAGTTTGAAATGAACGAAAAGTATTTTGCATATTAAAGGAATGTAAAAAAATTCTGAATAGATGATTATGGCTGGTTTTCCCAAAGATGGTCTAATAAATGTAGTCTAGAACCTTCTACTTACGCACTAAGAATGATGACTAGCTCTGTCCTTGTATCTGAAAAGTTTATGGCTGTAAACCCAACGAGAATGTGACAGAGAAGATACCCTGTGATTTTGAAGCTAGGGTATTAAATGGTGTCCGAACTGCTGCCAGGAGCCATGTGACTTCTTCAGGGGACAAGGCCTGAGAACAGCATGAGCAAGTTCTCCTTTTGTCAAAGCCTGGGGGAATTTACCCCTTTTTGGTGAGGCCGATGGACAATTTGCTGTATAATTCTGGATATGACCCTAGGAGCGTATTTACCACATGCTCCCCTTGCTTTCCTTATGCCATTCGTATTGCTGGCTGCCTCTAGTTTCATTCTCTTAGGGCCGTACATGAAATGGCTATTGCATTAGGAAAACTTTCCCCTGATGACTCTCCTCAGGGTGAGCCAGAGGGGATATTACTAAAAATGTACAATGGGTCTGGTTTAGCTCCTAAAGCCTTTGATGGTTCAGTTGTGACCATGAATTCAGGCTTCTCAAGAACAGGTTGGCTCCTTTCCAGTGCACCTCGAGACTGGTGTATTTATGACATTACAAATCTGCATAACCGATGTGGAGAGAATAATTTTAACCACAAAAGTCTATGAAAAATGCCAACAGTAGATGATATCAGGAATTGATGGTAACAGTCTAGGAATGGGGAATGAAGCAAAATCATAGAAACCCACAGTGTCCTCATTTCTAATAGTCGTACCAATGCTATAGGAAGCTGAGAGGAGCGGGACGTGAAGAGGAGGAATAAATAGTGCCAACTATTGGGAGTAAGCTTTTAGGTTATGAAGTTTACAAGATGATAGGAAAACATCGGATACATCCCCACAGGCGGTAGAGTGCTGTAGGATGAAGGATGACTTGATTCAGCCTTGGCTGATAAGCTGATTGTGAGAACTCAGACTTCACCAGAGGCGAACATTAAGCATTAGAGGCAAAACTCCTCTCCACTTTGCAAGACACTGTGAGCGCAAATGCTGCCCACTAGGTGTACCTAGGTAGGACACTTCCTTTGCTGCTCACAGTACTGTTATGTTTTTAACATTAAACTATGAGCCAAGTAGGCAATGGTTGCCAGTGGGAAAATTGGGGGACAGAAGGAGAATGGAGTAAGAGGACAGACTGGTGATTATTTTAATTATTATTAGAAACTTAAGGAAACAAATTTGATTATAAAACTGTTCATGTAAACTATTGAAACTGAACAAATAAAAATGGCTCAGGCTATCCGGGGCCACTTGTTTGAAACAGCTGGTCAGAGTTTTGTCGTCACAGGAACTTCACACATCTGTCCCAGGTCATTGGGCCAACAGGTGGCGCCCAGAACAGGCCTGATAAAATAGTAAATTACTGGATGCTTGCAGTCTGAGAAAAAGAAAGATGAAAGAAAGAAAGAAAGAAAGAAAGAAAGAAAGAAAGAAAGAAAGAAAGAAAGAAAGAAAAATGAAGGGAGGGAGGGAAGGAAGGAAAGAAGGGGGAGGGAGAGAAGAAGGAAGGAAGGAAGGAAGGAAGGGGGAGGGAGAGAAGAAGGAAGGAAGGAAGGAAGGAAGGAAGGAAGGAAGGAAGGAAGGAAGGAAGAAAAAGAAGAAAAACAGCTTCTACAGAAGAACCTGCAGATCCCCGGGGGTGAGTCCAGTTGAGGATGGATAGAAAAATCCAAGAACTTTTGAGAAGCTAGTAAGAAAAATAGAATAAACTGAATTAAAGGACTGGATCTTTTTTGGCGATATTATCAAACATTCCCTTAAAGAGACAGAGATTTAAAAAAAAAAAAAAGCTCTAGTCAGGTTATAAAATTTCTACAATTTATGCTGACAGTCAGCCTCTGGCTTCCAGACTTGGGAATTTCAAATGTAGAAATATGGATACAACAGAGACAGATATAAAAACCTGGGATACAGTGACTGGAAAAAAGGACATGCCTCCTACAGCATTGTCTAATTGGAGTGTGCTTGGCCAGGCACTAGCAGGTGATAAGGTGCCCCTGTGTATTCCAAAGCCCTTTGCTCTCCCTCCTCATGAGGAAACTTCTTCATTGTTATCTTAATCAGGATCTAAGAAAGCAGTGGCACAGTCCTGTACTCCTGCTTGGCCTCCCCTACAATGCGTGATTGCAATCACTGTGGGATTTGCTGCTGCTGTAGTCAGGCCACCAGCAAGGTGAATCATTCAGGAAAGAAAAGAGTTTACTTACAAATGCTTAAGGGCGTGGAAAACTTTTTGGAGGCTGCTCAACTGAAACTAACGAAGTAAGCCGCCCTGACAGGGTCTGAGTGCCCTGCCGGCCTCTGACACCAAATTGGAGATCCTAAAAGGTCCCCACCCTTATGTTAATCCCAGCATTTAGGCTAATTCTCTTTATTCGTCTCTCTAGCTGTTTCCTCCCTTTCCTGCTCTGGCTGTTTGTCTCTCCCCTCTCACTGGTTAAGAGTCTTTATGGAGCTGTTTAAAAAGAAAAACACATGTGTGTCAGGAAGCTTCCTTTAGTCCTACCAGGACCCCAATGAAAAACTGAATTTAAAAAAAGGGTGTCTGGAGTTCTCATATGCCTAAGGAAATCGACTTGGATCCACCTCACAGGTCAAAATGCACTACAGATAAATACTGCCAATCATCAGCCTGTTTCGCCACCTATCTGTTTCTGGGGTATGGGATCCATCTCCCATCTGCTAGAACCATTTCAATTAACCCATTTCTATTCAGCTATGTATTGCCACATGTCTGCTGGCATGTTGTTCCTTGGGCGGCTGTTCATATCTCTCTTGACTCTGCTCCTCCTCATTTGAGTCCTCAATTTGATTGTTCCACCTAACCCTATTCTAGCTGGCTATTGGTCAAACAGCTTTTATTATTAATCAATAGGAACAATATATATTCACAATGTACAGAAACATCCCATAGCATTTCCTCCTTTCTGTCTAATCAAAAATGAAGGTTTTAACTTTAATATAGTAAAATTACTTACAACAAAAGAGCTAATAAGTAAGAATTACAGTTACAATAGCTAGTCTGTTTGTATCCAACAAAATTAGAAAAAAATATTATTTATTTATTCTCTTGGTGAGCTTAAAGTTTTATATCCAATTTATCCTTTATCATAATTAAAAACTACAACTATAATTATCCAGTCTTCAGCTACATCAAAGACCTGAGAAGGAAATAATATTACCTGAGTAAGCAGGAAGTGCAAGCAAGTGACTTCCAAAAATGTAAGAAATGACAGAACTATCTGGCTGCCTGGACAGTCACCCAAGATTCCTCTGCAACATTGGCACATCCAACTTTGGTCTAAAGGCTATCACATTTGACAGATTTTCCTGTGAAGCAAGGAATTTTGAAGGATAGTCCTACCTTGTCTTGGCAAAGTTCAGCAATTGCCTTTCTTGTGTCCTGCTGGTTGAATTTGGGCAGTAACTGTCAGCAACTGAGAAAAGACAGTTTCTTGGCTCACATGGATAGTTTTTCCCATAAAGAAAACAAACTCCATGTGAAGTTTTTTGTTTTTTTGTTTTCTGGAGTACATCAGTATGCTGCCAAAAACAAATATGTCTCATTGCCATGAAAAACCCAAGTTGTTAAAACATTTCAAAAGCATTATTCTATAGGTCTTTGAAATGTTCAAAGATACCTATCTATCTGAAATATATTTCTGTATATCTAAAAAACCTTACTAATGTGACCTTAAATTTGACTATTATAGATAACTAACTGCATATTTAAAAATTTTAATTTTAATTATACTTTACATTTTAATTGAGCTATATAAACACAATACCTTAAATAAGAATAATATACATACATATACATAGTATAATAAAATTAACCTTAAATTTATATCAATAAACTAAAATCCATACCAATGTAAAATATTTGAGATTAATGGCTGTTCTTAGAATTAAAGTTGATTCAATAATCTACCCTTTTTTTCTTCTTCATTTCTTTATCATATCTCCCTTTATTCTTTAGGAAGAGATTGACTATGACAAATAACATTTTGTAACCAACCCCCTTAAATGAAAACAAGTATTCATAAATACATTCTGGGAATTTGGGTATAGTTCCCTAGACTACTTCTTATGTTAATCTTTGACAGATCCTGAGAAAATTTAGAGTTATGGTTAAATCTTGGCTGTAGAGGTCTGTGAGGCTGCATTGAAGCTTTTCTGAATGTTGGGTCACCTGGGCCATCACTCCCATCAGAACTCTCCTAGGGGTCTTCCTTGATCAAACCATATTAGCCTAGAAGGAATCTGTAGCTTTCCATCTTCTGTGAAAACAAAAGTAGAACCTCATTTACAAAGCAACATATCCTTAGTCCCAAATTTCAAAGCCATGATATTTTTAAAATACATAGGCTGGATTAATTTAGTAGCTCCCATACTCAAATGTCTCTTAGCTGTTAGCTTATTAACAGTCAAAAAATCCAAAATAAATAGAATAATATACATAATTCAGACTCTGTGTATTTCCCATTTTAATGTGGCTTATTATATATTAATATTTCTATTACCTTAATGACTTTAGTATTTTTAAATTATTTTTTTAGTCTGTTATAATTTCTATCTTTTCTCTCCTAAGACTACAAACATTTGAAACAAACTGTGACCTGTTTGGAGGGTTTTTTTATGATTTTTGTTTTTTGTCTGAATCTTGTAGGCCCATATTTCTATATGGTGTGACAGCCAGGCTCTGAAGCCATAGGCCCACCTGAGGTAGTCATGTAGACCTGCAGACAGCCTCAACAAGACTCCTTCTCTTTTGTTATAAATGTAGATTGCCTGGGGAGTAGTGTTTGCAGAAGCTGATGACCTAATGGCAGGTGTGGTTCCTAGCCACACTTTCCAAGAAAGAGAATATTAATGAGGTATCCACTTAGGTTGGGGGGGGGGCGGATGGATTAAGAGATGCTTGAGAATAAACGTGGGTAGATCTTCAGGAGAAGGAGAACCCGGAGATGTCCTTCCGTGATGACCGTGTAAGCTGTGTCTGCTTATTCCTTGCAGCTCCATACCGGTCCAGTTAGGGAAAATAGTTATCTATGTTAAGGCCCATGGACTCTAACAGAATCTATCTTTATTCTAATCTATCTCATTAGTTTTTGATTGCATGAGATGAATCTTAAGATTGCTATGTTAGCTGTCTGTAGACTCAGCTTAGAGAATGGCAGTAGAGCATGGAGATTAGCTCCTTCCCCCTCAGTTCTCTGAGCATCTAATCTCATGGCAGAGGTAATAAAGAGAATCACACTTACTTCTTCAACTCTGGGAGGCAGTGGGTCTATGCTGCCACTAAGGAGCATGCAGACCACCACCCACAAATCTCAATCAAGTGTTCCATAGCAGGACCTCCCAAAAAGAGCTGCGCATGATGCCAGCACCAAGCCATAAAAGCTCTCTTTTAAAGGAGTTGTGCACCTGCTCACCACCAGGAAACAGAGCCTGCCCTGGAAAATGTAGTTACCAAGAAGCCATATCTGACTCCATTTTTGTGTGTGTGTGTGTCTAGAAGCCCTTTTATTAGACTTTCTCAGGCTTTATGTGGATGTATGTGTGCTACATTTGAGCACCATGTATAAGTGGAGGTTTCTTTGTTCTGCTCCACTCAGTAGCTGCTTCTAAATAATCACTCAGAAGCTTAATATTAATTACAAAATGCTTGGTTGAATAGCTCAGGCTTATTACTAACTAGCTCTTGCCTTTAAACTAACCCATTTCTATGAATCTATATTTTGCCACAAGTCTTGTGGCGTTACCTGTGTTCCATTACATCTTGCTCCTTCACCCACTGGCTGATATCTACCTCCACTCTGCCTCTCCTTATCTGAGTTCTCAGTTTGGTTGTTCCACCAACAGCTTTTATTATTAACCAATGGGAACAATACATATTCATAGTATACAGAAGCATTATATAGAAATTCCCCATCATCAGAGTCTATTTTTCTTATCTTTCTGAAACTTTGATCACTGTTATCCATTCTCACATCTACCCTGACTCTCAACATCTGATAATTGTCATGCTATTCTATCTCTATGCATTTGACTATTTTATATATTTACTTAATTTCAGTTTGTGAAGACAGAATCTTACTATATTGCTCAGGTTAACTCCAACTTGCCATGTAGCTCAGGCTGGCCTCCAATGTGTAACCTTCCTGCCTCATCATCTAGAGTGCTGGGAATACAAATGTGTGCCATTATGATTGCCTTGACTTTCTTAGATTCCATATGTTAAGTGAGATGATAAATGTTATTTTTCTGTTCCTGGCTTATTTCCCTTAGTGTCTTTAAGATTCATCCATATTGTAGTAAGTGATAGAATTTTCTTTTCTGTAAAAGCTGGATGGTATTTGTGTATGTATACTACATTCTAAAAGTTCATTTGCCAATGAATGTGCAAAATAGTAATTTTTTGACTATTGTGAATAACAGTATAATGGACACGAGATTGTAGACATCTTTACAGCATGCCAATTTTAATTCCTTTGGGCATGCATGCACAAATAGTATTAATGAATCCTAGAATAATCATATGCTCAGTTTTTTGAGTTACTTTAAGGCTGTTGTTTGAAGTGTCTGTACTACTTTATCATATTACCAATAGGTGTCTACAGTTCTTTTATGTCTATATGCCTGTGAACTTATTAAAAAAATGTTTGGATAATGATCAACCTGTCAAGAAGCTATTGGCCTTTCATTTTCATTTGTATTTCTCCAATGGCTCCTTAGAGTCTGCCCAAGTCATTTGCTGACCTTTAATAAGATTATTGTTGTTCCTGTTATTGAATAGTTTTCTTTCTTTATATATTGTAAAATGTGTTGCTTTCATTAGTTGAATAAAGAAAACTGCCTTGGCCTTTTGATAGGGCAGCCCTTAGGTGGGCAGAGTAGACAGAACAGAATGCTGGGAAGAACGGAAGTATGGCAGATGCCATGATTCTCCTTCCCGAGACTGACGCTGGTTAGACTTATGCTGGTAAGCCATGGCCTTGCGGTGACATACAGATTATTAGAAATGGGTTAATCAAGATGTGAGAGTTAGCCAATAAGAGACTAGAAATAATGGGCCAGGCAGTAATTTAACTAATACGGTTTCTGTGTAATTATTTTGGGGCTAAGCTAGCTGGGCGGTGGGACACAGCCTGCCGTTCCTCCGTACTACAATATATGTTGGATATTAGTCCATTATATGATATGTGATTTGCACATCCTTTATTCCACTGTATGTGTTGTCTCTTTACTTAGCTGGTTACTTTCTGCTCCATGAAGAAGCCTTTTGGTTTCATGCAATCCCAATTGTCTATTTTCCTATTTAGTTTTATGTTTGTGATTAGGGGGGGGGTCTACCTAAGCTATCAATGCATAGGTCAATGTTATCGAGCTTTCCTGTTATGATTTAATCCAGTACTTTCATGGAACAAGTCATCAGTCCTTATTGAGGCTATTTTTGGGGTAAGAAGTAAGATAACTGTCTTCATTCTTCTATATATAGATATTCAATGTTTTCAACACTAGTCACTGAGGAGACTTTCCTTTTCTCATTGTAACTTTCCTGGTACTTTTGTGAATAACTTGACCATAAATTTTATAAGGTTTATTTCTGGGCTGCCTGTTCTGGTCTTTCAGTTCAGATGCCATCTTTTAATGCCAATAGCATGCTAATTTTTTATCACCATAAGTCTATAGGATTTTTTGAGATCCAGTAATGATACCAATCATTTTGTCCCCTTGCTTAAAATGATTTCAGCTATAGTTTGAATAAATCCTCTAAAACTTGTTTGGAGATTAATGCCTCAATTCATATGCTAACATGTTTAGGGATAAAGTTATCAGTTAATTAATACTATTTGTAGTCATGAGGATGAAGTTTATGATGGGAGTATTAGTTTTATATGAAGAAGAGATACTCTACCTGGCACACTTCCACTTCTGGCCCACTGCCAAATGCCATGCAGCAGAAAGACCCTCATACTAATGACCACCCAGAACTCTTCAGTTACAGCCTACAGAACTCTGAAAAATAAGTCTACAATGATTTATAAGCTATCAATTATCAAGTATTCTATTTTAGGAGTGGACTGAGAGTATTTTTTGGCTCTATGTAATTTTTTATTACTTTCAATTTCTAAGAAGCATGAATAGTTTTTCTATAAAGCATTTATCATTTTCTATCTACAGCTTTTGTTCCCTTGCTTAAATTCACACACACACACACATTTATAAGCAATATAGTAACTCTTTCTCTATATACAGCTGATTTGATTTTCTGTTATTTGTTTCATTCTGCTGGGGACTAAACTCAAGGGCTGACACATACTAAGTGAAGATTTGCCCCTGAGCCACCTCCTCAGCCTATTTATTTAGATTTGATGTTATTGTAAAAGAAATGGCTTTCTAACTTTTGTTTCCAAAAGTCGAACATTAGCATATAGAGATACTCTTAAGTTTCTTGAACCTAAAGAGAAAATAGTGCTTTTATCGTTTTTTTCTCTTTTTAAGAATTGCCTAATATATTCAAATTTATAGACATTTGAATGCTGCCTTTCCTCATTTGTCACAGGGCTGTCATGTTACATGTCAAATCTAATTACAGTAAGCACTGTTATTTCTAAATGGGGCTCACTTAATAGATATTTTATATACCCAACTATAAAATTGGGGTGATGTTTTGGAATTTATTTTTTCACATTTTATTAAAAACAGATTCTTTCCTCATACAATGTATTCTGATTACAGTCTACTCCTCCCAGTTCCTCTCTACCTGCCCTTCCATCCAGATCTACTTTCTATCTGTCTCTCATTAGGAAAGAACAGGCTCCTAAGAGATAACAACAAAACATAGCAAAAGAAATTATAGTAAGCTAAAACAAAACCATCATATAGAATTTAGACAAGGCAAATTGACAGAAGAAGTAAAAGAGCCCCAAGAGAAGGTACAGAAACAGGAAAACCACTCATTCATGTGCTCAGGAATCCCATAAAAATACTAGACTGAAAACTGCAATATGTATACCAAGGACCTAGCGCAAGACCCATGCAGGCCCTGTGCTGGCTGCTTCAATCTCTGTGGGTTTGTATAAATTTTGCTTAGTGGATTAGAGAGTCCTCCAACACTGGCTCTTACACTCTGTCTGTCTCTTCTTCTGTGTGTTTACCTGAGGTCTGAGGGGAGGGATTTAATGGAGATACCACATTTAGAGCTGTGTGTTCCAAGATACTCTCTCTCTCTCTCTCTCTCTCTCTCTCTCTCTCTCTCTCTCTCTCTCTCTCTCTCTCTCTCTCTCTCTCTCTCGTGTGTGTGTGTGTGTGTGTTGTCTGAATGTAGATTTCTGTATTTCCTGCCATCTGCTGCTGCAGAGGGAACATTCTGTAACAAAGCTGAGTAAGCACTGGAGATGCTATTGATCATTGATTTTTAAATATCACTCTTTACCATACAAATTTACTGAGTTTGTTTATTTCTAAGATTGTTAGCTGGGCATGATGGCACACAGCTTTAATCACAGCTCTTCAGAGGCAGAAGATAGATCTCTGAGTTCAAAGCCTGCCTGGTCTACCAATCAATCCCAGATCAGCCAGGGCTACAGTGAGAACAAAAAATGGTTGTGTCTGTGTATGTGTGTGTGTATGTGTGTGTGGTGTGTCGAGAGAGAGAGAGAGAGAGAGAGAGAGAGAGAGAGAGAGAGAGAGAGAGAGAGAGAGAGACAGAGAGAGAGAGAGAGAGAGAGAAAGGAGAGGAGGAGAGAAAGATGCCTTTTTGGTGGAGACCATAGGATTCCATATGCAATCAAGGTTAACAAAGACAAGGCTTTCACTTTCTCATTTGAAGCTGCCTCCCCACCCCCTGGGACTAGCGAGTCTCACACTAAGCTGAGCAGAATGCTAGGAGTGACCAAAAAAAAAAAAAACTATAAACGTTTTCCCTTAGGTTACGATATTAGCTATGAGTTTGTCATATGTGACTTTTCTTCTTTTGAGGATCATTCTTTCTGTGCCAAAGTCATTGAGAGGTTTTATCAAGAAAATAAGTTAAATTTTGACAGAAGTTCTTTCAACATCTCTTAAAGGGATTATATAACTTCTATATTGTTAGCATGGCAAATCACATTAACCGATTTGTACATGTTGAGCACCTAGAGGATAAACCCTACATAACACGTTAGTGAGGCTTTGATGTGCTATTGGACACAATGTCCTTGAGGATTTCCATCTGAGTCATTAGAAATACTGGACTACTGTTTCTTTTCTGGGGACATCACTGCTTTGTCAGGTGACACAGGGTTAGAAATGTGCCTCCTTTCTTCTTCAGTTTGCAGGAAGAGATTGAGAAGGACTGTTAATATTTTTCCTTCAAATGATTCAGCTATCACGCCATATGGTTCTGGGTTTTTCTTCAATTGGGGATGTCTAATGAGTGTTTCAATACCCTTTCTTATTATTGGTCTATTCAAATATTCTATTTCTTTCTGGTTCAGTCTTGGTACATTATATGTGTCTACAATGATGTAGGAGGTCCTTCTGTCTATGTGTTGTTTTTATTGGTTAATGAATAAAGAAACTGCCTTGGCCTCTTGATAGGGCAGAACTTAGGTAGGCAGGGAAAGATAGGCTGTATGCTGGGAGAAAAAGGGCAGAGTGAGAGAGATGCCATGGAGCCACAGGAGACAGATGCTGGGAATTTTAGTCAGTAAACCACAGCCTTGTGGTGATACAAAGATTATTAGAAATGGATTAAATTAGTATGTAAGAGTTATCCAATAAGAAGATAGAGCTAATGGACCAAGCAGTGATTTAATTAATACAGTTTCTGTGTGATTATTTTGGGGCTAAGCTAGCCAAGCGACTGGGAACAACCAAGCATCTCTCTCCCACAACACTACAAACGTATCTTTTCCTTAGTTGTCTCATTCATTGTTCATGATAATCTCTTAGAAACCTTTGTAGTTGATATTAGTTATAAGGCCTCTCCACCTCTGTCAGGTTTTAGTACTTTTTAAATTCCTATGTAGTCTAGTTAATAGTTTCTCGGTACATTAAACTTTTCCAAAGTCTATGGCTGATCTTTTCTATTGCTCTGTTATTATGCAATGATTGTCTGCTCTCATTTTATATCCCCCTTCTATTAACTTTGAAGTTAGATAGCTCTTGCTTTTCCAGCACCCGAGAATATAGTGTTAGATTATTTCGTTGATATTTTCTTCTCTTTCAATGTAGATACATTACTATGAATATCACTTATAGAACTGCTTTGGCTGCTCCAGGGCTTTTCATCCTCAGTGGTCCTACACCATTGAAAATGCAGGTGTAGCTATGCCATAACCTACTGCCTGTGGTTTCTTCTCCAGAATTGAAAGGTGAACCCTTAAGAGAACTAAAGGGATACTGGCATTTGTCACAGTTCTTCTACCTGCATAGTGCAGAGCAGGACATAAACTTCACTTGGCTCTATCTTAAAGACAGAAGGAATTGATGTACACATTCATTATTGGGAACTGTTCTAGACATATGCCTGTGATCAGGCTTCTTCTACCTTATTAGTCCAGAAACTCTGGCAGAAGACAGCATATCCTAATCTCATGGCTCTAGCAGAAGGACAGACAACAGTTTGGGTAACCAAGGAGAATGGAGGACTATCATAAAATATCTGGCTACACATTTTGTTGAGATTCTCCTTTATTTCTTTATTTAAACTTCATTTGGTAGAAACTAACACTGTGCAGTCCGCACTCAAGTCCTGATTGCTAAATATTATAGCTATTTGTATCTTTTGATACATTTTTGTTTTCCCCATATAGTAGAAAGCTTTAAGGAAAAGCAACTGGACTAGGGTTAGGTAGTTCGTTGTACAAATAACTTCACTGAGAGTGTTCTAAAACCTTTTTGTTCTCAATGGGCCACATTTTGATTGGCTTAGTGTGCTGTGTTAGCGGAAAGGTCTTGATCAATGTGTGAGATTCTTTTCTGTTCAGAAGAACCAGAAAGACTTGGCACTGGCAAAGAGAACAGTGGAAGCAAACACAGCTAAGGAAGGGAGGCGGGAAAGCATCATTAACTGAAGCATAATTTTATTATTCATTTTTACTCAGGTCAGGCTTCTTTCATTCTCTGCCTAGGAATGTATCCTCCCTGTATGTCTCTGTCACTACATAAAATATCCATGTGGAAACCTGCTTAAAGAATTTTCCTCTATTCTAATATTGCTTCTGACTTTACATTTTCTTGATCATCATAGTTGAAGAGAAAAAACTAGTCTCAGAAGAAGTATGGATTTTACATTCTAGCCCTGATACTAGGAAACACAAGAGAGAACGTGAGCTATAGGAAAGTCAACTTTCCAAGTCAGGGACCTAAACAAGGGCATGGAGCCACCCACAATCCTTTACCAGCTGGGTCTTTCCTCTTCAGTTAAATGTTTCTAAAAATACTCACAGGAGAGCCTAGAATTCCTCTATGTGATCACAAATCTAGTCAAATCAGCAGTAAAGAGTATCAGCATGATTGAGGAGGAAAATAAAGAGAAGACTCCCCTGGAGAAGACACCAGTCTCCGTTGTATCCCAGCTCCTCCAGATAAAGCTCTCCATTTACACCACATTAGTAAACATGTTTTAATAGATCTCTTTGAAAATGTTTTAGATATATATTACATCATTTATATTAATTATGTTAGTCATACATTTCAAAAATACAGAAGCTCAAATTTCTAAATATCGTTATTTGTTCCCAGAGTAAGAAAAATCATATTAAAAGGACTGGATAAAAAACAACACAGAAAGAAATTATTAGCTGTGTGACTGGTTCTCTTGGGTCCTAATCATATCTCTCTAGGTGTTGGCCGAAGTCATATGTTGATAGACTATATAGTCTTAAATGTATTTGGAACAAACATTAGCACCCATTCTTCTTTGCTGCATCCAAATCCTAAATTATAAGGTAACATCTCATAAAAATTAGATATTGGATAGATGCTGTTCGAATTTAATGGCAATGTTTCTCTCACTATTCTTTTATTCATCTATTAGTACAAATTCCATGTAAATTAGCAATAAGCAATGTCGAGAATTCTCTAGCACCCATCAGCATGGACACCAGTATGTTCATGTCAACAGTAACGTGCTCTTTGAATGGCTGATTTCTAGCTGTTTCATTCAAAAGTCATGCAACCAGAAGTGCTGATGTTTTATAGACAAAATGTCTAGGGTTTTCTTCCATTAGGATATAGGAGTAGAGCATTGCACAGTGGCAGGATATGAGGTTTATCTAAGGCACAACTGTTGCTAATTAGAACACAGAAGTCGAGGGTACAACAGATTGTTAGCTACCGATAACTGAGAAGCTGTTGGATGGATGCAGAAAGACTCAAGTGATTACATATACTGCATATCTGTTTGAAATTTATCATAAAACGTTCAATTACATGGAGTGTCACCAAAAACTTTTACTGCTGCTTATTCTAAATGGTAAAAAATCTATCACCATGCTTGGGAACAAGTTTTTTCTCTAAAGAAACGCCAAATATAGTTTTCAGTACGTCTTCTATTTCTTCCTCCTTCAGACTCTTAAATTCTACAAGATCTATGTTGTCCTTATAACTGAATCTCCTATAGGTGAGGGTGGAGCCCACCAAACAGTGAACCCCCTCTGGGGTCTGCAAGGAACAAAATGACTTGCTTGTAAACACAGATGCTGGCGACGTCTGGAGGTAGATATTCATGGACTCGAAGTCCTCAATAGTGCGCGGCTCCAGAGTGAAAGAGTAGATTTTCCGATACTCGTTCTTCTCAAGGAGGTCGGAGTTAACAAATTCTTGGTTTGGAATATACTGCTCTCTTCTGATTTGGTCCAAGTACCAGGTTCCATTCTCTTCCGTCAAACGGAAGATGGCAGGCACCTGAGGCTGATCCTTCCCAGATGCTAATTCTAGAGGTTCCCACATCTGGTAAGAACGACCAAATCCAGCATCAACAATATAGTTCCTGTCACTGATGGTCACCTGGACCAGAAGGTGAATCATTCCAGTGCTGTACTTATTAGCTGGAGCGTTAAAGACGTAGCCTCCCAACATCGTAGTTTCAAAGCCCATTTTAGTCAGAGCCCAGTACAGGAGATGATTAACCTGGAGACACCACCCACCCCTCTTCTTCCTTACAATTTGATCAAAGATGGCCTCTAAGCTCAGCTCCATGGGTTCCCCACAATGGATGTTCAAGTTCTCAAAGGGAACAGCTCGTATCTGGTGCTGAAGGATTTCAGTTAACGTTTGCAAGTCCAGTTTGTTCCTAGAGTTCTGATAACCAATTCGTTCAAAGTATGCTTCAATATCCATGGTTCGCTAAGGCAAGGAAAACAATCCAAAACAAATATTACTACTAAAGTGGAATAAGTACAGTCAAAACTCATTTTCAGTTTATAAATACAGACAATGCTTACAACGATTATGTTTATTTTGTCCTATTAAATGAACCGACACACGATCAATGTTCATAACACCTGGACAAGTGTAGAATACTCTCTGTGTGCCAGGAAGAATGTTTTCTCATTTCCTTCAAATACAGGCTAAGTGTTGAGGCAGACAATAAACTGCTTAGAGGTAGGGTGCTCTGTGGCCTTTCCTGGCTATGCTCAGTACAGGCGCCAAGTAAAAAGAGCCAGACGAGGGCAAGTAACAAAAAGATTCCACTCAGAATCCATTAAAATAGGCTTCTGCACAGTTGCCTACAGAATCAGAACTGTGCACCATGGTACACAGTTGTCATGGTACCACTTACATAAGCATTAAACATCTAACACCCAGAAAGAACAAACAGAATTTAGTTAGATGTCCGCAGCACCTGTTTGCCTCCTTGCTCGGATTTGTATGGAATCTATGGGGGAAGCGAGCAGACTGGGTGGTGGCTAAGGCATGACTGGGCAGCTAGCTGACTGTTGCTTCCCCAGGACTGGGGAAGAAGGGGGAGAGGATCCTGCACGGAGGATGGGACTGGAGCAAACACTTGGAAACCATTACAGGCATCACAGTGAGATAGCAGAAACTGCGCAATAAGTAACAGCCAGATTTTGTGTTTGGTTTCAAGACCAAGTTTTGAGTTGGAATTCAGATTTAGTAGCTATAGGTTCATTATAGTTAAGTCAGCTTTTGCTAGGAGCTCAACACTAGCTATATGTTGTAAACAAATCATACCTGGGTATAATTGTGACTAAATATATTTCAGTTGTATACTGGTGAAGCTGGGCACAAGGTAAAATCTTGTGAGTTCCTGGAGTGGAGTTGGTAGGAAAGGAGATGTGTGGAAAATGTGATTAGTTTTACACGCAGGCTAGCAGAGTCCCCGTGGAAGGACAGACACTTGCTTCAGCCTGATCATCAGTGTAGACAGGACTTAGATAAGGTGGGAGAACATACTTAGATCCTTTGAGATTTCTTAGAAAATGCTTTTTTATATGTATCAGTTCAAAGTAGGCTGTTGGCTTTAATTCAGACAGTATCAGAATGTTTCTTCTTCTTGGTACAAACTCTAGAAAGGAAAGTTTAAAAATGAACTATAACATGGGCTGGGAGGACGGCTTACAGAGAGGAGAGCACTTGACTCTAAGCTTGAAAACCTGAATTTGATCCTCATAACTTGGAAGATGGATAGAGAAAACCAGCTCCCACAAATTTTCAGCCCCATACATTATGGTATACAATCCCCAAGTAAATGTAAAATGCTAAATTGGTATTACTTTTCTTTAAAGAAAGGGGTAGTTGTTTGTAGCATAGATTATGAACTACATTGAAGTAAACCTCTGAGCTACGTAGGGAAGCCTGTAGAAAGTGTGATGTTGAAAGATAGTAGTACCATGATAGGTTCTCAGCCTGGGACTTCCAGAAGTATCTGGATGTTCTCCTAAGTACAGGGTTCGGAACCAGCAATGCACACCATTAGTTGGCATAGGAACAGCAAAGAGAAATGAAGCCTGTTTGATGTCCCTGATTACAGTTTGTACAGTGGCCTTCCTTGAGGTGACAGCTACGGCAGGGGACCAGGGGCAAGAAAGACAGTGACAGTCTTAATGTGGTTGCCATCGGAGAAGGAGAGGGATATGGTGATATCCTGTTTGTATACTAACAAAGTTGTCTGAAGATCAGAAGGTGGAGCTAGCCACTAGTTAACCATAGAGGTCTGGAGGTCTGTACAGACAGACAGGAAGTTATATGGCTGTGCATAGAGAGGAATATAAGGTGGGAGGAGAGGGGAGCTCTGTCTCTTTTTAGTCTGAGGATTTTGTAGAGGTAAGAGCTCTAACGGCTGGCTGCTCTGCTTCTCTGATCTTTCAGTTTGCACCCCCTGATATCTGACTCCAGGTTTTTATTATTAAGACCAATTAGAATTCGTGCTACAGAGCGACAACTTCCTTGTGGAAGACATGTCACCAAGCAATCTCCTGTCACATTTGATTCTCTCGCCTCTTCTGATATGAAGTCCAAACCCGATTCTGGAAAGACACTTCACCAGTCAAACTGGATTCAAGGAGGAAATTTAGAGTTCCACATGCAAAGTTCCACACGCATGATTAAATAAAGTGAAACAACAAATGAAAATATACCATGAGGCTGGCACCAGCGGAAGAGATGTGACGTGCACGTCCGGGAGAACTAGTGGGAAAAAGGACTACAAGTTCTTCATAGACTGAACAATGTGGTTTATGCAAAGAAACACCTCAAACTTAGACTTATTAAAGACATAAAGCCAGATATTACATTAATTATGATCAAAAGTACTCTATAGATAGAACATAATAACACACCGAGAATGCAGAAAGATAGCTTGATGGTCAAGACTAATGGAACAATGAAGTTAAATGCTCATAGACACAAAGAGCAACCAAAGTTTCTGAAATGGAAAGTGTAAAATTAGAATAGAAAAAATATATGATGTAAGATGTGTGCGTATGAAAATACTGCAGGAATCACATCAGAAAGAGAAGTGAGATAACATTCCAGGAAAAACTGAATTCTATGTACATGACATGTGACTATATCTATTTAAACGTTTGAAATCTAAAATTATGAAGAGCCATTCAAGCATCTGTCAGAGAAATAAATAGTTCCTCATCGGGAAGATATCAGCTTGGCAAGAGAATGTTCCACAGAAGCAAGCAAAGGTAAAATAATAGAACCGTGTCTACAAAATACTGACGGGGCACGCAAGTTGTGCTTGGTGTTCTCTTCACATTCCACTGAACGAGAAAGTCTCCAGGCACTCGGAGACAATCTCAAACGGGAAAGGACTGGACAAACAACTGTGAGCTATCCTGGTAAAGTGCTTCCTCCTTCCCGGCCAGTGGAGGGGTAAGTGAAAAGGAAAGCCAAGAAATAGAGAGGGCAGCAAGCTGGGATGCTGTAATCATCGGCTCCTTTCATACAGGGAGGAGCAGAGAACACATTGTGGTTCCAGATCAAGCCACTTTGTCTGATAGAGAAATAGATGTAAGTCAATCATTAAGCTCAACGTAAAACTGACCAGAACCAGGAAGACCCGATGAACCATTACAAAGTCAACCTAGGAATATCTGATTTTGCAATAGCTAATGTGAGTTGACAATTCCTATGTTAGACAGCACAGACCTCAACCAGTTCAGTGTTCCCATGGGTTGTGGCTAGTGAAATCTTTTCTAATACTCTCTCTGACAAGAACAAAGGTCGTGTTTGAGGAGTCAAGGTAGAGAGCCCTCAGAGATGGGTTGGAAGCTTCTGATGGCAAAGTCTCTGGCTTTGTTTATTGTTTATTGTTTATCCCACGAACCACAAACACTGGAGCCACCCAGTCTAAAGGCCATACTGAGGCTCTGTAGCGGATGGTTAGCTATTTTCTGTTGCCGTGATTAAACAGCAAGCAAACAACCCGATGGAAGAAAGCTCTGTTTTGGATGGCAGTTTCAGAGGCACCAGTCTGTGCAGAACTGGCTTCATTACCATGGGTTTGTATTGAGACTGAAGTACTATGTGGTAAGGCAAACATGCTCACCTCATGGTGGTCAAAAAGCAGAGGCAAAGAGGAAGGAAAGAGTGACAAGAGAGACCCTTATGGCAGTACCTCCAGTGGCACTTGCTCCAATGAGGTCCTGCTTCCTAAGAGCACACTCGGCATGAGCTCGGTCCATTGTGGAGGTGAGCATCCTCACAAGTAAATCACTGCCGAATAGCACCAGCAGCTGGGGTTCAGCCTTCAATATCTGAGCTATTTATGGGGACAGTTTGTATCCAAACCTTAAAGAATGAATCCCTAACCTAGATAATGTATTAATATACAAGGCAGAAATGTATGCAACAGGGAAGGGCAGAGTAGGATTGCACTCCTTACCTAAAATGAGAAAAATACACATAAGAAAATATGGCTGGTGAGATGGCCCCATAGGTAAAGGCACTTGCTGAAAGACAGGCAGATGGGTAATAATAATGGTAATAACAGAATAATGTTTTGAACACAGCATGATTCACATGAAGCCCTTACACATACTTCTGTCTACCATGTGCACTGAAGAATAAAGAACATGGCATGCTTATGCCCCCAAAGAGGGCACAAGAGCTTGGAGAAGATTTAAAATCAAGGTGAGGTTGTGAGGAAGGATCATCAGTAATTCACTTAGATCTGCAGATTCTTTTTACCACTTCCTGCATATCTGTGGCATGGCTTGTATGCTTATATTTACATAAAGCCCTGCACCCTGTATTTTATTAGGGGACTCCTCAATGGCTTCTGGGGCTTTCTTGCTTCTTTTGTTAAAAGGTGTAAATGGCAAACCTAAATAAATGTCCTCCCAGCTCTGGGCCAAGGACACATTGGCACGGGGACTCTGCACAGCTTCCTTGCTCTTGTGTGGACAAACTAAGAGTTATAAACATAGGCAGAGCTGCCTGTCCCTAGCAGTTTCCTCGTACGTGTAACTTTGCCCCAGCATCTGGTTTGAGGGAATTTCCATTTGGCTATCTTCAAGTTTGTTCCATGGAACTATGTATAAGAAGGTTAGCATGCATAAGGTAAGGAACTTCTAGAGGGTCTGCTGCCACAGGACTGCAGATCACAGGGATATTTATTTAGTCAAAGGATCCATATGCGATAGTTATACCAGCTGCTGTCATTTGTCCCTAAATGACACAGCACGGCACACCCCTCACAAGTTGTCCTTTTTAGACATCCTGTCCCCCCACCCCCCACCAGAGAACAGGTTGGTGTAGAGAACTCTTGTTGCTTTAGCGCTGCATCTTTCTAATAAAGGAGTGATTTTCAATTGTTTTAGTAAGAGAACTCCTTATTCTTCCCACGATGGACTTGTGAGCAAGAGGCCAACAAAGAAAAGCTAGAGATTAATCCAGAAGGAGATATGAGTAGCATATTGTAATGCTGGAAGCAGGAGATACCATGGAGGGGACGCTACATTCACTGCATGGATTACCAGCAATACTCAATGAAGAGCTATGATGAAAACGAATGAATTGCTTGCAATTTTGGATGTGTAGGCCACCCCCTCCAAATCCTTTTTCTCTTTCATTTTTGCTATGAAGTCTACAACATCCAACTCTACTGACAACCACAAGCAATAAATAAATAAATAAATAATCTTTGATTAAATGGATGGAAGAGACTACACTTGTTGTCCTTGACCTGGACGTGTGCAAAGAGCACCAGCTACCTGCCCTTAGGTTATAGCAAACATACCTGGCACCCCTGGCTTCTAGTACAGGCCACCAGCAGCTAGGCAAAGGTAGGGGAGCCTCCAGGAAAACAAAACCAAAGGGAAAGAGAAACGAGGGCCACAGGTGAACACGGCATAACCATAGAGTTAGTCTGTGGTAGGTAGCTTTAAAAAAAGTTGGCATATTTTTTTCTTTTTTCTCTTTTTGAAAGACAGGGTGGAGTCAGTTGCCTGAGGCAGTCAAAGGAGGGGCTAGAGAGAGGGAAGAGCCCTTATCAGAAAAGAGCCAAGCAATGTTGTTGACATTGTGCCCACAGTATAGAACAGAGTTCACAGCTAGAGGCCAATAATCCTGGACGTTTGCAGATGCTGGCGCCTCGCTGCTGTGTAATCTTACAGTCTTGTTCAGAGGTAACAACTCAGTCTGGGTTCACAGGAAGTAGTTAATTTCTGACGTTATTGACAGCTCCTAAAAGACCCTCCAGACGAGCCCTTCTTCAAGCATGACAAAAATTCCTCCTTAACCCCCCTAGACATGCAGTGGTCAGCATCGTTAAAATTATCCAAGGGGATTCAATTAAAGAGTTCTTAAGTGGTCCACACACCTCTTTATCTCTCACAAACCCTTTGAGTAGCACTACTCGTGTGTTCGTGACTAATAAGGAAATAGTACTAAATGGCTCTTGAAATCTCTCTAAAAGAAACTGCTGTGGCTGTCACCCACTTGAACAAAACATTGTTAGAATCACCTGTGTGCTACAAAGTATTTATAACATGGGTTCCAAGTCTGTGCCACCCAACCTTCCTCAACAACCTCAGGATTGGAAATTCACGGCTGAGTTATGCTGTTTTCTCCTGGTCTTCCTCTTAGGAGAGGAGGGAACCCCGATCTCCAAGTCTATCTGGGAGAACCCACTTACCCAGCTACTAGGACCGCGGCCAGGAAGACCAGGAAGCAGGCTGAGAGGTCTGCAGAGGAAGTGCTTTTATTGGCTGTCCAAGTTGATCCGTCCTCCTATGCCTGGCGATAGCCAGGCCAAGGATCTCTGGGAAATGTAGTTGTAAGGCCTCACTGCCCCCGGCAAACTCTCGAGTTTGAAAAGTGGGGAGCTATCTTGTGAAGGGTCTTGGTATTTCTTAGAGTTCACACTCTGTCGGAGCCTGTGGGAGGTCAAAGCTTGAGAAGGGCGCAGGCAAAGCAGATGCAGGACACAGAGGAGGAAGCGATGGCCACATCTCATTCACACTCCCAGTAAAGGAATCCCCTTCTATTGATATGTTTCCCTTTTTCTTTCTTTCACCTCTCACCTTCAGGTCCTTCTGCTTCTCTCGCAAAGGCACTGTGGAATGTATATGACGTGTGTCCATACCTGTGTTGTACACAGGGCACGTGTTGTATTTCAGCGGTCTTTGATTTATAATGATAATGGTAGAAAATGCTTGCTACTTCTTAGCTGTTTCCCCTGTCCACTGTATTTTAAAGACCCTTCAGTATCAATCCTCTGTGTTATCCCTTTGGCTCACACTATTCATATATTCTGGGTAAACAGAATAGATTTTAAATTTAAGCTTCTGGGGGCGGGGCTTGAGGAGGAGGGGTGAGTTACAGAACCCATAACTCCACTTTGTTTCTGCTCAGCAGGGTCACTCTGAGGCATGCAATGCCTCTCAGTGTGCTTCTGAGGGATTTCGCTTCCTTTGTTGATGACAACGATTTGTTTGCAAACAGCTTATTTATTTTTATTCCTGCACTAGCACTTCCCAACTATTATATTGCTACAAGCAACCAACCAAAACAAAAACAGAAAAATTGCTATGCTGTGGCCGCTGCCTAGTCCTAGCACTTGGGAAGAGAAGGTAGGACAATCAAAAACTCAAGGCCATCCTGAGTTACGTGGCAAGTTCAAGGCCAGCTTGGGCTACGTACGACCAGTCCCCAAAGACAAAACAAAACAAAATACATCCATCCTTGTGGCAATATAACCTGTATATTTGGTAATATCCTGGCCCATGCTTTTCTGTTAACCTTAATATGATCATGACCAGTTGAAGACTGAAGGATGCTGGATTCTCCCGTGTTAGCCAGAGCCCTGGCAGTGAAATCTGCATGGAGAGGAGTATTCAAGAGCACCCTGGGCTGGATTACTGGGGAGTAATGGGTTTATTGGAAGAGTTATTAGCATCATGGGTATATAGACCAAGGGGCAGGAGGGCTCCAAGGAGACTTCAGGCCTCAGCTCCAGGGACAGGCAGCATGGTGGGGTCTCTGAAGAGAACAAGAATCTATGTGATAGAGGATGGGAGACGTTCTCAGCAAGAGCCTGCAGCCAGGATCTCTGATTCCCAAGCAGGAGTCTAGGAAGGGTGTGGGGAGGAGGATGTATAACATCTATAGTGCCAAAGCCAATGCTTCTCTTGATGTTAACTTGTGCTGGGACCGCCTGTTAGCTAAGGGCTCACATAAAGGAGCCTGTCAATCAGTAGCCGTCGCTATGGAGTGAAGGTTGCTGCAAGCACGGTGGCCTGAATAGAGGCTGGATTCCAACATGACACTCTTAGAGAAACCAGCCAGAAAGCATGGTACAGAGAAGTTAAAGGTTCAGATTCGGGGGCACAAGCCAGACTGTACACCTCTGATGTCTGGCGTCTGTTCTCATCAAGCACGCCGTAGGCAGCTCAAAATATGAACAGAATTTTAACAGGAGTGAAGAAAAGAAAGAGGGAAAGACTTAGAAATAATTGCCAAATCCCAGAGCAAAATAATTTTGTGTGGTAGTGCTGTAAACCAAACTCTTGGCTTATAGTGTAGTGGGCCTATAGACTAATTCTAGCCCTACATTTGTCTTCTTTTTGTCAGGGACAGAATATATATGCCTCTAATTAGTTTTATTTCTTGAATCAGATCCAAAGTTCTACCCAGTAATGTGCTCAGGGATTGAACTCTGAGGTCCACTAAGAGCCGTGTGTGTTTGCTTGCTTCTCTTGAGCTAAAGTGGAGGAGAAGGGAGTAGGGATATTAGACAAGGAGGAAAGGAATACATGCCTTACAGATGGCATATTGCTTATCATATCCCAGTATTTCCAAGAAACCTTTGACTCAGATGATATTAGCCAACACTACTTTAATAGAGTTAGCAATCAATATACTTCATAAACAATGTGTTCCAAGTAACATATATTTTATAAATCACCTAATTCCAAATATCAGTGTTCCCATAGCTTTAAAAAAAAGTATCAAATACAAACAGACATGTGCCACAAAATTAACCCTGGAAGAAATTCTACGCCATGCCATTATCTTGGCAGTTACTCATAGAGCCCCATGCACTGGCTAGAGTTTTGTCTTGGGGACTAGGAAGTTGCCTGGAACTGAACTGATGACTCACTCTTGCTTGCTTTATTCTGATCCTAAGTTGTGAAGGTGGCTTCTTGTATACCTTGGTCATCAGATTTATTCTCGCTGAATTTAACAGTTGTGTTTATTCATACTGAACTACTAGTAAAAGTTTTATGTGAGTTCAACTATAACATAATGTTTGAAGGTTTTCTCTTGCAAGTGAATATGGCTCCCAAGGTAACCACATCTTCATTAAGAATTTTTTGTATGATTAATCTTGAAAAGGATTGTGATTGTATTCATTAAAATTTTATTTAATTATAACTGATTATATTTTTATGGTAAAATGACAGGACCAAGATTTCTTTTCATAAAATGTAGGAAATAAAAGATACAAATCATTAGTTGATCAATATCAAGTTCAGTGATGATCCTATAAAGACTGTTTTGGATACATCTGCATACGTTTCAAATGTTGAAGAAGATGAAATAGTAATGAAATCCAATTTTGCGCTTCACCCTAAATAGTAAAAGACAGGTCACCATTTTTGGGTACAAGCTTTCTCTCCAAAGAAACACCAAATGCAGCTTTCAGTACGTCTTCTATTTCTTCCTCATTTACATTTTTAAACTCCACCAGATCTACATTGTCCTTATAGCTGAATTTCCTGCTTGCAAAGGTAGAGCCTATTAAACAACAGACACCTTCTGGGGTCTGCAAAGAACAAAATGAAGTGTGTACAAACACGGATGTTGATGACGTCTGGAGGTAGGTATTTACATATTCAAAGTCCTCAATAGTGCGCGGCTTCAGAGTGAAAGAGTAGACTTTCCGATATTCGCTCTTCTCAAGGAGGTCGGAGTTAACAAATTCTTGGTTTGGGACACACTGCTCTCTTCTGATTTGGTCCAAGTACCAGGTTCCATTCTCTTCTGTCAAACGGAAGATGGCAGGCACCTGAGGCTGATCCTTCCCTGATGCTAATTCTAGAGGCTCCCACATCTGGCAGGAGCCTCCAAAGGCCGCATCAACGATGTAGTTCCTGTCGCTGATGGTCACCTGGACTAGGAGGTGAATCATTTCTTTGCTGTATTTATTGACTGGAACTATGTAAACGTAGCCCCCCAACATTGTGGTTTCAAAGCCCATTTCGGTCAGAGCCCAGTAAAGGAGATGATTAACCTGGAGACACCACCCGCCCCGCTTCTTCCTCACTATGCGGTCAAATGTGGTCTCTAAGTCCAAATTCATGGCTTCTCCACTATGCATGCTAAGATTCTCAAAAGGAACTGTTCGCATCTGGTGCTGAAGAACTTCAGTTAGTGTGTCCAAGTCCAGTTTATTCGCTGAGTTCTCATAACCAATCCTTTCAAAATATGCTGCGATGTCCATGGTCCCCTAAGGCAAACAACATGAAACCAAACAAACATTACAGCCGTTCCTTGTGGATGTCCTGGAGTCAGCTAACCGTAACTAGAATGTACTATTAATATGCATGTATGAACAATGCCTGTACATGTCTCATCAATAATCATATTGTTTCTACTGCATTGCTGGCTTTTATCTGCAGGTCATCAAATATTCCCAGTGACCCTTGAAGGAGCTTTGCTATTTATTGTGTTTTCAAGATTTTGAAGTTAGAAAGTCAGATTAAATGAGCAGTCAAAAGTCTAACAGTTTAGATGTGGTCTCCTTGGTGGTATGGTAGACATTGCTGCTGGCACCCTATAAAAATAAACTTCTAAACAGTTATTCACTGTGGTGGTTTGAAAGAAAATTACCCCCACATGGAGTGGCAATATCAAGAAGTGTGGCCTTGTCGGTGGAAGTATGTCACGGTGGGGGCAGGCTTTGAGATCTATTTCTCAAACTTCCTTCCACATGACAGTCAGTTGATTTCCTGTTGCCTTCTGGTCAAGATGTAGCCAGCACCACATCTGCCTGCATGCTGCCATGCTCCCTATCATGATGACAATGGGCTGAACCTCTGGAACTGTAAGATACCATCTCAACGAAATGTTTTCTTTGTAAGAGTTGCTATGGTCATGGTGTCTCTTCACAGCAATAAAAATCCTAACTAGGACATTCATGAACATGGAGAATTGTGCAGCAGAGAACACAGTGGCCATGCCGAGTGATTCGCTCCACCACTCCATTTAACTGAATGTTATGCACAAAGCTACCTACTCAAAGATTTGCACTGATGGACCGACTCACTCCTTCATTCAGCAAGTGGTTTACTGAGCTGCCCACTATTGATCTAGTGTTTCCTTGCCCTCTAAAACTTTGCATTTTAGTGGGCATTAAAATAATATACATAAAGTGAACTGAGTAATTTTTTTTTTGGTTTTGGTTTTTTTGAGACAGGGTTTCTCTGTAGCTATGGAACCTGTCCTGGAACTAGCTCTTGTAGACCAGGTTGGTCTCAAACTCACAGAGATCCGCCTGCCTCTGCCTCCCGAGTGCTGGGATTAAAGGCATGAGCCACCACTGCCCGGCTGAGTAAATTTACTTTTATAAAACAATGTGGTAACTGTCCACAGAATAACTAAAATAAGAAAGAGGAACAGGGAAAGCTTTTCTCTGAAATAATGTGGACAAAGCAAGCCTCACTCACACATGAAGGATGCTATACAAAGAGACTGTGGGTATGTGTGAGGAAGGTGGTTCCTAGCAGAAGGAATAGAGAGTCTTCGGTGAATGTTCTAGAAAGCCAGGTTGACTGGAAGATGTGTGAGAAGAGTGGACTGAGATGAGCTCTCGCTCTTATCAATGACTTTATGGCTCGTGGGGACCTGCTGAGCTCCGCTGAAAATGAGATGAGAGTATAAGTCACAGAAGGCTTAAAGGAGTGTTACTCCGTGACAATATTTGATGCACTCAAAATCAGTTTTCTGAACCATGATCAATGAAAATGCAGTCAATAGTGCTAATTCAAAACAATGACACTCATGTACCAGTGTCTGACTCATGACATGCCCATTAAATGCATCAGTGAGATGTTAGTGAGAGGCTAATGTCCTGTAGCAGGGCAAAATCTACTGAAGTGATGGGGGAAAAGCAACAGCAACAAAGACTGTGGAAGGGAAATGAAGAAGTAGGTGCTAATGCTATGAGCTGTCAGGTGACGCGGACTCCCTACCATCCCACTTCCATCAGTCCGTTCAGGTGGTAACCTGCCACCCAAGAGCTTTACTTTGATGAGACTCTGAATAGGAGCGAAGAACACAGGTCCTGAGTGAAACCCTTTGCAATATAGTACCCTCGGGAAGGACACGGTACACACGGCCTGGCCCTGGTTCAGTGGTGATCACTGAAGCCTTCATCTGTCACATGGTCACAGCATTTCCCTTTGTCACGCAGCTACCCTTCCCACACTCTGAGGTTCACACCTTCTCTCCCTGGTTTTACCATCACCCTTCTTTGGCATTTGGACATCCTCTAAATTCTATTATTCAGGCCTAGAAAGAACAAGTGGTGTTTGTCAGAACATCCTAAACTCTCCCTGGCCCCTATCCCAGAATCTGCACTAAGTATGTTAGGAAGAGAGAGGAAGATTGAACCAAATGGGAAAGCGTAGTTAGCTAGCATGCTTTGTACTAGAAAATTATATTTCTTTATATGTGTGATCTTTATATTTAAGACTTTCATCATCCCTATCCCTGTCTACCCCTTCTTCCCCACTCCCTTCTCCCCCCCCCATCTTCCATGACATTAACAAAAGTCTCCTGTAAGATAAAATGCCAATCTGTATTGATTGAAGCTCCATCAGAATGAAATTTGCTAGGGACCTTGATACTAGTGACATCTTGTAATCAATCCATACTTTGGGTAGCCTGTGTCCAAGCATATTTTAATTACCTATCATTGAAGCTGAGATTTAAAATGAAATGCTGAAAACACTTATAAACTAGTTGCCAAGAAACTCATAAGGGAAACACGGATGAATCCACATGATGCCTTGCAGCATCTCCGTGAAGCAGCCGACTCCTTCTTTTCCACTTCATCATTAACATGAGAAGACTAAACGCTTGTGGAAGGAACACAGTAAGGGGAGCCTGCTGAGAGTTATCATGCTCTTCATACCTGTCCTGGTAAGCTTAATGTGGGCTGATTGTCAGGTTTAGCTCAGGCGTCGTAGGATGTTTCTTCTTCTTGTGAAAACTGTAGAAATAAGTAAAAATAGCTTCAAATATATATAATGGTTTTTCTTTTAAAAACCCCATCTTTTCCCTCTATGTGTCTGTGTGGGCCTTCTTCAGTTTGTGTGTACCGCATGCCCACAGGCTGCTACAGAGACAAAAAAGGGCATCAAATCCCCTGGTTGTGAGCCACCTGATGTGGGTGCTGGGAACTGAACCCAGGGTCTCTATAAGAATGCTGTTATTGCTGAGCCATTTCTCCAGCCCCAACAGAGTTCTCCTTAAGAACAAAATGGTAGTTTAATATGGAATACAAGTTCTGAAAAAAAAAAATCCCTAAATATTTTGAACAGAGGGAGTGGGCAAAATAGTGAAGGGGGCATATGATATACACAAGGACATTTATCCAAAGGATTATTATGGGAGCTGATAGCACCATGACAGTCTCTAAGTTGTGAGGTCGCGAAGTCATGAGTCATCTACCAGCCAACCAGATGCCCAGTTGCCGTGGGACAGCAAGGATACACCAACACCAGTAAGCAGCCACAGCGCCTGACCTTCCTGCAGGACATGATTATATTTGGAAATGCTGGAGCAGAAAAACAAAGTAATCTATTCATAGAGGTGGAGAATATAAAAGTAACCACTTACACAGAGAATCTCCACAAAAAAGTCTCTTGTCCATGTCATTGTCTTTCCCTTCCTCTGGCAAGACTGAGGAGTCCGAGACTAGCAACCATCAGACGTCACACCAGCTGCAGCAGACTTGAGAAGTATGCATAGAGTGGAGAGACAGATATATGGCCATAATGACAAACAGAGGAAAAGACACCTTGTTACTGGGGGAGGAAGACAAGACAGACACACAAAGAAAGTTCCAGACCTAGAAAGACAAGTATTGGAACCATTAGAAGAGGAAATGGAACAACAGAAAGAACTTCCTTACAGGTATTTGACCGTACAGAATCTTAATAACTAAAAGTTAAACATAACCCAATAAAATACCGTGTTTGGGGCAAAGAGACGGTTTAGTCTATAAGGCGCTGGCCACATAGCATAAGCACGGACCCGAGTACAAATCCAGAGCACTGAGGATGGATCTGTAACCTCAGTTATGGGGCGGGGTGGGGTAGGGCCTGGGGATAGATGGATTCCTGGTGTTCACTGGCCAGTCACCCTAACCAAACAGTGAACTCCAGGTCTAGTGAGAGACCCTGTCCCTAAAACAGAGGTCAATGGTGGCTGAAGAAGACACCTGAGGTCAATCTCTGGTCTCTGCATCCACACAATGAACGCGAGCCAAATCAACCCAGACTTAAGCAAGAGGGTGAGGTAACTTTCTTTAGCACTTTGGACTTCACCCATGGCCCTATTGCTTTGAATCTGTGGTGGCAAAAGACAACATGGCAAGATCGTGCAGTGCACAAAATTGCTTAATCTCTTCACTCTGGGAAGCAAAGAGAGAGACAGGACAGGAGCAACCTCTGATGAGCCTCATCAAGAGTGCACCCTCCATGGCTTGAAAGGTCTGTGACCTTCAAATCCGAGCAGGAGCTGCCATAAAACCTATAGAATGCACCTACAGTCCTTATTCACACCACAGTGTTCTTCCCTCGGCTTCTCTTAAAAGTCAAAATTTATCTTCTCCATGCCCAAGACCTCTAAAGCTTAACTGTCCAGTATCACTCAGAAGTCCAAGTCAGAATTCTCTCCCGAGAGTCCAGGCTGCTGAGCTGGGAGCTACTGTGAAATCTTAAAGGAGTTACATGTTAATAAATATCGACCCAGAGTTAGTGTTCTCTTTCCAAAGGAAGGATATAGGGCAATACTAAGGAACTATGAAACCAAAGGAGACCAACATTACCGTAGAGCAGAGAGTAAGCCCTCCGTGAGCAGTCAATCACAAGTGTCGACAGCTGACTCCTGGGCAGGAAATCCGGTTTTTAAAGACAGGCTAGCCTTTAGAAAAGCATTTGCTTTCCTGAATTTTAAACACTGTGCTGTCTTTTGATTAGAGGACAGAAAGAGCACATTCTGGGAGTACAATGGTTTCCCCACCAATGAGATGCAAAGACCACAAGACCCACCAGAGAGTTTGAAAACTAAGTAAATACCATGGATTGAGGTACTGTGACCAGCATTTACACTCCCTTGTCCAATTTCCCTGCAGTAGTTGATTTGCTTCACTTTTTAAGTTATTTCAACAGAAAAGCCACACAGTCATGCATAGCTACTTGATGGTCATTTTGGCCATTCGGGGATTTTTTTTCTTCGGCTTATCTAACCCTTTGGTTACAGATGACCCTCATATCCTGGGCCCTGACCTATAATCTGTCCTGTAATATTCTTGGCAAATATTATTTTCTGCAAGTCAGACATTCTTCTTCCAACTCCAGAGCAGCATTGACTCGCAGGTGTTTTTAGGACCAGATGTTTCCAGAGGTTTCAGAAAACTAAAGAAATAATACTGGTCAGGACATCTAGAGCAGTGTTCCTGCCTCCTGGTCTCCTTTTACTGGAATCGTTGATTCTGTTCATTAACATTTTAGTCATTCTTTGCAAAGTTACAATACTGTGCAAAGAATAGGAAAACAAGACAATTTTACAAAGTAGAGCCAATTTCAAACAGGTGCCCTAAGACTCAGTGGTAACTTTCCCTTGCAGTACATCTCCATGTCCAGGATGTGGGCTCCTCGGACTTGACAAACCCCACGCCCATGGTCTTACCCTCTGGCCCATGCCAGCTTCTCCCGAAGCAGCTCTGCTGCATACTGCAGCTTCCTCTCACGGGGGAATTTACAGTGCAGCTTCTCCAAGTTCCTGGGTGCCCTGTGCAGCCAAGCTTCCTTCCAGTAGATCTAAGAGGAAGTCTGCCAGGCTCTGCTTACACTGGTCCTCCCCTTCCACACACTGCCCAACCTCCCAGTACTTCCTTGGAAATCTGAGTCAAAATCTTTATGCCTGTGCCTCTGCTATTTTTATTTTTAAACCTCTCTCTCTCTCTCTCTCTCTCTCTCTCTCTCTCTCTCTCTCTCTCTCTCTCTCTGTGTGTGTGTGTGTGTGTGTGTGTGTGTGTGTGAGTGTGTGTGTGTGTGTGTGTGTGAGCGCGCGCGCCTGTGGAACTCAGAGGACAACCTAAGAGAACCCGTTCTTTCCTTTTACCATGGGGTTTCTGGGTATGGAACTCAGATCATTAGGCCTGGTGGCAGACACCCCACGCCACCCACTCAGCGGTCTTGCTAGCCCACATTCTTACATTTTTATTTGAAAGACCAGAATCACCTCAAGACACTAAGGTCTGCCACTGGTGCCCATTAGACCCATGGAGAGACTGAGATTCCGTTGTTAGCACTTTAAAAAATCATGAGGTCATCTAAGAAGGTTCCAGAGAAACACAAAGACAGAAAGACTTCCCAAGACGTCCTTTCTTATCAAAAGATTCTGCCCTAGAAAATATTAGAGGCAATTTTTCAGCCTTACAACTTTGAGATTAAAGGGATGGTGATCTAGCTCTTTCCAGGCATGTCCCCAAGGTATCTTTTTTATTGTCCCAGTGAATTTTTATGAGACCCCCCAGAACTGTACCTCTTATTCATAAAACTTCATATATGCACCTGTCATGGCCAAATTACAAGTTTTCCACAACTTGCAGCTTTGTTTCTCACTGAGCTCAGGTCCACTGTCCGGCTGCAATCACTCATGACATCTATGTCACTTCCTGAAGTCTGTGTTGCCTTGCAATCTTCTCCATCTAGTGAGTAATCCAGTCAGCTCCAAACTCACCCTAACACACAGCCTCAGGGGATCATCTGACATGGCGTGACCTGGGTGGCTAGTCTAATCCCAGTAGATCCTTCCTTCCTATCTGAAGCCCCGGGAGCATATCACTGCCCACATTTCCATCTGTAATTGGCTCTTCTGAGACCACAATGGTCACATGTTAAGATCTGCGTGGCGATCTCTTGGCATTGTCTAGAAGGCATCTCTAAACTCCCTGAAACTCATGAGACAAATCCCAAGGCCTCTGAAACACACTGACACAGTAGCAGCAGCGAATCCTCAACCCTCAAATTCATTTGCTCTTAGTCAGTTACATCTCCTGCAACAAAATATCTGAGGTAAGCAATTAAAACTAAAGGATGCTTTAATTTATAGCCTAGTTTTGAGCCGATGATCCCTTATGCCCACTGTGTTTGGGCCCGACAGGAGACCACGCTTCATCAAAAGCAGCATTTGGAGGAACAGCATTAGGGAAGGAAATCAGAGAAAGAGGAAGGTGGAGGTTTCAGGATCTTGCTCAAGGGTGGGTCCCACACTTGCAACTGACTGTGAAGTTGCCCGCAAGGCTCTACCATCTCCCAGGGGCAGAGCAGGCTTCAGACCACAGATTTAGCACATGCATCTTTAAGACCATAGCATCTCATGTCTAAGAGATGCTTTATAGTCACACTGAAGGCCGATAAATGACAACTCGGTACCAGAGCAGACGAGAGGCAGAAGAGAGGAAACAAGCCCCGTCATACTATGGGGAAGGAGAAAGGGAAAGACAACTCGGTACCAGAGCAGAGAGAAGCAGAAGAGAGAAAACAAGCCCCTTCATACCATGGGGGAGGAGAAGGGAAAGTGGGGCAGAAAGTATATGTGAGGAGAAACACAGGCATGTTGGGAATGGAAAAGAAAAAAGAAGAAGCTGTGCCCTGATAAACAAGAAGGACACAACTCTGGAAAAGTGTGGTGGTGCTGTAAGACTTTAAGACAATCCTGAAGCCATTTTTGACAATTCTGAATCCTCTCAGCCTCTGTGCCATAGTGCTTCCCCTCCTCCCCTGGGACCAAGGACCTAACAGCTACACTCGCACGTACTCAGTTCCTGAACAATTACCCATATACGTATGCTTTGGTTCGGTCCCCTGGGAAACGGGGTCAAAATGACCTCTTACCTCATCTGATCTGGCAACAGCTCTCCAGTGAATTATTGATAATAGCCCTTTCAAATAAGCCAATCAGAATAGTCAAAGAACAACCTCCCTTGCTTCTGTGACCCCTTTAAAAGTTGACTGTACCAGCTATTCAATGTCCCTCGGCTTCCCAAATGCTGGGGGACCCTGTCATGACAGAATTAATAAAATCCTCATGCTTTTGCATCGGCTGTGGTGTGTGAGATGGTCTCTGGGGGCGACTCCTTCTCGGTGTTTGGACGCTAGAGTCCAACACTGCAACACATTGTCATTGCATTCGTGAAATGCAGAGGGAAAGAGACCCGCCTGAGCATGCAGCAAAGATAGAGAGCACTTCATAAGAAGGGAGTTC
This sequence comes from Microtus pennsylvanicus, assembly GCF_037038515.1. NCBI lineage: Eukaryota > Metazoa > Chordata > Mammalia > Rodentia > Cricetidae > Microtus > Microtus pennsylvanicus. The sequence goes on along the minus strand of NC_134587.1, from coordinate 104,156,371 downwards.
TCCGTCCGGCACCAGAATGTTCCACAGGCGTGTTTGGAGGGGAAGTAATGAAAACTCCATCTCCAAGGTAGTGAGGGAAGCTACTGTCCTCACACACCGCACGGTGAGGACTTCGTGAAGGGGGTGGGGACAGGTGTGCAAAGATCTCAAACCTTACAGAAGTGAGAAGAGCAGTAACTATAAACAATCCCAATGAAGTCCTTCCTCTCCATCGCAGGGAGAACAGCAAAGGCCTGCTGCGAAGGGGTGGTCACTGTGACTGCTGGCAAGCCTCGTTGTCTTTTAGGGAACAGAGAAGTAAAATATTGGAGCAGGAGAGATGGCTAAATGGTAAAGTCCACTGACTGCTCCTCCAGAGGATCCAGGTTCAGTTCCCAGCACCAACTTAGCCATGCATAATCACCCCCAATTCCAGTCCTAGGGTATCTGATACCCTCTTCTGGCCTTCGCAGGTACCAGGCATGTACATGGTGCACAAATATGCATGCAGAAAAAACACCCATCTGCAGAAAATAAAGTAAAAATGATGGGCTAGAAGTATAGCACAGCTGGTTGAGTGCTTGCCTAGAATGCACGAAGCCCTTGGCTGCATCCCCAGCATGGCATAAACGAGGTGTAGTCTATGTCTGTGGTCTGTGATGCCACCACTCATGAAGTAGAGATAAGAGGATGAGAAATACAAGTTCAGAGCCACGGAGTACAAGGCCAGCCTGAAACCCACATCAAAACAAGCAAACAAACAAACACACAAACAAACAAAATCAAAAATGATACCTGAAGACTACAAAAGACCAGAACTGAGCCGGGCGGTGGTGGCGCACGCCTTTAATCCCAACACTTGGGAGGCAGAGGCAGGCGGATCTCTGTGAGTTCAAGACCAGCCTGGTCTACAAGAGCTAGTTCCAGGATAGGCTCCAAAACCACAGAAAACCCTGTCTTGAAAAACCAAAAAAAAAAAAAAAAAAAAGACCAGAACTGGAAAAATCTGGTCCAGTACTGTCACACTGGAACTATCGAAAGATCCATGTAGGGATATTCAAATTAAATAGCTCATTTGAGCAGATAGCAATTGAGAAAGTAAGCCAGAGGCATTAGATCCCATGCAGTTCTAGAAAAGACAAAAATGCAAAGGAAATACACTCAATTAACTAAAGAAGATGGTCCAGAGACTCCAAGACTTCCGACTGGAAGCATGCACTGCGGTGGCTTCTCAAAAGTCGCAGGACAGAACTTACCTGATTAAACGGCTGCAGCCCAGGCTAAAGAGTGATTAGCTATAATGAAACAGGGAGGGTTGGAGCTGTTAAGAAGCTGGTGAGTACACTCCTTGCCCAGAGCAATCACAAAATACTTAGAAAGCACACAGCCCAACTCAAATGAAACCGCTCAGAACTGACGGCCTCTCTGCCTCCAGGGCGGCACCAACATTAAGCAATCAAGCGGTGGAAACCAAACTCCTAAGGCACCAGAGATCGGGCAGAATTCAGGGTGGAGTCGTTCTTTGGACTGATAGGGGGTGGCGTGGGGAGGAACTTAGAGAAAGAAAACAGCAGCTCAGAAAAGGCCCAGGAGGCTTGTTCTGGTAGTCGCCTGACCCATGAGGCAGTAGCACTTCAGAGCAGAGGACACGGGCCCCTTCTTCTTGGGGCTCTGTACAGTGGAAGGCTCCTTGCCGCTATAGAATTCTGAACTGTGCTCAGGGCTGGCTTCTTAGTCTGACCAAAACGAAGTTGATAGTTTGTCCTTGATGGCTCCTGGAGGCCCTTTCCCCTGTTCTTTCCAGCATGCTAGAACTCCGCTGGACAACACAGATGCACAACCTAACGAGGCTGGACATTTGGGGCCATTGGGAGAGTTTTCCTCAGCTACCACAGACTGAGTCACTCCCTGCACCATTAACTGCGCCCTTTAGGACTTTCCCTGTTGGGGACAGAGTACTGGTTCCCCTGAGGGAAATACAATTGTAACAGTTCTCTGTGAAGATACCTACTTAACCCTGACAACCTTTTAAGCAAGCACCCTCATTTTACTGTTAGGAAATAGAGTTTTAGACAATCTAAAAGAGTTACTCAAATTTTCACTGGTAGAATGAATCCTGACGGTGACTGTCACCCAGAGGATTTGAGCCAAGCATCCCTTGTACAAGTGATGCTCACCCTTCATAATGCTGCAATTCTCTAAGTTCCTCATGCTGTGGTGACCCCCAACCGTAAAATTATTTTCGATGCTACTTCATAACTGTAATTTAGCTTCTATTATGAGTCATAATGCAAATATCTGATATGCGACCCAAAGGGGTCTCGACCCATATGAGTACCACCCATGCTCTGTGAATAATTATAACAACTTTAGAACTTGCCGTTCAGGCCTGGGTAGACTTCGGCCTCCTGGTCTTCCTATGAAACCCGTGATGCCAGACTTTCAAAGTGCTCTGCAGGTGGTCAGGCAGTCGGGCAGCTCAGCTCAAGGGGTACACCCGGCCTGTCACCAGGAAGTGGTGGCCGGCTGTCCACGCCTAGAGAGGGAGTGCTCATTGGCTGTCCAACTGCCCTGCCCCCAAGGCTCTCTGGGAACTGTAGTTTACAGGCTTCTGGGTTTCCTATTCTGAGAGTGTGCGTGCCTCAGATTGTGAGGGCTCTCGGCCTTTCACGATTTCCTGCCCGCTGCGAGCCTGAGATCAGACTATTCTGATGGAAGGTCAGAGTATGGGGAGGGGCCCGGCAAAGCAGATCCGGGACCCAGAGAGGCAGGAGATGCTGGTGTATTTTATTCCCACTACCAGCTACGATAGTCTTATTTTTCCAGTTTCCATTTTTTCTTCCCGAACTCACTCCCATTTACATCTCTGCCCAAAGGCAGCAGGCAATGTCAGAAATATATCTATGGGTGTGGCGTCAGAGCCACCTCGCTCCGTTTGCATTTTCAAATTACAGTAAAGACATTAGTCTACAATTCTTGATGCTTCTTATATAACATAGATGGAAAGGTCTATGCTTTAAATATATAAATTTATGTATCCTAAATATATAATATACATATTAGTTCTATAAGGTGTAAATGCAACCTATACTTACACTACATTTACATATAATTTATATTAGCATATTGAAAATTAGTTTAACTAGGGCATTTTTTAAAAAAATTGTTTTTATTGCTTCTCTTCACTCTTCTTTTCCTTCTTCTTCCTCTCCTTCCTTATACCTCCCACACTCAGTAGCTTCCTTTCCATCTTCAGATAACAGAGGATCTTTCTCCTCCTTTCCTCCCTTCTCAACACCTTGTCCTCTTCTCATAGTCTCCTATATAATTTCATAATTTATACCCACTGTTACATCTCTTTATTTAAATACATATAGTCGTTAAAAGTTAGGATCTGCATATGAAAGACAGCTTGGAATTTTTATTTTTTTGAGATTAAATTACCTCACTTAATACAGTACTTTCTATTTGTACTTGTTTCTCTGCAAATGATTCATAATTCTATTTTCTTTGTATAATTCCATTGTGGATATATGCCACATTTCATTATCCGTGCCTCTGTTGATGGACATCCAGCCTAATTCGATTTCCTTGCTATTGCAAATACAGAATTAATAAATAATATGTGCAAATATCTCTGTGGTAAGATATAGAGTCCTTTATGTATTTGCTCAAACCTAGTCATGTGACAGCACTCTCTTTAGCCTTTTGAGGACCCTCCATACTCATTTCTGTGGTGGCTGCACTAGTTTCTGTTTCCACCAGCAGTGGATAAGTGTTGTGTTGATGTTCCTGGCATCAAATGTCCTGGGCATTCTTATCATTTCCTGGTGAATAACCTGGAGCTCTCTTGCCTGTCACACACACACACGCACACGCACGCACACACACACACACACACGCACACATACACACACACACGCACACATACACACACACACGCACACACACGCACACACACGCGCACACACACGCACACACACACGCACACACACACGCACACACACACACGCATACGCACGCACACACACACACACACACACACACACACACACACACACACACGCTCCTGGTGCAGCAGCACACCCGAGAATGAAATGAGCTGTAGGATGCACGTCGGCATTTCCTTTCTGTTCACTTGGGGACATTCTGAGACTTGCACAGGACTTTCTCTTGATGTTATTCAGAGTGATTTTTGCCTTCTTTGTCAACAGATGACCTCCAACAATGCACCCTCTGTAGGATTAGTGATACTGCCCTGGTCTCTGTGTCTCCTCCTCCACCAGTGCTTCCTTAAATTGATTTTAAAATAAGTTGCATATTGCAAATTGTTTTCTGAGGGTGTGGCTTTATAGGGACTAAACTTTAGGCTGTGTATTTATCTTCCCAATTAAGGTTGTGTCCCTCCTCTACCTTCTGCAAACACCAGTGTGTTGAACATGCTCTTATTTCCCCAGAAGTAAGCAAAGGAACGTCTCTAGGATGTACAGTTAGAATACCATCTACAGGAGGACAGAACATAGCTATATTTAAGTTCAGTCACCAATACCTTATTTCCACACTGTGTAGAACAAGTCCTATTTAAGCCATGTTTTAATTAACAGTTTTGATTAATTAGGAATCTGCAAATGTCTGCTAGTAATATATACATATATATATGTATATATATTATACATTATAGATAAGGTAGTGATATTTTACTTTCACTTCTTTGAATGCTAGTGAATCTTCACTGATTACTAATAATTAATCTCATTTCCATGGTGTGTGTGTGTGTGTGTCTGTGTGTGTGTGGTTTAGATAGAGTCATACTGTAAAGCTCAGGCTGGCCCTGAGATTCAGACCTTTTGCCCTCTCCCACAGTATATTGGGATCACAGGCTACACCACTGTGCTCAGCTTATATTTCCTTGCGTGAACTAAGTGGCACAGTTTGGCTACATTCTGAAAATTACTCCAGACACATCATTGATGTGGGATGAATTAATTAACAAGCACATCTAGGCATAGCGTCTTTCCCTAGTGCAGAGGCAGGGGGAGGCAGGGCTAAAATGTTCTGGAATTTATGATTTGGATCTGGTCCCCCTTTTGACCAAGAATTCAAGGTTCTTTGATGAACATGTTTCAGTTGTCACTTCCTTGAGTCTAGATAGAAATATGACACTTACATTTTATCAACTTAAACTGACGTTAATGCATTTTTAAATTCTGAATTTGCAACTCTGGTTATTATCAAAGTGAATGGGCCCTTCTAGAGATGGATGATCTGCAAAAACTGATAGGAAAATAGGAAGATGGTCCACTCTCCACTGTAATTAAGGCAGAGTTAGATCTGAGTCAAGGATCTTGGTGGCTGAGGACAGGAATACGTAGACGAGAGGGCTGGGTCTGTGTGTGAGGGGTCTCCAGTACTTCCGTGTTTCCTTTCATGTTCTCATTCTGAAGACTGTAATCTCCTTGGGGTTCTATCAGTAGAAGGAGAAAAGCACTCCCACTTCTCTCTGATACAAAATACCTTAGACTGGCCTTGAGGTCATGGCTGTCTTACATCAGCTTCCCAGGTGCCGGGACTGTATGTGTGCCACACAGGCTGACACTCAGCCATTCTGAGGTAAACCAGCAGTGCTCAGCTCTCTGTTCTCCTTGAAGGAGATTTCAAGAACCTAACTGAAAGGAGAGAAAGGAAATGTCCTCTTCCAGTCTGCAGCATTTCATCCTCATCCCAAGGGGAAAGGCTGGGAAACACTTCTGCACACTGTAGCTGAGGGAGATGAATGACTGTCACCAATTATAGTGCTGTAGAATGCCCTTCTTTTAGACAAGCTTGCCACTACATCAGCACAGCAGTAAGCAGAGCAGGAATCCTAGACATGAACCTAAGGGCCTATGCTGCAGTATTTCTAAACAGCACACAACGCCGAGTTTGTAAGAAAAGACATGCCAACACACAAAGAAAAACAAGTCTAAAGAAAGGAAGGAAACATTAGAGGCTAGCTCAAATAAGGTAGAGATTGTGGAGTTCAGACAAGGAATTCAGAATAACTAAAAGGAGTTACATTGATGGGAGAGGACAGGACAATATGATAGAGTAGGCCTCTCCAGTCATCCACATCCCTCAGAAACACCAAGTTGGCCATATACTCATGTGAAACTGCCTTCACAAGAGTTCCTGAAACCAGGAGAGAGAATGCAGCCCCTGGTTATGATATAACAGTAATTAAAGGTGCCCTAAAGAAGCAGAAAGTGTTATCTATGTTAACCGCCAGCCAGCATCTTCAGCTGTAAGCAGTAGCGCTTGAAGCATGAGGTCTCTGCCTTAGGTGAGTTAGTAATGAACACTTTCAAGTTGGAATTCAGTATTAGGTTAGTGTTGGGCATAGCCTAGAGTCCCTACCCAGAAATAATGTATAAGGGCCATGTCTTCTGCCTTGCAATAGAGCCAGAAGGAAACTAATAACCTTAGCTAGCAAGATGCTTCTTCTTGGTACCAAATATCTGTGGTTATTCAACTCTGTCACTACAACAGACTATTAAATCTACTTTTAATACTTAATCACCTCTTGCTAACAACACGGGATAAAGGGGCAAATATTTACTACACAAGTCTGGGGATTATTCTAGGCCTGAGGTGTCACATATGTCAAGAAACATTAAGAATTTTCAAGAAATTATGGCATCACTTACCAGACAAAATAAAGTACCAGAAACTGATGTAGGTGGGTCTTCTATCTATCTGTTGCTTTCATTGGTTAATTAATAAAGAAAGCTGCTTGGCCTGATAGGGCAGAACTTAGATAGGTGGAGAAGACAGAACAGAATGCTGGGAGGAAGAAGGCAGTGAGGCAGACGCTATAGTTCTCCTCTCCAGGATGGATGCAGGTTAAGATCCTTCCCGGTAAGCCACCACCTCATGGTGCTACACAGATTATTAGAAATGGGTTAATCAAGATGTGAGAATTAGCCAGTAAGAGGCTAGAGCTAATGGCCAAGCAGTATTTAAAAGAATACAGTTTCCGTGTAATTATTTCGGGTGTAAAGCTAGCCAGGTGGCAGGATGCAGCCCGCCGCTCCATCAACAAATAACCAACCACAAAATCAATGATTATGTGTGCTGTCTTGGTCAGATAATGCAAAGTAGTTGCTTTTAATGACACTCAAAGAATTTAAGGAAAACACAGAGAAATAGCTCATTAACTAATTAGATAAACTTAATGATGAGACAAATTGTTTTTAAAAATCAAACAAAAATACTATAGATGAAAAATACAATAAACAAAATATCTGCTAGAAACCATCAATAGAAATTCCAAAGAATCAGTGATCTCAAAGGCAGGCTACTTACAAGAAACCAGAGGAAGAAGAAAGAAAGAAAGAAAGAAAGAGAGAGAGAGAGAGAGAGAGAGAGAGAGAGAGAGAGAGAAGGAGAGAGGGAAGGAAGAAAGAGAGGTGAGGGGGGAAGGAGGGGAGGGAGGGAGGAAGGAAGGAAAGCAGGAAGGAAAAAGGAAGGAAGGAAAGAAGGAAGGAAGGAAGGAAGCCAAACTGAGAGTAAAGAAAGATCCCAGGAACTTGAGGCTGGTATTACAAGAGCAAATAATCCAGATTATTGGAGTTCAAGAGATCCTTGTGAGTGCAAAGAGGTAGGAGTAGTATCCAAAGAAATAGCGCCAACAACTTTCAAAACATAAAAATGATAAAACATATTCAGGTACAAGATGGGTTAAGGGTCATCCAAGAGATTGAACTCTATCAAATCTACTCAAAGACAGACAGCAAGTATAAAACAGGGACTTCTAAAACAAAGTAGAGTATATGTGATCCCCAGTTTCACAGATAGAAACCTTATCAGAAGAAAGAATACAGGTCACGGGAACACAGATATAATATAGCTGAATGACCGTCACCTTGGATAGCCAAGAGACTTAGTCTATTGTCCCTTCCCTTGGCAGCACATCAAAAATAAAGTTCTTCCTAGTGAGGATTAGTGCAGGAAAAAAGGCACAGGCTGTGACTTGGCATTCAGTCATGAGTTAAAGCCTAACACAGGTTTGAGTAGTCACCCCCAGGACAGAGCTCAGAGACAAATTCTTCAGACTCATGCTGGTCTAGGGGCAAGTCAAAGTCTTTGTCAATCATAATACTATTAAAATGGCATTATTGTGGCTGATTGTAGCTTTAATTGTCCATGAGTGTGCAGCCCAAGTTGGCAGCCCATGATAATGTGCACTTTGGTCCTGCTCCTTTGTTGCTCTGACCTCAGCAGGCTGTGTGCTCTGGGAGTGGCCCATCATTGCAATGGTAGTAACCATAAGCATGGGCATCCCATTCTTTCTTAGCCCCCAGTGACTCAGCACATATAAAAAGTTGTTGTCTACCTGGGGGAAAGGGAGGTGTCTCCTTGCATGAGATCCTGAAGAATTTCCTTCCAGGGCAAGTCCCAAGGCCAGGCAGAATTCTGCAAAACCTGAATACAGGCTCGTGACTATGGAAGCGGAAAAAGGTAATTCAAAACACTAAATTCACTCCAATAGACAGTATAATAAAACTCAAAAAAAATAGCTAAAGTGAAGTATCTTAGACAGAACGAGGAAATACACGTAAATATGTCTCAGTTCTCGGTGCACGGCTCTCAGCGGAAGTCTTCCTGGCAGGTCAGAGAGCTGAGGAGAATAAACTCTGAAGCAAAAACACTGTATCAACTAAAGCTTTGCTTTCGGAATGAAAGATTAATGCACTTCAGACAAATAATAGCTATGAGACTTGAAACTACCAAAGGATCTTAGAAAAAAATGGTAAAACTGCTCAAACTGAAATAAGAAAGAATAATGAATAAGAAAAAGTTGTCAGAGGCTTACATTCCTCAGAAAGAACATATAGATTTGAATGTTTTAATATTTTAAACACAGTGTGCTATAAACATATGTAAATGTATATGAAGATTAAAAACAAAGCCCCTAAAATAAGTATAACAATATCTTAGGAGATAGGCAATGTAGAAAGATATAAAGCAGGGCTTCAAAAAGTCCAAATCTGGGACTGGAGATGCAGTTCAGCACTGAAGAGCACTGGTTGGCACCACTTCTGATCCACATCAACACTGCACCCACACATACAACATAAACCAATTTTAATCGAAAAATTTACCCCTCATCATGGAAGCTTCTCAATGCAGTAGACAGAGACCATTGCAGAAATCTACAACCAACAAAGATGCCGCGTTGAGCCCAGTCCCAATGAATATATCTACAAAACACTCCCACACGTGAGACTCAGGGAACATTATGGAAGAAGGGGCCAAAAGATTTTTAAGAGCCAGAGGATGGGGGAGTTCGCTGTGAGACTGTATTATAGGAATGTCAGCAGCTTCACCCATGAAATCACACCAACATGACTGCCTAACCAAGATCTGAACAAGGACAGCATCAACAGACATGGCAAGAAGTGGACAGGGAAAGCCCAGAAAGTCTCAACCCTGCACAAAGAACTACAGGAACTTTGAAACACATGCAAGAAAGGAATGCTGGGAGTGGGAAAAATAGTCTTCTTGGGGGCTGGAGAGATGGCTCAGCAGTTAAGAGCATTGCCTGCTCTTCCAAAGGTCCTGAGTTCAATTCCCAGCAACCACATGGTGGCTCACAACCATCTGTAATGGGGTCTGGTGCCCTCTTCTGGCCTTCAGGCATACATGCAGACAGAATATTATATACATAATAAATTAAAAAATTAAAAAAAATAGTCTTCTCCAGAGAGGAGCACACCAATCGGTTAACCAAAGCCAAATGATCAAAACTGAAAATGTACATACAAGTAACATGATATAGATCGAATGGGTCATATTTAGGTATAGGTTGTGTTTGTGTGTGCATATTTGTGTGTGTGTGTGTTTGAGTGTGTGTGTGTGTGTAAAACTGGCCAGGCATTTGAATGAGGAGGGAAGGAGGGTTGGGAGGGAGGAAAGGGAAGGGGGGAGGGAGAAATGATGCGAGGGGTAGATCACAAGGGTAGGATTTTCTGTCAGTACTTTATTTTTGGTTTCAGTTGCAATCTTTACAACCAATGTCAATCATTACTAAAATCCTTGTTTTAAAAAAAAATCTCCTGCAACAAAAGGGCCCAACTTTATAATGGGAATATTAAAACAATTCAGGAGTAAAATAGACTGCTAAAGAAAATCTAAGCACAGAGGAGACTGTGCACAGGAAGAGAAAGGAGGCAGCCATAGTAAAATCTGAAAACAAGAAACAAGATAGCAGTAGTCCAACCTTCCCTAAGAACCCTGAAAATAAACGGATTAAATGTTTCTGTTATATAGCATGTTGTGCCTGGCTAGATAGAATGACCTGACCCCCTGTGTGCTGCTTATGTGACTCTCACTTCACCTCTACAGACAGAGGAAGTGAAGCAATGGAGTAAGACACTCTATATTGGTGCCATCCTTACATCACATAAAATAATGTCAAATGAAAGGCAATGAAAGGGGCAAGGAAGGTTGTCATGTGATAAAGCTGCTAGCTCAACAAAAGTATATGACAATTATAAACCTATGTTTATTCACCCAGTGTCACGGCCCCTAAACTCATAAAGTAAACAGTGCACTCGGTGGAATTTGCCCTCTGTTGCTATTGGTTTGGTTTTACCTTCTATAGTGTCTGGTAGGCCAATGTAGCCTAAATATAGTTTGTTTATTGGCTTTCTGTGTACATGGCCAGATTCATGTACAGTGTGTCATGTTGAAGCTCTATAACATCATTGTTTTGTAACTTTATTTGTTAACGTTGGAACTCTTACCATTTGGTTGAATTGGTGTTTAGGCCTTTCAATACTGGATACCACAATTTTTTTTCTGCTACTCGATGTCTTATTATTCATCATGCTGAAGTTCATGCTAGGGTCTTGTTCATGCTATGAGCACTTTATCATGGAGCTATATTCCTAAGTCCATTTCGTGCCTTTGCCTTGGGAATGATCCATTGCTTCAAGGTAATTACTATTATAAGACTTGACACTAGCTTTTAAATAACTGTTGGTTAGTATGTACACTATCAACTTTCTCCTTTATCGATATCTTTACGGTTTGATAAGTTTCTGAATATGTGATATGCTTTGAATCCATTCCTTTTATCAACTGTGTCTACCACTGATTTTGTTTTGAGATCCAATCAAATGCCCCTAAGACATACTAATTTACTGGCTGTGTTAAACTAATAGCAACTTGGTTTTGATCCTTTGCATTAACTCCACACTGTCAAAACTGAACTTGTTTTTGATGGCACACTTTACATCTTAGTAAACCATATTTTTTAACAACCCACTGTAGCGCCAGTTGTTGAAAGCTTTGTGCTTTCCTCCTTCCTAGAGATAGAACTTATTCCACAGTGCTATTTCAGTACCATGAGCTCCATGTCATCACAAACTTACTTTCACTATTGTTTTATATTTTATTTCGTTTTCAGATTTCAGAGCCTTTAATTTAATGAGCTTTTCCTTCAGTTTGCAGAAATGACATTTCCGATAAGGTAAGTCTGGGGCTGGTACATGCCCTCAGCTTGCATTTGGCTGAGAGGACTTAAGTTTTCACACTACTGGGTAGCTGTTTATAGTGTCCTTTCTTGCTTGCTGCTCTTTGAACGTGCGCTTCTGCTTAGTTTTTATCTGTAGAGTATCTGGTGAAGGAAATCCACTTATAGTTTTATAAGGGTTCCCTTGCCTGTAACAAGTTGCTCTTCTATTAAGGATCTTTATTTTCTCTATTATCGGACCTTTCCCACAGTGCATCTTGGTGTCCTACTAGGCGTCTGCTGACTGTCCTTAGAGCAGATTTAGTTTCTCTTCTCCAGACCTGGAACTTTTCTGCTATTATTTCTTGGATATATTTTTCTGATTTTGTCTCTTTTGATTGATTGATGATGATTGACTGTTTGATTTAATTATTTGTATTTCTCTGGTGCTGGGGATTAAACCCAGAGTCTTGTATACCCTGGACAGACAACCAAGTATTTAAGTCACATTCTTTGACAGTCTTCCTTAAAACATTTATTTCCATAGTGTGTGCACATGTGTGAAAGTAGCTCCTCAGTTTTAGATTCGGAATTTATTCTTTCTGAGCCCCAGTTTCCCCATCTGCTCCTGGTTAGAATTGGGTTGTGCAATCATGAAGCCCAGAGTAGTCACCAAGACCCACACAAATAGTTCATAGCGCTGAAGAGAAGAGCAGTATTGGATACTGAGTCTGAAACTCACGCACTTAGCTTTTCAGCAGTGGGATGCCACACAGAGGATTAAGTACCATCAAATTTGATGTCATACCCTGTAGAACTGTGACTCTGATGTCTGTAACATCTATCACCTAGATCTGTATTGCATAATACAGAATATATAAAGTAGCAGGTGATGTTAACAATACCACTTTAAGAACTAGCTACATGCAAGCAAATGGATGGAAATAGAAAACACTATCCTGAGTGAGGTAACCCAGACCCAAAAAGATGAACATGGGATGTACTCACTCATAATTGGTTTCTAGCCATAAATAAGGGTCACAGAGTCTACAATTGGTGAACCTAAAGAAGCTAAATAAGAAGGTGAACCCAAGGAAAAACATATAGTTATCCTCTTGGCTATGGGAAGTAGATAAAATTGCCAGGGAGAAAAGTGGGATCTTGGGGGTGGGGTGGGATGGGGGTTAGGGGAGATGGGGAGAGAAAAGCGAGAAGGGGAGGATGGGGAAACTTAGGGAAACAGGACGATTGGGACAAAGGAAGGTTGGATAGGAGAGCAGGGAAGCACAATTCTTAGTTAAGGGAGCCACCTTAGGGTTGGCAAGAGACTTGAACCTAGAGTGGCTCCCAGGAGCCCAAGGCGATGTCCCCAGTTAGTACCTTGGGCAGCTGAGGATAGGGAACCTGCTATCCTATAGCAATACTGACGAATATCTTGCATATCACCATAGAACCTTCATCTGGTGATGGATGGAGATAGAGACAGAGACCCACACTGGAGCACTGGACTGAGCTCCCAAGGTTCCAATGAGGAGGAGAAGGAGGGAGAACATGAGCAAAGAAGTCGGGACCACGAGGGGTGCACCCACCCACTGAGACAGTGGAGCTGATCTACTGGGAGCTCACCAAGGCCAGCTGGACTGTGACTGAAAAAGCATGGGATAAAACTGGACTCTCTGAACATGGCGAACAATGAGGGCTAATGAGAAGCCAAGGACAATGGCACTGGGTTTTGATCCTACTTATTGTGCTGGCTTTGTGGGAGCCTAGCCAGTTTGGATGTTCACCTTCCTAGACATGGACAAAGGGGGGAGGACCTTGGACTTTCCACAGGGCAGGGAACCCTGACTGCTCTTTGGACTGCAGAGGGAGGGGGAGAGGAGTGGGGGGAGGGGGAGAAGGCTGGGAGGAGGGGAAGGGAAATGGGAGGCTGGGAGGAGGCGAAAACTTTTTTTCATTTTTTTTCCTTTTCTCAAAAAAAATCACAAAAAAGAACTAGCTACATGCTTGTATTATTTAGAGATTTTCTTTCTTCTAAAAGTTCTTTAGAAAATTATGTAGCTTATGAACATGCTTGTATCCATCTCACCTGTGCCTCTGTGAAAATGTCCTGAAATACATAGTTCATGACTGGGTATGTACATTTCCTTCTTGTTAGATATTGGCATATAACCAGCCACCTGTGAGGGGACTGCCTTTTATATGTAGTTAATTATAGATTCACCTGGCAGTTTAGGTGACCATCTGTGTTAGCTAATTGGTTTTATCCACAGGAATAGCAACGTTCTCATATTTTTATGAGAAAAGTTATTTTTGAAACTTGAAGGGAAAAATTCTACTGAAGTTAGATTCCTTCTCTCCCATAGAAATTGGGAGGAAGAGGTTATTTATTTATTTATTTATTTGTTGCTGCTTGCTGTATTCCCAGATAATGGGGTACTAAATCTCTGTAGAAGACTTACTACTGGCTTGCTTAGCTTCTGAAAAGATTTGCACACATTCCAAAGACAAGGAACAGGAATGTGATTTTAAAGTTTGCGAAGTAATGTTCTCAGAAATAAGGAAAAATATTTTTTAGATTTAAACAAAGAAAAAAAGCTTCTCGTTTTAACTTTTTTAAAAAGAATGAATTGAAATAAATACTATCTTATTTGCCTCCCCTTTTCTAGTTCCCTTCCAGGATTCTCATTGGCTCAAGAAGCCAGAGGCCAAGGTTGTCAGTTAGTAGGGTACATAGCAAATGGCCCACTGGGGGTCAGGAGCTGGGAAGAGAGGATAGAGAGAGGCTTGGAGGAATAGCAGAAGGCCTAGCAGGTGCCTGGCACCTGCTGGGGCATGGAAGACAAGGAAGGAGAGAATGCCAAGTTGAGTGAATAGAAAAGTCAAATGCCCTAAAAATCAAGTGCAACACGGTTTGGAGATACAGCCACTGATTTTTTTTAAAGACAGGGGTTTGTTGGATATTGGAAAACATTTTTAGAGGAGTAGAAAGAAGGAAAAATGCAGCGCATGGCTTGAGTCATGGACAGAGCATCAACACGTCTAAATGCTCTCATAAAATGTGTTCAGGTGGCTAGAAAGATGGCTCAGTGGTTTAAGCACATGTGATGCTTCTCAGAGGACCAGAGTTCGGCTCCCAGCATCCACATCAGGCAGCTCATAACCACCTGAAACTCCATCTTCTAGGGAATCTGATGCCCTCATCTGGATTTCCTGAGCATTTGTATACAGGAGAACAAATTCACACACAGACACATATGCATCAATTAAAATTAAAAAATGAAAATAAAATGTGTGCATAGGCTGGCGTTTACTAAATATCCAAAGAGAATGTATTTTTTTTTCAGCAGTATTGGTAATAGAATAGCCAAAACCAAGAAGAAGAGTCATTTTTTTTGTCATTATAGGGGAATGGAGAGACATCACATTATGAGTGGAGAGGGCAGGACAAGGTTTCGAGAGCTGATACTGTGAGTACATGAGCAGGAGGTGAAGGCGAAGCAGGCAGACTCAGCAGGGTGATTTAATGTCATAGCAAGGCAAGACAGGAAGACGGGTGGCTGCCAGGCAGTGTGGAGGATGCACCCTGCATGAATGCCTTGAATTTTTCAAGAGATGCCAATCTATTGTTCTTGAGCAAGCTGAGAAACATATAACACTCCAAACACATCCACTGGATTTCAGCCCACACCCTGATAGGAATGACAAATATTAAGTCGCAATGAGTTACAGTTTTCATCTATTGAAGGGAAACCATATTATTTGCAGATAATGGTTCTGAAATAGAATGTAGAGATGAAGCTACAGAGACTGTCCCCCAATGATGGACTCTGAGCTAAATGTCAGTATTCTCAGCTCCAATTTCAGGCCATGCTGAAGCCTAGGATTAACTGTCTTGAAAAAAATTGAGCTCTAAAGACAAAGAAAACAAAGTTACATTCTTTAGAATATCTGTGCCAGGCAGCCTTGTGTGAGAAAAAGGGTCAAGAATAAGTGAAAATATTAAGCTTAAACATCTTAAACTTTGGCAAGGTGTTGAACAAATGTGGCCTGGAGCATTACCGCCATCCTGATAGCAAAGCAAAGGCCAGTATTTAGGAATGAGAGGTTACCAGCTCTGCTAACTGCCCCTCTCAAATATCAGCTGTCTCAGTCAAGCCTTTGGCAAGGGCTAGCTCAGCATCCGTTCATGGATGAGTTCTCTGAAGACTTGAACAGCTGATATTTTATGCTATTCTTTGAGTAGAAAATTAGGTTTCTGTTCCCCGTCTCCAGCTTCATTAGAATGTAACTAACAAATAAAGATCATAGGCACCCATGGTACGCAGTGTAATGGATGTTAGTGCATGTAAACAATGTGAATTATTAAATCAATATGATAAATGCATCTTTGGTTTCATGCTCATTGCTCTTTTGAGTTGAGAAACTTTATGATTTATTCTTCTGGCATTTTTCAAGGTTATAATACCTATTTTTGAACTATAGTAAACAGAAAGTACAAAAGATTTGTAGAAATTATTCACCCATCTCTTGAAGTCTTTGTATAGTGCCTACATCCCCTCAAACCTGAAAACCACTACTCTGTGTTTCTATGACCTTGACATTTTTAGACTCCACCTACAGATAATATCATGTGTCCTGAGTCTGGCTTATTCACTTAGCACAATGTCCTTTAGGTTCCTCATTTTGCTGCAATTATCCAGACCTCCTTTGTTAAAACCACATGTGTGTGCATGCACAGACACACATCCCTTCTTACTTACACAGTTTCATACCACTGTGATCAGAAACCATTCTTGGTGAATTTTAATCTGCTTAAATTGGTTAAGACTTGCATTGTGCATTGACCTGTTCTGGAGAATGTGTATTTAAAAAGGTGTGTGCTGGTTTTTCTGGAGATGTCTGTTAGGTTCATTTGGTCTATGGTATTCTGCCTGTCTACCTTTTCCTTTGTTTTTTTTCCTCGTTATGATTTATTTGCCCATCATGGAAATTAGGGTATCAAACCCCTTACTGTTTTGCATTTCATTATCTGTTTCTTCTTTCAGTTCAGATATTTGCTTTATTATAACCAAGTGCTTTTCCGCTAGGGATCAAGATGTATATACAGCATTCTCTTTATAAATGGATAGTTTCGTCAATAAATAATGACCTTAATATCATTGTATAGCCTTTTCTTGAAGTCTGTTTTATTTGACACAAATACAGACACCATTCTACTTTCTCTCCCTTCCTCCCACCTTTTATCCCTCCCTCCCTTTCTCCCTCCCTCCCCCTTCTTTCATTCTGCCACTCTCTGTCTACTGATTGAAGAAGTAAATCAGTTTGTAGTAAGATGGTTACTAATGCATAAGAATTATAGCTACTGTGTTAATTGTTCTTCACTTACCATTGTGGTGACATATTTTACCTCCTGCTTTCCTCTTAATTTTAAAATTTTGTGTTTAAATTAGTCCATTTCTGGATGGAAATAGAAAACACTATCCTGAGTGAGTTATCCCAGACACAAAAAGATGAACATGGGATGTACTCACTCATAATTGGTTTCTAGCCATAAATAGGGGTCACGGAGTCTACAATAGGCGAACCTAAAGAAGCTGAGTAAGAAGGTGAACCCAAGGAAAAACATATAGTTATCCTCTTGGATAAGGGAAGTAGACAAAATTGCCGGGGAGAAAAGTGGGATCTTGGGGGTGGGGTGGGATGGGGGTAAGGGGAGATGGGGAGAGAAAAGGTAGAAGGGAAGGAGGGGGGACTTGGGGAAACAGGAGGATCGGGATAAAGGAAGGTTGGATAGGGGAACACGGAACCACAATTCTTAGTTAAGGGACCCACTTTAGGGTGGGCAGGAGAATTGACATTAGAGGGGCTCCCAGGTGCCCAAGCTGAGGTCCCCAGTTAGTTCCTTGGGCAGCTGAGGATAGGGAACCTGAAATGACCCTATCCTAGAGCAATACTGATGAATATCTTGCATATCATCCTAGAACTTTCATCTGGTGATGGATGGAGATAGAGACAGAGACCCACACTGGAGCACTGGACTGAGCTCCCAAGGTTCCAATGAGGAGCAGAAGGAGGGAGAACATGAGCAAAGAAGTCGGGACCACGAGGGGTGCACCCACCCACTGAGACAGTGGAGCTGATCTACTGGGAGCTCACCAAGGCCAGCTGGACTGATACCAAAAAAGCATGGGATAAAACTGGACTCTCTGAACATGGCGAACAATGAGGGCTGATGAGACACCAAAGACAATGGCACGTGGTTTTGATCCTACGCAATCTGCTGGCTTGGTGGGAGCCTAGCCAGTTTGGATGTTCACCTTCCTAGATATGGACGGAGGGGGGAGGACCTAGGACTTACCACAGGACAGGGAACCCTGACTGCTCTTTGGACTGGAGAGGGAGGGGGAGAGGAGTGGGGAGAAGGGGAGAGGGGTGGGAGGAGGGGGAGAAGAGTGGGAGGAGGGGGAGAAGAGTGGGAGGAGGGGGAGGGAAATGGGAGGCTGGGAGGAGGTGGAAATTTGTTTTTTTCTTTCCTTATTGTCTTTTTATCAATAAAAAAAATAAATTAGTCCATTTCTGTTATAGGAAATTTCCTAAATGTTTTTCTATGTGTTTATTACAGGGCTTACAAAGTCTGCTATGGTTTGCTTATTTGAATTAATAATTGATTGAAAGTTCCTGTGTAGGTCCCTGTAACCCACACAAAGTCTCCTGTGTCTTTGAACGACTGCTCACTCTATATATACGTTGCATTTCACATCTTCTCTATGCAATCTTGCCAAATTAGCTGTCATAGATAAAGTCATTTCTTATCCACTGCTTTCAAAGCATTTATTCAATAGGCAAAACTGGTCTGTATTATACTGATAGGGGAATGTTGAGGTAGAGCAATTCTATTTTTTCTCAGCTCTCGGGTAGTCTTAAACCCAAGAGTGTAGGCGTGGGAGTAAAATATGAATAGAACAGAGTGAGATTTAAACCTTAGACTTCAAAACCTGACCTGGTCTACAGGAGCTGTTGGGATCAATGAAAACAAGGATGATGCAGGACCACAGCCTTTGTCCACAAGATTGTAGGACCACAGTCATTGGCACTGTTGACTTGGGTGTATGGAGAAGCAGAACATCAAGGAGGTAAAAGCAACAAGTGAGAGAAGGGCTGGGGTAAGATGCTCCCAAGTATCAGACTCGAATAACCTACCGGGTCTCACTTCCTGAAGTTGCCAGAACATCTCAAAATGGCGTCAGCAGATACGACCAAGAAGCGACGAACGAATGGCGGATATTTCATGCTCAGACTGGAGTATTCCATTACCTTTTAGCCATCTTTTTCCTGCTCTCCCCTGCTTCCAGAGGTCTTTTTCCATATCCGTTTTAAAGTCTCTTCTACATCATCAGGTGGCATCACAGCAATGACGTTCTGTTTTCCCTTCCTGCGTTGGCATGTTTTCCACGACTGTAACAAAACATTTGGAATAACCAGCTTTTAAAAAGGGAAAGGTGTGGGGCTAGAGTGATGGCTCAGTGAGTAAGAGCATTTGTTGCTCTTGCAAAGGACCCAGGTTCAATTCCCAGCACCAGCATTGTGGCTTGCAACCAGTAACACATCAATAACTGAGTACCAGGGGATCTGAGGCCCTCTTCTGACCTTTGTGGGCCTCAGGCACTCTTGTGGTATACAGATGACATACACAGATGACATACATACAGACATACACACATACATACACACAGATGAAGCATTCCTACACATAAAATAATAAAACAAGTACATATTTTTAATCAGGGAGGTGTATTTTGGCTTCCAGTTTGAAAGTGTCGGTCCATGGTAAGGCTACAAGTGCATGCCAAACCAAAAACATCCTTGAAGAAGAAATTCCAAAGAGTGAAAATTTCTCTGGAATCTCATGCTGGGAAAGGGGAGGGATAAAACCCTCCACCAGGATTGTGCCCCTCCCCCTGATTTTCACAGCTTCTCTCATGGCTTAATTAACACATGCATGTTTTCTGGCTTTTGTGTAGTCTTTTCTATAACATAACAGTGCCATGGTGGAAACAGAGGGAGGCTAGACCTCTCATCCCCCATGTGACCAAATTGTAAGGGAGCCCATTTTCTCTTCCTGTTTTCTGTGTACACTAATTTCTTCAGAAGAAAAGGAAGCTGATGTGCCAAGTTCATGAAACTAAACTGTCCATCACAAAACTATTCACTTCCAGGATGTAAAAGGAATGAGAGCAAGAGAAAGAGACAGGGTCCACATTCCATTTCCAGCTAGCTGTCCCCATGAGGTTCCTTCTTTAAGTCTCTACTGCATTCTAATCTTGCCAAGCTGGAACCTAGCCTTGTGTATGCATGGGGACATCGAAGCTAAATCATGGCATAGAGACAAGCTATTCTGGCTGACACGACCTTAGGCATGGGGACCCCTCTCCTCCTCCATTGTTGGCAGTTTGGAGGATTCTGTGGTTATTGACCGTTATCTTTCTTCCTCTTCTTCCTCCCCAGCAGCGTACTTATTTATGCTAACTCTGAAATCTTTTGGAGAAGGATGTTTCCATTAACCCTTGAGCCTAACTAAGTTACATGTTTTAAGTCAATGTTGGCTGAAAGGCTATTAAACTATGTAATACTGATCCTTGCCCAGCTATCAATAGAAATTTTTTTGTATTTGGGGACTGGAGTTATATCTCAGTGGTAGAGTACTTGCTAATCACAGGAAAGGCTTAGTGTCAATCCCCAGTGAAAGACAGAGTGGGAGTGGGGTGCGAGAGGTGTTTTGGGGAGGGGGTCGACTTCTTTGGACTTTTGCAGAAGTGAGAAGTAAATGCTGGGAAAGGACTTAAATGTTCCTTGTCCGCAATGATGCTTTAAAAATAAGTTTTAAACAAATTGAAAGTGTTAAATGGTATAAATTGTATCATAATGCTCGTGAAAATGTCGGCCTGTGTACTGACCATGGTTTTCAGTAGGTAGTAAGATGAAGTAATGTGAATTTCAGTAGATGAATTAAAATTATATGATTTTGTTTATTTGCCTTTTTCTCTAATAAACATAATTACTTAAAATTAAAACATAGGAAATCATTGTGTCCATTTTGTACTATTGATTGATCTGTAAAAGCATATGTTTATCACATGTCTACTGCTGAATCAGGATCCTTCCACTAGCATGCTACTTCACCACGATCCATTAGCACTGAAAGCCTGTTTTAGGTTTGAATTTTGAATATTCAACTCAACTCACTATGCCTATTTGCATTTTAATCAGGATTTAACTTTAATGTCTGTGTGCCTTAATGAAAATTTAAATCCTCCAAGAAATATGAGAATTGTGTGTGGGTAGATCCAAATACTTGTCGGGATGTTTCTATGCGGAAGGACAAGACTGACTGACTCACAGATGAAAGCATTGCTGAGAGGAGCCAGGATGGCTGCTCTGAGGGATATCTACGTAAATGGATAAGCTCTCTCTGTACTAGTTTCTTCTTTTTGTTCATCTTTCAATTTTTTCGACATACATTTACCAGCTGGCTTCTTTTGTATAATCTTAAGTTACTTTACATTGGAAATGATACGGATGAGGCCAGCAGTGACTGACTTACAGCACTTGCCTCCAATCATGACTGTGAGATTGGATCCCTGGGACCCACATGGTAGGAGAAAATGCAGTCTACAAGTTGTTATCTGTCTTCCATGTTTGTGTCATGGCATGTATACCACCCACACCCGCCTACACCCATCCCCACCTACACCCATCCCCGCCTACACCCATCCCCGCCTACACCCATCCCCGCCTACACCCATCCCCGCCTACACCCACACCCGCCTACACCCACACCCGCCTACACCCATCCCCGCCTACACCCATCCCCGCCTACACCCATCCCCGCCTACACCCATCCCCGCCTACACCCATCCCCACTACACCCATCCCCACTACACCCATCCCCACCTACACCCATCCCCACCTACACCCATCCCCACCTACACCCATCCCCACCTACACCCATCCCCACCTACACCCATCCCCACCTACACCCATCCCCACCTACACCCATCCCCACCTACACCCACTCACCCCTACACCCCACACACCTACACCCCACACACCTACACTCCACACACCTACACTCCCCCACACCCACACACACCTACACCCCACACACCTACACCCCTACACACCTACACCCCACACACCTACACCCCTACACACCTACACCCCACACACCTACACCCCACACACCTACACCCCATATACCTACACCACACACACCTATACCCCCCACACCTACACCCCCCACACTTACACCCCACACACCTACACCACACACACCTACACCCCACACACCTACACCCCACACACCTACACCCCCACACACTTACACCCCACACACCTACACCCCCACACACCTACACCCCACACACTTAAACCCCACACACCTACACCCCCACATACCTACACCCCCACACACTTACAACCCCACACACCTGCACCCTCTTCCACTGTTAGGAGTTTGGTGGAGTCTGAGATGCCCTGTGGAACCATGGGTAACTGCAGCCCCAGGCAGCTTCACAGGGCATGCACTCCCAGACTTCCATGTGCATTGACAGGACAGACTTCCTTATAAGATATTAGAACGGGAATCTCAGTTCCCTCCCATGCTTCTTTTGAGTCATTGTCATGTAAGTAATTCATGGGTAATTTTACCACATGGCAGAAAGTTTCATTAAAATGAGCTAGCAAGAGACGAGAGAGTCAGATTTTCATAATTTAACCTTGAGGTGACACACATCACTTTTATAAGTTTTCTATTCAGTAAAGTAAATATAGTAGGTATATCCAGCACTTAAACTTTGGGAAATAGACAAAAACATTTTTTTTTTACTAGAGTGCCAGCGATCTTTGAAAGAATATTAGAAGACTCTTTACCCAGCTGCTTTCTGGCCTCCACGTAAAAGCTTGCCATCTCCCCCTCCCTCTTTGTCTCTCTCACTGTCTGTGGGTTTGTCTCCCTGCATCTCTCTCTGTGTTTCTCTATCTCCCTCCGCATCTTTCTTTCACGTGTGTACATGTGTGTGCACATGGGTGCATGCAGACGTGCTAGAGGTCAGGGGTTGATACTGGGTTTTTCCTCCATTGCTATTCATCTCGTTTCTTGAGACAAGGGGTCTCGCTGAGTCTGGAGAGCATGGACTTGGCGGGCCTACCTGGCCTGTAAGCTTGAGCATCTTCCCATCAACACTTTTGCAGTTTCGTGCAGGTTCACACAACCATGCTAGGTTTCTGACATGGATGCTGCAGATCTGAGTTCAGGTCCTCACACTTAGACATCAAGAACTTTACAGACTGAACCATCTCTCCAGCCTCAAAACGGCTTTCTGTGTCCAAAATGTGTTCCTAACTTAAGGAAAAGCCATAATCTGGGTCCCTTTCTCTTACAATTGAAAATATCATTTTCTGAGAGGAAATTCTTCTTATCCTGGATATAAATTGAGATGTTGTATGCTGCTAGGTAGAAGTAGAGAAGCTGACCCAGACAAACTGAGATGCAGACTTAGTGTGGCAGGACTGGGGTAGCCAACGTTGCTCTCTGTCTTCCCTTCGCTGACTGGTCAAAGGAACCTAGCTTCCATATTCCATCCTTGTTTTATGAACTAAGGTTTATATAAATGCAAGATTTTTTTTCAGGGTGGGAAGGATAGAGAGATGGCTTAACTATTAAGAGAACTGGCTTCTTTCTCTTCCAAAAGGCCTAGGTTCAACTGCCAGCTCCCACAGGGCAGCTTACAACCATCTGTGATTCCTGTTCCAGGGGATAAAATGTCCTCTTCTGGCCTCCATGGGGAGCAGGCCTTCATGTGGTACAGAGGTGTACATGCAGGTAAAACACCTGATCTCCTTAAATAAAAATCTAAAAAAATGATCAGTTGAACTGAGAGTATCATTACCTCAGGACTGCTTTCTCTCCAATATTACATCTAGTATCAAAATTACCAGCCAGATTTCTCCTCTGGGAGCACTTTGGGTGTAGCTGTGCAGTCTCTTCCATACTGTGGGTGTCGTGATGGATCTGAGCGATGCTGACAGATGTGGCAGTGTGAAGGGAGAGTTAGATGGACCTGCAGGTACTGCAGATGTGATGTAGCTAGTGAGACTCGGAAAAGGTGAGAAATTGGGGATTCTGTGATGGCCGGGAAACCACTGTGTGGATGAGAAACAAAATCAGGCTTCAAGATGATCCAAAATTCAGTAAAGAACATGAGGCGTGTTACAGGCAAATGAAATTCTAGCTACACCAGAGGAAGTGCCAAGAATATTGGAGAACATATTTTCTAAGTCTCTCTGTACATGGACTACATAATTTAATAGAGAATAATAACACTTTTTCATGATTCTGGATGAGCAGTTACCATACTATACAATTACATACATGCATGCATATATGCTCTAATTCTTGCCCTTAGTGTTAAGTCTAGGTAGAAATATAATTTACAAACATAAAATAACACAATCCCTAAAATGTACATCTCATGATGTGTCACTATAGCTTAGAGGTGTTTAGAAATGGAAGTAGTCACTTCTATGGCGAAACTTCTTGACTCTTCTTAGACATTGTCATTACCCTGGCTCTGGACCAGGAACGCTAGTCTATTGGTCAAGTAGACCCAAGGTGAGATGGTAATGAAGATTCCTGTGGGAAGAAAAATAGTAAGTCAGAAAGGAGCACAATTTCATCTAGAACACATGAATTACTTGGTTTTGAACAAGGAAATATGACTAAGCACAGTGGGGGTGGTGTTTTGAAAAAAAATGGGGCTATTTCAGCCAAAATCAGAGAACACAACCTGGAGCCTTGGTTCTTAATGAATTATGGAACAGGAAGTGTTTCCATTTGTTCTCTGGTAGGTGGTGCAGTGGCCAGAGGGATTTATATTTTAAATCTCCATTTATTTATAATTCAGAACTAGACAGGGGTGATAGCTGAAGAGCCAGGTTTCCAGAAATGATCATATTGAGTAGCTGCGAATGGCATTTGATGTCCCTTCTGGAGCTGACTTATCTTGGAACAGCGAGCTCACCTCCTCTGTGCTGCTTCTGTGCTCAGGTGGGCAGCATCGGGCTGTTACTGGTCTGCTCTGTTCTGGTGATTCTGCACAAGCCACCACTACCAAGCACATAAAGCTCTGACCATGATAAATCTATTGAGTCAATACTGTGTTGAGGGGCACTGGGCTTTCCATCATGTTTATTTCTATTTTTCAGAGTCTTCCTGTTGCCCCTGCTTGACCCTGCACCACACCTGAACTACAGTCTTGTGTCTGTGTGTGTGGTCTGTGGATCAGAGGCACTAAATCTTGAGACCCACCTACACAGAATGAATCAATTCACGTTTTAACTGAATCACCCACATAGGCTTCAAACTTTGAGTGACCTAACACCCCGAATTCTGCTTGAAGAAGGTATGGAGTAGTGACCCTGTTTCTAAGCCCTCCCTTAACCTTAGGTCCTTGAATCTCTTGTCTTGAGTTGTCAGGAGATCTGAAGATTTCTTATCTAGCTTTAAGAAGTCAAGATAATTGGAGTAGGGTAGGGTGTGTAGACATCTCAGCTTATCTAAGGCTAATGGGCTTCTCAGAGTTGGTCATTCTAGTCACACCTATTGCTAACCTACTTAAACCTTACAGGTTACCTAATCATGCCCCAAATGCAGAGAGTGTAAAATGCATGGGTTTGGAAACTGACTCCCCCAGTTCTGATTGGTTCAGAACTGCTTTTGGACAACAGTACAAGGGGGAGGGAGGAGTATCTCTGTGGCCTCTGCAGTCAGACTCACACGCAGCTGTCTTTGGGATAAAAGTTGGGAAACAAAAGAGAGCTCCTGTTAAAACTGCCATTAACAGGTGCTGCAAACTTAAGTTACTGAGTAGCTGGTACTTAAATTGTGATTTTTAGTTTATTTTGGTGCTGGGAATGGTATTCAAGTTCCACTCACGCTAAACAAGAACTTGACCACTGGCCTCCTCCCACAGCCCAATTTAGTCACTGCACATGGTCTCTCTCTCTCTCTCTCTCTCTCTCTCTCTCTCTCTCTCTCTCTCTCTCTCTGTGTGTGTGTGTATGTGTGCGTGTGAAAGTCAATATCCTTGCCTGACCTTACCCACGTGAAAGCTAGAGATTGGACACGGAATATCAGAATTCCTTTATCTCTGTTCCCCGTTTTTGGGGACAGGTCTGTCCTAGTTATTTTTCTATTGGTGTGAAGTGATACTATGACCAAGGCAGCTTAGAAAACATTTATTGGACTCAGGGTTCCAAAGGGTTAGAGTCCATGATCATCACAGCAGGAGACATCATGTCAGGCAGACAGGCATGGTGCTAGAACAATAGCTGAGAGCTTGCATCCTGATGAGACAGAGAGAGAGAGAGAGAGAGAGAGAGAGAGAGAGAGGAGAGAGAGAGAGGGAGAGAGAGAGAGAGAGAGAGAGAGAGAGAGAGAGATGAGAGAGAGAGAGGGAGAGAGGAGGGGAGAGGGAGAGTGAGAGGTGGAAGAGAGAGAGGGGGTGGGAGAGACAGGAGAGAGAGAGAGAGAGAGAGAGAGAGAGAGAGAGAGAGACGGGAGAGAGAGAGAGAGAGAGAGAGAGACGAGAGACAGAGAGAGAGAGAGAGAGAGAGAGAGAGAGAGGGAGAGAGAGAGAGAGAGAGAGGGAGAGGGAGAGGGAGAGGGAGAGGAGAGGGAGAGAGAGAGTGAGAGGGAGAGAGAGAGAGAGGAGAGGGAGAGAGAGGGAGAGAGAGAGAGGGGGGGGAGAGAGACAGAGAGAGAGAAGAGAGAGAGAGAGAGAGAGAGAGAGAGGGAGAGAGAGAGAGAGAGAGAGGGAGAGGGAGAGAAAGAACACAACCTAGCTGGGAGTGGCACAGGCTTTTGAAACCCACCCTCAAATGACATATATCCGCCAACCAGACCACACCCCTAATCATTTCCAAACAGTTCCCATCCATTGCAGACCCAGTATCCAAACATATGAGCCTATGGGAGGGGGCATTCTCATTTAAATGACCATAAGCGGTAATGAAAATTTAGAGTTCACATCACAGGAGACTAGGGTGGTGCTGGGCATGGGTTGGGCTCCGTAGGTACTGCAGACGTAATGGTAATTCTGTACTCTGATGTCTGCCTTGTTAGATCTCTGAGCATAGCCTTTCTGCCTTTAGTCTGTGTTTGGACATGCTGTGCTAGGTTCTCGTGTAGGGTGATGCTGCAGGGGAATGTGGACATAACAGTGACAGCTCCTACCACTGACTATGGATCTTGCCATTGCCCCCAGGATCCCAGGCCCTCAGGTCCCAGTTTCAGCATGCTGTAACATTGATTTACTTAAACCAGGCATCTCTCACGTAAACACATTTTTAGAATTTCTGTTCCATTTTGCAGGTTGTCAATATCAAAGCAAATGCTTCATCTCTATTTGAGTTAGGGAGCCTTGCAAAATGGATGGACACAAGTAAGTACCTCCGCCAGCAACCACAGCGTCCTCTGGCACAGTGTTAGGTCACAACGATATAGTTCAGGAAATGGAAAGGCTGAGGGTGTCGCTATGCAGAAGAGCTCTTGCACAGCAGGTGCAAAGCCTGGGTTTGATCCTCACTATGACCACACCACCCACAGCAACAAGCAGAGCATGGGCATTGTTCTGAAACCCGCTCTCCACCAAGTCTGTCTATGTGTTTTTATTCTGTCACGACATTCTTCTCTTCCTTCAAGAACTTTGATCTTTCTCGTTTTTGGCACTAACAGTATATTAGTTATCCCAAGTTCCATGGGATTGAGTCTCTATAAGGGATTCAGAAGGGAAAGGACAGTGTGTAATTAAATCATATGATGCTTCCATAATTAGAATAATAAACTAGGGAATCATTAGGGAGGCATCCAATGGACTGCTTAAGAGAGATCATCTCCATGGAGGCTGCCTCACTTCCCTTCTTCCCAGCATTCTGTTCTGTCTACTCCACCCACCTAAAAACTGGCCTATCAAAAGGTCAAGGCAGTTTCTTTATTAACCAATGAAAGTAACACACAGACAGATGACCCTCCTCCATCAAGTTTCAATGTGGCAAACTACAATCACAGGTTTTTTTTAGAGGAGAATTTGAGTTTGAGGTGTTTCGAGACTGTTTCTCACTGATGAATGTTCTTAGAATTATTCTATTCATAGGTAAGGAGGTCAGACATGCTAAATCTTTCCAGGTAAGCCACCACCTCGTGGTACTACACACATTAATACAAATGGGTTAATCAAGATGTGAGAGTTAGCCAGTAAGAGGCTAGAGATAATGGGCCAGGAAATGTTTAAAAGAATACAGTTTGTGTGTTGTTATTTCGGGTGTAATGCTAGCCATATGGAATGCAGCCCACCGCTCCTTCTACAGAAACTAACCACTGGCATTCTGATTTCCTAAGAGAATCTGTAACTAACAGAGATAACATGGATGAAAACAGATAACTGAAGAAGCCCTAAGGTACCATGTGCCCAGCAACCCTGGGTAAGGACCACTCTGTACCCAAAAGACCACATGGGCTTCCTCGATGGTAGATAAAAACAGACTGGCTCCTCAAGCCTTCCCTTCAGAAAATCTGCAATAAACACCCCCTCTGAATCCAGGAAAAAAAAAAAGAGAGATCATCTCTGCTAGGATCCCAATTGTAAGTTCTCTTCAAGCTGCTCATGGCTAGAATCTTAAGCACGTTTGAGTTTGTCTCTCCTAAAATGTCACTGAAAGTAGAGACAGAAATTAGGACTGTGGCTCACGCCGTCAGCATTCCTAGCATGTGCTCACATGGAGGCTGCATTCCACGGAAGAGAGGGAAGTTCTAAACACTGAGCTTCAGTCAGACATCCAAATCAGTTTGTTCTTGAATATCATTCAAGTGGACTTGGCATAGATTTCTCCTTTCTTATTATCCCAGAACCATAAGCTACCTCCGATTTCTCGCTTTTCCTCTTAAGATTTTTTTAAATGAAACTAATAAAAACATATTGAATGAAGCTGTTGGAATATTGATCCAAAGCTTTAGACGATAAATAAAGATAGAGATAAATCTTGCTGAAGAGCAGTGACTTTCTTCCAGGGTTTATTTTTCAAGAAGTGTGAGTATTGAAATAATACAGAGCCATATTTGTTAGGAAGCAAAATAATAACCCATCTTATGCTTATCTTTGTCTCCAAATCCTCAGTTCAACTGTAGTAAACATGTTGCAACTTAGTTGGCCCTCCCAGTATCCACACAAATGCCCCACCTAGAGTATATTCCATGAAGATGGGGAGGCATCTTCACTGCAGTGGAGGCTGAGGCAGAACACACATCGCACCTTGAAGATATGGACCAGAGACCTAGGATCAGCTAGTCTAATGCTGTGTTAATGATTCAGACTCCAGAGGAGAGACAAGAGACAGGCTGTCTTCCTTTAGAGGGTGTAGCAAGCCAGTGTTTTATAGTGTGACTGAGGGCCCCACTCCAATATCAGTAGAATTGAGTGTCCAGTGAGTGACTTGAGCCAAGTCTCTGATGTGATCCTTGCTAGACATTACATTTTATGCCCATATTTTGTTACCAAGTCTCCCTGTTGATTTAACATTTAAAAGTTACCAAGCAGCCCAATATGGAAATGGAAAGGAAGACAGGTTTGCAGGACCATAAATGGAGAATGAATGGGACCAAGAAACCAGCTTGCTCACTCTTTTGGAAATTTAAATGAGCCCAAAGGATGGGCATCATTATGCAACTAAGTCTGACCAGGTGTGGTAATAGTTCTCCATCTTCTACTCTGCTGTAAGTATTAAGAATTTAGGGTAGAGATAGAAGGCAACTGTGTTATTTTAAGGATCTGGTCTTTATGTGTGTAAGGGAGTTCCAAAAAGAATCTTTTTCTGTGCTTGGGGTTTGGAGAGAAGTCCCAAAAGATTTGAGTGTCTAAAAATATGAGGCAATTTTCCTACATATCAACAAGTCAAAGGACTGGTCTTTGCGGTTCAATTTCCATAGTCCTACCACAATGAACGATTTCTATGTTTAATTAAAGAGAATCATGTAGATGGTTGGGACCAAGAAACCTGGTTGCTATTAAAATGTCACCAGGCTGTCACACCATTCTGAGTTCCCCAGAGCATCTCATTTTATTTCCATCAATGTTCGCATTATTAGCAAGAGAGCAACAGAATGAATGCAGAACAGTCACTGCAGCACTGGACAGGGTGAATGCAGAGCAGTCACTGCAGCACTGGAGAGGGTGAATGCAGAGCAGTCACTGCAGCACTGGACAGGGTGAATGCAGAGCAGTCACTGCAGCACTGGACAGGGTGAATGCAGAGCAGTCATTGCAGCACTGGACAGGGTGAATGCAGAGCAGTCACTGCAGCACTGGACAGGGTGAATGCAGAGCAGTCACTGCAGCACTGGACAGGGTGAATGCAGAGCAGTCACTGCAGCACTGGACAGGATGAATGCAGAGCAGTCATTGCAGCACTGGAGAGGGTGAATGCAGAGCAGTCACTAGAACACTGGACAGGGTGAATGCAGAGCAGTCACTGCAGCACTGGACAGGCTGAATGCAGAGCAGTCATTGCAGCACTGGAGAGGGTGAATGCAGAGCAGTCACTGGAACACTGGACAATATGAATGCAGAATAGTCATTGCAGCACTGGACAGGGTGAATGCAGAGCAGTCACTGGAACACTGGACAATATGAATGCAGAATAGTCATTGCAGCACTGGACAGGGTGAATGCAGAGCAGTCACTGCAGCACTGGACAGGGTAAATGCAGAGCAGTCACTGCATCACTGGACAGGATGAATGCAGAGCAGCCACTGCAGCACTGGACAGGGTGAATGCAGAGCAATCACTGCAGCACTGGACAGGGTGAATACAGAGCAATCACTGCATCACTGGACAGGATGAATGCAGAGCAGTCACTGCAGCACTGGACAGGGTGAATGCAGAACAGCCACTGCAGCACTGGACAGGGTAAATGCAGAGCAGTCACTGCAGCACTGGAGAGGATGAATGCAGAGCAGTCACTGGAACACTGGACAGGGTGAATTCAGAACAGTCACTGCAGCACTGGACAGGCTGAATGCAGAGCAGTCACTGCAGCACTGGACAGGGTGAATGCAGAGCAGTCACTGCAGCACTGGAGAGGGTGAATGCAGAGCAGTCACTGCAGCACTGGACAGGGTGAATGCAGAACAGTCACTGCAGCACTGGAGAGGGTGAATGCAGAGCAGTCACTGGAACACTGGACAGGGTAAATGCAGAACAGTCACTGCAGCACTGGACAGGATGAATGCAGAACAGCACTGCAGCACTGGACAGGGTAAATGCAGAATAGTCACTGCAGCACTGGACAGGGTGAATGCAGAGCAGTCACTGCAGCACTGGAGAGGATGAATGCAGAGCAGTCACTGGAACACTGGACAGGGTGAATTCAGAACAGTCACTGCAGCACTGGACAGGCTGAATGCAGAGCAGTCACTGCAGCACTGGACAGGGTGAATGCAGAGCAGTCACTGCAGCACTGGAGAGGGTGAATGCAGAGCAGTCACTGCAGCACTGGACAGGGTGAATGCAGAACAGTCACTGCAGCACTGGAGAGGGTGAATGCAGAGCAGTCACTGGAACACTGGACAGGGTGAATGCAGAGCAGTCACTGCAGCACTGGAGAGGGTGAATGCAGAGCAGTCATTGCAGCACTGGAGAGGGTGAATGCAGAGCAGTCACTGCAGCACTGGACAGGGTGAATGCAGAGCAGTCACTGGAACACTGGACAGGGTAAATGCAGAACAGTCACTGCAGCACTGGACAGGGTGAATGCAGAGCAGTCATTGCAGCACTGGACAGGATGAATGCAGAGCAGTCACTGCAGCACTGGAGAGGATGAATGCAGAGCAGTCACTGCAGCACTGGACAGGATGAATGCAGAGCAGCCACCGCAGCACTGGAGAGGATGAATGCAGAGCAGTCACTGCAGCACTGGACAGGGTGAATGCAGAACAGTCACTGCAGCACTGGACTGGGTGAATGCAGAGCAGTCACTGCAGCACTGGACAGGGTGAATGCAGAGCAGTCACTGCAGCACTGGACAGGGTGAATGCAGAGCAGCCACCACAGCACTGGAGAGGATGAATGCAGAGCAGTCACTGCAGCACTGGACAGGGTGAATGCAGAGCAGTCACTAGAACACTGGACAGGGTGAATGCAGAGCAGTCACTGCAGCACTGGACAGGGTGAATGCAGAGCAGTCACTGGAACACTGGACAGGATGAATGCAGAGCAGTCACTGCAGCACTGGACAGGGTGAATGCAGAGCAGTCACTGGAACACTGGACAATATGAATTCAGAACAGCACTGCAGCACTGGACAGGGTGAATGCAGAGCAGTCACTGCAGCACTGGACAGGGTGAATGCAGAGCAGTCACTGGAACACTGGACAATATGAATTCAGAACAGTCACTGTAGCACTGGACAGGCTGAATGCAGAGCAGTCACTGGAACACTGGACAATATGAATTCAGAACAGTCACTGCAGCACTGGAGAGGGTGAATGCAGAGCAGTCACTGGAACACTGGACAATATGAATTCAGAACAGTCACTGCAGCACTGGAGAGGGTGAATGCAGAGCAGTCACTGCAGCACTGGACAGGCTGAATGCAGAGCAGTCACTGCAGCACTGGACAGGCTGAATGCAGAGCAGTCACTGGAACACTGGACAATATGAATGCAGAGCAGTCACTGGAACACTGGACAATATGAATTCAGATCAGTCACTGCAGCACTGGACAGGGTGAATGCAGAGCAGTCACTGCAGCACTGGACAGGGTGAATTCAGATCAGTCACTGCAGCACTGGAGAGGATGAATGCAGAGCAGTCACTGGAACACTGGACAGGGTGAATTCAGAACAGTCACTGCAGCACTGGACAGGATGAATGCAGAGCAGTCATTGCAGCACTGGACAGGCTGAATGCAGAACAGTCACTGCAGCACTGGACAGGGTGAATGCAGAGCAGCCACTGCAGCACTGGACAGGGTGAATGCAGAGCAGTCACTGCAGCACTGGACAGGATGAATGCAGAGCAGTCACTGCAGCACTGGACAGGGTGAATGCAGAACAGTCACTGCAGCACTGGACAGGAGAAATTCTGAGGAGGGTACTATAGCCCTGGAGCCCCTGTCCATGTTGTCCCTCCACAGAAGGGCAGGAGGCCTATCCAACCACATACTTGTCTAGACTCTGTCTTCTTCCTATATCTAGCAGGAATCTGGAAAAATGAAACGCAGTTACATTTTGATGCCTACACTAAAGAATCAAGCTACAAAAAAAAAAAAAAAGAATCAAGCTACAGTGTACCTCATCATTTTTTCTCTTTTCTTGAAAAAAAAAAACCAAAAAAAAGAAGAAAGAAAAAAAGCAGTGGTCTGCAGTTAACAGAGTGAGCACTTGTTATTTTGAAGTGCTCATTTTTCTTCTGGAAGAAGCTGTGCTATCAGTCAAGCATCCCTGTTGCTTAGTAGCTTGTTCAGAGATCACTGTGTGTGAATGGTTGATTGTGTTTTTTCTGACAGTCTCATTGTAGCCCATACTGGCCTCAGACTCGTTACTTAGCCAAGACCAGTCTATCACCCTGCTGTCTTCTTAAGTGCTCGATTACAAATATGTACCTTTAGGTCTATCTTTTGCCAGTCTTTTTATGTTTGTTTTATCCTTATCTGGCTGTCCACATGACCCTGAGTGAACACTGCTTAGAGCAGGGTCACAGATAACAGGCAAATATGACTCTCTTGGTTTTACATCAGGGTATCATGTTTAGCTTTTGATGGCTCTATACTGAAGAAACAAATGCTCTCGACACAAGACTCAAACAAGCTGATCTTAGTGGCATAGCCCTGTGATCTCAGCTGAGACAGGAGATCAGTTAGCTCAGGACCAGTCTGGTCTGTGAATTCAAGGCCAGTCAAGTAATGTAGAGGCAGAACTGCCTCAGAATCAAGAAGACAAAAAGAAAGTGGCTGAACATGTAGCTAAGTGGTAGCATGCTTCCTGTTCAGCCCGTAGGAACTCTGACTTTAACCTCCAAAAGGCAAAACAAAACAAAACCAAACTTAAACAAACAAAAACTAGTAGAATCTGATCGTGGTCTTTAGTTTAGTGTCGATAAATTCCTGATCTTATTGGAAGAAATTACGTGTCTGAGATGAACTGTTTTTGAGTTCTCTTGTACCAATGTATTGTGATATAATCTCCCTCCATATTGGTACAGATACACATGCCATATGATACACAATATGCTAAGACCAGTGTATTGTGATATAATCTCCCTCCATAATTTTACATTTATAAAAACCGAGGCCCTGAAAATGAAGGGTTGTGAGTCATGTAGAATATTATTTTTAACTTACCTCTTGATTCACAAGCCTTTGCTTCACCCATCTCAAGTAGCTGGGTTCTTTATGTGGTAATCCAAAGACTATATAAATGGATAATTATATATATATTAGACAAGCAAGAATAATTATGATGCACGATGAAACATGAGACCATGAGACCGACAATTTCAGGACCCAAATACTCAGTCTTAAACCATTTTCTCAAAAAATTATCATCTGGGGTACTTCATAAACCATCCTTCAAAGTCCTGTTAGAGATCACGAGTGCCAAAGTTATATGAAGAGTTAAAAAAGATTCATTGCCACTGGAAAGTGCCAAGAGATTAACAGAAATAAACTGTGACGTACATGGGGATTTCTTCCCTGGTTTGCTAAGATGAAACACTTTTTCTGTCTAGCTCTGCTGACATCTACTGTTGGGTTGAGTGGTTTGCAGGAGATGGAGGGAGGGGATAAGGTCCAGGATCTGAGGGTGTATTTATTCATCCATAAGACTAAGAACCCTAAACAATAACAAGTGAATTGGAGTCCAGTCTAGTCTAAAGGTCAACAGGCATCCAGGCCTTCTCCAATAATTTATTTGAAGATGTGTGTGAAGTTTTATTAACTGTGGTCTCTTGAGGCTGTGTGCCCTGGGTCAACGCTACTCCATTTTGCTTTTTTATTCTTTGACTAAAGGGGGGCTTTGATTAATCGTCTCTCATGTAATCTTTCCATTAACTTTTGTTATTTATGGGTGGTAATATTAAGTCAATAGAAAGAGAAGTATAAAAAAAGAAAAACAGAGATAAATAAAAAAGGATTACTCTTCACTATCACTGTGCTACTGTTGCCTTCTTTTTGCACAGGGTTTGCAGGCTGCCAGGAGATGCTGACTGCTTTAAAATAGCTCTTGAAGGCAGGTGAAGAAGGGTATGGACATCTCTGGGGTATGCACGAATACCTTGAGCTCTGTGGGGGCTCTGGCTTTGTCTTTCTCCTTCCTGAGAATTCAATTACTTTACTCGACCTGACAAAAACCTTGCAGAAAGAAAGACTAGCAAAGTGCGTTTCCGGAAAAATGCAAAAATCCCAATGCCAACAGAGCCAGGTGTACAGAAGTGTTGCTAGGCAACATCTCTAGATGACAGCTACATTTTACTATTTAAAGGACCAGAATGCATATTTTTTCCATATGTCTAGGTGTTCTGCCCACAAGTATGTATGTGTATCATATGCATGCCTGCTACCTTCCTTTATTGGCTTGAACTTTCTACCAAGCTCTTCCATAAAGTTAGATGAAGAAAACAATTTTTTATGGGATCTTTGTTCTCCTTCTGGTTTGTTTGTTTCGAGTCAGGTCTCAATTGTAGATCAGGCAAGCCCCAAGCTCACTAGATAGCCCAAGCTGGCCTCAAACCATGATGATTCTTATGCCTTAGCCTCCTGAATTCTGGGGTTGGGTCACCATTTTTGACTGGAAAAAAATTTTTAAAGAAAAAAATGATAAAAGGTGTCTTGGTTTAAATGTGGTCTTCTATGACTTGTGACTAAATAAAACGAAGTAGAATCGATGGCATGGGACAACGTCACTGCATCCGATTATTGAAGCAATCACCTCAGAACCCTTCCTCTCCACCAAACATACATGTTTGCTTTGATTTAGTATCATACATTTTCTCAATACATATGTTATGCAAATCATCTCATTCTATCTCCTTACCCCGAATCTCAGACATATTAAATTCTATGTCTTCTGTAAAAACCCACTAGGTCTATTTCTCTTTGTAGACAGAAGGTCAAGAATTTGGCTAAAAGTTCCTGGTCATAATTCCGGTGGGAGGAAAACCTGGGTTTATAGTGTACACAGAGAAGACATTACTCTGAATTATCTGGGTGACCTTTCAAAGGCTGAAATCAAATCTCAGTTGCAATAATTAAATGCTCTTTCTCCCATCTAAGAAAAGCAATGCACATTCTGGAGATGCTTGTTGCCAGGCAACAAATGCATACTTCCTTCTCCTTAGACAACTTCCAAAAAAAAATGCTAGGAAGAAAATTGGCCAATAAAATAAATCTGGTGGCTCTTAGTGTGGGAGGAGAGCAAATTCACAAAGTGTGCATGTGGTGTGGTGTGATGTGTGTGTGTTTCTGGGTGTATATGTATATGGGGTGGGTAGATAGGAAAGCATAGAAGAAAGAAACAAAAGAGTATTGTCATATAGTATTAATTCATTAATTGTGTGTGTGTATTGTATGTGTGTTGTATGTGTATTGTGTGTGTGTGTGTGTGTGTGTGTGTGTGCGCGTGTGTGTGTGTGTTGTATGCAACTAGCCAGACATGGCTGAGGTTTCCTGCTTCAGGCGGTAGCACTATTTTTATCTCCCCAAATCACAGCGAGTATTATAATCATTTCAGGGGTGAAGGAAGACTATAAAGATGAAGAAAAATACTGCCCTTTCTGATTTTATTGTTGTTGTTGTTGAGAAAAATAAGACTTGAAAATGTCAATGTCTTAGCCCCATTATCTGTTGCAATGATGAGACTGGGAAATTAGGGATGAAAATGGGTTTATCTCAACTCTTAGCTGTAGGTGTCAGGAAGTTCATGATTGAGTTCCAGAACCTTCTCCTCTTCTGTTGTGAGCTTTGCCTTGCACCAACTTACGGCAGAATATCAGAAGGTGGGCAGTACATGTGGGAGAGCAGGTGTGTAAGAAGATGAGGGAGGCACCAAACTCTCTATATGGCAAATCGCTCCGGTGACCGCCTAGCTCAGGCTCATGGGAACTGCGCTGCTCTATTGACAAGGAGGAACCTCCATGATCCAATTGCTTTCTAATCGTCCTGCCACCCAGGGCTGATTCATTGTGGCATCATGCATCAGCGTGAGGGAGTCACCCTTAGACTGCAGAAGTACTGAAGATGCTAATAGCTAATCATCGGAAGGACTTTGGTTCTTATGCAGAGGACTTCAGCTCTTTAAATACAGTCCGCATCTCTCTACCCCTACTGCCTGTCTCATGCCCTGGAGTGAATTTTATCCCTTTAACCACGTTTCATATGCACTTCCAATGGTGGTAAAATGTCCATAAAAAAAGAGATGTGGTATCCATTTTTTTTTTTAACTTTGAGAATTTATCAGGCACAGAGAGTGACTGGAGCAAAGTCACAAAATAGCTGTTAGGTTTCCTTTTAAATGAAAAGTATCTGGTGAGTTTTCCACTTTTGCCTTTTAAGGCTGCGTGCCAACTATGCCAATGACCCCAACCAACCAGCTGACCCATCCATTCAAGAATGGGTCCTCCCAAACACGACTGGCAAAAAGAAAAAAAAAAGTCAATGAAATGATTCATAATGATATTCTGCTATTGTCGTAGATTGGTGCATAGCCCAACATCCATCAGAGAGGCTTCACTGAGCAACTGATGGAAACAGATGCAGAGACCCACAGTCAAACATTGGGCCGAGCTAGGAGGATTCTAAGGAGGAGGAAGGATTGTGGGAGCCATGAGAAAATCCAAGGTAACTAACCTGGGCTCACAGGGGCTCATAGAGACTGAACTGACAGCCAGGAACCTGCGTAGGACTGAGCTCAGCATAGAAGTTACCGTACTGTACCTAGGTCTTGTGGGACGTCCAACAGGTGACAACAGGGGCTGTTTCTGATTCTGTTGCCAGCTTCTGGGACCCTTTCTTTTTACCAGATTGCCTCATGCAGCCTCAATAGAAGAGGAAGAGCCTAGTCTCACTTCAACTTGATATACCTTGGCTGGCTGATATCCATGGGAGGCCCATCTGTATCTGAAGAGGAGGAGTGGATAGAGGGCCATCAAAGGTAGACACATTGGCAATCTTAATGATATCTCCAGGTTGGCTCCCCTGGTCTGGTTCATCCTGGCTCATCTCACCAGCCACCAGACAGATCACATTGAAAGTGCCTATGAGCTTCACATTCAGAACCCCCTGGAAGTCGTTCAAGGTGTGGACCAGCTCTTCTTTCAGTTATGCACCTTAATGGCTGTTGAAATACCTGCACAGTCGACAGCCACATCTACAAGCCCAGACTTCCTTTGCTGGAGTCAAAGCTGCTTGTACATCCTTCTCAGAGTTCACCTTGGCTGGGGCAAACAGACCTCTCTCCTAACTTCATGGCTTGGGCCTCACCCCCAAGTTGGGCCAAGCACAACTGTGGCTGCTTGTCTCAGCAGTCTTCAGCTGTAGCCAGCCATTGCCTGAAGCACCCTCAGTTGTTACTGCGACAAGGTCCTTCACACTCTGACACTCCGCAGCCATCTTGCATCTGTTTGATCCATTTTTGTTATGAAGAGTTCGTTGGCACTGAATGCATTCACATTGTTTTGCAGTTTATTAGCATGGTCATCTCTGCATATTTTTCATCTCTAAATACTGAAACTTCAACCTCATTGATCAACCACTCCCAATTCCTGATGATTCAGGAAGATCCAGGGTCAGGGAGAGATCCTGACTCAAAAAATAAGGCAAAGCGTGGTAGAGAAAGATACCAGATATTAACCTCCGGGCTACGCACAAACATA
Organism: Microtus pennsylvanicus; assembly: GCF_037038515.1. Taxonomy (NCBI): domain Eukaryota; kingdom Metazoa; phylum Chordata; class Mammalia; order Rodentia; family Cricetidae; genus Microtus; species Microtus pennsylvanicus. The sequence continues at coordinate 104,117,917 of NC_134587.1, read as the reverse complement.
CACATACATACACACCCAGACACACAAGACACACAAATGCATACATAAACACAGATATGCATACATACACACACATATACACATTCACACATGCATACATAGACATAAACACACATACATACACAAACACACTGACACGCATACATTCACATACACACACATATATACACATACATACAAATAACACAAATACACATATATGATACATATGCGCTCATATACACATACATATATAAATACACATATATACACACATACATATACATAAACACACATGCATGCATGCATACACATACACATTCATACATACACACATACATACACATGTACAAAAATGCACGCATACGCATAATACATATACAAATACATACACATATGTATACACACACAGTTTCAGAAGAGTAAAGTTCAATATAAGTTGGATTTGGTATACATGAACAACAGAATGAGAACACTGGAATACAAAGGCTGGAAGTTACTTTGTTTTGGGACTCTTAAGACCATTCTGGCTGGTCTGGAACTCACTGTGCAGACCAGACTGGTGTCGAACTTGAATGAATCCTAGTGCTACACCTTCTTGGTGCTGGCTTTATAGGCATGTGCCAATATGCCTGGCTACAGGAATCACTTTTAAGGCATCACTAGAAATGGGGACCAGTTAGTTACCAAATAATACACAGAAGTAAAAGGTTATGCTTTGGAGACTGGCATGAAGTAGAGACTGTGTAGACTGAGTCTAAGAATAAGCATGGTAGACCCAAAAGCAATATAGCAATATTAATAGAATTAGATCCCCATTTCCTCAGAGCAGACAAATGAGACCTGGCAGGTGAGAAGAACATCTTTAAAAGGCCTCAGGGGATTCAGGAAAGGACTTTTTGGAAGAGAGACAGCTAACAGGGGAAAGACAGAATTAGCATCATCAGAGCACTTCCTCCACAGGATGACAATTCTAAAGCTACCAGCAAAAGTTTGAGGGGCTTCAGATTTACTTAGCTGTAGTTTGGCCTTTGGTACCCCTTCTGAAGAGACACAAGAAGTTCTAGATTGGATCACAGTTCCAAATAGGGTTGTCTTACATCTCACTTATGCCTTTTATGAAAACTAGGGTTTTATTGAGTACAGGGAAACCCAGATACTACTCTCTGAACTTTGAGGGCCATTGGAATGCTCAACAAAACCTAATAAAGCCACCTCTTGTCCTACTTTTATTTATGTTGACGTGGCAGACACCCACGACAAAAAGTAACATAAGGAGTAAAAAGCTTTTATTTGGCCTGTGATTTCAGGTTACCGTCCGTCATTTCAGGGAAGTCTAGTCAGGCACTCAAGCAGCGAGTCCCACCACAGCCACACGCAAGAGCAGAGACTGCACTCACACTTGCTTGTTCTCAGCTAGCTTGTTCATCTTTTACACTCTTCAGGAAACCCTGCCTAGATAATTCTGACACTCACAGTGGGCTGAGTCTTCTATATCAATTAAAAATCAAGACAATAGGTCACAGACATGCCTCAGGTCCAGATAATTTCTAGCTAAGACCCTCTTCTGAAACAAGGTTGAGGTTGTGCTAGCTTGTCATTTAAAACGAGCTAGCATGCTTCCAGATGATGCGGCATTGATCATTTCGATTGTCTGCAGATTTTTTTGGACCACCAGGTTTCCTAACTGGACTGGGTCATGAGAACTGTGGTAATCTCAATTGTCTGGTTTCCTAACTGGACTGGGTCATGATATCTCTGGTCTCTTGATTGTCTGTAGATCTTCTGGATCACCAGGTTTCCCAAATGGACTGGTTCATAATAACTCTTGTCTCTCAGTTGTCTGTAGGTCTTCTGGACCACCAGGTTTCCTAACTGGACTGGGTCATAATAACTCTGGTTTTGAGACTTGGTGGAATTTTGTACAAGGCTAGTTGGCCTTGTCCTAGATTGTGTGGCACACTGGAGCCCGAGTTTTAGAATCAGGGAGGAGATCAGAGCTTAAAAATGGTTATCCAGGCTGGAGAGATGGCTCAGCAGCTAAGAACACTGATGGCTCTTTTATCGAGACTGGGTACTAAGTTCCATCACTGACGTAGTTCACAACAATCTATAATTCCAGTTCCAGAAGATCATACACCCTCGGCAGGCACCAGGCATGTGTGTATATACATGCAGACAAAACCGTCTTATACATAAAATAAATACATACATATATTGCAAACGATCTCCCAGATGTCATTTCATAAGAATTTAGCTCAGAGTTAGGAACTACCCAACTGTCTATATCTTAGTAAGGCTACTGGTAACAAGTTAGCCATAGTTCTGCGGTCTCTTGGCAGAGTTTAGCTGAGGTCCCCTTAGAATTAATTCAGTCTATCTACTTTTCCTGATGGTCATGTTCTTCAGGCTGAGTGTAAATAGTAGTCAATTCTCAGTGCAGAGACTACCAGATGTGTTTCTTTAGAGATGAGGGCCAGCCTACTGTTATAGAGTAATAAGAGTTCAAGTCAACCTTATTCTCAGAGTAACTTCTAGAAGATTTTAGCCTGCAACTGGCCCTTTTTAATGATAGTGTGGAAGGCTCCAACCACACCTTAAAGGTCAATCAACATTAGCAGATGTTAGAATCCTTGAAAAGGAGGGCCCTGGGTAAGGTCTGCTTACCAGTTCTCTTCTGGGTGTGTTCACCTTGGTCATGCTGGCCATAGCAGAAGAGATGCCCTGATTGGTACCCTTCTGATGCTGAATGACTCTCTATATCACCATAACCTCCTCATCCCATGGGCATTCTTCCTATCAATTGATAGCATCTCTCCTTAGCTGGCAAGACTCACCAGTCCCTCTAAATGATCTTCCACTGGATAGACCATGATAACATAAACACTTCTTTCCTTTCTGGCTTAGTTTTGACTTAATCTTACCGGGGCAGTCTGTATCACCTCCTGCCTCATTTATATGGATTTTATAGAAAACTGTTTTTCTCATTTTTATGACAATGTACCTGACAAATGTGACTTAAGCAAGGAGAGATTTGCGGTGATATTTGTGATCTAACAAATAAAGCTTGCCTGAAGATCAGAGTGTGGAACTAGCCAATAGGTAGCCATAGAGAACAGACAATGGTGGCACACACTTTTAATCCTAGCACATTTAATTCCAGAGGCAGAGGCAGATGGATCTCTGTGAGTTCAAGACTACCTTGCACTACAAGAGATTGATTCAGTTTAAAAGAGAAACAGAGCCAGACAGTGATGGCTCACACCTTTAATTTCAGCACTTGGGAGTACCAGTACCAGAAAGGTGGAGACAGAAAGGGATATGGCTGCATGGGGAAGAATATAAGGTGGGAGGAGACAGGAACTCACCATGCTCAGTCTGGGATTTGGTAGAGGTAAGAACTAGTGGCTGGCAGCTCTGCTCTGATCTATCAACATTCACCCTATATCTGACTTGGGGTTTTTATTAGTAAGACCAGTTAGAATTCACACTACAGAGGGGCTAGCCCATGATGGAAGGCATGGTGGTGAGAGTTTGAGGCATCTGGTTGGATTTTGTCTACAGCCAGAAGGCACAGAGAGAATGCAACTAGCTAGCTGTTTTTCTTCTTTTTATTCAGTCTGAGATCCTAGCCCATTTAATAGCATTGTTCATATTTAGGTGACTCTTCCCTCTTTGATTAACACATACCCGGAGAATGGTCTCCTAGGAGAGTCTAGAACCTTTCAAGTTGACACTCAGTATTAACCATCACAGTTCTGAAGACCGTGGGGCCGATGCCTAAGAATCTTATAGGAAGAATGCATGTAGCCTTGACCTCCTTATCCACTAATATATATATATATATATATATATATATATATATATATATATATATATATATATATAAGATTCTTTTGTTGTTGTTGTTGTCATCGATGGTGAACCAGATCTAACTCTTATGAATAGAATAGATTCAGCAGTATTTTTGTGGTGAGAAGCATTCTTTCCTTCCAGATTGCAGCATGAGCATGTCTCACTAGAAAGGCAGGGGTAACATGATGGTTTCTCTTCCCTTATCAGTCATGTGAGATGGAGTGCCAGGTGGTACTCATCTATCACCCTGTTTGAATCCAATGATGACACAGTTTATTCTTCTTTTGCCATCTACAATAAAAGCATTTCTTTTAGTAAGCCACAAGAGAAAGGAGTTGTTTGGAGCTGATCTTGAAGATGAAGCCCGTTGAGATATATCTGCTCTGTTGTTTCTGTGCACAAACGGAAAAGGAGGTTCCTTGAGCAGTAGTAGACAGAAGTACATTAAGGCTTCTTACTCGGTATTCCTACCAGTAATTCCTGAAACCTGGTGAATCCTTCTCCTGGCTTCCTCTGATGTCCCTTTACCCTAACCTGCCTGAACTTGAGTGTGGTCTTCTAGACCTTGGCCTGAACACTGTTAGCTTTCTGACCTAAGGGTGCAATGGCTGCCACAACTCAGAGATGTCTAGATTGTCTCTGAACAACAGTCTCAGATATTTTAGAGAAGCAGGTCACCAGCCTTGAAATATCTCCCAGCCCTTGGAGGACTCCAAGACCAAGCTACAGAAATACAAAAAGAGGCTCCAAAGCTGCTCTGTAGCAGAGCCATCTCTTATCTGGTAAAGACCTGGTGCTGTGGCTCTAGACCTGTGGGTACGTGAATGCTTCCTTTCAAGGTCTGGCGTACAGGCTTTGTAGTCACTATGGACTGGAGATCCAGCTCCTGCAGAGGAAATTTCCTTCATCAGAGAATATGCTGAGCCACTGCTCATTTGGAAGGGAGAGGTGTTCAGTGTGACCTTACTTCTTCCTGAAGTGCTATTTCCTGGCATGAGTATGTACTACAGGTAGTGGGCTTTTAGCTAGGTAATTTGAGTCTTGTTGGAGATCTCCAACACCCTCTATCTGCCTAAACTCAGAGAACCTGGACAGTGCTTTTTCTGAGGAGACTTTCTACATATTGCAATATAATCTACATGTGAGATAGAGCAAATTTACTGACTTAAAGCTCTCTGAGTTCCTAATCACAGCATAGTTTTACAGGTAGGAGCTACATCTAAATCCTGGTAGAAGGACTGTCCAAATGTACTGCTGAATAATACAAGAAACCGAATCCATCCATTCAAACACAGAACAGGTCTGAAACAGCCAAACCCTTGCTTTGACCACAACAGTACACTGACTCAGCTGATGAACTATTCTATTCTAACTATTCTAACACTGAGATATACTATTCTCGGTGTGATTTATACAGAAGGAATAGCAATATTGGAAGGAGCCTGGAAAGGGTTAATTAGACCATATCTTAACACATCCTGTATCTCTTACAGGCTTTCATTCTAGTCTAGGTTCAGTTTTCTGGTGATGGTAGAGAGGAGACCTCCTGGAGTTAGCTGGATTTGTATTGGCTTTATTTGATTATCTCCGCTTCCCAAGGACTTACATTTGAACTGCCTTAAACACTGGATCTGGCTCTGTAATTTTGGTCTATGTATATTTGCATATTTATTACTATATTTTATTTTTGCACATTGAATAGCAGTAGTCAACCTGGTCAGCTGTCTCCAGAGATAATGTCTGAGGGAGTCCTCTTTCAAAGAAGAGTTGGGAACTTCAGAATGACTAAAAATTGCTAAGTTATTAACTGATTTCCTCATGTACAAGACAGGTACGAGGTGAATCGTTTCAGCTGAGACTTTCCATTGACTCTGACAACCATGCAGGATTTGGAGACATAACCACGGTAATAGGCTATAGCTGAGCTCAGGCCTCAGTCCTGGGAGGAACACGGCATCTTTCCACATCACCTGGTCCCCTCTTCCAGGGTAGATAATTTTTATGAGGGGGCAGTAGAATGCCCTCAACAGCTTCAATCAGGCATGGCCAGCACATGCCTGTTAGTGACTGATTCTGGCTCCCTTTTGGGGAATTGGGAGCAGTCATGCTTCCAACATTCCCTTTGCTTATTAATAGAACATCTCATATCCACAGAACACCACATAGCAATGGCATTGTGGGCAGTAGCCACTTTCGAGGGTAGGAAGAGTCCTTCATACTCCAGCGTCCTTCTTTGCAAAGAAGGCAGGCAACCCTATCAGCCCTAGTTGTCTTTGAGGAAGCAAGCCTTCTTGGATGTTTTGAGGTGGTGTGCTTTTCCAGCAACCAAAAGCCTGACATGTTCCACCGTGTCTCTGTCTCACCTCTTCAGCCTGGCTATGGGATTAACAAAGAAGGGCACCTCCATGAGTTGACTAAAAGTTGCCTGTGGGCCGAGAGCTATGTGGACACCCGGAGCCAGCTGAGGGATGTAGCGAATATTCATAACCTGACAGTTAGCAATCCTAGGGTTTCCATTTGTTGGTGTTTTAAGGGTCTCGATGGGCCCGACATAAACAGGGATGAGCCTTGATTAGGTCCCCGAGTCATTTCTTTGACTCTTCCCAATTTCTCAGTTCCTTCTATCAAACTTTATAACACTGCTATAGCAGTTCTCTTACATCTTCCTTGATTGTTCCCGTGAATACCCTCGGTTGGTACTGCAAGTGCCCTCTGGTGGGAGGCTGCATTACTGCATGCAGTTTGTCGCCGCTGTTGGGCAGCACTCCAAGTGAGGAGCTTTTCTTCTGCTGTCGGATAAAGAGAAAGGAGCGCTGGAAAATCCTTCCAGCTATCAGATAGGTTGAAGGTATATTGGAATTTCTGTATAATTCATCCAAAACCCTCGAGAAGAATTTCCCAGAATCCTCTAATGAAGCTTTAAACCTCTCATTGCGAAGGGAACACAGATTCTCAGGGTCCTCTGTCCTTCTGCTGCCACCTGCTGGACTAAACGGTAAAGGACAGAGGCTGCAGATCAGAAGGTGGTGGAAGTGCAGTCCCAATTAAAATAAGATGAATTTGTCTTTAAGGCGGGGGCTTATGTTGGGTCTCTATCCCGCAGGGGTCACCTCTGCTATTGGGTGCTCAGTTTTGGCTACAGAGGGGGAAGTTTTGGCCCGCACAGGCTGTAAAGTTAGATACTTTGTGACTGCAAATTCCTGATATAGTTTGAGCTTTTCTCTTAAGGTTGCTACGGCCTGGGCATTCGGACCTCTTCCTTGTCTTCTACAAAATACATCTAGCTGGAGGATGGCACAGAGGCTTAAATTTTCATCTAGTGTCCAGAGCTTGTCACCGTCTAACTAGACTGTAATGAGTATTGGCTACATTGGGGAAAAAAAAGGAAAAAAAAGCCTTTTAAGATTTCCATCCATAGGTGTTTCTAGTATTGGGGAACAGAGCCAAGAGGAGTGTTAATAGAGACTGAATTAAGATATTCTGTGTCCTGGAAAAGAGAATGTGGACAGGGTTTGGTGCCCTAAAAATCCCAAGCAAGTCTGGGTCCCTGAAGAGGGGACATCCCTTCTCAGCCAGCTACCCTCTGTCCATTTCAGCAACCTATCAGTACCTAAGACTGGGTTGATGCCCGCCATGTTCAGAACATTTGTGGGATCTCCTGGTTTATGAACTTTCCCAGAGTTTAGGACCTGAGAGCTTGCAGAATTTCCTCCCAGTTGGTGACTGGTAGTTAATGTATTGAAAATTCTCTAGCTTGCTGTGTGTGTTGTTGTTGTTCTTTTGGAGAATGTGTGGTCTTGGCTCTCATAAACCTTGACTTTTCCTATCTAGAATGTAGTAATATGGGGCGGCGGCAGGGCTGCGTCCCCAAACACCCCAGCCGCCTGCCCGGCTCGGCTTAGCTTATGCCCCGAAATAATTACACGGACACTGTATTCATTTAAACACTGCTTGGCCCTTAGCTCTAGCCCTTACTGGCTAATTCTGATATCCCAATCAACCCATCTCTAACAATCTGTGAGCACTGGTCTTACCGGGAAGATTCTAGCCTAAGTCCATCCTGGGTCAGAGCTTCATAGCGTGCGTCTTCCCTGGAGCAGGTAGCATGGCGTCTCTCTCTGAGGTGTCTGCTCCGGAGAGGAGAGCTGTGGAGTCTGACCTCACTTCCTCTTCCTCCCAGCGTTTTGTTCTGTTTACTCCACCCACCTAAGGGTGGGCCTATCCAATGGGCCTAGCAGTTTCTTTATTGCTTAGCCAATGAAATCAACAGATTGATATATGACACTCCCCCATCACTTCCCCTTTTTCAGTTTAAACAAAAAAAAGGCTTTAACTTTAACATAGCAAAATTACATATAACGAAACAGTTATCAAGTAAAAGTTACAATAATCTTTATCATAACTAAGGAAAACTATAACTATAACTATTTTTAACTCCATCAAAGACTCCAGAAAGATACAATACTACATAAGCAAACAAGAAAAAAGCAACTTTCAAAACTCTAGAAATGACAGAGACATCTCGCTGCCTGGACAGTCACCCAAAGTTCCTCTGTACCATTGGGGCATCCATCTTCAGCCTTCAGGCCCATGGTATCCAGCAGACATTTCCATAAAGCAGGAAATTTCAAAGGCAGTCACTATCTGCTTGTCCTGAAGAATGTCTCGCAGACTCTTTCATGAATCAGGAACCCCGAAAGATCATCTCACCTTAGGCAAGTTTAGTAGTCCTCTCTCTGCGGGTTCTCTGTGTCCAGTTTATGCAATAGTCCAGGCAAGAGCAGTTTCTTGCCCAAATGGCTATCAAACTCCATAACGAGCCTCTTCGATGCCCATCTTCCTCTTGAAGTAGATTGGTGCTGCCAGGAGCAGAGTGTCTCATTGTCATGAAAAGTCCAAAGTTATTAAAACATTTAAAATGCCATATTCTATAATCTTTGAAAGATATGAAGAATGCCTATCTAAGATATATCTATGCACATCTAGAAAATCTTAACTAACATGACTACAGACTGATGATTTTCTATTAACAAGCTATATATATTACATTTTAAGTGAACTACACAATCACAATATCTTAATCAATAGCAGAAATATGCATATACATATAACAAAGTTGACCTTAAAATCCATACCAATGCAAATTATTCATACCTATATCATTTCCCCCTTTAAATGTAAAAGAACATTTATAAACCATATTTGGGAACATGGGCGCAGTTTTTTCTCTCCAAACTGCTTCCTGCTGAATGGGGGCGTCGTTAATTAGGTCTTTCTTGGTATAACCTGTGTGCTAGTTTCATCTCAGTTGGCAGTTGAGCAAAGCAATTTTCTGTAGAAGTTCACAGCAACCCTTCAGGAGGACGTGGTCCATCATACCAAATCGGAATAGAAGAAATCCATAGAGTCTCATCCTCTGTGAAAACAAAAGAAGAATCTCTTTTCCAAAGTATCATATCCTTAGATCCAAATTCTGAAATCATAATACCCTTATCATATCCGTTCTGGTTCCATTTGGCAGTCCATATAATGAAATGTCTCTCTGTACTTAGCTCCTTCACAGTCAAAAATTTTAAAGAAAACACAATGTACATAATCCAGACTCTCTGTGAATTTTCCATCTTTACGCGGCTTATTTTTATTTATATCTATAACTATCTGTACTCTGTCTCTTTAAAGACTTTACTTTTACTTTTTTCTTTTTAAACCATTAACTTTATTCTCTATATTCTTTTTCTTCTCTCTCCCAAGCCTACGTACATTCATCCAAAAGTGTGACTCATTTAGTGGTCTGAATCTGTCCTATTGTGAATCTGCAATTTTTACTATCCAGGAGCACTTTTGATTTGCGCCTTTAAATCACTAGGCGCTTAAGAATCTAAGCTGTGACATTCCTAAGTTAACTTTTTGCTTTTTGAGTGTATATCTGTAGACCAGGCTGTCTTTGAACTCTCAGAGATCCGCCTGTTTCTGCCTCCTAGGCATTGGGATTAAAGGTGTTTGCTACTACTTGAACTCACAGAGATCTGTTTGTCTCTGCCTTTTAGGCACTGGGATTAAAGGTGTGTGCTACCACACCTTGAAGTCACAGAGGTCTATCTCCCTCTGCCTCCCAAGTGTTGGGATTAAAGGTGTGTACACACAACAACTCTCTTCCTTTTTTTTGTTTTTTGCTTTAAGAACTTCAACTTTCAGCTTGCATATATTTTTAACACACTTTAAACCATTCAGAAATTTTCTCTGTCTTTGAATCTCTCTTTACTGTATATCTCTCTTTTTCTGACCACATGAGTCTTTAATTTACCAAGCAATCTCAGTAGGACTAAAGGCGTGGCTTTGACGGCTGGATCCAGCCCATTCCTTAGCTTTCCAGCCTCATGGCTGAGGTACTGGCTGCAAGGTCCCTGCCAGCCAGCAAGCTACAACAGACAACACTCAAGTCCTCTCTCAGTAGCCGGCCCTCCTGCCTCAAACAGTCAGTGTTTGCCCTGGCAGGATGGCCCAGAAAGCCGGCATTTTTAAATGGCACAGCTTTTTTCCTGCTACGGCTGAAAACCGAAAAGCATGTGTTCAGCTTTTCATCAACACTGTTTAAGTGTTTTGTGGCAGGACCTCTTAATGAGCTGTAGGGATTTGCAGCTAAAGCTGAGTCAGGAAGCCTCTCTTAGATGAGGCGCTTGCTTGCCTCTAGCAAGCAAAGTAGACCAGAGAAATTGTCACAATCAAGAAAACATGCTTTACTCTTTCCCAAGCTTTCTCAGGCTTTCAGTGGACTCAGTTAGCCACACGTCTGGGCGTCATCTGTAGTAATATGGGGCGGCGGCAGGGCTGCGTCCCCAAACACCCCAGCCGCCTGCCCGGCTCGGCTTAGCTTATGCCCCAAAATAATTACACGGACACTGTATTCATTTAAACACTGCTTGGCCCTTAGCTCTAGCCCTTACTGGCTAATTCTGATATCCCAATCAACCCATCTCTAACAATCTGTGAGCACCGGTCTTACCGGGAAGATTCTAGCCTAAGTCCATCCTGGGTCAGAGCTTCATAGCGTGCGTCTTCCCTGGAGCAGGTAGCATGGCGTCTCTCTCTGAGGTGTCTGCTCCGGAGAGGAGAGCTGCGGAGTCTGACCTCACTTCCTCTTCCTCCCAGCGTTTTGTTCTGTTTACTCCACCCACCTAAGGGTGGGCCTATCCAATGGGCCTAGCAGTTTCTTTATTGCTTAGCCAATGAAATCAACAGATTGATATATGACACTCCCCCATCACTAGAAGAAGGTCAGACAAAGAAGGAAAAAACAGAGAAGTACAATTTCTGGTATTCGTTACCAGAACACACTGTGGGGTCCTGCTGCCAACCACTGGTTTTTGATGATTGGCTTCATTTTTGTCATAGCCAGGTAGAGTGGGACGGTCTGAACTTCCAGGACACAACCAACCCAGGAAGAAATGAGGTGTCAGGCCACAGTGCCAGTGATATATCCCCTGCAGTGTGCTGTATCTCTATGCCCTTGAATCCATCACTGCAACAAGCTGAGAATTTAATTTAGATCTATGTGTAAAGGGAGGAAGAGCTTTTCTTTTGTTCCAATTGCATGGTCCCAAATAAACACACAAAAGCATATATAATTGCAGAATGTTTGGCTTGTAGCTCAGTCTTATTATTAACTAACTCTTACAACTTAACCCATTTTTATTAATCTACATTTTGCTGCATGGTTTCTCTAGCACATCTTGTTCCTCTGGTGGCTGACCTGCATCTCCCTTGACTCTGCCCTTCTTTCTTTCTGTATTTTCAGTTTGATTTTCCCACCTAGACGTATTCTCCTTGCTATAGGCCAAACTAGCTTTATTATTAGAGAGAAATACATATTCACAAGATACAGGATTGTCCCACAACACTTCCCCATTTTTGTCTAATCAAAAAGGAAGGTTTCAACTTTAATATAGTAAAATTACAGACAACAAAACAGTTATCAAGTAAGAATTACAGTTACGGCCCAAGCCAGCAACTCCACCGGAATAGGTACAAGGGAGCAACCTCCGTGGGAGTAGTCCTGAAACAGGGACACCTGCGGAATTAGGCCCAACTCATCCACCTCCACCAGAGCAGACCACAAGTCAGCAACTCTGCTGGAGCAGGCCCAAGACAACAACCTCTGCAGGAGCAGGCCCAAGACAACAACCTCTGCAGGAGCAGGCCCAAGACAACAACCTCTGCAGGAGCAGGCCCAAGACAACAACCTCTGCTGGAGCAGGCCAAAGCAAGTGACCTCTGCTAAAGCAAGTCAAACCAAGCGAGTTCCATAAAAGCAGGTCCAGCTGACCTTTAAGATTGCAGAGCAACCTTTGGGAGCCTAGAGCAACCTCTGTGAACACCAAATGATCTCTGGGTAGACTGGATCCCATGGCCTCAACTCCACCATGAGGAACAACCATCTGAGTCTTGGAATCACTGGGACCTGGAAGAGTGATAACCAGAGACACAGATAGCCCCAACTACACCAAGCAGAGGAAAAGATGAGTAGGCAAGGAAAGAGCATACTCAACACCACAAAGAGCAACGTGACACCAATAAAAACTGACTTTACAACAGCAGGACTTGAAAACCCCAATATAGTTGAAGCAGAAGAAGATGACCTAAGAAATAACTTTAGGGGAATGTTTGAGGCCTTTAAAGATGAAATGAAAAATTCCCTCAAAGAAATGGAGGAAAAGACAAACAAAAACTTGGAAGAAATCAACAAATATCTTAAAGAAAACCAAGAAAAAGCAACCAAACAGGTGAAAGAAATGATTCAAGACTTGAAAACCAAATACAGACAATAAAGAAAATATAAACCAAGGGAATTCTAGAAAGGAAAATATGGAAAAGTGATCAGGAACCATGAGTGCAAGCATGAACAACCGAATACAAGAGAAGGAAGAGAGACTCTCAAGCATTGAAGATACAATAGAGGGAAAATGTAGGGATAAGTCCCGCCCCTTAGGGGGCGTGTTCACCTCAGGCTAATGTCTGCCTATAAATTTGGTGAGCATGCTCCACGGGGAACTGTGGTTCTGTAAGTCTATTTCTACATTAAAACTATATATATTTTTACAATCTGTCTGCATTCGTTTACGCTGTTACAGGAAAAGACTCATCAATCAAAGAAAATAATAAATCTAACAGAAACTTAACACAAAGTTAAGTTAGGAAATTTGGAATGCCATGAAAAGACCAAACCTAAAAATAATAGGTATAGAAGAAGTCTAACTCACAAGCAACACAAATATAGAAGGACCTCCTACACAAGGTTATAAATGTTTGTTTTCATTTAAGGGGGGTTAGTTACAAATTGCTATTGGTCATAGTCAACCTCTTTCTAAAAGAAGAAAGGAGACTATGATATAGAAATGATGGGGGAAAAGGAGATTATTGAATTCACTTTAATTCAAAGGGAAAAATAGCTGTTAATCTCAAAATATTTACACTGGTATGGGTTTTAGTTCATTGATATAAGTTTAAGGTTAACCTTGCTATTCTCTCTCTCTCTCTCTCTCTCTCTCTCTCTCTCTCTCTCTCTCTCTCTCTCTCTTTCTCTCTCTCTCTCTCTCTCTCTATATATATATATATATAATGCTTCTACTCTTGTTTAAGGTATTTTGTTTTTACAGCTCAATTAAAATATAAGGTATAATTAAAGAACACAAAATTTCAAAAATACAGTTAGTCATCTATAATAGTCAAACTTGTAGTCATGTTACTAAAATTTTCTAGGTATACAAAGGTACATTTCAGTTAGATATATAATCTTCTTCAAGCACTTCAAAGACCTACAGAATATGGCATTTAAAATGTTTTAATAACTTAGACTTTTCATGACAGTGAGACACATCTACTCCTGACAGCACCAATGTATTCCAAAAAAGATGATGGGCATCAAAAAAAAAAACCTCATATGGAGCTTGTTTTCTTTATTGCAAAGATATACATGCAGGCAAAGAAATTACCCTTGCCTCAAGTGCCGACAGTTACTGTTCAAACTGGACCAACAGAACACAAGAAAGGTAACTGCTGACCTTTGCCGAGACAAGATAGCACAGTCCTTCAAATTACCTGCTTCACAGAAAAGTCTATCAAATGTGCTAGACCTGTAGAGCAAAAACAGATGCCAAAATATTGCAGAGGAACCTTGGGTGACTGTCCAGGCAGCCAGCTGTCATTTCTCACAATTTTGGAAGTCATTTGCCTGTACTTATTGCTTACTCAGCATTATTTCCTTCTCAGAACGTTAATGGAGTTGAAGACTAGATAGATATAGTTTTTCTTAGTCATGATAAAAAGGTAATTTAGATATAAAACTTTAGGCACAGCAAGATAAGATAGTAGAGTATTTTCTCTAATTTTGTCAAATACAAATGGACTGGATATTATAACTTTAATTCTTTTCTGAACACTTTGATTTTATTTTTCTTTTTTATTATTTTTATTGAGCTATATACTTTTCTCTGCTCCCCTCTTGTTTTTCTCCCTCCCCTTCTGCCCTTTAGTATGGTCCCCATGCTCCCAATTTACTCAGGAGACCTTGCCTTTTTCTACTTCCCATGTAGATTAGATCCATGTATGTCACTTTTAGGGTCCTCTTTGTTGTCTAGGTTTTCTGGGGTTGTGAATTGTAGGCTGGTTTTCTTTGCTTTATGTCTAAAAACAACTTGTGAGTGAATACATATTATATTTGTCTTTCTGGGTCTGGGTTACCTCACTCAATATGATGTTTTCTAGATCCTTACATTTGCCTAAAAATTTCAAGAGGCCATTATTTTTTTTATGCTGTTTAGTACTATAGTGTGTAAATGTACCACATGTTCCCTATCCAGTTTTCAGCTGAGGGGGCATTTAAGTTGTTTCCAGGTTCTGGCTATGACAAACAATGCTGCTATAAACAGTTTGTAGGGATAAGTCCCGCCCCTTAGGGGGCGTGTTCGCCTCGGGCTAATGTCTGCCTATAAATTTGGCAAGCGTGCTCCGAGCTGTTTCTTCTACTTTCCTGGTCTCCGCGGGAACGGTGGTTCTGTAAGTCTATTTCTACATTAAAACTATATATATTTTTACAAACTGTCTGCATTCGTTTACGCCGCTATATTTTGGCGCCCAACGTGGGGCTATTTTGCCCCCGACTCAAGCGGGTAGCCCGCTAGCTAACACAGCACCCTCCTGGGTGCTGTTTTTCAGCTCGTGACTCAGGCCCCAGTGCCAAGTCTGAGACATACTCGGCCACACAGGCCCATTCTGCCTGCCTTGGCTAAGTTTTACAGCGGAACCCCACTGCCTGAATTAGCATGCCACAGCGGCAGATTTGGTCTGACACAAAGTGACTTGGCCGGGCAGTGGTGGTGCACGCTTTTGATACCAGCACTTGGGAGGCAAGGGCAGGCGGATCTCTGTGAGTTTGAGGCCGGCCAGGCAGTGGTAGCACACGCCTTTAATCCCAGCACTTGGGAAGCAGAGGCAGACGGATCTCTGTGAGTTTGAGGCCTGCCAGGCCGTGGTAGTGCATGCCTTTAATCCCAGCACTTGGGAGGCAGAGACAGGCGGATCTCTGTGAGTTTGAGGCCAGCCTGGTCTACAAGAGCTAGTTCTAGGACAGGCTCCAAAAACACAGAGACCAACAACTGGCAGGAACCGATCATTGCAGGTAAAAAATTTTTTCTTTTATAAATAAAATGTCTGAACACATTACTGTTCAAGAATTTAACAGTTTTTTTAATTGTACCATGTGGGAGATTTTACAAGAGGTGTCTATCACGCCACCTCTATGGATCCTTCTGGGATTCGTAGTTTTCATTGGCACCAAATGGTTTGATAATAGAAATATGATAAAGTCTTTACGAGACGAATCCAGGATTCTTAAGGCAGAGATAGAACGCTTAAAAACAATTGAGAATGATAACAATCTTCTCAAGAATCAGTTTGAAGTTCTCCAGACTGATAACAATCTTCTCAAGAATCAGTTTGAAGTTCTCCAGACTGATAACAATCTTCTCAAGAATCAGTTTGAAGTTCTCCAGACTGATAACAATCTTCTCAAGAATCAGTTTGAAGTTCTCCAGACTGATAACAATCTTCTCAAGAATCAGTTTGGAGTTCTCCAGACTGATAACAATCTTCTCGAGAATAGGTTTGAAGTTCTCCAGGCTGATAACAATCTTCTCAAGAATCAGTTTGAGGTTCTCCAGGCTGATGTTAAGGAGAAATTCATTACTATGGAAGAGGGAACAGCTGATCTGGATCGTAAGGTTCAGTCCCTCTCTGTAGGAACTGAAACATTAGTGGCTGATATTAAGGAGAAATTCATTACTATGGAAGAGGGAACAGCTGATTTGGACAATAAGATTCAGTCCCTTTCTGTAGGAAATGAAACATTAACTGAGAGAATCAAAACTGCTGAATGTGACAATCGGATTTTGTCTAAAGCTTATGACAAATTGATGGAAAGATTGTCAATACAAGAAGGCACGGTTTATGCCATAAAAATTATGTCCAAAGATGAGATGTTATCTCTAACGGACAAACTTCATACTTTAGAATCCTCAATGAAGGCTTTGGAACATAATTCTGGACAGGAGATTCAGACATTGCAGAAGGCAATAGTGAATAGAATTGAAAAGATTGAGGAATTTCTAAATTCTGATGAAGAAGAGCAAAGGGTAGAAGGGCAAATTTTAACTACATCTGTGGGTAAATCTCTCCGGGACAATTTCCACAAAGCTCTACCGACAGCTCTACCTGCCTTTCCAGTAATAACAACAGAGAAGGTGGTTGGTTCCAGAAACCCTAGGGTCATCAAGGAGGATACATGGGAGCCTGTCCATATGAATGACCTCAAGGAAATTAAACAGGCTGTCATGACTTTTGGGATGCAAGCATCTTTTGTTAAAGAGATGCTAAGATCTTGGGCCACGACAAACAGAGCAACCCCCTTGGACTGGCTCCAGCTGAGCTCTGCAGTACTTGAGAGTGGACCACAATTGAAATGGCAATGCTTATTCAGGCAAGAGGCTAAACTCTTAGAACAGCAGGAAAAAGCAAAGGGAATTGACATTTCCCTAGATAAAATTCCAGGTGAAGGGCTCTTTTCCGACCCTCAGGAACAAGCTAATTTGGATGAAACCACACTCTCCATGTGTACTACAGCAGCCTTAAGGGCTTGGGACAGGGTACAAGACCCAGGACAGAGAATAGAATCATTTGTCAGAGTTAAACAGGGTCAGAGAGAACCCGTTAGTGACTTTTTACAAAGATTAACTAAGGCTGTACAAATAAGGATATCTGACCCAGAAGCAAGACGTATAATGATTGAGTCTTTGGCTTATGAAAATGCAAATGTGGAATGCAAAAGGATTTTGGGGCCTTTAAAGCTCAGATCAGCGTCTTTGGAAGAATGGGTCTTGCATACACTCAATGTTGATACATTTGATTATGGCACTGAAGCATGGGTAGAAGAAGCAATTTCCAATGGTAAAAGGAGACACCAGAATACCAAATGTTTTAATTGTGGCAAAATGGGTCATATGAAAAGGAATTGTAGACAACGGATTTTCAGAAATAATAATAATAATGCATCTTTCAGAAATAATAATAATAATGCATCTTCTAGAAATAACAGAAATAGGAGGACTCAGCCTTCAGGTTTATGTAGAAGATGTGGAAAAGGCAGACATTGGACGAATGAATGCAGGTCTACAAGAGATAGACAAGGCAACCTGATACAGTCGGGAAACGTGAGAGGGGGGGCCTCACAGGCCCCCATGGCAAACATGGTTCAGTCATATCCAGTTTCTGCAGAGAACGTGCCTCATCAGGACAATTAGGAAGCCCCATGCCTACTGTTACAAGCAATAATGATCAGAAAGATAAGTTACGTGTGTTTTGGCAAACTTCTATAAATGATCAAAGACCTAAACTGAGAGTGTGTGTAAATGGCATTTTTATTACTGGCCTGCTGGACACAGGTGCTGATGTAAGTATCATTACCCCAGAATCTTGGCATCCGTATTGGCCTCTTCAGAATGTAAATGTTCAGCTCCTGGGAATTGGAACCCTATCTCGAGTAAGGCAGAGCATGAGATGGGTTGAATGTATAGGGCCAGAGGGACAAATAGGAAAATTAAAGCCATATGTAGCCAATATCGCAATGAATTTATGGGGTCGTGACCTATTACAACAATGGAATACCGAAATTAACATTCCTGCTACTTCTAGAGCCTACAGTTCTGAGAATAATATTAAAAGATATTACAAATGGAGAAAACCGGCCATTTGGGCTGTACAAGAACAAGCAATTGATGTCCCTTCAGAGATACCAACAGCCTTGCCTCTAAAATGGTTGACTGAGAAACCAATATGGACAAAGCAATGGCCTTTAGCTGAGGAAAAGTTACAGGCTTTAGAACAGCTGGTACAAGAACAATTAGATGCTGGACATATAGAAGAATCTACCAGCCCTTGGAATTCTCCTGTATTTGTGGTTAAGAAAAAATCAGGTAAATGGAGAATGGTGACAGATCTCAGGGCCATCAACAAGGTTATTCAACCTATGGGCCCTCTGCAATCTGGAATTCCTTTGCCCTCTTTATTACCAAAAGGATGGCCTCTCATTGATTTAAAGGATTGTTTTTTCACTATACCTTTGCAAAAAGAAGATAGAGAAAAATTTGCCTTCACAGTGCCTACTTATAACAATTCTCAACCTTTGAGGAGGTACCACTGGAGCGTTCTCCCCCAGGGTATGTTAAATAGCCCCTCCCTGTGCCAATATTTTGTGAACCAACCATTGCAAATAATACGCAAGAAATTTCCCAAATCTATAGTATACCATTACATGGACGACATCTTGTTATCCGATTCAAACATGGATACCTTGAACAGACTGTTTGAAGAAATAAAGATACTTTTACCTAAATGGGGATTGCAAATCGCTCCTGAAAAGATTCAGAAGGGAGATTTTGTTAATTATTTAGGTTATAAAATAGGTTTGCAAAAAATTAAGACACAAAAAGCACAAATTAGGAGAGATCGCCTATGGACTCTTAATGACTTTCAAAGACTGTTAGGAGACATTTCCAGTCTACGATCAGCTATTGGAATAACACCTGATCTAATAATTCATTTGAACAAAACCTTGGATGGTGATAAAGATTTAAACAGTCCCAGAGAATTAACAGCTGAAGCAGAAAAGGAACTGACAATGATTGAGGAAAAATTACAACAGGCACATGTGGACAGGGTGAATCCAGAGCTCAATTGTATTCTTGTCATACTACCATCAAAAATTTCTCCTACAGGAATTTTAATGCAGAGAGATGATATTATTTTGGAATGGATCTTTTTACCACATAAACCAAGTAAGAAACTGAAAACTTATGTGGAAAAAGTCTCTGAGTTAATTATAAAAGGCAAGCTGAGACTTCGTCAACTAGCAGGCATAGACCCAGCAGAAATTATAGTGCCCTTCACTGCTGATGAACTAAAGAAATTATGGGAAGATAATGAACCATGGCAAAGAGCTTGTGCTAATTTTTTGGGAGACATTAATAACAACTATCCAAAAAGCAAGCGGCTTAACTTCATAAAGAGAACTTCTTGGATTCTTCCTCGAATCGTCCGTGATGCTCCAATAACTGGAGCCCGTACATTCTATACTGATGCCAATAAATCAGGGAAGGCAGGTTACAAATCAGAAGACTTGGATAAGGTGGAACAAAGTCCGTATAATTCTGTCCAGAAGGCAGAATTATATGCCATTCTTATGGTGCTAAGGGATTTTAAAGAACCTATTAATATAGTTACAGATTCACAATACGCAGAAAGAGTTATTTTACATATTGAAACTGCTGAATTTATACCTGATGATACTGAACTAACCTCATTGTTTCTCCAGGTTCAAGATTTGATCAGGAACAGGCTTTGCCCTATGTACATAACACACATCCGATCCCATACGGGTCTGCCAGGTCCTCTAGCACAAGGTAATGCAGAAATTGATCAATTACTGATTGGTAGTGTGCTACAAGCCTCTGAATTTCATAAAAAACATCATGTTAATAGCAAAGGCTTGAAGAAAGAGTTTTCAATTACATGGCAACAAGCTAAGGAGATTGTAAAGAAATGCCCTACTTGCTCTTTCTATAACCCAACGCCACTGCCTGCAGGGGCTAATCCAAAGGGCACCCAAAGGAATGAAATATGGCAGATGGATGTGTTCCACTTTGCAGAATTTGGCAAATTAAAATATGTTCATCACACCATTGACACTTATTCAGGCTTTCAGTGGGCAACTGCTTTAAGTTCAGAAAAAGCTGATTCAGTAATCACTCATTTATTAGAAGTCATGGCTATCATGGGTATACCTACACAAATAAAAACGGACAATGGTCCTGCTTATGTTTCTAGGAAAATGAAACGGTTTTTTTATTATTACAATATCAAGCATGTTACAGGTATACCATACAATCCTACAGGTCAAGCAGTCATAGAAAGATCAAATCGAACTATAAAAGATATGTTGAACAAACAGAAAGGGGTGGAAAACACCCCCAGAAATAGGCTACATAATGCTTTGTTAACCTTGAATTTTCTCAACGCTAATGAGAAGGGAACAACGGCTGCAGAAAGACATTGGATAATGGAAAAGTCTACTGAACTAAATCAACCAGTTTATTTCAAGGATGTGCTGACCTCACAATGGAAGCCAGGATATGTGCTACGTTGGGGAAGGGGTTTTGCTCTTATCTCCACAGGTGAGGAAAAATTGTGGATACCATCAAAATTAATAAAGGTTCGGTTTGAAGAAGAGAAGCCACTTGGAAAAGATAAATAACAATTCTTTCATAAGGATGGCGAACATACTGATGGTAAGAAATACAGATAGGTTTGGAGGCAGGGTTCTTTTCTTATCTCCACAGGAAAATACTCATATTCAAAGAAATTGAGGGACCCTGAATATTTAATTACTGATGGATGGACACATTTTGTAAGTATTAATTTTTATTTATATGTCTTATTAAACATTTCTTTATAAATATATAGAGCTGGTTTTGAAGTTGGACTCTGGCTCAGTCCCTCTCCAATTCCAAGCCTGTTAGTAAGAGAAAAACCCAGAGTTTCTGGAGTTTCTGCCTCATGTCAAGAGCCATGATATGGGACAGAAAGAAATATGAGTTTAGAAAACATCCTTGCTTTTCTTCATATCTATCATACTTTTCATTGAATATATGTATATCATGCCTTTTATTGAATATATATATGTCTATATGATTAATGCTTAAGTTTTTCACAATGAACAATGAGTTTTTCCCGAAGTGACATTTGAAGTATCCAGGAAGAAGATGGGGCCCCACAACAACAACTCTACCTGGTTGATATGACGTCATGATACTGATAGCTCTACTACAAGACCTGTTTTGGATACCAGCTGCACAAGACAATCCCAACTTGGTTAGCTGAAATGGTGCACATCTTGTACAACATTCTGGCCAGACCTCCACAAAATACTCAGAGACTATTTGCAATTTTAAAAGACATTGATCTTGAAATTTAACCATCATTTTACTTTCACAGGATCCCCCAGAAAGAACGTCGCCCCCATGACAGCTGGAAGTAATTCTAGAGGACGACGTCCCCTCTCCCAGTAAAGTTTACCCCTGGGTTTAGGGACATCATTTAGGGGTTGGGAGGTTGGGGGAGGAATTTTATAAGCTCAGGGATCATTTTGAAAAAAAAAAGAGGGAATGATGGGATTATAGATTTATAATTGTGAGTTACTGCTTTTAGACAAATATATTGGTATCAATTCTTGTATATTGAAACAAAGTTAAATTATATTGACTATTGTATGCATGCATGTTTCTAAGTCTGTTTAAAACATTTTTATGTATTGACATATATTGTATTGATATATATATTGTATACATTTACCATATTGCAATGTACATTTCTACCTCTGATTAAGATACTTATATAATGTTTGTGCATTGATATATATTTACCATATTGCAATGTATATTTGTACAGTGTTTATATTTGGAGGTCATTATCCTCATTTGTTACACAGTTGTTTATTGTCTTAGTCTTTAAGTTAGATAGATATTGAGAATTATATAGATAAATAGTCATCTAAGTTTGTCATTTATAATCAGACTAATCGGGTTCTTTAGATATATAGAGATTATACTCAGTATAGATAGATAATCTTCAACCTCTTCAAAGAGCTGTAGAAAATGGCCTTTAATCTAACTCAGAGTTTCGTGATAGTGAGACACAATTGCTCCTGGCAACACCGCTCCATTCCCGAGAGAATGTTGAGCACCAAAGACACTCCACCTGGAGCCTTTCTATTTGGCAGAACTGGCCTTTGGGCAAAGAAATGCCTATACCTCAACCACTCACACAGATACAGAGCGTGCATCAATGGATAAAACAGGACTGTCATATCCTGCCAAGACAGGGTAAGATAGTTTTGAAAAGTTCCTTGCCTGTAATAATGGTATGTCAGTTATGTTAGGCCTTAGCCAAAATTGGTTGACTCAACTTTGCAAACGAGACTTTGGGTGATTGCCCAGGTAGTCAGTTGTCTCTGTCAATTGTTGCACATTTTGGATATATCTCGTTTGTTGAGTAGTGTTTATTCCCTTCTCAGATCTTTGACTGAGTTGAAGATTATATAATTGTAGTTACTCTTTACATTATTTGGACTCCTTGAGATAGAATGTTTAGCAAAGCTTTTGTTCTCAATATTGTTTGTTATATTTATTATTTGTTGTTATTGTATGTAGTTGTATTTGGTTTAGTTCTGTCTTATTTAGACAAAAAGGGGAGATGTAGGGATAAGTCCCGCCCCTTAGGGGGCATGTTCGCCTCGGGCTAATGTCTGCCTATAAATTTGGCAAGCGTGCTCCGAGCTGTCTCTTCTACTTTCCTGGTCTCCGCGGGAACGGTGGTTCTGTAAGTCTATTTCTACATTAAAACTATATATATTTTTACAAACTGTCTGCATTCGTTTACACCGCTATAACAGTTGAGCACATGTCCTTGCAGTATGATTGAGCATTCTTTGGTTATATACCCAAAGTATATTTCTGGGTTTGAGATAGGTTGTTTCCTAATTTTCTGAGAATCGTCATACTGATTTTCAAAGTGCTTGTATGATTTGCACTTCAACTAGCAATGAAGGAGTGTTCCCTTTATCCCACATCCTCTTCAACATAAGCTGTCATCAGTGGTTTTATCTTGACCATTCTTACAGTTGTAAGATGGAATTTCAGAGTTGTTTTGATTTGCATTTCTCTGATGGCTAAGGATGTTGAACATTTCCTTGAATGTCTTTCAGCCACTTTAGATTCTTCTGTTGAGGGTTCTCTGTTTAGGTCTATACCCCATTTTTATTGAATTATTTGTTCTTTTCATGACCATTTTCTTGAGTTCTTTGTATATTTTGGAGATTAGACCTCTGTCTAATGTAGGGTTGGTAAAGATCTTTCCCCATTCTGTAGGCTTCCATTTTGTCTTGTTGATCATGTTCTTTGCTCTTCAGAAGCTTCTCAGTTTCAGGAAATCCTATTTATTAATTGTTTCTCTCAATGTCTGTGCTACTGGGGTTATATTTTGAAGGTGGTCTCCTGTGCCAGTGTGTACAAATGTACTTCCTACTTTCTTTTCTATGAGGTTCAATGTGGTTAAATTTATGTTGAGTTTTTTGATCCATTTGGACTTGAGTTTTATGCAAGGCAATAGGTATAGATCTATTTTCTTCTACATGGTGACATCCAGTTATGCCAACACTGTTTGTTAAATATGATTTCTTTTTTCCATTTTCCTGTTGGCTAAGCAGACAGTTTAAGTTGCAAATTCTATTAAAAAGATAGTTTACAAACTTTTAATAAGGCATCCAATGGCTGAAACCTTATTTAAAATGTCTTATGGGAGACCTTGAGTCATTAAATAAAATTGGTAAAGGGAGCATTGATCCAAATTCCAGAAGACAGCTTACAGAAGCTGTCAGACAGGGACAGCAAGTGCATTGGATTAATTATGATCAATCTGGTCAGAATGCAATTATGTACAAAACTTACTCCTACAGAAGTTTTGTGCCAAAATGATCTGCTTTTATGGCTGCATCTTCCTGTTTTACCTGTTAAGGTATTAAACCCTTATTTTAAAGCAGTAGCTTGCTTAGCACAAAAGAGAAGGATAAAATCTAAACTATATTTTGACAAAAAACAGCTATGATCAACATTCCTTATACTAAGCAATAAACTGACTGGTTATTTCAAAATAATGATTCTTGGGCAATTGCATTTAAATTGCTCAATTTAAAGGCCAGATTAATAATCTTTTCTGAGCAGCAATTTACACGACTATTTTCCTTAATTTTTCCTAAAGTTGTAGCAAAAAAAAAATCCCTTAAGGATGCTAAATTTTACAAATGGTTCTTCCAATGGAAGAGCTACACATGTTGTTAATAGCTTAAAAAAGTAGAGTGTGCCCAAGGCTCCTTAAAAACAATTTAAAAAAATAAAAGCAAAAGACTTAAAAATTGTCACATAATGCCTGAAGTCATACACCTTTTATGCCCGTCAACAATCTGCCACAGGCAAATTTTGGCATAATGTGGCACCAAGGCAACATTTGCTAAGGCAAGGTTAAAAAACAAAACAAAACAAACAAACAAACAAAAAACCCTTTACACTAGATTATGGGAAAGATCCAACCCTCTATTAATTTGGGGTGAGGATACGCTTGTGATTTTTCACAGGAAGTAAATAAAGCTGCATGAGATGTCTGCATATACAGCAAAGGAGTACCAACCCTCGTGACACTGCTGCCTTTGATGACTTCATAGGAGAAGCAGAAAGAACCAATGTTCCTGACTGACAATGAAAGACCCTCAGAGAGGTCCTTCACTCAGGAGGAGACCCTTAACCCAAGGAACAGTCGAGACCACAGGCTGTAATTAGCAAGAGGTTTATTGGGTGGGTACAGGTACCTATGGGCGGCAAAGTCCTTTCGGAGGACTTGCACGCCTGTAGGCTGGGAGAAGGTCTTTTTATAGGAAAAGGGTGGCAAAAGCAGGCATACAGAAGCAATGCATGGTTACAGGGATCTCATTGGTCAGTTCAAATGAGGCGATGGGTTCATTTAGGGGACAAGTTCCCCGGACACATGAAGGTCTGATAATAATAGCAGACTTGGCCCTATCTAGGGTACATGTAGTTTTTCCCAGAACTGTTCGTTCCCCTTTTAGGCCTGGTATCTGACCACAGATATCCTGTTTGACCACCTAGGAGTACTGACTTTACCTTGAACTTACATTTATTTGTGTGAAGGCTTTGCAAAATGGCATTACAGCAGCTAAGCTGGGGTCTTTCAACAATAACTTGCTGCAGTTGGATAAGGTAAAGAAGATGGTGGAGAAGACTGGTGATTCTCGGCCTCTTGATGAACTTGCCATGCAGACTTCCAGATCCAGTGAGTCCTGTTTACTTTGGAGCAGGACCAAAAACAAAACTAAACCTTTAACTGTTCTACTCTTTGGGACACAGAACTCATTTTACCAGTATGGTATTCAATCTGCTATTAAAATATTGGACCTGAGAACTGAGTCCTCAATTTTCCCCTCAGGGGAAAAAGGACTGAAGCCCCTTTTCAAACATGAGGAGGTAAACCTAAGAGTTTTTTTTGTTGCTGCTTAGAGACTAGACGGTTACTTAAAAGGAGCAATGCTGTTGGACTCTCACCTATCAGAGAAACCTTTTCTTGTTGTTTGATTAGAATGTATTTAAGAGAATTGTGATGTGACAATTGTGGGTTTATTGTTAATTTCCAGCCTAGAATTATGGTATTGCCTAGCTAAAGTTTGTAATTGCTTTAGTTCACCATAAGATGTTAAGGAAAGTTTGACATTCCCTATGAGTGCTTGGATTTGACATCTTTGATAAGAAATTTAGATTTTGTTACAGTTAAAAAAATTTAAGAAACACTCTAGACTAATTAAAAAGGGCATGCCCAACCATGAGAAGACTGTAGCCATTAGGATCATGTTTATTCACAAAACATTATCTAATTGCAGATGAACTCTCTTGATGAAATATTGGCTCAGAGACACAGAGCCCAGAGATATTTTCTCCCTTAACCCCTTGCTTACAGATGTTTGCAGTTAGAGATGGGTTTTATCCTTTTTTTTTCTCCTGGGACCCTAATACATGGACATGTTTTATTAGAATATAAGTACCCAAGGTGGATAAGTCTGGGAAACCAGAAAGTGTTCACTTAAGGCAGATGCGATCATCTGTCCTGTTGCAGAAGCATAGGCTTTATTAAAATTAATAAAAAGGGAGGACTTGTGGAGGCCCCAAAATGTGAGCCTATTTATACCTTGTCTGCTGGTCAGACAGTTGGAGGTTGCTCTAAGTGACTGACAAGCATAGTTGTACATCCTAACTCAGGATGTGATTGCTTGATTCTTTTTTTTTAATCTTTTTTTAAATTTATTTATTTATTAAAGATTTCTGTCTCTTCCCCCCACTGCCTCCCATTTCCCTCCCCCTCCCCAATTAGGTCCCCCCCTCATCAGCCCGAAGAGCAATCAGGGTTCCCTGCCCTGTGGGAAGTCCAAGGAACCCCCACCTCCATCCAGGTCTAGTAAGTTGAGCATCCAAACTGCCTAGGCTCCCAAAAAGCCAGTACGTGCAGTAGGATCAGAAACCTATTGCCATTGTTCTTGAGTTCTCAGTAGTCCTCATTGTTCGCTATATTCAGAGAGTCCGGTTTTATCCCATGCTTTTTCAGCCCCAGGCCAGCTGGCCTTGGTGAGTTCCCAATAGAACATCCCCATTGCCTCAGTGTGTGGGTGCATCCCTTACGGTCCTGAGTTCCTTGCTTGTGCTCTCTCTCCTTTTGCTCCTGATTTGTACCTTGAGATTTATGTCTGGTGCTCCAATGTGGGTCTCTGTCTCTGTCTCCTTTCATCGCCTGATGAAGGCTAATATTCAGGAGGATGCCTATATGTTTGTCTTTGGATTCACCTTCTTATTTAGCTTCTCTAGGATAGCGAATTATAAGCTCAATGTCCTTTATTTATGGCTAGAAACCAAATATGAGTGAGTACATCCCATGTTCCTCTTTTTGGGTCTGGCTTACCTCACTCAGGATAGTGTTTTCTATTTCCATCCATTTGTATGCAAAATTCAAGAAGTCATTGTTTTTTACTGCTGAGTAATACTCTAATATGTATATATTCCATACTTTCTTCATCCATTCTTCCATCGAAGGGCATCTAGGTTGTTTCCAGGTTCTGGCTATTACAAACAATGCTGCTATGAACATAGTTGAGCATATACTTTTGTTGTATGATAAGGCCTCTCTTGGGTATATTCCCAAGAGTGGTATTGCTGGGTCCAGGGGTAAGTTGATCCCGAATTTCCTGAGAAACCACCACACTGCTTTCCAAAGTGGTTGCACAAGTTTGCATTCCCACCAGCAATGGATGAGTGTACGCCTTTCTCCACAACCTCTCCAGCAAAGGCTATCATTGGTGTTTTTGATTTTAGCCATTCTGACAGGTGTAAGATGGTATCTTAAAGTTGTCTTGATTTGCATTTCCCTGATCGCTAAGGAAGTTGAGCATGACCTTAAGTGTCTTTTGGCCATTTGAACTTCTTCTGTTGAGAATTCTCTGTTCGGCTCATGCCCCATTTTATAATTAGGTTGATTAGCCTTTTATGGTCTAGTTTCTTGAGATCTTTATATATTTTGAAGATCAGACCTTTGTCAGTTGCAGGGTTGGTGAAGATCTTCTCCCAGTCAGTGGGTTGCCTTTGTATCTTAGCAACAGTGTCCTTTGCTTTACAGAAGCTTCTCAGTCTCAGGAGGTCCCATTTATTCAATGAGGTCCTTAATGTCTGTGCTGCTGGGGTTATACGTAGGAAGTGGTCTCCTGTGCCCATGTGTTGTAGAGTACTTCCCACTTTCTCTTCTATCAGGTTCAGTGTGTTCGGACTGATATTGAGTTCTTTAATCCATTTGGACTTGAGTTTTGTGCATGGTGATAGATATGGATCTATTTTCATTCTTCTACAGGTTGACATCCAGTTTTGCCAGCACCATTTGTTGAAGATGCTCTCTTTTTTCCATTGTATACTTTTAGCTCCTTTATCGAAAATCAGGTTTTCATAGGTTAGTGGGTTAATGTCAGGGTCTTCTATTCAATTCCATTGGTCGACTTCTCTGTTTTTATGCCAATACCAAGCTGTTTTCAATACTGTAGCTCTGTAGTAGAGTTTGAAGTCAGGGATGGTAATGCCTCCAGACGATCCTTTATTGTATAAGATTGTTTTGGCTATCCTGGGTTTTTTGTTTTTCCATATAAAGTTGATTATTGTATTCTCCAGATCTGAGAAGAATTTTGATGGGATTTTGATGGGGATTGCATTGAATCTATAGATTGCTTTTGGTAAAAATTGCCATTTTTACTATGTTGATCCTCCCAATCCAGGAGCAAGGGAGATCCTTCCATTTTCTGGTGTCCTCTTCAATTTCTTTCTTCAAAGACTTAAAGTTCTTGTCAAATAGATCTTTCACATCCTTGGTCAGAGTTACCCCAAGATATTTTATGTTATTTGTGGCTATCATGAAAGGTGATGCTTTTCTGATTTCCATCTCTATTTCCTTATCCTTAGTGTATAGGAAGGCCATTGATTTTTTTGGAGTTGATCTTGTATCCTGCCACACTACTAAAGGTGTTTATTAGCTGTAGGAGTTCTTTGGTAGAGTTTTTGGGGTCGCTTATGTATAGTATCATATCATCTGCAAATAACGAGAGCTTAACTTCTTCTTTTCTGATATGAATCCCCTTGATCCCCTTATGTAGTCTTATTGCTATTGCTAGAACTTCAAGCACTATATTGAAGAGGTATGGAGAGAGTGGACATCCTTGTCGTGTTCCTGATTTTAGTGGGATGGCTTTGAGTTTTTCTCTGTTTAACTTAATGTTAGCTGTCGGCTTGCTGTATATAGCTTTTTTTATGTTTAGGTATGACCCTTGTATCCCTAATCTCTCCAAGACTTTTATCATAAAGGGGTGTTGAATTTTGTCAAATGCTTTTTCAGCATCTAATGAAATGATCATATGGTTTTTTTCTTTCAGTTTATTTATATGATGGATTACATTAATAGATTTTCATATGTTGAACCAGCCCTGCATCTCTGGGATGAAGCCTACTTGATCATGATGGATAATTTTTCTAATGTGTTCTTGGATTCGGTTTTCCAGTATTATATTTAGAATTTTTGCGTCTGTGTTCAAGAGTGAGATTGGCCTGTAATTCTCTTTATTGGTTAGGTCTTTGTGTGGTTTTGGTATCAGGTTAACTGTAGCTTCATAAAAGGAATTTGGCAATGCCTTTTCTGTTTCTATATTGTGAAATACATTAAGGAGTATAGGTATTAGCTCTTCTTGGAAGTTTTGGTAGAATTCTGTATTGAAACCATCTGGTCCTGGGCTCTCTTTGGAAGGGAGATTTTTGATAACAGTTTCTAGTTCTTCGCGACTAACAGGTCTATTTAGATCGTTCACCTGGTCTTGGTTTAGCTTTGGTATTTGGTACTTATCTAAAAAAATGTCCATTTCGTTTGCATTTTCTAGTTTTGTGGCATACAGGCTTTTGTAGTAAGATCTAATGAGTCTCTGAATTTCCTCTGTGTCTGTGGTTATGTCCCCCTTTTCATTTCTGATCTTATTAATTTGCAAATTTTCTCTTTGCCATTTGACTAGTTTGGATAGGGGTTTGTCGATCTTGTTGATTTTCTCCAAGAACCAACTTTTTGTTTCATTGAATCTTTGGACTGTTTTCTGTGTTTCTATTTTGTTGATTTCTGCCCTCAGTTTGATTATTTCCAGTCTTCTACTCCTCCTGGGTGCATCTGCTTCTTTTTTTCTAAAGCTTTCAGGTGTGCTGTTAAGTCTCCAATGTATGCATTCTCCGCTTTCTTTAAGTGGGCACTTAGTGCTATGAACTTTCCTCTTAGCACTGCTTTCATAATGTCCCATAGGTTTGAGTATGTTGTCCCTTTATTTTCATTAAATTCAAGGAAGACTTTAATTTCTTTCTTGATTTCTTCCTTGACCCAGGTGTGGTTCAGTAGTTGACTGTTCAGTTTCCATGAGTTTGTCGGTTTTCTGGGGGTAGCGTGGTTGTTGCCTTCTAACTTTAATCCATGGTGATCTGATAAGACACAGGTGGACACTGATATTTTTTTGTATCTGTGGAGGTTTCCTTTGTTTCCGAGTATGTGGTCAATTTTTGAGAAGGTTCCATGAGCTGCAGAGAAGAAGGTATATTCTTTCTTATTTGGGTGGGATGTTCTATAGATGTCTGTTAAGTCCATTTGCTTCATTACCTCCAGTAGTTCTCTTACTTCTCTATTAGGTTTCTGTCTGATTGACCTGTCCATTGCTGAGAGAGGTGTATTGAAGTCTCCTACTACTAGTGTGTGTGGTTTGATTTCTGCCTTGAGTTTCAGTAATATTTCTTTTACATAAGTGGGTGCTTTTATATTAGGGGCGTAAATATTCAGGATTGAGACGTCATCCTGACAAATTGTTCCTGTTATGAGTATAAAGTGTCCATCTCGATCTCTTCTGATTGATTTTAGTTTGAAGTCAGTTTTGTTAGAAATTAATATGGC
This sequence comes from Microtus pennsylvanicus, assembly GCF_037038515.1. Taxonomy (NCBI): domain Eukaryota; kingdom Metazoa; phylum Chordata; class Mammalia; order Rodentia; family Cricetidae; genus Microtus; species Microtus pennsylvanicus. The sequence goes on along the minus strand of NC_134587.1, from coordinate 104,087,362 downwards.
CACACCTGCTTTTTTCTTAGGACCATTTTCTTGAAAGACCTTTTCCCAACCCTTTACTGTGAGTAGTTGCCTGTCTTTGTGGTTGAGATGTGTTTCTTGCAAACAACAGAATGTTGGATCCTGTTTTCGTATCCAATCTCTTAGCCTGTGCCTTTTTATAGGTGAATTGAGACCATTAATATTAAGTGATATTAATGACCAGTGGTTGTTTACGCCGGATATTCTTATTGTTTTTGGAAGTAGAATTTGTGTGTCTCCCTTCTTTGAGTTGTGCTAGTGAAGGGTCGCTAGATGCCTCAGTTATTGTAGGCAGTGTTGGATTCCTTGATTTGCGATTTTCCTTCTATTATTTTCTGTAGGGCTGGATTCATGGCTACGTATTGTTTAAATTTGTTCTTATACTGGAATGTCTTGTTTTCTCCATTTATAGTGAACGAAAGCTTGGCTGGGTATGGTAGTTTGGGCTTGCATCCATGGTCTCTTAGCTTCTGCAGTACTTCTATCCAGGACCTTCTGGCTTTCATTGTTTCCATAGAGAAATCAGGTGTAAGTCTGATCGGTTTACCTTTATAAGTTACTTGGCCTTTTTCCTTTGCAGTTCTTAGTATTCTTTCTTTAACCTGTATATTTTGTGTTTTGATTATTATATGGCGAGGGGATGTTTTTCTTTGATCCAGTCTGTTTGGTGTTCTGTATGCTTCTTGAATATTCAAAGGAATATCTTTTTGTATGTTGGAAAAGTTTTCTTCCATAATTTTGTTCAAAATATTTTCTGGCCCTTTGAGTTGTGACTCTTCTCCTTCTTCTATTCCTATTATTCCTAGGTTTGGTCTTTTTATTGTGTCCCATAATTCCTGAATGTTTTGTGATGAGAATTTGTTGGCTTTGCAGTTTTCTTTGATCAATGCATTTATTTTCTCTATGGTGTCCTCAGAATCTGAGATTCTTTCTTCTATTTCTTGTATTCTATTGATTGTGCTTGTTTCTGTAGGCTCTGCTGGTTGACCTAGATTTTCCATATCCAGCTGGTCCTCAGTTTGTGTTTTCTTCCTTGCTTCCATTTCAGTTTTCAGTTCTTGAACTGTTTCCATTACCTGTTTGATCCTTCTTTCTTGGTTTCCCAGGGTATTATGTATGTATTTACTCATTTCTTCAAACTTTTGGTTATACTTCTCATCCATTTCTATAAGGGCATTTTTCACATGTTGTTTAAGGGACTCTATTGCTTTCATAAAGTCAATTTTTTCCACTTCTTCTGTGTTAGGGTGTTGAAGACCTTCTGTTGTAAGATCGTTGGGTTCTGGTGTTTTCATGTTGTTTTTCGGATTATTGGGTGAATTCTTGCCTTGGCGCCTGCCCATCTCCTCCTATCGATGCTATCTAATGGGTCTTTTAAAGCTGGTTTAGGTTTCCCTGCTGGCCAGGGGCTCCTCTTACAAAATGCCCTCTCTCTGTTTCCTGGTTCCTGTGAGGGGGCAATGTCCCTCTCACCCCTCAGAAGGGTCTTCAACAATAGTGCCTGGTTCCTCCTTTGCCAGGAACTTCGCCACCCAAAGGCCTACCTCTTTGATTTAATTGTAGTGGGGTGATCTGGTCTCGGTGTGCGGTCCTTGCGGCCTGTATCTGCTGCCATGACGGCTCCCGCGGCCTGCGGCCTGCATCCTCTGCTGCTGCTCGGGTTCCAGCTGGTCCCCACCGGCTGCGGGGGGGCGACCTCCGTCTGCCGCTGCTACTGGGTTCCCTGCTTGATTCTTTTAACTTTGAAATAGCTCATACACAGTAGGTCCATGCCATCCTCACAAAGGTGGTCGGGATATGCAAATGTACTTCTGCTCCTTCTTTTGTAGCTATGAGGTCACCTGGGGAGTGGCTGCCTTCAGGAGCAAAGAAAACCCAACCTACAATTCATTATCCCAGAGAACCTAAACAGCAAAGAGGGCCCTAAGAAAGACATACACAGATCTATTCTACATGGGAAGTAGAAAAAGACAAGATCTTTAAATCTGTGAAAAAAAGAAATTAAAGAAGACACCACAAAGTGGAAAGATCTCCCGTGTTCTTGGATAGGTACTCTGCTTTGCTCTATGTGGAGGCCCAAAAATGTGGGCTTATGCCCTCTTGTCTGAAGGTCAGAGAGTTTGAGCTTGCTCACAGTTGTTGACAACGACTGTGGCTGCACCCTGACCTAGGTTGTGGTTACTTGGTGTTTCTGACATTAAGATGGACCATAGAGGTAGATCCTCTCCACCCTGACCTAGGTTGTGGTTACTTGGTGTTTCTGACATTAAGATGGACCATAGAGGTAGATCCTCTCCACCCTGACCGAGGTTGTGGTTACTCGGTGTTTCTGACATTAAGATGGACCATATAGGTAGATCCTCTCCACCCTGAATGAAGGTCGGAGAATTCAAGTATACTTCTGTCCCTTCTTTTGAATTAAGAGGTTTGACTTAGGGAATGGCTGCCTACAGGATACTTGGTCTATGGTGGGCTCACTGCCTAAACAACAGAATGACTTGCTCATGGATTTATAGGCTTGATGTCTCAAAGTATTGAAGTAAGTAACTGTTCTAGTTGTCCCCTGTATCTTACTAAAGCAGTCTTTTGCCTTTCCCCCCTTTTGTATTGGGGTATAAAAGTATATGGAAAATTAAACATGGGCAATTTCAATATTTACTGGAACTCCCTCCTGGTACTATTTTATGTTTCTGTCTTATTATTTTCATTTGCGTCTTCATTCTCTTTACTTATTGTTCTGAGCCCCATGCCCCTGCCCTGATAAGTGGTAACCTTGTCAAAACAGGTCTCTGCCAGATATAGGCCAATTCAGCTCTATTATTAACTGAGAGTAATACATATTCACAGCATAGAGAAGGACTATGCTACAGCACCTATGCTTCACAGAGGGCCAACGACAAAGGACAGGAACCAGCTATCTGTATGCACATCTGTGTGTGCACTCTGGGGATCTCTGTCTCTGTCATCTTCACAAAAGGGAAGACTGGATAAGAGCCTGGGCCTGGAACAAAAGGGTTGAGAAGCCAAGCACCCAGCCCTGGTTCTTTTGCCACCATGATGGAGTGAGAGTTTCTCACAAATGTCATGGTATGGAGCTATGGAAAGAAAGCACGGGCAGGCCACACACCTCTGGTTATAACAAGGATATCCTGCTTTGCCCTAGACAGGGGATACTGATGTGCCTGGGGGATAGACGAAGGGAACTGGACAATGACTATTATCCCCATTTTTGGCTGGGTCCATGTTAGCTAGTCACAGATGAATGGAATAAGGACATGAAAAGAATATACACAGCACATCTCAGGCACTGCCCATCTCTGCTTACCTGGGAGGAAGCCTGGAAAAAAGATTAAAGGAAAATTTGAGAATTCCTCTTTCCTGAAGGGAGGCTGAGAAGAGTGTGTACAGTGGAGCTAACGCAGTGCCCAATAAAACCCTAAATAGTTAACACAAAAAGTGCATATGGTGTGCCTGTGGTGGGGGTGTGTGTGCATGTATGTGTGGTGTGTGTGCATGCATGTGTGTGTGGTATCTGGGTGTGGTGTGTGTGTGGTATTTGTGTGTGGTATGTGTGTGTGCATGCATGCACATGTGGTATTGTGGTGTGTGTTTGTATGGTGTGTATGTGTGTATATGTGTGCATGTGTAGTGTGTGGTGTGTGTGGTGTATGCGTGTGGTGTGTATATGGTGTGTGCATGCACATGTGCATGTGTGTGGTATGTGTGCACATTTGTGTGTGTGTGTGTTAAAAGAACATATTAACACTGGAGACAGAGTTGCCGTGGTTTGGACCAAATAATATTCACAGACTGTCTAGCTGGGGCATGAAGTCTTGCTTGCAGTTGGTGACCTTGGAGAAACTAATGTTCCTTTCCTGCTCCGTGTCCATTTTCTGTCAAAGGAGCAATCAAGGGGTGAACATCCTGAGGCCTGTTAAATACTGGCCCTGTGGTCACAGGATGTGACATTTTTGGGTTCTGTCTCTGGAGAAGAGGATTGTGAGCTGTAGTTTCAAAACAGGCAGAAGGTAGGAGAGAAGGAACATTCAGGGTTATGGGAAAAGATCACGTGTTCTCAGGAAGAGTTCATTTAGGCATTCAGTGTCCTGGCTGAGTCACCAAGAATTCTCATGAGGTGAGGTGGGGTTTCCTTTTTAGGCATCAATTCCTTCCAGAAAGAATTTTAGGCAGCCTACCTAAATGCAAGGAAGGTGTACTTTTGCAGCTAAACCTGAGCCATTTGGGGCATTTTAAAATGCACTGTCTTCCAGTACTACCCATTCTTTAAAAGCATTTTTAGACCTTTAAAAATAATCAAAACTGGCATTATGTGGATTTAGGGTACCTTTCAGAATCTGTCTCTATTCAAAAGCTTTAGGAAAGACCACAGGGGGCAAGACCGATGAAGGACTTGAATTAGTTCTTGTGCCCTTTGGTGGTCCCTTCATCACCCACAGCTGACGTTACCAAGACATTTTGTAGCTTCTCCACCAGGAAGCTTGTCTACAAGCTGGGAGCATCGTGGTAGCCTGGTCGTTCAGCTCCAATAAACAGATTCCTTAGGGAAAATGTTTCCAGGGCAGGTGGAAATGCAGAGAAAGTTTAGGATACACAGGAAGCGCAAGGAGACCTTTCACCTCTGGGATCTGCTGTGAGTTTTTCCACTGCCTGAAGGTAAAAAATGATGACACCAGCAAACAAAACAAAACAAACGAAAAAAAAAGAAAACCTCACCGGCAAAATCACCCACAGAGACACATTACCCTTTGATTTTTAAGAGACATTTAAAAGAGGAATATTAAAATAGAAACAGTCTGTGTTTAAGGTTACAATTGGCAGGGCCTTTGAATTTGACCTTGCTCCATTTTCGTGTTGAGACCTTTCCTGAGAAGACGTCCTGCAGACTCTGAGCCGTGTTTACACTGCAGTACACGCCTGGACTTCCTTCGGTCTAAGTGTAGTGAGGATCCCTTTGACACTCAGCATCCATTGCTTCTATTTTGCTCCCACTCCTTCCTTGGGTGTGGACCTGTGTAATGTACTTCCTATACCATGTTCTCATCTCATTTGCCAAAGAGAAACTCCTCAAATAAGAAGAGGTAGACCCAAACATTTTCACTTAATATTTTAAGTCTTTTGAAGAATGCAACTTCAAAAGACACAAAAATCCCAAGGATGACTGTTGTTAAAGACCCCAAATGGGGCTGCGAATGTTGTGCTTACCTTAGTAAAGCCCAGCCTCACTCCAGGCTCACCAACCTGGAGTTCTTTCTGCAGTGCTGATCTCAGCTTCGCAGAGGAGGGGTCTCAGAAGAGACCTCCTCAGGCTGCTGCAGCCAGCGGTATTAGGTTCTGTCTCTCCCTGCTCCCCTGGTGCCGTGGGGCTGGTGACAGTGTCAGAGAGTTCCTTAATGGTGGCTCTCAATTCCACATTTGTCCAAGCAGTGCATACGATTTGGGGTTCCTCGTACTGAAGAGAGTCTTAAGTAAGAATGGTCATTACGGTTGGTTGGACAAGGTGTTTGTTAGAAAGTCCTTGATGGCAGTGGGGCAGTTTAGGGGCTGTCACATGAAACACCTGTTCAGGGACATGAACAGAAAATCACTGCCCTTGTCTCGCTATTGCCTGGAAGGAAACAGTCTTTTCCCAGCCATATTTAGGAGATTCTCAGAGCCATTGGAAGCAAATGAATGTGTGAAAGTGTGAACAAACAAACAAACAAACAAACAAAAAGCAGCCTGCCCTTGTTTGGGTCTAAAACTAGTCTTTTCCAATTTTGCATGCAAATAAACTAATTTAGGGATTAAAAATCTCTAATTTGGATAATGCAATTTGAAATCTTGGGTTGGGGGAGGCGTGTGCCATACATTTCCAGGAGGAGGAAGTGAAGGAGCTCTAATGCTGGGTGCAGTTTCAGGAGAGGTTGCTTGTCTAAGTTTTAGATGGAGCTGCACAGTTTACTTCTGAAAATTACTCTGTTGGTTAGGACTAGACGACTGTGGTTCTGGCTGTGACCTGATGTCTTAATGGCTATTCTCAAGAGAGTGTCACCAGTCAAGGCAGCAGTCACTCTCTTGAACATCCCAGGATTAGATGACAGAGGGAGGGAGGCTGACCTGAAATGAAATATGTTGAAAGTTGAGATTGTCCACATTTCCACAAAAACATCAAAAGTGGTCCCAAAAGCCAATGCTTTGTCCCATTAATGTCTAGTTGTATGGTTCAGAATAGCCACAAGGTGTCAGTATAGGTTCAGTTATAATAAATTTACGGCTTCAAAAGAGACCGGTCTGATTCTCACATCTGCTTAATAGAGAAGACATACATTTAACTAGAGACTTGGATCTTCTACTCAGTGGTGTACTGGAAGTTTTATGTCAACTTGACATAAGCTAAGGTCATCTGAGAAGAAGGACATCAATTAAGAAAATTCCTACATAAAGTATTCAAGCCTCTAAGACATTTTCTTAATTAGTATTTGATGAGGGAGGGCCCAGCCCATTGTGGATGGTGCTGTCCCAGGGATGATGGTCCTGGGTTCTATAAAAACCAGGCTGAACAAGCCGTGGGGAGCAAGCCAGTCAGCATCAACTCCTTTCTCCAGGTTCCTGCCCTGTTCCTGTCCTGACTTCCTTTGATGACACCTGTAACTCAAATTCTCCCTCCCCAACTTGCTTTTGGTCATGGTATTTCATCACAGCAATAGTAGCCCAGGATGTTAAGGGCCATGGAGACAATGGAGGGCTGGCCTGTGGAGTTTCAGGGCCATTTGCTATTTTGAATTAAGATTCTCTCTTTTTGGCCAGCTGGGGCTGAGGAGTCAGCCATGATTAACAAGAGACCAGCAGCACTGACATGAAACCTTTGTTTTACAGGGATACAAATGCTGGTTAGCTGGAGCTAAGAAACTGGCGGTGACTAAGAAAAACCAGCGTCACTGAGGTGAAGTGTTTCCTCAGAGCCAGCACACAGCTTTTCTGTTTCAAGGACGGTGACACCTGAGGTTTCACACACACACGCACACACACACTCACACGCACATGCACACACATACACATACACACACACAAACTCACACACACACATACACACATGAGAGAGAAACTTCCCCATGGAGGGTGGGACTGTCCGGTATAATAGGAACACAAAGGCTTTAGATCATGCCCAAAGGAATATTTTGGGGATGAACCTATGGAGAGTTATCCCTCCAAATCAGCATGCCCAAAGAGATGCAGGACACAGTGGTCCAGAGCTGACTACAGAGAGCATGGAGTCCTAGGGGAATGCAAATCTATCAAAGTTCACCCTGGACTCTGCAAACATATAGCAAGAATTCTGGTCAATACTAAAACCAACCTAGTCAAGAACAAAGGAAATCACACTGACTTAGGGCCGATTAGAATTGCGATTAGGGAGAGCAGACATATCCAAGTGGCCTCAGAACGGTGATCATAACTTCAGGCTGTGTGGCAGTTAGATTACCTGCTTGTCAGAAATGAAGATGGGAGCTGACAAGAGTCAAGCTGTCTTGTTAGAGAAGGATTGAATACAGAGAAGCAGAGAATTCACAAATTGTTCTCAAAATCTAGACAACTGCAATCTGACCTAGTCCACGGGTTAACATACACATGAGGATATATGTGCAGTCAGCCTCATTAAAAGATGAAACTGCAGACGTGTCCATCAACAACGACCTCTGTGTTTGTTTCTCCTCTGCTGCTCTCATAAAAACACCATGGCCAAAAACAACTTGGGGAAGCAAGAGTGTATTTTGATTTAGGTTCTAGGGAGAGGGAAGATCTGTAATAGCTGCAGAGGGGAGGGCATGGCAAGAGAGCAGGGACAGGAAACCAGCCGAACCAATCTTTACTCATGAACAGGAAACAGAGAGGGAACAGGAAGTAGGACAAGGCTATATACCCTCAAACAACCCCCAATGATGTCTTTTTTCTTGCAAGACTCTACCTCCTAAGGTTCCATAACCCATTCACCAACTGGGGACCACGTGGCCAAATACATGCCCCTGGGAAACATTTCTCATCCAAGCTTCCTTAGTCAGCCTTCATTGCTTACACCACCCCTAGGGCACCAGATGCATCCCCATGGTGAGTTGGCTCATATTCCTATCCCTTCCTAGAGCCTCGGGTTTCTCCACATATTTGGATAACCAGAGAGCTACCATAGACAGCTGGCCCACACCCTGGACTCAAGACTAGCTCTATACCTGTGTTTTAGTTCCTGATTCCTCAGGATGAACAAGCCCAGATTGTAAATTGTGATGTGAAACCAGAGAGCCTGTTACCTAGACACTGATATCATTGCCACCCTAGACTGCACAGCCATGTTCTCAGGCTTTAAAGCCCCTTGTTAAAGATGAAAATCAAAGTGGAGTAGCATTGGTTTCCAGCACTTGAAACCCAGTTGGGAGGCAGTGGATCCTCGGCACAAACATTCTGGCTGCGGCAATGATGCATGGGAAGACTCGGTGCGGCTACATGGTTGGTTTCAAATGTAGGTGCTGAGTGGCTGTGCTTGTGGACCGGGCTATGTATGGGTTTCCAAGAAGGGTCCCTAGTAGCACAGTACTTCCTAGAGAGTCTCATTCAGGCCATCTCTTCACCTCTGAGGTTCTGCAGTAAGACAAAAGGCTGTTGCTTATCTCTGTGCTGAAATAGGAGTGGCGGGGCTGTGTCCCCAGCACCCTGGCCGCCTGGCTAGCTTATGCTCCGAAATAACAACACACGAACTGTATTATTTTAAACACTGCTTGGCCCATTTCTATCTAGCCTCTTCTAGGCTAATTCTCACATATTAATTTAGCCCATTTCTAATCATCTGTGTAGCACAGCTAGGCGCACTTACCGGGAAGATTCTAGCCTACGTCCATCCTGGGTCGGAGCTTCATCGTGTGTGTCTCAGAGAGCAGAGCTATCACATCTGGAGAGGGGAGCATGGCGTCTCTGAGCTCACTTCCTCTTCTTCCCAGCATTCTGTTCTGTTTACTCCTCCCACCAATGTTTTAACCTATGAGGCCAAGCAGTTTCTTTATTACTTAACCAATGACCTTCCTCCATCATCTCAGTACAAATGGTGTAGTGTCCTCTACAAAACGGGCCTCCGCAGAACCTGGGAGCCAGAACTAAGGATTAACCATTCTTTCTATTCCTGCCCACCTCTATTCATACAGGTAAGCCAAACATAACTGTGATATTTTCACCAGGTAGTCTTTTTCTGCTATGATGATGTATGTTCTCAAATTTTCCATGACCCCACACAGGAATAGCAATTTGGTTGAGAAAAACTACATTCCTTCAGGAGGTGAACTCTGTTCTCAACAAATTTTATACTGTAAGACTTTAAATACTCTGAGGTGTGTACTATACTATGCTCCTATTCAGCAATAAAAATGATAGTGCTCTCACGGAATTGAAAGGTAGCACTTCTTAAAACATACTTTAGTATACGTGCTTTCAAAAAGCATTTATTTATTTGGCTGTATGTGCATGAGTGTTTTGCCCACAGGCATGCAGGAGCAACATATGTGCCATGACTGTGGAAGGCACAGAAGCATGTTGCATCCCTAGAACTTGAGTTATAGATGGTTGTAAGCTGCCAGGTGGGGCTGGAACTGAACCAGAATCCTCTGTAAGAGCAGTGAGTGTTCTTTAACCATCGAGCCATCTCTCCAGTCCTGTTCACAAGCTTTTAACACTGCCTCCTGCACTGTGGTACAGATAATAAACCCAGTCTCAGAAATCACCCTGTACTCATTAGATATCAGCTGAACTATTATAAGCACCATCATTAAATGTGTGTTTGCATGCTTTATTATGTTTATTAGAGTATGGTCACCATAAGCATTCATGGGAACAACCTTTCTAAAAGGTATGTGAGGTGCATTCTAAAAACAAGACAGATAATCCCTCATTATTTCATTATATGCCTTAGTGTGGCTACCTCATCCACTCTCTGAAATAACACCATCCCAACAGTCAAGAGTCAGACTTATAGAGAGATCACATCTTACAAAATTCCTAACATACAGGATCATCCCTGAAATAACACTGTTTACCACTTAGTTTTCTATCTTAGCTACTTCTCTGTTGCCACGATAAGACATCGCCATAAAAGCCGCTTAGGTGGGAAAGGCTGTGTGTTGACTTACGGACCCGTAGGTGATACAGCTCCTTATGGAGGAAACAGCATGGCAGCAGGAGCCCGAGGCTGGGCCATGTGTTGCAGCCATAGCCCGAGGCAGCAGGCGACAACAACAAGTGGGGCCAGGCTATACAACCCCACTTTGGTGACAATGAAGACTTGGACAACACAAATTAAAATGTATCCTTTATTAAGCAGATGTTGAGTCAGGTTTTCTATTTGGTGGGGGCATCTGGCAGTTTAAGACGGGGTCACTGCCTAGTCCAGTTTGGCCTGGAGCTCGCTGTCTATCAAAGGTTGACTTCAAACTGATGATAGCCCTCTTGCTGAAGTCTCCCACACCCAGGCACACACACCTTCCAAAGTGCTTGTAGATATGGTTCTCGAAAACCTTCATAACGTATGATACAAAATGTTCACAGAGGGGTCCCAGTTCATCATACCATTCAGTTCACTGGGGAAAAGGGGGTTGAATGTATCCCAAGATTCACAATCTGGGAAGTGAGGAAGGAAATGGTTTAGTTGGTAAAGCACTTGCCACAAGCATGAGGAGCAGAGTTTGTATTCCTAGCACCCCTGTAAGCATTGTGTGGGCTCAGCCGTCCACCTATAATTCTAGCCTCTGGGGAGGTGGAGAGGGGACATCGCTGGAATAAACCCATCATGGAAACCTGGGTTCAGTGAGAGACCCTGACTCATTATAAAACATGAACAGAGATGAAAGCCACCTGACATTAGCCTAAAGCCTACACATGCGTGTGTGTGTATGCGGAAGTATGTGCATTAGACACAAGTGCCCACACATTCACACACATCTCTCTCTCTCTCTCTCTCTCTCTCTCTCTCTCTCTCTCTCTCTCTCTCTCTCTCTCACACACACACACACACACACACACACACACACACACGGTTCTGATGCCTATTTCGAGAGCTTCTTCTCTGCTTCAGCTTACAGACTTACATGTACTGCTCAGAAAGCTCTGCCAGGCCATGTCCAGGGTGGCGTGTCCTATTCACTGGAGATGCAGGGAACCTTGCCAGGCTTCAGGTTTCCAACAGCTACATACACTTGGCTTCCAAGAAGCTGATGCAAGCGCTCATGAGTCCTGAGATGGCACCATGAAATGGGGCATGTGTATCAAGTTCTCACCTTGGCCAAGGGCTTGCTTTGTAAAAACACTCCTGAACGCCCCGTTGAAGAATCACGTTTGTAAGCAGGTGTCCTGAGGTTCTCTGAATATAGCTTCTGCAGGATCCACAGGCTGTTGTTTGTTTTTGAGACAAGGTTTTGCTATCTTGGTTGTCCTGGAACTTGACATGTAGACCAAGCTGGCCTCTGCCTCCTGGAATTAAAGAACTGCACCACCATGTTTAGAATTTTTTTTAATGATTTTATTTTTGAGATTATAGTATAATTACATCTTTCCCCCTCTTCCCATTCCTCCCAGGGTTACTGAAGTCATGGACCTTGTAGGAGAACTTAAAACTGTTCATTTACTGAACCAACATAATCCTTAATTATATTCTGTTTATCAATATACCCACAGATAGGTGTAGTTTTCACCCTTCATCAAGGAACTTCTCCTAGCGACATTACAGAAAACCATAATTCACCAAAAGGGGAGATGTGGATTCAAATCCCAGCTGATAAATCTACAATGCAATTATCGCACCTAAGACTCAGATTGGTGTAGAAGAGAGATCGAAAGGTTTGTAAGAGCCAAAAGAAGAGGAAGTTCGCTGTGAGACTGTGTCTCCTTGAAGAGTGAGAGAAGCTTTGCCCACGAAGTCTCACCAATATGACCTGTGGCACAGAAACCCCAACTAACATGGAAAGGAGAAGGCTTAGGAGACCTCAATCCCAGAACTACAGGCAACCAAGGATGCTGAGCGCAGGGTATACATGTTGGGAAGTGTGTGCTTCTATGGAAGGCTTTCTTCTGGGCATGGAGTCGCTGTTCCATGTCTGTACATAGCCCCAGACCCCCACAGGACATGCTCCTTCAGTATTCCCTCAAGATGAGGGACGGGCTCATGACCTCCCTCCTTTGCCCCAGAAGCTGCACACAGTTAATAGTTACTGGAGAAGAAGTCATATTCCTCACTGCCATAGCCACTAGTATGTTGTTTCCCGGAGACACAAACTGCACTGAATATTGAACTCTCTAGTGGATTCCTTCATCTTGCTTTCCACCGTCTTCTTAGCGTGGTGCATACAGAGGCGGCACATGGCGATGTCTAAGGACATCAATTAGAGTGGGTTTTGTAAAGATGGCATTTGCACTGTTTCTCCCCCTTCTTCTAGTTAATTAGGCACTTTCCCAAACTTGCTAAAACTTAATTGTCGTGATATTTGCATCAGTTCTGGCATTCCGCATGTGAGCCCCGAGAAAGCAGTTTCTAGGGAGCATTTGGAACAATGGATCAAAGTCTGCTCCTGAAAAATAGCATACTGAACTGTTTTCCTTGTTAATTAAATACTTTACCAAACTGATACCTTCCTAATGAAGTCTTTCTTTGTAGTGGTTCCCAGTGGCTTCTGGGGATCTCTTGGGGATATAAAAGAAGACATACCTCTAAGAGATCCATTCCACACTGTTTCTTTTGTAAACTGGAAGGTAACGAACTGGGAACTCTCTGCAAAACAATGTCTGTGGTCTGGTGACCCTGAATACTCAGGATCATAAGTGTCTTCTTTGGTGGATTTGACAGCAGTTTGTGAAACCGTGGGCATCTCCACTAGAAGCTTGAGCTCAAGTGAGATGACTCGACACCTCTGGGCCTCCACTCCTTCAGCTGTAAAACGCCTTTGATTAAGTACAGCTTTAAAGGATTATACACACAGTTAAAGTGGCTTACCATATGGCCGGAGTTAGCATTCCTTTCTTTTTGCTCGCAAGAATAAATACAAACTTCTAAAGGAAACAGAAAATGCAGGCACTGTGGGCGAGTAACGTAGGACTTATTCCGTTGAAATGTGTCTGCCTTCCATTTGGAGCACTGGTGTCACTGGGCTTAGGCACCCTTCCTTGTTCTCGGAATGTCACAACAGCTTCTGGGCTTCAGCGGTGTGCATGTTCTCTCAATGCATTGCTCCGTTCTGTCACCGAACTCCCGGGGAAAGCTACTAAAGCACATGCCATTTTCCTTAGCACCCAATGGAAATGAACATAAAATGAACATAGGTTCTTCTCGGCTTACAGGATGTCAAATCCCCTTGCCATACTCAAGGCTCTTTAACCTGTCCTCAAGGCATCCGTCTGCCCCCATTTTCAGATACCTTCTATGATGTGCCGAAGGATCCTTTCCTCTGTTTATGCTTATCCATTTTCAAGGCTTTAAGCATCCTTATCTTCTCTACAAGATGAAAACGAGCCTATTCTTTTTTTAAAATTTATTTATTTATTAAAGATTTCTGCCTCCTTCCCGCCACTGCCTCCCATTCCCCCCCTCCCCCAGTCAAGTCCCCCTCTCTCATCAGCCCAAAGAGCAATCAGGGTTCCCTGCCCTGTGGGAAGTCCAAGGACCACCCACCTCCTTCCAGGTCTAGTAAGGTGAGCATCCAAACTGCCTAGGCTCCCACAAAGCCACTACGTGCAGTAGGATCAAAAACCCATTGCCATTGTTCTTGAGTTCTCAGTAGTCCTCATTGTCAGCTATGTTCAGCGAGTCCGCTTTTATCCCATGCTTTTTCAGATCCGGGCCAGCTGGCCTTGGTGAGTTCCCGATAGAACATCCCCATTGTCTCAGTGTGTGGGTACACCCCTCGCGGTCCTGAGTTCCTTGCTCATGCTCTCTCTCCTTCTGCTCCTGATTTGGACCTTGAGATTTCAGTCCGGTGCTCCAATATGGGTCTCTGTCTCTGTCTCCTTTCATCGCCTGATGAAGGTTAATATCCAGGAGGATGCCTATATGTACGAACCTATTCTTCAAGGCTAGATACAACACTAGGTCCTGTGTATAAAGTCCTTAAAAATGAAATCACATACATACAAGTAACAGTATATGGACTGAGCAGATTGAGTCTATATACTTAGGACTATATCATTTTAGAAAAGAGCCCGGGATCATGAATTTGAAAGGAAGCAGCAGGTGGGGGTTGGATACATGGAAAGGGCCGGCATTAGGGAAAAAAGGGGGGGGGGACATGACATAATTAACTATAGTATACTTTAAAAAAAAAGAATTGTCTTCTCCAGATCTGTGAAGAATTTTGATGGGATTTTGATGGGGATTGCATTGAATCTATAGATTGCTTTTGGTAGAATTGCCATTTTTACTATGTTGATCCTCCCAATTCAAGAGCAAGGGAGATGCAATAATCAACTTTATATGGAAAAACAAAAAACCCAGGATAGCCAAAACAATCTCATACAATAAAGGATCGTCTGGAGGCATTACCATCTCTGACTTCAAACTCTATTACAGAGCTACAGTATTGAAAACAGCTTGGTATTGGCATAAAAACAGAGAAGTCGACCAATGGAATCGAATAGAAGACCCGGACTTTAACCCACAAACCTATGAACACCTGATTTTCGATAAAGGAGCTAAAAGTATACAATGGAAAAAAAGAGAGCATCTTCAACAAATTGTGCTGGCAAAACTGGATGTCAATCTGTAGAAGAATGAAAATAGATCCATATCTATCACCATGCACAAAACTCAAGTCCAAATGGATTAAAGACCTCAATATCAGTCCAAACACACTGAACCTGATAGAAGAGAAAGTGGGAAGTACTCTACAACACATGGGCACAGGAGACCACTTCCTACGTATAACCCCAGCAGCACAGACATTAAGGGCATCATTGAATAAATGGGACTGAGAAGCTTCTGTAAAGCAAAGGACACTGTCACTAAGACAAAAAGGCAACCCACTGACTGGGAGAAGAACTTCACCAACCCCACAACAGACAAAGGTCTGATCTCCAAAATATATAAAGAACTCAAGAAACTAGACCGTAAAAGGCTAATCAACCCAATTATAAAATGGGGCAATGAGTTGAACAGAAGAAGTTCAAATGGCCAAAAGACACTTAAGGTCATGCTCAACTTCCTTAGCGATCAGGAAAATGCAAATCAAGACAACTTTAAGATACTATCTTATACCTGTCAGAATGGTTAAAATCAACAACACCAATGATAGCCTTTGCTGGAGAGCCTGTGGAGAAAGGCGTACACTCACCCATTGCTGGTGGGAATGCAAACTTGTGCAACCACTTTGGAAGGCAGTATGGCGGTTTCTCAGGAAATTCGGGATCAACCTACCGCTGGACCCAGCAATACCACTCTTGGGAATATACCCAAGAGAGGCCTTATCATACAACAAAAGTATATGCTCAACTATATTCATAGCAGCATTGTTTGTAATAGCCAGAACCTGGAAACAACCTAGATGCCCTTCAATGGAAGAATGGATGAACAAAGTATGGAATATATACATATTAGAGTACTACTCAGCAGTAAAAAACAATGACTTCTTGAATTTTGCATACAAATGGATGGAAATAGAAAACACTATCCTGAGTGAGGTAAGCCAGACCCAAAAAGAGGAACATGGGATGTACTCACTCATATTTGGTTTCTAGCCATAAATAAAGGACTTTGAGCCTATAATTCGTGATCCTAGAGAAGCTAAATAAGAAGGAGAACCCAAAGCAAAACATATAGGCATCCTCCTGAATATTAACCTTCATCAGGCGATGAAAGGAGACAGAGACAGAGACCCATATTGGAGCACCGGACAGAAATCTCAAGGTCCAAATCAGGAGCAGAAAAAGAGAGAGCATGAGCAAGGAACTCAGGACCGCGAGGGGTGCACCCACACACTGAGGCAATGGGGATGTTCTATTGGGAACTCACCAAGGCCAGCTGGCCCGGATCTGAAAAAGCATGGGATAAAACCGGACTCGCTGAACATAGCTGACAATGAGGACTACTGAGAACTCAAGAACAATGGCAATGGGTTTTTGATCCTACTGCACGTAGTGGCTTTGTGGGAGCCTAGGCAGTTTGGATGCTCACCTTACTAGACCTGGAAGGAGGTGGGTGGTCCTTGGACTTCCCACAGGGCAGGGAACCCTGATTGCTCTTTGGGCTGATTGGGGGAGGGGGAGGGAAATGGGAAGCAGTGGCGGGGAGGAGGCAGAAATCTTTAATAAATAAATAAAAAAGAATTAAGAAAAAAATGCTTTCTCATTAACAGTCTGTCTCATCCCCCACACGCACAGATCTTCCGACCATGAAAACCCATGTTTACATACATAAAGTCTTCCATTTAATTTCCCACAAATATAGTATCCAAACCTAGGGTTGCTGGTTTTTTTAAAAAAAATTTTTAGCATCTTTTCCTTTCTTTTAATCCCATAAATTATCTTTTCATTTGTATTTTTATAGTTTTTTATTAGTTCTTTGGAAATGTTATCCAATGTATTTAGGTCATATCATTCCCCCAACTCCTACCAGAGCCATTACTTTACCCACTCAGTTTTAGGTCTTCTTTTTTGAAAAATGAGGTTCAATATCCCCTGGGGTGTGGTTGACCTACAGGGACCACATGGTTAAAGAAATCTGACTCTCCCTCTCCAGCAGCAGCCGGTTACCAGTGGCTACTCCGTTAGGGGTGAGGTTTCTGTTCTGGGATTTGGTCTGGCTTGAATTTGCACACCCATCGTCAGTGTTACATGAGTTCACACGCACAGCTGCCCTGTTTCCCTGCGGCCATCCACTGCCCCCGGCTCCTGCAATCCTTCTGCCCCCTCTTGTGCAATGATCCCTGAGCTGTGTGGAGAGGAGGAGGTGTGACATAGGTGTCCCCTTTAAGTCTGAGAAATCTATGGTCTCTTACTCCCTGACCCATGTCCATCTGTAGGACTCTGCTTTAGACACCATCTCTCTTTTTTACTAAATTTATTTATTTTTACTTTATGTACACTGGTGTTTTGCCCACATGTATGTCTGTGTGTAGGTGCCAGACCCCCTGAAACTGGAGTTACAAATAGCTGTGAGCCGCCATGTGGGTGCTGGGAATTGAACCTGGGTCTTCTGGAACAACAGCCAGTGCTCTTAACTTCTGAGCCTCTGAGTCATCTCTCCAGTCGCTGATTGTCATTTCCTGAAGAAAGAAGCTGAGAAGAGTGAAGGCTGAGAGATGCATTAATCCATGGTATAATGATGTCATTGGGCACTGGTTAACACTGTGGTGGTTTAGCAGAGTAGTTATCCCCTTGGACCTGGGCCCTGTTTAGCCCCCATGGTCCTTTCCTCATTTCCTCACCTCTGCCTATTCCAAATGAAACACATATTTGAAGAACCAAGGCTAACATGTGCAGATGAGATAAAAACATGACTTTTGCCTTAACTTCTGTGTATATGTGTGTATCCGTGGGAGTATATGCCACATGTGTAAGTATCAAATGCCCTACAGCTGAAGTGACAGGCAGCAGTGAGCGGCCTCGTGTGGGTGCTGGGAACCAAACTCAGACCCTCTGGAAAAGCAGCGAGTACTCTTGACCACAGCCGTCCCTCTGGTCCCTAGCTCCTTCCAGGTTGTTTTCTGTCTTTAGGCTGGTGGAATTTTGAAACAGTGATGTTTGGCCTCTGTTTCTCATATCCAGTGTGTGGTTACTTGCATACACCCTCTTTAAGGTTTAATTTTAGGCTGTCAACTTTTGGAAGAAGTGCTATTGCCCCTTCCCTCTGTTGGTATCATATCTAATGTACACTTCCATGCATATTTTGAGATCAAGACCTGCTTTATGATTTACTCTCAAATTCCTTATTAAAGGGATGTATTTATACTTAATTTGTTATTTTCAGTTACAGTTTACATGAATAAATTGAGAATAGGAGTATCATTGAAAAAAAAATGGTGGCAAGTTGTCCCAAACTTCCTGTTCAGTTCTGTGATACTCACCTATGGTGAATGCTAAAACGGACATGAGTGTATGCACTAAAAAGTGAATCTCAGTTACTCTACGGTCTTGATGGAGAGATGACTCTCTGGTTAGGAGTGCTTGTTGTGCAATCATGAGGACTTGAATTCAGAGTCACACAGTCATGTAACAAGCTGAGTGTGGGCTTATATGCATCTATAGTACCAGGGCTGTGTGTGGCAGAGACAGGAAGAACATTTGGGATTGATGGCAGCCAGCATAGGAAAAAAAAGATGAGTTCCAGGGTAAGGGGGCGATGATTTTGCCTCAAAGGATAAGGCAAGAAAGGATAGAGGAGGGCACCTGATACTCTCCTCTTACCCAGAAGACATGTGCTCAGGTATGGACACACACAAACACACACACACGGACAGTGCACCACACATATAAATTTAGAAAATATTCCTAAAATCAGTAATATAGGCTCTTGTCTTTCTGTTTAATATGATGTGTAAGGGCTATTACCCATTAATCTTTTGTAGTGTCAGAAATTCAGTGAGGAAGTAGATGTTAAGTTTAACGAGATATAGTAAATAGAATTACATTTTGAATAAGCATATTTTTAATTTGATGAAACATATAGGATTAGCACCTAAATGACAGTTACATAAATCTGACTAAATATTAGTAAATATAAATATTCTATCCAGAAAGCAGGATATAGTAAAAGAAATATAGTGTAAGCTGGGTATGGAGGCTCCTAACAGCCGTGTCAACCTAGAGGAGGCAGGAGAACCACAAGTCTGAGGCTAGCTAACCTAGGGGGGCAAAGAAAGGTTCAGGCTAAAAAACAAACAGCAGAAAAAGCAAGGGAAACAAAACCACAGAATAACAACTCCTCAAAACAAGACACCATGGTGTATTCATGTACAACAATTACTATATTTATTCATGGCAGTGAAAGGAACATTAGCATTACGTTTTACTTTATTTTTGATACATAGATTTATATATATTAGTTGTATAATGTATGTACTTTTGTTATTGATTCAGGAAATTATGGGCAGTTCTGTCAGAATTATCATGTTACCAGGGATGTCAAGGTTCCTGGCTGGGACTCTTAGTCTCATTAATAAAAGAATTTAAGAATGGACCCAGAAGGATGCTGAAGGACAGACAATTTTGTCTGAGTTGAGGAGAAAAACTCTGAGGAAGGCAAGGCTGAAACTTCTGCTACTCTCCAGCAGAGGAAGATGGAGACAGAGAGAAGAAAAAACCATCCACTCAGTTAAGACAGCATGACCCAGCCGGGCGGTGGTGGCACACGCCTTTAATCCCAGCACTTGGGAGGCAGAGGCAGGTGGATCTCTGTGAGTTCAAGGCCAGCCTGGTCTATAAGAGCTAGTTATAGGACAGGACCCAAAAAGCTATAGAGAAACCCTGTCTCGAAAAATCAAAAAAAAAAAAAATACCGCATGTCCCTTAGTTAGTCACATGTTGGAAAAGCAGCGTCACGCTGGGGAGAGAGTCATCTAGCAGGGATGTCTAAAGAGCTAGGGAAAGCCTGCTTTGAAAGAGATAGAAAAGGAGCAATCATGTTTTTTCAGCTAATTTGGGAAAAGAGGCAGACTCACAGTTCATGACTGGGGTGGTTCCTCTTCCCTCTTTAGCATGGCTTCCACCAGCCTAAGGAATGGTCCCCTAGCTAGTTGGTGGGCCCAAATAGATTAATTCTTTTAAGTTTGTGTAGTTTGGAATATCAGGTCTTCTCTCAAGCCAGAGAAATAATATCTCTAAAGAGCTTCCACAGAGCCCTGACTGAGGCTACATCATGACATTTCCATATGCTTTGCTAGTGTTTATTCACTTAGTACCCCCCCCCCTTTTTTGGTTTTTTCAAGACAGGGTTTCTCTGTGGTTTTGGAGCCTGTCCTGGAACTAGCTCTTGTAGACCAGGCTGGTCTCAAACTCACAGAGATCCGCCTGCCTCTGCCTCCCGAGTGCTGGGATTAAAGGCGTGCGCCACCACCGCCCGGCTTAGTACCCATTTTTATGTGCCTTCCTGTTCATCATTCTTTCCCTCCCACACCTACACTAGACCTCTTTCCACTGTCTTCTTCTTATTTAGCAGAGTTTCATAGTTAATCTTTTGTGATGTTTCCAGGGTGTCCAGGAAGTCTACAGCAGCCTGTGACTCTCAGTTCTGGTTTCTCCTTATACTGTAGAGTCAGTAATTGTCGTGATTTGAAAGAAAATGACCCCCAAAGGGAGTGGCATTATTGGGAGATGTGGCCTCGTTGGAGGAAGTGTGTCACTGTGTGGACTGGTTTTGAGGTCTCGTTCCTCAAGCTTCCCTCAGTGTGACAGTCAGTTGACTTCCTGTTACCTGAAAGATGTAAGACTATCAGTTCCTCCAGTACCGTGTCTGCCTGCATGCTGCCATGCTCCCCATTATGAAAATAATGGACTGAACCTCTGAAATTGAAAGCAAGCACCCTCAAGTAAATGTTTTTCTTTATAAGAGATGCCATGTCATGCTGTCTCTTCACAGCAACAAAAACCCAATCTAAGACAATAATTAGTAACGATAATTTTAAAGACTTTTAAAATATCATCTGATTATGTCGGAAATAATTCAATGATTATCTACGTCCTTCCTAAGTGATACATTCATCCTCTGTCAACCGAAGAGCATTCTGTAAGACATCCTGGGCAGTCTACCCAATAGACAACTGAATGAGGTTTCTTAAATATCACTTAAAAATTTAGTTGTACAAATGGTTTCCTATATAATCTTTATCACATTGATGACAAAAGAAAAGACATTGTAAACTGTAGCAATTTGTTTATCCAATTCACTTATTTTGCTTTACTTCTGTAACTATTTACAAGACCGGCATTCCTGTTGTCCTACCTTTCAATTCAAGAAAAGGATCCAAGACAAAGGATTCAAACCCTTTCACAGACTAGGGCAGCGAGCATGTCTGCTTCTGGCTTAGACAGTCCTTTCATGGAAATCAGGATATAAACCGGGTAAAAATGTAAATTTCTTATTTGTTTACTTGTTTTTATTTTGGTTTGTTAGATTAAAAGGAGCAGAGTATTGTTGAAGTAATGATAAAATAGGGCAAAGATATTGTTCTTTTAGGATATTTCTGCTTTAGGGTATATGGGAAGTGTCATGGGCTTTATTAAAAGTGATGAAGAACATCTTTAAATCTTTACATCCCCCTATGTACATCCTGTATCTATTATCCACAGAGCTAGAACTAAGTTAACACTGTTTATTTGGTGTTTATAAACCTAAAGCCTGCAGAACTTTGGCCACATAATCATAATATATTCCTAGTACTGCACATCATTACTGCTAACCAAGACAATTGAATGAGAAATGAAACTGCCAGAAAAATAATGCTCACCATGGGGAAAACGGCATTTCTCCATCAAAATCTTTAACAATTTTACTGCTATCATCAAAACAACCACCCAGTGTCTCATTATCTTCTTCCTGGTGTTAAATGGGTTGAAAAATATAACTTTTCTTTTTAAATGTGCAATTACAAAAATGGTCACAGTAGAAGAAAGTCATTACACGTGTGTCCTTGAATGACGTCTGAGTCCATCTGAGTCTGGGCTGCTGCTGGAACGAACCTGTGTAGCTAACTGACTCTGGGCTTCCTCTGTCTCCTTGGCAGAAATAGTGTCCGGATTGTTTGTCCAGAACCAGGATGGCAATGTTCTTAAATAAAATTGTCCCTAAATTTCCTTTCACATTCTGACAGCATGATTGAATAAATGTTGCCTGCTGAAACTGGCTTCGAAGATAAGTATTTCATGACAGATAATATATTTCATATGCAAATGCTTTGGCCTCTTTTTATATTGAAAACAAGGAAGAAAATATTTGTGATCTGTTTCATTTAGAATGTACTATCAAGTTAGATGTGTATGGTCCTGAAATTAAGCAGCTGTTTTGCGGCATCATACTATGAAAACGGCACATTTTGTACTGAAGACAATTTATTGATAGTATGCTGATAGCAGGTACAAAAAGAAAAAAATGATTAACTGCATATGAATTCTTCAAGTCAAATTTAGAATCATAATATACAATCATGTGCATATGCATACATCAATATATGCACCTGGACTGAGACTTTTAGTTTATTTTGGTTTTGATTGACAATTTTGCTTCCAAATTTTCACCTCAACTTCCCCATCCAATTGCAATATTAAATCTTTATGCTTTTTATAACAATCATCCTTGAGTTTCCTGAAACATTAGAAAGTTATAAATTACTTTTTATCTTATTTGAAATACTTGTGTGCTTTTAAATTTTTGTTTAATTATACACATGTATGAGATGATATGTGATAATTTTATATATATGCAATACATGTACAATGTGTATAATTATCAATTCAAGGCAGTTAGCATGTTCATTTACTTAAACATCTGTGGTTTTTCAGATTAAAACATATACACACATAATGGGATAGAGGTGTGGTATTGCAATACATAGGTAATATAGTGATTAAATCAGAGAATTATCAATTTAAAGTATTTTTACTTTATTTTAATTTATGTACTTTGTGTGTGTGTGTGTGTGTGTGTGTGTGTGTGTGTGAGAGAGAGAGAGAGAGAGAGACAGAGACAGAGACAGAGACAGAGAGAGGAGGAGAGGGGATCTGGGGTCTGTGTATATGAGCACTAGTGTGCAGGTGCCTATAGGGGCCAGAAGAGGGCACTGGATCTCTTAAAGCTGGAGTTATAGTTGGTTAGAATCTACATGGTGAGGAGTCCAGGAATTGAACTCACATCCTGCTGAAGAGCAGCAAGCATTCTTTAAACTCCGAGTCATCTCTCCATCCCATAAACACTTCAGATTTCTTTATCTTAAATAAGTCTGAAAACCCAGCAGTGCTATGTTATGCATAACCTAAATTAGTTGAATTAGAAACATCAAGCCTTCGATAGAGAGAACTGGCAATGAGGAAGATGAAGGTCACGGCCCCAAAGGAGGAGAGGGCAACCTCATATTCGTGATGGAAGGTGGATGGAGGGAAGCGGAGAAATGAGTTGCCAGAGGTCAACAGCTGCAATGACAACCTTGTGTAGTGAAGGACAAGCTGGGGGAGAAGAAAGTGTGGCAAAGTGCGGACATGGAGCTTAAATGACAGGGAAGCAAACAGTTTCACAGGGCTTCTTTTGAGTCACGTTCTAGGAAGCAGAGACAGTTAATTCCTTGTTTGGAAGCTGCGTTTACTCACTCTTTTCTAACTGACATGCTTTTATCCCAAAATTGTGAGTGATTTAGTACTCTTGTTTTTCTGTTCCGCAGGTATCTAAGAGGGAAAACATCACATTCTTGGTAGTCCAGCTGATGTTATCGGGCAAGTTGAGAAATTAAAGGACAATTTCATGACCTGAGAATAAAGACGTTTACCGTGGGAGAGAGCCCAGTGTCAGTGAGAACTCCCAAACAAAACAGAAACAACCGCATGTACATCAGCCTACTAAAAGGGGTCTGGGTACAAAAAGAAGTGTGTGTGTGTATCCCTGTGTATGTATGTTGTGTGTGTATTCTTTTTTTTATAGTGCCATGGATGCCCTGTAGCCAATCCGTTGATGCCAACACATATAAATTATTCACAAGGATACCAGAGACTAACCGGGGCAAATCTCGCTAGTCCAGAGCACGGACCTGTTCTCTTGAATCCTGAGAACAAAGGGAAGTGCACGCACAGTGGAATAGCTGCGCTGCTCTAGGCTCTGTTTCAGGATCCTATCTACTCATACCTCATCTCGACAAGCAGGGCACATATGAACATCTGCTTCTATGCTCTCCTTGGTTCGCCTCAAACACAACCTGCTGTTGTGACTGCACCTGCAAAAGGCATAAAAACTCACAGGAAAATAAAACAAATATTTGGTGTGCTGCAGCTGGAAGAGCAAGAGAAACTAGAGCAGATAAGGCTGAATTAAAAATATGTAATAAACAATAATTTAAGATGAGTATTTTCAATTTTCATTATCTATGAAGAGATAAGGAGAATATTGGAGCAGGAAGCAGGCAAAGAAGTCATAAAATATAAATGGGAAATTATTTTTGAAAAGCAGCAATTGAGATAAAGAACTGAGCAGACGGGCTGAGGCTTAGAATGAAAACCAGTGAGGGGTGAGTTACTGGTTTGCAGCATTTGGTGGGGTAGTTCTGCCAGATGCTACACAGATAATGTCCCATGTAGTCTCAGGGAATCGTACAAGTTCAGAAAAACATCCTGACATGGTTCAAGCTTCTGTGTCTTATGTGAGCATGAACAGAAAGTGAAGTCTAACACAGAATTGCAAACGATCTGGATAGGCATACAGGGGTTGCTCCAACACAAAGCCAGTCTGCCAAGACTGAGAGAGACTTGGTTATGTGGGCCTAAGAGTAGCTCAGGTTGTGAAGACTGGTAATGCACTTCTCTTTTAAATAGTCGATCTTGCCTTTTTGCCTACATTCATAAAATCATATTACTTACCGATTTTAATTTATACATGTGTCTTACAGTACATTTAAAACATACTTTAAAGTTTTTATTATTTGTCAATTTGTGTGTGTGTGTGTGTGTGTGTGTGTGTGTGTGTGAGAGAGAGAGAGAGAGAGAGAGAGAGAGAGAGAGAGAGAGAGAGAGAGAGAGAGAGAGAATATACAGGTATCTGTGAATACCAGAAGAGGGCGTTAGGGCTCCTCTACCGAGAATTACAGACCACTGTGAGATGCCTGAAATTGGTGTTGAGAACAGAACTTGGATCCCTCTATAACAGTGGATCCCTCAACCTTCTTAACTCTTTCACTTTTTAATACAGTTCCTCATGTTGTGGTGACTCCTCAATCATGAAATTATTTTGTTGGTACTTTACAACTGTATTTTTCTACTGTTATGAATTGAAATGTAAATGTCTGATATGCAACCCCTCCAAGGGTCACAAATTACGAGCTGAGAACCATTGCTCTATAAGAACAATATAAACTAATCCGCAAGCCGTCTCTCTAGTTGCCTGCATTAGAGTTTTCTCTGGTCTCCCTACAGTATAAGATGGTGTGCTAGGTGAAGTGTGTATTTGCGGCATAGCCTATCCAACAAGAAACATTTTACTAATGACTTTATAACAAGAATATATGTATATTTGAGAGGTTTGATTCGGAGAGTTTTTAATGAAACCTCACAATCAACACACTGCTTCCAATGCAGAATATTTTATTATCTCAGAGAGGTTTTTCATGTTTCCCCTAAAGAAAATTCACCTGTTTTGGAGAAAACTGACTGATTCCTATTATCTTAAATTCCTTTTCTTGCTCTCTGTATGGTAACATTTCTTTATTTGTTTGTTAAACTCATCAGCATTTTGTGTTATTATTAATTGCTGTGTGGTATTTCATTCTATGAATGTTTGACAGTTTGTTTATCCAAATAAACTTTGATGAGCATTTAGGTTCTTTGACAGTAACTTTTTTCTTTGTAACTAAAACAAATATCTGAAATACAAACCTTTGCTGAGATGGATCAGTTAGTAAAGACCCTTTTCCGTGAGCTTGACAGTCTGAGCTCTATCCTCAGCACCCAGTGTACCCATTTCACTTCCTTATGCATACAATAAATAAAAAGTAAATGAAGTGATAATGCATGATAGTTTTATTTTATAGAATATTTTGTAAATACCTAAAGAAAAATGATGATGTAAGGAAAATCTGAGCACAATAATAATTGGTAAAAGGAATTTGAACTATGTCAGAAATAATAGAAATTAAATGAAGCATCTTAGAGATAATTCTTTGAAACCCACTTCATATACAGCCAGATCACCTTAAATCTACACAAGAATCTGGCTACTGAGACAAAAAACAGATACTACCTCATGATTTCTAGAGTCATTTACATTATTACATATTGTCAAAATATACACACTTAATTCAATTGAATTACTGAACGTATTTGGTCAATCTGAAAAATATCTATTAACTGACAAGTGTAACTGTGATTCTTATGTGTGATAGACTTGACAGCAATATAAATATTTCATTAATGTTCTTTTTCTTCCTCAGGGATTGTAGGTTCATGAAAGGGGAGGGAGCTGAAGGAGGCAACAGGATTCTAACAACTGTGGATGGAGACAGCCCTCTGGGAGATGACTTTAATAAGACAACTCAACTTTATTCTAAAGTAGAATAACTTTACAGGATTGGGGAGCCTGAGGACAAACTCTAAGATTCATTAAACAACACAATCCCATCATAAGGCTTAGTATGAGGCAGTAGGTCCTATAGCAAAGCTCCTAGTTACCATATGGGCAACAGGTGGGAAGCTTCTAGCAGGGAACTGTGCCACGAGTCATACTAGAGACAGATCAGACATCTGGGTTTAGAGACAGCTTTCAGATAGGGTCAGTCCTCCAGGACTAGAGACCTTCTCCAGATATGGGCAGGTAAAGGGCAGGAAGTCTCACTGGAGAGAGAATACCTCATGTTACTGTGCTTGGAGAGAGCTGTCAGGCCATGATAGACTGCAAACTGTGTCCAGCAGGGTCTCCAAACGTATTAGAGTATATATTAGTTAAGTGGCATAAAGAATGATATGCTAAAACTCTACCATTGTGTCGGAGGCCAGCTTTGACAAACATACCACTTACCAGGGTAGGGGTATGGGGCTTAGAAAAATAGTAAAGAGAACAAAGATGTGAGTGAAAATAATAAAGCAAAAACATAGAATAGTATTGGGAGGGAGCTCTAGTGAATACTGAAATCGCCCACATTTAATTTATAATTGCTTTTATATCCCAATACAACCGGGGGGGGGGAGAATACAAAAGACTCCTTTAACATGATATAAGGAAATGAACACACCCGTTGAAGATTGCAGGCTACATTCATAGTTGAACACTCTGTTACTAGAGCAAAACAAGTCCTTCTTACACTAGACCAAAACATTTCATAGGCAAACAACCCCCTAGGTGGAATCCATTGTTATCTCCTAAGGGAAGTGGAACTTAGTAGGATCATTAAACTTTTGTTTGGGGTAAAAATATATCTACTTCTCTATTCCTGAAATACAAGGTCTGGATATTAGTCACGCCTGTTGACAATAACCTTGAGAGAACAGAACTCTCTGATCCAGGTGGGACCTTTGTTTGAGGTAGAAACAGACAATAACCTTGAAGGAACAGAGATTTTAGTCAAGGTGGAAATAGGCTCACATTTTTGGGCCTCCACAATTCCTCCCTTTTTATTAATTTTAATAAAGCCTGTGCTTCTGCAACAGGACAGATGATTGTGTCTGCGTTAGGTAAACACTTTTCCGTTTTCCAAACTTACCCATCTTCGGTACATGCATTCCAATCATGCATGCCCATGTCTTAGGCACCTGGGGTAGAGGGTAAGGATCATACCCATCTCTGACTGCTGACCTTTGTAAGCAAAGGGCTAAGGGAGAAAGCACCTCTGGGCTCTGTGTCTTTGAGCCAACATTTTGTCAAGAGAATTTATCAAAAACTAGATAATCATGAACAAGAAGATAATAATAATGTGCTACACATACTTCTATGGCTACAGTTTTGGTCAAGGTGGAAATAGGCTCGCATTTTTGGGCTTCCACACCTTGTCTTTTCAATGTATTAGAATCTAGATACTATGACTATTGAGAACTTAAGGTGATACTAATTCAAATATCAATGGGCTTTTAAAATTCAGCATAAGAGTTGGGCATGGCTCATGTCTGTAGTTCTTGTACTTGGAGTCTGTCAGCACCAAGTTAAATGCCAACCTGGGCTACACAGATAAGATCTTGTCACAAACAAATTATATAAGCATACAAAGAACTACACAGTAGATTTTAAAAGCTTAGGATCAGTAAAAAATTACCAACTATATTGGTAAATGTTTTACTTTGGTTTACTGTTATATAAATGTAAGCCAATTGTACATGTTTGCCCTAAATTTAAAAAATCTGAATGCTAGTGAATTCTAAATTATATGTATATCTTGCATTATGTTTTCTTTATTACCTATCCTTACTCTACGGAAAATTCTATGATAGATATTCAGAGTAAGAAGATTTATGCTATATTGTATAATTCTAATAAAATCAATTTTGGCAAGCAGCTAGGATTTTTAAATGTGTCAAACCTTACTAAACATTGATCGAATGAAAATCAAGAGACATCCTACAGTGATACATGTAGCAAGCTCAATTCTTCTTGATTTAGGACATAATTTTCTCTGTTTTTGAACTTTCTTTTATGATGCAGTTCATATCCTCATAGATAATCTTAAGAGACACAGCAGAAATTGTTGTACAAGTCATCCACATGGCCAGTGCATTTTATTTTTAATGAGAAGTGGAGGCAATTGTATTACTAGCTACTGGCACAGGGAAAATGCAGTATTGTTGGTATTGTCAATCATTTATAACAGCGATAAGTGGAAAAGAAGCAAAATGGGACTTATTTATTTGTTTTAAGTGTATGTGTGTTTGCCTCCATGTATGAGTGCGTACCACATGCATGCAGTACCTGTGGAGGTCAGAAGAAGGCACTGAAACCCCTGGGACTGGAGTTACTGGTTGGGATTAGCCATGCGGGTTCTGGGGCCTGGAAACTGAATCACAGTCCCCTGCAGGAGCAGCCAGTACTCTTAACCACGGATCTGACTTGAGTCTCCAGCCCTGCAAATCTTTGATAAGCATGTAAGGGGCAGAGCTGACCAACAAAGAGGTTAAAAATAATCACACAACAATTGGCACTGGGTTCACTGGTCACAACATTGGAACTTTTCTCCCATCATTCTCCACATTCAAGGAAAAATTATAAAACTCAGTTAAAAGAGGAGAATAGGCTTTTAAACAGAAATAATTCCTGGTATCTAAGCAGAAACATGTTATAACCTAGATGCTTTTTGGTGAAAAAATAGTATTAAATTTCCTCTAAATTCAAGATATTAATTGAAAAAAACATTTTCATGGAATTGCAACAAAGGGTTTTTCATGAAAATGTTAACGTGGAAAATACAACAAACCAGTAAGGCAAAATAAGATGGAAGAGGAATGGCCAATGCATAAAAAAGTCACTAGATATGGAAATATACATTTCCAGGGGAAATTTGGATATGTGTTTTGTGTCTCTAGAAATGGAAACACCAATTAAATTAATTACAAGAAATATTCTTCCTCCTGTCAGGAAAATAAACTTTAAGAAGTTGACAGATTTTGGGAAAATTATCACTACTGTCAGTACACACTATTTAAAGATGACCATGACCCATTAAGAAATCCATTAAAGCCGGACAGTGGTGGCGCACGCCTTTAATCCCAGCACTCGGGAGGCAGAGGTAGGCGGATCTCTGTGAGTTCGAGGCCAGCCTGGTCTACAAGAGCTAGTTCCAGGACAGGAACCAAAAAACTACAGAGAAACCCTGTCTCGAAAATCCAAAAAAAAAAAAAAAAAAAAAAAGAAGAAATCCATTAAAAACTTTATTTGTCACATTTTAATAGAGTAAAACTTCAAAATAAACTAAAAGTCTAATAACATGGATATGATTAATAAATGAGAAATCATATAATTGAATATTATAAAATAATTTTAAAGGTGAGATTTATCCTGGGCCACAACTCTGGCAGAAGCCCTCTGCTATACCAGAGGCTATGCTATACCTGGAACCCCAAGTAAGATCCAACCTACAGACTGCCAACACTTCCTCAGAGACTGTTCAGCTTTCTGTCCACAGTACCCCTTACCCTCATCACCATATCCCACCCCACAGCTCTGATAGAAGCCCTCTGCTCTACTGGAGGCCATGCCAGTTCCCAGAACCCCAGAACCTCAGAGGCAACACTGGTACCCAGAACTCCGGATGTCACACAGCCCACCTAAACCCCAGAGGAGGCACCCTACAAGACAAGAAGGCTTGCCAGTCACCAAAACCACTGACTATTCAGGCCAGAAAACCAAAGAGGAAATATAAACCGAGGAAAAAAACATCCATCCAACAAAGACATTCAGAAAATGGTACTTGAAGGGACTCTGGCAGGCCCAGGCATGGCAAACACGGCTCAGGCAGGCCTTTTCCTTCTCCCTGGTTCCCTCAGCCTTGTTAAAAACCATAAGCTTACATTCCTAAAGCTAGCCATCATGGTCTATTCCTTTATTTGGCTAATTCCTTTTCCTGAGGCTGATTACCAATGTCCAGGTATTGAAGTATTGAAATCCAACAATGGAAAGTCCCCTTTGGATCATATAGTTAACACACCCAATTAAAATTAAACACCTCACCCTAATAAGGGGTTTCCCATTTTACCTTTATAAACCACCATTTGCCTATGGGCCACGTAAGTCTCTGGAACAAACATCCCTTACCCATCTCCATTGCCCTTTTTATCCCTTTTCTTTGTTCCCTTCCCCTTCTCCCTCTTCTTCTATTTTCTGTCTTTGTCCCTTATCCCTACCCTCTGCCCTTCTCCTTTGTGTTGAGAACGTGATCTTAGGGGTCCTGAGTCAGCACTTTTTCTTTCATATAGTTCCGTGCCTTGTATTTAGGTTACAGAACCCCCACCACCAACAACCCAGTTCTCACACAGTCAGATCTCCTGATGCCTGATCTCCTCTTCCAACAGGGACATATTGGTAAGTTGCCCACCCTGGTTATCAGGAGACAGCCATCAAGTGTCCAGTGTCCCTGGTTTCTCCTGTGGGATTGGGTAGATTGTACCCCACCATGACCTTCATTGGTTACTGTGGACTCCCTTGGACAATCAGTAGGCACAGTCTACTTCAGTGAAGTGGCTAGACAGCTTAACAAAAAAAAGGAAGAAAGAAAGAAAGAAAGAAAGGAAGAAAGGAAGAAAGGAAGAAAGGAAGGAAGGAAGGAAAAAGAAAAGTCAGTAGTTTTCCTATATACAAATGTCAAATGAGCTCAGAAACAAACAGGA
Source organism: Microtus pennsylvanicus (assembly GCF_037038515.1). Taxonomy (NCBI): domain Eukaryota; kingdom Metazoa; phylum Chordata; class Mammalia; order Rodentia; family Cricetidae; genus Microtus; species Microtus pennsylvanicus. The sequence goes on along the minus strand of NC_134587.1, from coordinate 104,056,342 downwards.
AAATAACACTATTCACAATAAGCACAAATAATATGAAATATCCTGGGGGTAACTCTAACCAAGCAAATGAAAGACTTGTATAACAGTAAATTCAAGTCTTTGAAGAAAGAAAATTTAAAAAGTATCAGAAGATGGAAAGATCTCTCATGCTCAAATATTTGTGGGATTAACATAGTAAAAATTATCATCTCACAAGAAGCAATCTATAGATTCATGTAATCCCCATCAAAATTGCAGCACAATCCTTTCCAGATCTTGAAACAACAATAGCCACCTTCAAATGGAAAAACAAAAAAACAGGATAGCAAAAGCAATCCTGTACAATAAAGGGACTTCCAGAGATAGCACCATCCATGATTTCAAGCTGTACTACAGAGCTACAGTAATAAAAATGGCATGGTATTGGCATAGAACAGGAATGTTGATCAATAGGATCAAATCAAAGACCCAGACATAAATCCACATATTTATGGAATCCTGATATTTAATAAAGAAGCAAGAAATATACCAAGGATAAAAGAAAGCATCTTCAAAAATGGTGTTGTTCTAGTTGAATGTTGGCATGTAGGAGAATGCAAATAGATCCATATCTATCACCCTGCACAAGACTCAAGTCCAAGTGGATCAAACATCTCAATATAAAACCAGATACGCTGAACCTGATAGAAGAGCAGGTGGGGAACAGCCTTGAACACATTTGCGTAAAGAGACAACTTCCTGAACAGAGCACCAATAGGAGAAGCACTAAGGTAAAGTTAGTAAATGGAACCTGAAAGCTTCTGTAAGGCAAAAGACACAGACAATAGGATAAAGCTACAGAATGGGAAAAGATTTTTAGCAACTCTAAACTTGACAGGGTGCTAATATCCAAAATATATAAAGAACTCAACAAAGTAGATATCAACAAACCAAATAACCCATTTAAGAAAATGGAGAACAGATCTAAGCAGGGAATTCTCAACAAAAGAATCTCAAAGGGCAGAGAAATACTTAAAGAAATGCTCATCATCCTTTAACCATCAGCGAAATGCAAATCAGCATGAATGAGATTTCATCTTACACCTGTCAGAATGGCTAAGATCAAAATCACAAGTGTCAGCTCATACTGGAGAGGATGTGGGCAAGTGGAACACTTCTCCACTGCTGGTGGGAACGCAGATGATATGTACAGCCACTTGGAAAATCAGTGTGGCTGTTGAGGGGGTCCCTTCAGGTGTCATACACCAAAGCAGTGAGGCAAGGTAAGAGAGAAAACCCGGTGCAGAATGTTTTCATTAACCTGGATCAGACTTTGTGGAGTCCAATACCAGGCAGTATTGACAGCATATTTAAAACACACTGTAATTTGGGCAAAAGTTTCCAGACAAAAAATCAACCCCATCTGCCCAGTTCCAGGTATACAGGGACGTTTAAAATGTGCCTGCACAAAAACTCTTCTAAAACATACATGTGACCGTGAGGTTGGGTCCTCTATCTAAAGGGTCTAGAAGTTAGAGTGGTCTCTGATTGACACCACAGAGGTCAGCAGGCCAGAAAGTACACGTGACTTCTTCCCTAAGGATGTGTGATGGTCTAGGGAGGAAAGAGTCTGGAGAATGGTTATCTATCCCTTCAGATAACAAAGCGGTCACAAGTTTGTTAAGAACCTCGACTCTCAGCTTTCTGGATGGAAGGCAGGTATTTTATTTGTATCTCCTTCATTGATCTTGTTTGATCAGCACAGCTCAAGGAATTCTGCAGAAGAAGGGGAGGAAGGGTTGTAGGAACCAGGGGGGCCAAAATCCACAAAAACAACTAAGCCAGACCCATAGGAGCTCACAGAGACTGAAGGGACAATGATGGAGTCTGCCTGGCTCTGGCCTAGGTCCTTTGCCTATATAGTAGGTTGTGGATCTTGTTCTTGGGGACTCTTAGCAGTGGGAGTGGGGACTCTGACTGTTTTTGGGATCCCTTTCTTCCTACTGGGTGCTTCACCCAGCCTTTGCAAGGGGAGGTGCCTAGTCTTATTGCAACTTGATATTTTTGAGAGGCCTGCTCTTTTTTGAAAGGATACAAGAGGAGTGGATCTCAGGTAGAGAGGAGGTGGGAGGAGGCATTGGGAGAAGAGGTAGAAGGGAAAATGGCAGTTGCGATGTAACATATGTGGGAAAAATAAATGAAAAATAAATCTATTCAACACTTTATCACATTTTTGTGGAGTAAAACTTCAAAATAAACTAAAAGTCTAATAACATGGGTATGATCAATACAATGAGAAATAATACAATTGAATATAATACAGTAATTTTAAAAGGTGAGATGGGGACTAGGAAGATAGCTCAGTCAGTAAAATGCTTGCTATACAAGCGTCAGGAACAGGGCTTGAGTCCCCAGCAACAATGTAAAAATCTGGACACAGTGGCAGACGCGGGCCGTCTCAGAGGCAGACAGAGTCCCATGGCTTGCTGATCAGTCAGACCAGCTTCTTATGGCAAGTATACATGCATTATCTGAGTGTAACCAAATAGCATCTAGAGTGGGTACTGGGATTAAAAGACTTATTGTTCACGTTAGTTGTAAACGTTGTGGCTGGAGAGATGGCTCAGTGGTCAAGGGCACTTGTTGCTCTAGCAGGAGGCCCAGGTTCCATTCCTAGCATTTACGTGGCAGCTCATAAACACCCACCACTCTAGTGTCAGGGGATCTGACTCTGTCTTCCAGCCTCCATAAGCACCATACGCACATGGCACATACACATTCACACAAGCAAACAGACATGCATAAAATAAAAAGCAAGGTCTTTTAATATAAATCTTTAGGATGTAAATGTATCTGAAACAAGAAAACTTAACCTCAGACATTCAAAAACATGGTACTATTTTATTGCCATATTAAGTGGGTGAAGAAAATAAGAGTCCATTACCGATATCTTTCTTTGTTCATTCTAGTCTGAGTATTATCTCAAAGACCCGGCTACTGCTCTGCAGGAAATATTTGGCTAATAATGTGGTGTATTTTTTACTGCTCATTACTTTACTGTGCTTTTTAAAGTTTATCCCACTTAGAAAATAAATTTTCATTGCTACCACTTATCCCAGATAAATATCCATGAAACATAAAATTATTATATTCTTACTAAAGTATGCAGCACATTGTGTCTACCCGGGCATCTCTAAATGAAAAAAATTCACAAATAAAAATGTAACAGAACTGTTCTGTGCTGGTAGATACAAACTTGTGTGTTTGAAAATTAGCAGGCAATATTAGTAAAAGTAAGCACTGATAAACTCTACACAAAAATCGAGTCAGTAGTGGTGCACTTACCAAACTCCCATGAGATAATCCTGTGTGCTTTGGCAGGAAGAGGCAAGATCAGAATGCCATGTGTTGCTTTAAGACCGGATCTCTTGCTAATTGATTAGGCAAGGTCAACTGGCCAAGGAACTATGGAAATCCACTTTGATTCCTTAAGAAATTCTCGGATTACAGGCTGAGCCATCTCCCTAGCAGCAACGCGACCCCCTGCCCCCATAGCACAGTTTCTTAATAAAGGACCCTTAAGATTGATTTAGGAAAACAGAATGAAGACAGGGGGTAAGAAAGAGAAAGGAAGCTAAAAAAACAAGTAGAAACACAATCAGCCCTGTAGCACAGAAAACTCAAACATCTGGAAAAGATGCTCAACAATCTTCATTATTAAATATTTGAAAATTAGGCTCAAAACAGACCAGCCCATTGCAGAGCTCACACTGTTTGCAAACATAGAGAAGAACACGCGTGCTTATGGGTTGATTGTGGAAGAGAACATTGTAAACCCTGTCTGCCAATTTTTCAGTGCCTCAGGATTCACTAAGCTTATGTCTTTTGATCTAGCATTTTCTTTTTTACACATACACAGGGCAAAACAGTGTGGTTACAAGAGTATTTATTGCACTGTTTCATGTGATAGAAAAGCAATGGAGACAACACAGATCTTTATCCAACAAAACCCCAGGGTTCTGCACATCACAGTGTGACGCAAGGCCACTAATGTGGTTGTAAGTTAATTATGGCACACAAAGCGAACCACAGAGATCTCAGCAAGCTATGAAATAAAACAAGACAGTTGAAGGTGATGACTGGAAGACACACAGTTATATAAAATCGAACCTTCCCTTTCCGTTTTTAGTTTCATCAAAAGAACTAAACTAGTGATTGCTTGTCTACTCCATCTCTCCTGCACTGGAAACTCTCAGGGTAATTCCTTCCAGCAAAGCCACCACCAATAAATGGAATAAAAAGTAAGATAATTAGTGACAGGGACCACAGAGCCTTCCGACCTTACAGTTGTCACAAGCTATGCTTCCAACCCAGGCAGCAGCGGAAGACAGGTGCGTAACACATACAGTCACTTCCTCTTGGTATTGGAGGAGTGAGATTTAAGAGAGCTTATGCTAAGACAGCAGACCACATTCTGAGGAACTGAGGGAGGCAGTGAAAAATGGTGACTGACACAGGAGACCATATTGATGACAGGCTGAGTCTTTGGGAGGAAACCACCTGAAACTGTATTGGTTTGTCCTAAAATTATTCCCCAAAGGGTTTAAAAGCAAACCTTGTAGACCAATTTTGTGTTGGCCAGCTCTTTCCTGAGCATGGGTCATGCATTGGAGTGCAGTTGCTATACTCTGTGACAGTTCATTGACTTTGGAGTGTGGTCGCTATACCCTGTGGCAGTTCATTGACTTTGGAATGCGGTGGCTATATATATATACCCTGTGACAGATGCTTCATTGACTTTGGAGTTTGGTCGCTTCACTGATGAAAATTGACTTTCTCTTTCCTAGCAGTTATTAATTACAAATAGCTTCTTGGTTAGGGGTGGGATTTTGTGCCCATTTCCCCTTCTCAGGGCAAGTATTTTGTCTAGTATGAGCTTGTGTATATCTTGTGCCTGTTGTTACAGACTCTGTGAGTATATTTTAATGTTTTCATCTCTAGTGAATTCTTGAGAAATGAAAATAATAAACTCATTTTTGTATTGAAAATAGATTTTATTTTCTCACATAAATATTCTGATTACTGATTATTATGATTTCCCCTCCCTCTATTCTTCCCAATCCCTTCCAACCTCCCTTTTATCCAGATTTACTCTCTTTCTGATCTTATCAGAAAACAAATGGGCAAGTCTCCTGAACTGACCACCTCCTGTAACTAGGCAAGACTTCCAGTGAAGGGATTGGGATGCTAACCAGTCACATAACCTTTGACCTGCAATTTATCCTGCCTACCAGGTATGCTAGAGTAAAGGTAGGACAGAAATTGTGGGAGTGGCCAACAATGGCGGGTCCAGTCTGAGGCCCATGGCATGGTATGGAGCCTATGTCTGACACTGCCTAGAGGGCCAGGACCTAGAGGCTGAATAGCCCGGAGACCTAGAATAGAAGCAAACACAAGCAGCAATAATAAAGTCAATATAACAATGCCTCATGATATTCTGCTATACTCATAGATTGTGGTCTCCCTACTCGTAGATGGTCATTGACTGTGAGATGCAGACTCACACTCAAATCAGGGAGTCCTGCAAAAGAGGAGGAGGAAGGATTGTAGGAGATAAAAACATCAAGGACACCACAAGAAATCAACTAACCTGGCTTTGTAGGGGATGGGATCACAGAGACTGAACCAACAATCAGGGACCCTGCGTGGATCTGACCTAGGCCCTCTGCATATACGTGAGAGTTGTATAACTTGATGCTTTTGTGGAACTCTTAACAGTGGGAGCAAGGGATGACTTTGACTCTTTTTCCAGTTTTTGGAACCCTATTCCTCATACTGGGCTGCTTGTCCATCCTTAATATGAAGTGAGGTTCCTACTCTTACTGCACCTTGATATGCCATGTTCTGTTACTACCCATCAGAGGCCTGCCCTTTGCTGAATAGGAAGGGGGATGAGTAAATGTGGGGGTGGGCAGAAGCAAGGTGAGGACGAGGGACTGGGAGGAGAAGAGGGAAGGAAAACTGCGGTCAGGATGCAAAATAATAATAATATTAAAAAACAAGAAGAAAAACAGACAGGCTTCTAAGGGATTGTTATATAATAAATCAATAGAATATCATATGTAATATTGTACATAATAAATATAATATGATAATATCAGAAACCAAACACCTAACACCAGTGTGGGAAGTCCTTCTGTTTATGTGTTGTTTTATTGCTTAATAAGAAGCTGACTTTGGCCAATGGCTTAACAGAATATAGCCAGGCTGGAAGAGATATATAAAGAGAAAAAGGTGGAGTCACGAAATGCACTGTAGCCACCAGTGGCGAAAGATGTGAGCTATCTGCTGGAATCTTGCTGGTAGGCCATGACCCATGTGGTAAAATATAAAATAATAAAAATGAGTTAATTGTAGATGTAAGAGCTAAATAGCAATATGCTTAAGTGATTGGACAAGCAGTGATTTAATTGATACAGTTTCTGTTTGGTTATTTTGAGTCTGGGCAACTTGCAACAAATAAGCAGTCTCTTACTACACACCAGAACTGGACAAAACAAACAAACAAACAAATGGAAAAGAACCCTAAAGAAGGCACAAAAACCAGACCCACTTATTGTACACTCAGGAATCCCATAAAAACAATAAACTGGAAGTCATAATATATTTAGGGTAAAAAGAAAATAAGAAAAATATAAATTAAAATAAAAATAATAAAAAATAATGATAAAAAATTTTTAAAAAGAAAGAAAGAGAGATAAAGAAAAACCCTGACAGGATGCTGTGAGAAAAGGAACCTGTAACAATGCTGTTGAATTTGTTTTCTGTTGGCCATCTATGGCTGGGGATGCAGCCTACCCATAAAAGTAGTTTATTTCACTAGTGAGACTTTCTTGAAGGAAACAAAATATTCCTTTGCAAATGGTTATCCATTAGAGATAGCTTCTGGGTTAGGCATAGGAACACATATCTACTTCTCTTTCCAGTTCCAATGTCATACATGGTGAAGATCCATGCAGACTCTGTGCTTGCTGCCTCAGTCTCTGTGAGTTCTTATGTATGTTGGCCATATTGACTTATAGGGCCTTGTTTTCTTGGTGTCCTCTATTTCCTCTGGCTCTTATATTCTTTCTGCCTTCTCTTCCACAGGGTTCCCTGAGCCCTGATGGGAGGGATTTGATGGAGACATCCTTTTTAGGACTGAGTGGTCCAAGGTTTCTCACTCTTTGCATAATGTTGGGTGTGGGTCTCTGCATTTGTTCCCATCAGCTTCTATGATGATGTCTACACAAGGCACTGATCTGGGAGTACAGTAGAATGCAATTAGAAATCATTTTATTACTACCTGTTTTTTGTTGTCATTGTTCATTTGTTCTTGTAATGCTATTGCTGTTTTGTTTTTGAACAGTAGTATTTGGTTTTACCCTAGGTCCTGGAGCTGTCTAGTCTCAGGTTTTTGGTTACCCAATAAGTGCTGGATATGGGTTGTATATTATAGAGTGGGCCTTATGTCATATAAGATATTGTTTGGCTACTCTCACAAGCTTTGTGCTACCATTGCCCTAGCATATCTTGCAGTCAGGACACCATTGTAGATCAAAGGGTTTGTGGCTGTGTTGGTGTTCAAGTTTCTCTTTTGTTAGCATGTGGCATATCTTCCTATAAGACGTGAGAATAGAGAGGTGAAGGCTCTATGTAGGTTCTAGTTCTGTGAGTTGTGTAGATGCTGTCTTCAGCAATGGGGCTTTGCCTTCAGTTTCTGAAGAGTAAGTTATAGTCTTGGCAACAGCCAGAGTTGTTTGGGGAGTCAAAGGACTCCTTTGGCCAGCAAGTCAATTATACATAACCCTATCACAGTACTGAAGCTTCATTTGGTGACAAGAGATGGCTAGTTAAGGTTCTGTCTTCCTCATTATTTGGCCATTTCATTTAGGTAAACTTCATATATGCACATATTTTAGGAAGCTTTGGTTGTATTTAGTTTTCATATTGTGCCTCAAATGGCCTTAAGTTTAGTGTCTTTCCTTGCATTTCCTCTTGTGTAACACTCTTCCTGTTCCCTCCCCAGATAATCCTCCCATACCACCCCACCCCTGTTCATCAACAGCAATCTATTCTTTCTTAGGAAAATCAATCTATTACCAAAGTCTCTTACTTTATACCTTAGCTCAGTGGTTCTACGGAGCTTGGTTGCAATGACTTAACAGCTAATATTCACATATAAGCAAATACATATGATGCTTCTCTTTCTGGGTCTGGGTTACCTCACACAGCATGTTTTCTGGTTCCATCTGTGTACCTGAGAAGTTCATGATTTCATTTTTTTTTTTTTTGGTTTTTCAAGACAGGGTTTCTCTGTGGTTTTGAAGCCTGTCCTGGAATTAGCTCTTGTAGACCAGGCTGGTCTTGAACTCACAGAGATCCGCCTGCCTCTGCCTCCCAAGTGCTGGGATTAAAGGCGTGCGCCACCACTGCCAGGCTGATTTCATTATTTTTAATGGCTGAGTAATACTCCATTGCATAAATATACTACATTTTCTTTATCCCGTCTTTTGTTGTGGGACATCTATATAACATCTGTACAACATTTGCTAAGTGTAAAGGTCATTTACACTTTCTGGCTGTTATGAACAGAGCAACAAGGAATATGGTTAAGCAAGTGTCTCCATGGTAGGATGAAGCATCCTTTGGCATAAGCTCAAGAGTGCTATAGTTGGATCTTGAGAAAGATTGATTTCTGTCTTTCCGAGGAACAACCACACTGATTTCCATAGTGGCTGTACAAGTTTACACTTCCATCAGTAATGGATTAGTGTTCCTCTTATTCCACATCATCACCAGTATGAGGTGTCACTTCTTTTTATTGATTTTAGCTTTTTTGACAGGTATAAGATGAAATCTCAAAGCAGTTTGATTTGCATTTCTCTGATGATGATATTGAACATTTAAGTGCTTCTCAGTCATTTGAGTTTCCTATTGTGGGACAATGGTCTGTATACTGCCAATTGTATTCGAATAAAATGCTGATTGGCCAGTAGCCAGGCAGGAAGTATAGGTGGGGTGACCAGGAATGCTGGGAAGAGGGAAGCGTAGTTGTTACCCAGACACAGAGAACACAAGATGTGACTGCCTTGCTGAAAAAAGGTACCAAGCCACATGGCTAACACAGAGAAGAATTATGGGCTGAGATGTTATAAAAATTAGTTTATAAGAAGCCTGAGCTACTGGGCCAAACAGTTTATAATTAATGTAGACCTCTGCGTGATTTCTTTGGGACTTAATGACTGCGGGAACTGGGCTGAATGATGGCTGGGTGGGACAGAAATTTCAGTCAACATCCTATTTTGAGAATTCTATATTTAGAGCTGTACCCCATTTTTAAATCAGATTATTTGTTTTCTTGATATCTAGCTTCATTTTTAGTTCTTTATATATTTGTGTATTAGCCCTCTATTGGATATGTTTAGTTGGTAAAAATAATTTTTCCAGTTTCTAGGCTGCCGCTTAGTTTGAATGATGGCGTTCTTCGCTATGCAATGGCTTTTCAGTTTCATGAAATCTGTTATAAATTGTTGATTTTAGTCCTGCACTATTGGTCTTCTGTTCAGAAAGTCTTCTCCTGTGCCAGTGAGTTCAAGTCACTTTCTCTTCTACCAGGTCCAGTGTATCTGGTTTTATGCTGAAGCCTTTGATCCATTTGGAGTTGAGCTTTGTTCATGGTGATAAGTATGGATCAATTTGCATTGTCCTAAATGTAGTCAACTAGTTTGATCAGTATCATTTGTTGAAGATTTTGTCTTTCTTTCTAGTGTGCATTTCTGGCTTCTTCGTCAACAATCAGGTGTTCAAAGATGTATGAATTTATGTCTGGTTATTCAATTTCATTCCACAGATCAATATTTCTGCTTTTGTGCCAATTCAACGTTGCTTTTATTATTATAACTCTGCAGTACAACTTGAAATCTGGGACAGTGATACTTTTGGCAGTTCTTTTATTATTCAAGTTTGTTTTAGCTATCCTGCTTTTCTCTCTGCGTGTGTGTGTTGCCACATAAAGCTGAGAATTATTCTTTCAAGATCTGTGAAGAATTTTGTTGGAATTTTGATGGGGACTGCCTTGAATTTGTAGATTGCTATTGGTAGGATGGTCATTTTTACTATATATTCCCACTGATCCATGAACTTGGGAAGACCTTTCCATCTTCTGATATCTTCTTCAATTTCTTTATTTGATGTCTTAATTTTCTATCATACAAATCTTTTCCTTGCTTGCTTAGAGTTAGTTTCCCCGAGATATTTTACATTATTTGAGGCTTGGCTGGCTGAGGTTTCCAGAGAGTTCCTGCTGGGTTTGGGACTGGGGATAAAGCAATGAGTAGGAGGAGGAAAGTTTGGAGGTAAAGATCTGTATAATCACTGGCGATGAGAGACTGGGAGGAAGGGGAGGCCACAGCAGGTGGTTTGCTGGAGAGCTTGGGGAGAAAACTGGAGTATTGATTTTGGAGGAGCTGAGGGAGAGGTGATGATCTGCAATTATTCTGCTTGCTTCCCTGGCTAGAGTCAATATAAACTCAATTTTAATACGCTTAGAAGAGAACACAAAGGGTAGGTGAGCTAAGAAAAACTCATTTTGAACCCCTTTCTCCATACATCTATCTATAGCTACCTATATCTATGTCTATATATCTGTCCCTCTCTCTATGTCCCTGTCTCTTCTCTTTTCTCATAATGTTATGTGTATGCAGCTCCTTTGGAGGTCACAGGAAGGTGTCAGGTCCTGGAGAACTGGAATTAAAGGCCATCTGTGGTAGGTGCTAGAAACTGATTTCATATCCTCTGAAAGAACAGTAAGTGCTTGGACCCAAATGAGCTGTCTTTCCAGGTTATAAAGAGAAATTTATTTTAAAAAGTTTGTAACAACCAACTAACTCTCTTAAGATCTAAATAAGCAAAGGATAGTAATGAATTACTGTTTATCAAGGACTTTGGTGATTAGATTTGAATTATATTTTATTTAGATCTAATATATAATATTATAGAATAATAAATGAATAAATAATATTATAGAAAAATTGAAGAATTATACTATCCCTAGATTAGTTATAACTAGGGATTATATAATTAGTCATAATTATCTATAACCAGACTATGGTTCAAAAATGGAAATTTGCATGGATAGCTTCCCAGCCCTTTAGTCTTAAAGCAAGCCTACTAGCAAAGGAATCGCCAGCACATGCCCAGAGTGGTGCAGGACGCCAATGTCACCAATCGGAAACATCAGTGTGTAGGCCCAGAGCAGTGAAGGGTGCCACAAGTCACCAATAAGGAGGAAGTATTTCAGTGTATTTCTGAGGTGCTTCCCTGTCTGGGCAGTGCTCAATCCGCCTTTACTGGGGTTATTAGCCGTGGTTTTAGGAAAGAAATGTCTGCCATTGTGTGCTAGCTACACTCTTTAAAGACTGATGATGGGTGTATTGAGAAAGAATACAATTACAGAATTTTCCCATTTTCTTTTCATCTCTCCGATCTTTCTTACCTGTGCCTCCTTGACCTCTTCCAGAGTCATGGCTTTTGCCTCTTTTTAGTTGTTGCTACATATGCTTATATATTCTTTTTTTTTATTGAAAAAAATTTCCGCCTCCTCCCAGCCTCCCATTTCCCTCCCCCTCTTCCCACTCCTCTCCCCCTCCCCCACTCTTCTTCCCCTCCCTCTCCAGTCCGAAGAGCAGTCAGGGTTCCCTGCCCTGTGGAAAGTCCAAGGTCCTCCCCCCTCCATCCAGGTCTAGGAAGGTGAGCATTCAAACTGGCTAGGCTCCCACAAAGCCAGAACATGAAGCAGGATCAAATTGTCCTTGGCTTCTCATCAGCCCTTATTGTCTGCCATGTTCAGAGAGTCCGGTTTTATCCCATGCTTTTTCAGTCCCAGTCCAGCTGGCCTTGGTGAGCTCCCAATAGATCAGCCCCACTGTCTCAGTGGGTGGATGCACCCCTCACGGTCCTGACTTCCTTGCTCATGTTCTCCCCCCTTCTGTCCCTCACTGGGACCTTGGGAGCTCATTCCGGTGCTCCAGTGTTGGTCTCTGTCTCTATCTCCATCCATCGGGGTGCACATGGGAACAGGGAAGTATATATCTTAATTAAGGGAGCTATCTTAGGGTTGGCAAGAGACTTGAACCTAGAGGGGCTCCCAGGTGCCCAGGGAGATGTCCCCATTTAGTTCCTTGGGCAGCTGAGGATAGGGAACCTGAAATGGCCCCATTCTATAGCCATACTGATGAATATCTTGCATATCACCATAGAACCTTCATCTGGCCTATATATTCTTAATTATGTAAATACAATTTGCTCAGTTCTTGCAAAGCTACTCCTTATGCATATGACTTCAGGGCTGACTGTGTAGTACTGAATAATCAACAGTTTTTAAACTTTCCATAAGTGGAGCCGATTGTAAGTCTATGGTGTTTCTGGGTCACGATGAAGAGGCAGGTGAGTGTCTTTATTGTGCGTGTTCCTGCTCACATGTGACTGTGTGTGTGCACGTGCACACATGAAATAACCTGCATATTCACTTTATCCTTGTGTTAGACTTGTTTCCAAGTTTGTGTTTATCCTGTAATGCTGCCTATAACATTTCAGTTCACTCCTCTGATGCACAAATGGAGACATTTTACAAAGCAAGAATGGCAAACTTTATACAAAGGGGCCAACAGTGACTGTTTCAGGATTTACAATCCATGTCGTCTCTGTCTCACCTACTCAGCTGCTAAACTATGGGGCAAAAGGAGCCTTGGACAACATGAAATGGGGGACATGGCTGTATGGCAAAATAAAAAGTTAAGGTACATATGGATTGGGTGAGAGATATAGATAATATTATGTTTGCCATGTCAGAAACAGGGAATGTTTGCATCAGTTTCCAATATGTAATTTATTGGATAGCAGTAATTTTATAGCTCGGTCAGTTTCATAGGCAGAAATTTGCCATATAGTACTGACTGATAGCTAACACAGGTTCTTTTATTCTAAAATCTTAACTACTAACATCAACTCTTAGATGACATATTGCATGTTATATAAACACATGTGTTTACATGTAACAGAACACATATGCTGCAAATGGCTATGTGTAGTCAAAGAGGCTGCAGCTCAATTGAAGGTGTTCCAAGAGATAGACTAATAGAAATACAAAGGAAATAGCTACACTGTTAGAAGTTTGCTAAACACAGCAGCTCCACAGTCAACTTCCAGGGCCAGAGTTGAGCTAAGGCTCAAAAGGAATTGAGCTGATTCAGTGAGGTATAGGGCATGGGAGCTGTAGATGCAAAGTGAAGAGTCAGGACTAGACGAGCAGATAAGCAGACAGATGGTAATTCTAATGGGCCAGGCCAACTGAAGCTCCTAGAATAGTTGAACGTTCTCTGTCTATTGGTCCTAGGTCTAGTGGTCAGGTGATATATTAGTGAGATCATCACCTCTTCGTGGGGTCTAGGCGACAACAGTGTTCACCCTTTCTTTAGTCTGGTATGTTTGATGGGCCTGTTATTACTGATAAGGTTTTAATAGATTAATGTGCTTAGATGGTCTCAATTTACTTTGATAAATTTATAAAGTGGAACCTTTTTAATTTTATGTGCTAATTTTAACTATCAAATTTTTAATGAGAATCTCCTGAGAGGAGGATCTTAATTAGGAATTACCTAGATCTGATTAACCAGTGAGCATGTATGCGGAGGGATATCTTGATTATTAATTGTGGTAGGAAGACCCAGCCCTCTGTGGGCAGCACCATCCCCAAAACTGAGCCCTGACGGTGTAATAATAGAGAAAACTAGTGAGCAACAAGCAGGCAATGATCCTGTGTTTATTCCCTTATGGTCTTGCCTGTTGATGTGATGCTTAGAGATCCTGCCTTGATTTCTTTGCAATAATAGGCTATAACCTAGAACTATGAACCAAATAAAGCTTTGTTCTTGAAGTTGCTTTTTGTCCGAATATTTGTGAGAAATGAAACTGAAAAACAGACAGAACTTCATTTTGCTAGTTAAGGCTAAAATCTTTTCCAACTTATTTCTATTAATTTATATTTTCACTAGCCCATGTTGTGGCAGGAGAGTAGAGACTAAAGTGTGTTCTCAAGATTAACATATAGAGGGCAGTTGACAATAAAGAGTGAAAACCCATCCCCACCTGGGCTATGTGCAACAAAGAGAGCGTGTGAGAGAAAAGTCTGAGATCAATACAATCACTAAGATCACAGGAGAGAGGCCGTTCTATGTGAACGACCTATAAAAGGCCATAACCCAGTACTTTGGAGTGTAGGGCTTTCTCCAGATCACTAGCCCAGTCATTATCAGACTACTTTCTTTTTCTTAATAAACCATCAGTATTTCTACTATTAGTAACCATGTGTCCTTGATGTAATTCTTGCCCTGGGGACCAAGAACCTGAAAACCTCAGTGGGTGTCCACCCTCCAGTTGAGATCCATGTCTTTAACAATATGATAAAAGTGTTGTTTCCCATTGCCACTAGCCCTTTTAATTCTTAAATATTTTAATTTCTTTCACGTATTAATGCTAATTTATTTTAGTAGTTACACTTATTAGATTCAATTTTTAATTTTTTCAATTAAGTATATTAGACATGGCATTAATTCTTTGTAATTAGGGCCCTGGATCTGCAACATTTCAATCCTCCACTCTCAGGGGATTTCTAGCCAGGCTGTGTAGAACATTCGTTTATGCAGGAGTGCTTATGTTCCTGGACTTCTGTTTATCCTCACTTAAAGGGATGACATCTCTCATGGAAAGCTTTCTCCTGCCATTTACAATGTTTTTCTTCAGGAATATTTGCTTGTTGTACTTTGAATAGAATCATATATTCTAAGTACTAATTTTCTTCCTTCACTCAGACTGCTAAACAAAATAATTTAGACCAAGTATAAACAGTATACTTTTGTTGTAGACGCCAAGATCAAGTCAGATTCAATATCCCATGAGGAGTCTTTGCCTGACTTGATGCTACCAGTTCTATGTTGAAGTTGTTGTCAGAGAAGAGAGAGGATGAAGAAGGATGTTAACATCCTTTCCCACAGTTAGCACACTGTCTTCTTTTCTCTTGCAAAAATGTGCTTGCCAAGGATGCAGGAGTTCAAAAGCAGCAGAATTCAAAAGGAAGGATGCTAAAGTACTATAGCATCACCAGCTATAGGAAAATGCAAATGAAAACTACATCTAGATTCCATTTCACCCTGGTCAGCATGGCAGTCATTAAGAAAACAACAGCAAACACAGTATACTCCTGCTGGGAATGCAAGCTACTCTGTCTACTGGGAAAGTTAGAGGGAAGCGTCTTAGAAAACTAAAACAGTTCTACCTGTAGCCAAGCTCTGTCACCACTCGGAACTTAAACAAAAGACCTCGAGTCAACGCATCACAGAGGCACTTGTGTATCAGTATTTGTTGCTGTTCTATTCATAATAAACAAGTGGTAGAGCCAGCCTGTGTCTAGCAGAGGAATAAATAAAAGACATATACAAATCTATTATTTTATATATGTATTGGCAATATATATTAAATATGTATGGATTCTTTTCACTCTAAAAACAAAAGAAGTGAGGCTATATCATTTGAAGAAAAATGGGTGGATGTTCCTGGATATAATCATGTTGAGAAACTTAAACTAGCCTCAGAAAGACATGGATTTTTCACATTTCTGGATTTTATATAGATATAGAAAGTCATATATGTACGTGTGAAATTTAAGTAGAAGTGGAACTTTCTAAGGAAACAGTGGACTACAGGGAAAGAGAAGCGGGAAGAAAAGGAAGAGTAGAGAGTTATAGAAGACAATATTCCTAACATACAATACACACTTTCGTGAAAATAGTCTATGCAAGCACTGCACCATGTACAATGACTACACAAAACAAGAATTAAAAGTAAGGGCTGGGAGGATGACTCAGAGAGTAAAAAACAAGCCTGACGACCTGCCAGATCCTTGAAACCTGCATAAGAAGCCAGACCAGACGCGGTGATGTGTATCAGTAATCCCAGCACTCCTGGTGAGGGGAAGATGAAAACAGTTGACCTTCGGACCTCCACGTGCACGCCGTAGCACACGAGTCCCTCATCCCACAGGCACACAGTGAACAGAAGTTCTTGGAAGGAATTTCATCTTATGTTTTTACTCATATAAGGCTGATTAACTCGTTGGAACCTCAACACTGGGGAGAAGTTGGTGTGTTGGGAGTCTAGAGCCAATTATCTTGGCCATGTTTAGGCCCCCTTAATAACCTTTTACTGCCCGTCTCTGTGTAGGCCTTAAGATCTCTGTGACTATCAGGTAAATCCTCTGGAATCCATGAAG
Organism: Microtus pennsylvanicus; assembly: GCF_037038515.1. Taxonomy (NCBI): domain Eukaryota; kingdom Metazoa; phylum Chordata; class Mammalia; order Rodentia; family Cricetidae; genus Microtus; species Microtus pennsylvanicus. The sequence goes on along the minus strand of NC_134587.1, from coordinate 104,040,018 downwards.
AGAATACAAGTACCCATCAACCAAAAGCTAAGAAAGAGTTTTTCTTGCTGCTCTGGGCCTAACAATTCCACCAACATATTTTAAAAGGTATTTAGTGTATAGCTTTCTTTTTCCTGTTATTATATGAACTTCATGAACTTGTAACCATGCTGACACATGGAATTTTCACCTAAACCTGTGTTCCTGGGCCAGCATCAGTCATATTTGAATCTAGAATAAGTCAGCTCTTATACCCTTTGTAATAAGACTGGTTTTGCATTGACAGCACACTCAGTAAATACATTGATACAGTTAATTAGCTAATTAAGCCTTTTCCTTACCAAACCTGAGAGGAGAAAAGATAAAAGGTTTCCTGTCCTTACCTACCAAAGTGATGGATGTACAGACAAACTCTCTACAGGACTCTGTAAATGTCTGCCCTTACTTGACCAAGGTCATCTGATGCAGCCTTGAGGGATACAATCAGGCAGGGTGGAGGGCCCACGGTACAACTGAGGCTGTGACAATGTTATTGAGAGCAATCACAATTGTTGTAACTTTATCAGAACTGGAATATAATGGCAATTGCCAGGATCAATGCAGCTGTGTTTGCCAGGATACAATGAAGTGTACAAGCTATACAGGACACACAAGATTAATGTCTGAGACCAATTTTCCTGTCAACCTTCCATGATTCTTTGACTGCTAAGGGAACAAACAGAGAAACACAAAGTGGCCTGACCGCTTAGCTGTCTGAGGGAGTGCATTGCTCTCTCAGGAACTGGAAGACACATCATGCCCCAGGACCCATGGATGGGAAAAACCTACAACACATGTATCTCAAGACAGGTAGGCCAGGCCAACTCCATGATTCTCTGCAGGCCTCAGAATGGGTGGGGATCTTGTTTCCTGTTTTCTTTTCTCTTTCAGAAAATGAGCTACCATTAAGAACTCATTTTCTTTTTCCTCCCATATTTGAGTGAAAATTGCATCTACAACAGAGAACAAAGACAGCAGAGGGCCCAGACCCCTCACCCCCACAAAAGAAGAGCTCTGATAGCCTAATTAAGTTAAAGTTATATCTTTTCATTCATGATTTTTTAAATAGTATTTTTTATTCTTTGAAAGCACCATACATTTATACATTGTATTTTAATCATACTCACCCACCACTCTCTCCTCCCAACTCCCCCCTACTTCTTCTCCTCTTTCATAGTGATCAAATCTATTGCAATTTCTTCTTTATGTTTCTATCTTATGTTTTCATTCTGAATCATTTTTTCTAGTGAATATACTCTATTTCCATATGACACATTTGTGTCTATTCTCTTTGTGAACTGAAATTACTATAAAAAGATACGTCTGTGCTAAAGATTCTACAAGGCTGAGAACTTCATGATTATGGAGAGCTGATATGTTGTATACAGATCCAGAGCAAAATTATCCTAAATTCTTTTTAATCCCTCAACAGATAGCTAATACCAGCTTTCTATATCTAACCCAGCATATTCTTGACTATCAGGTAAAAGTTTTAGAATGTATTCTTAGCAATGACTAGCTTCCACCAGCCCTAAGCTAAGTATGTCAAGAGATGACATCTGAAAACTATTAGCAGAATTTCTCTCACTGTGCTATAACCTTGCCTACCTGTGGTTTCTACCAATGTATTTTGTAGATCCCTTGATATATGACTTTCTTTTGTAACTATAAAACAATTGATTCCATGTTGGACATGTTATTTGTGGCATGTAGCAGCCCAAATACATGTTCATGCATCATGGGCATTCTTATTCTACTTGAGGTAAGAGCTATGGCTTGTGTAAGGTTTTATGTGTCTGTGCCCTCTTTAAGAGCTCTACATTATGGAAGCTTATTTGCATTTTTTATAACTTGCTAAATTGGTGTAAATGCTTTTGTGCATAGTTTGAAGGATGTTATACATTATACACACCCAATATTCAAGAAATATGTAATAATGTAACCAGAAGTCTAGGTTCTTGAAGCTTCGCAAACTTGTCTTAGCGACACCCTTATAATTAAGAGAAAAATAATGATAAGAGAGAAGATTTTGTTTAATGAATCCAAATTTGTCTTCTGGGTACTGACATGGTATCTAGGTACAAATAGAGGCAGGACTGGGATAAAGCATTAGGAGGTAAACATAATAACAGTCCTGGCCAAAATGTGATCTAGTTTTCACTGTCTCAGTTCTGGTTCTGGAAAATGGTCCCGAGAAGGCCTGACAGCTGTCATCTTCACCTGGGTCTCAGGAGATGATTATTTCTGCTGTAGCCCGCTACCTTGCTGCCACACATAACTGCTCTAATCTTTCTGTGTATATGTTGCAGGCTGAGTTCTCTTCTCTAAGTTTCTGTCTATTGAACCCAAGGTGACTCAAGAGGATAGGTTGATGACAGCGAATTAAACTTCTATTCCTTTTGCCAAAATAAAGAAGACAGACAGGTACGCCATGAGCATAGAGATGTAGGGCTTTTATCCTGCTTTTGGTTAGTCTGTGGACTCAAGTGAAGCATCAGTACTTGCTAGTCAGCGCAGCTTCTAACTGACTGTTTCAGAAAGATGCTCACCATTCCGATATGTAATATCATATCAGATTGCTATTACTGGAGGATTTTAATTAGAACTTTACTGTTGGTCTGAGATGCTTGAATTTGAATTTTGAATTTGGAAGAAAAAAAAAACAAGAGTGAATAATATAATCGAATAGATTTCATAGTGTTTTCTATATAAGTAGTGAATAAGACATCGAAGTACACCCTGTAGAGTAAATGCATGGGCTGATTAGACCAACAATAAAGTCGTAATAATAATCCCTCAATAATGGCAATCTGATATGATATTATATATCAGAATGGTGAGCATCTTCCTGAAACAGTCAATTAGAAGCTGCATTGGCTAACAAGCACTGATGGAAACCAGGAGAGATTTGAAGGGTAACAGGGATTTTACACTGACAAGTGAGCATAGGCAACCTCATTATGAAGTTTTCAGAAAGAGGAAACAAAAAAAATAGCATGATTGAACAGAGAAGTAGTTTTCTTCGTTTTTTGTTTTCAGTAGATGTATTACATAATAATTTTATGCCAAATAGAATGATTTGGCAGGAACTTATTAGATTGATGATCTTGAATAAAAAGAGCACTGGGTTTTATTAGGATACGGAACAAAGAGGGAAGGAGAGGCAGTGTGTGCTCAGGTTTGGAGCGTAGAGCTTGCAGATGTCCTCACTGAGTTAATTGATTTTATGAGGGAAATGGGCAAGATAAACAGCTGAATCACGACCTAATATTGGATGCTTCTCAGAAAGAAAATGAATGAAGTTTTCATTTGGTAATAAAGTGCGGGAACAATGCTTGCAAGGCTTAACCCTGGAAGAAGTTTGGATTCAAATAAAAGCTAGAAATCTAAGTTAATGTTACAAATACCTAGAGTACTATGCTTTGATTGAATTCAAGTGGTACAGTGTTACAGCTAGTAGTAGTGTTAATCCCACCAAATGAGAGTAAAGACCATTACCCAAATTCTGTTAGTTGGAAGCAAGCTTTATTTTCTGTCAGACAGGACTATGTCTTTAAAGCAGGGTTTGAGAAAGTAGCAGAAGGGCTGGAGAGATGGCTCAGAGGTTAAGAGCACTGGCTGCTCTTCCAGAGGTCCTGAGTTCAATTCCCAGCAACCACATGGTGGCTCACAACCATCTGTGCTGAGATCTGGCACCCTTCTCTGGTGTGCGGGCATACATGAAGGCAGAATGTTGTATACATAATAAATAAATAAATCTTTAAAAAAAAGAAAGGAAGTAGCAGAAGACACAGGGTGTGTGTGTGTGTGTGTGTGTGTGTGTGTGTGTGTGTGTGTAAACAAACTGTAAGATTAAGAGGTTTCTGAAGGTTGGAGGTTTGTGGTTACATAGAAATTTGGCTGAACATTTCCAAATTATTTGGTAAAACAGCATATCAGAGGGAGGTCAAAGTATAGGGTGTGGGATATGTCAAATTCCAGAAAAAGGGTCAAGACATGCTCAAACCCAAGTTTTACAGAAAACAAGAATGAGTTTATTTGAATGTATAATTTAATCTGAAGATGGAGTCAGGCTGACCCAGCAGTATCTATCTTAATAATAAGAGAAGATGAAGATGTGAGGATACAGAGATACATTAACTAGTAGTAGCATCCATGACTTGGACATTTTAGTTAGAGTAATAGCAATAGTTTGGGTAACAGAGTGTTTAACTTGGAGAAATAAGGGAAGGTTAGTGGATAGAGAACACATGACTTAGAGATTGCACTATTGGTAATGATTTATGCATGAACACAGGTGAAGGTGACCGAGCTAGTGAGAAGGTAATGAACATTGAGGGAGAATTTAAAAGCAAATGCATTGTACCATTTTGTGAATATGAAAAACCTTAAGGATTATGACAGCAAAGATTTGGGTATCAGAGCCTAGGATAGTTACAGGAGGAAGTGGAAAACAAGCTGAAGGCATCAAAGTGAATCTAGAGACCTACCACACCTCCAGGTTAATGGTGTGCTGACTTCTAGAAGGGAAGTCCTAGTAAGAACACTAGAAAGATGTTCAGCCAAGAGAAAAGCAGTAGAGGGATGCGGATGAAGAACTTGAGTTCTAACATGTATCGTGTAAGAGACCAGGGCTGTGAAATGGGACTGGGGTGAATGATGAGCAATGCATAGAACTTCAAAGGGAGGTGAGTTCTTATGAAAAGAGGGTTCCAGTCTCGGGGCTTGTCATGAGCTGGATACACACAATCAGCATAGTGTTCGTATCTGTAGAAATTTTAATGATAATACTTTAATGATAATAGTGGAGTCTATTTTAACATTTTCCTGTAAAACATTAACTTGTGGGGTTGGGGAGTTGGCACAGTGTTGGCTGTGTGAACACAGAAACCTGAGTTTGGAGCCCCAGCATTCACTTCAGAAATTGAACATGGTTGTGTGCCCCTGTAATCCCAGTGCTGGAGAGAGGGGGAGGGGAAAATCCCCATGATCCTGGGCCAGTCAGGTGAACTAAATTAGTTCAGTGAGAGACTCTGCCTCAAACAATAGGGTAGAGAGCAACTGAGGACCATGGCAGACATCAATCTCTGGTTCTTCATGTGATCATGTACATACCAGTACACGCACATACACCATGTCCACACAAAACTAACTTGTTATGGCGAATGAAAAATGTCAATGCTAGGAAAGAATTTTATTACATCGAAATACAAACTATACAAATACCAATAACTAACTCTGTTAATTAATTATAGATTGGAGAATGAAGTGTTCAAGTTTCATTAGAAATTATAACTACGTTCAGCATTTCAACAAAGAACTTAGATTTACTACATTCAGTTTTAGCTAAATCAGAAGTTCAGTAAACATAAATACATCTTTAATATAAACTTTCAAACCCACTTAAAAACTGGCAAGTGTTAAGTCTAAACAGCAGGCTACTAAGTGGCTTCACTAATGAGTGCAACTGAATTCTTCACTAATTGATTGAGTACTGTAAGCTTGATGCTAATTTTTAGAATAAAAGTTTTATTTTAAAGCTTTGACTCATTTATTTAGTTACAACATGCCCTGTTTCAGGAGTGTTTGGGATTCTAGCCTACACTATGAATATTACTAACACTGTGAACTAAGCCTCTTTTACACCAATGAAAAAGGTTAGTTATCTCAAAGGAGTGCATGTGCAGGGTAGGTTTTTGAAGTGGACACAAAGTGGAGGTCATGTGATGGTTAGCTCATGGGAGGAAAATGATACCCACACAAGAGGAAGGCTGTCTGTTCCTTTAGGGAGCATCCTCGCTGAGTGCCTGCACAATCCATTATTAGCATGTCTTGGATGCTGTGCGATCATTACATTATAAACAATTTAAAAATTATAAGAAGTTCTCTAACTCATCATTTTAATTTAAGGTATTTTGGGAAAAATGCATTAACATTCTTGAGGCAGGGAAAAGGAATTTCAGAAAATACTGTAAAATTAAAGTCATAAGTGCTTTCTAGGATGGAGGTGGCCTCCTTGTAGAAGATATACTTAGAAAGGTAAGCCCAAGTTATGATTGCTTTAGGAAAATCCATCTGTGAGTTTGCTGCCCCTTCCAAAATGGACCACATATCTGCCCATAACAAAATGAACTTTGTCCATCCCAATAGTGCAAATTAGAGGAACAAGTGACAGGAAATTGAAAACAGATTCATCATTTCTCTTCCCCTGAAGTTAGCATTTGCATCTTAAAGAGAAAATTAGTGGCAAAGCAGTAATAACAAAAATACAGATTCCTGCAACCCTCAAGTATACGGAATCAGTCTTCAGCTGTGCGATTGATTGTAAGATGGGTCTGAACTCCTCAGGAGCTCTGTGTCCTCTTATTCTGCTGAATTAGCCCCCAACATCTACTCTCCTGTCATTGCCGAGCACTAATGTTGAAAGCTTAGGAATTTGAATTCTGCTAGTGAAAGCCTTCGTGCATTTTTATTTGGCTTAGAGACGGTCTCACCCAGAGTTCTCACTAGATGACACTGTTCTACCATGGAAACTCTTCAGTGGCTTCCTCCTCCCTAAGAAATGAGCTTGTCGGGCTGTTGAGCCCTTCTTCTTTGGAAATTTCAAATTGTGCCAGATTTGAAATGAAAAATGTTAGTGTTTCAGACCCTGAGAGAAAAGGATTTTAGTGTACTTGGCTGCGGTATGTGAAGTCCCATGCACCTTTCTCCCATTCTTCAAGGCGGTATATTCACAGTAGGAACTGCTGTCATTCAGCTGCTTTGATATCAGGAATTCCTCTGGTAGTTTTCACAGTAAGGTTAAAATCCAGACCAATTTATTCATTAGCTACTTGAAATGAATAAACCTAAGACACAAATCGGTTTCAAAAATAATGCAGCAAACATTATATCATTAAATGACAAGGCAGTCAGTAATGTGGATGCTGTTTGATTGCTACCATCGGCTCTCTCCACCAGCTCCAAAGGTACCCAATTTCCTCCCAAAAGGCCAGGCCCACTGGCTTGGTCCAAAATTGAGTCTAGGCCCACTTTAGGCTGCATGATAGAAGAATTTCTGGTGTTAGAAAAAAGCCAGCATTCCTCAGAAACTTGCAAAATGAGTTTCTTCTTCCAGAAGCAAAAGGAAATAACCTGCCTAAAATCGATATTCAGGAAATGACACAGATTGGACCTGACAGTAGTCAGTCTGATGCCACCTCTTGACATACATGTGTCCCTGATATGGATCTTGATTGTATAATTATGATAAAACTCAAAAGGTACAAATGGATTATTGGACTTAGGTGAAAACTACTAGGAATCAGTGATATTGGCCTTGGAATGGAAGCATTTCCCTTGCTTCTGGAAGAAGGTGCATGTGGCTCTCTATTGACATATACCCCTGGTTCCACATCAAAGCCCATGCTGACCTCCAGTTTCCCCCAGATTCCATTATACATCTCAAGGTCCCTGAAATCCTGGCACTTCTCATCTCCTCCTCCACACTAAACTCCAAGGTGTGCTTCCCAGAGCTGCTCATCCTGCATAAAACACACATGATTTTTCTACTTCCCCAGCCTGGGCCATGTCCATTCTGACTCTTTTTCTCTCTTCTCTAGACGATTCCTGATGCCTCTGAATATTTTCTCTCTCTTATACACAATAAAACAAACCTCCCCTTTAGCCAAAGAGCAGTCATTTTCATGGTTTGTTTAATATATCCTTGCATATACCTTCCATAGTCAATAACTTGTAATAGGCCAATATCACCGATTCCTATTGGTTTTCTACCTAAGCCCAATAATCCATTTATACCTTTTGAGTTTTGTCATAATTGTAAAATCAAGATCCATATCAGGGACCCATGTATGTCAAGAGGTGACATCAGACAACCTTCTGATCCAAACTGCATCATTTTCTGCATATTGCTTAGGCCAGTTACTTCCCTTTCCAAGCCTGACCATGAGGTCTCTTAAGTAGTCAATGGCATAGTAGTGGGCAGCGTAGTGTTGTTAATGACAAAGTTCATGCTGAGAAATGCAGAATCAAGTTACAAACAATTATGCAAAATTCTCATAAATGTTCTCAGTACTACGGGGTTATCCTTGACTCCCTTCACATCTGTCTTTGGCTGAAAGCAGCTTTACTGTACTCTGATCAAAACATCTGGAGCATAGAACATGATTATGGTCACCTGGACTTCTGTTCAGGACAGGCATGATTTTTTTTTAGATGCCCTTCCAGAGCAATAGCAAAGGATTCGTTACAGGCGAAGAATAAACTCATTTGCTGGTAAAGATGCAATACAGGGAATGTATTAAAACATTTGTGAACCCCACTCCAATAATCTACTTAGTTTTAGGAGAGTTTGTTTGTAGTTTGCTGATCTCTATTGCAGAAAACAAAACCATTTTACTTGCATGCAATTAAGACAGACATTCTTCTTCTGCAAAACATGATGTGGGTGGCAGTGACAGTCTCAAGTTTTTGACTTATTCTTGTGACAAAATCTCTTTCGCTTCTCTCTCTAAACAGGCCCTCCAAAATTCCTACTTCATTCTCAGAAAACTCTTAACGCTTACTAAATTACTCCTCTTAAGATAGAGAAACCCTGTCTCGAAAAACCACAAAAAAAAAAAAAAGATACATACTCTGCCTTCTGGCCTTAACTAGACTTGCAGTGTTTGAAATGCATCCTTTTAAAGCAGAAGCTGCATTTTTTCCTTCCTTGTCTGTGTAACTTAGAATGAAGTTGCAAGATCAATGTCTTCCCGTTCAGTACATTTTCCCCATTCTTTCTATATTTAAAAATAAAATCTGCTTCTTGAAGCTCAGTTCCCTCTACTTTGTCATTAAAAAATCCATCCATCCTATCCATCCTACCATATGTATAAAAATGCACACACAGAGAAAGATAATAGCATCCAGCATTGAGTTTAACTTTGGCCTAAGCTCCAATGAGCCCCCAATTTTGCCCAGCCTCCTTTTTCCCTCTTCAATGCTTGGTCTCCTCAGAACCTGTCCCTATCCAAACCTACACCAGCCATCTCCTATCATTCTCTTATTTTATGTTTTTAGCATATCATTTTCTATAACATTCCATTGTTATAGCAAAACATTCTTCTATGACACTTTATACCTCATATACCGATTCTTCTACTTATTTCTTAAAATGTTTTCTATAGTGCCTCATTTATTATGTCATTTGCTAGGGCTGAGTTTCATCATCACCATCAGTACCCATTTTCTTCTGTCTCCCGTTAGATGGTTCAGAAGAGTCTCACCTGTCTGAGACAAGTGTTCCATGTATACATTGCCTCTCTTTCCCAATAACCTCTCTGTGTGTGAGCTCTGCAGTGTCCTTCTACCCAACTCCCATTTGCTCAGGATCATTCAATTAGCAAGTAAATGCTAAAGTCTTTTAAATTTTCCATATTTTGTAGCTTATATCCTACCAATATCCTGAAGACTACAGCATAAACCTGCCACAGATAGGACAATAAGAATATGAAAAATAATTTTAACCACCTGCATTTTTAAAAAAGAGTAAAAGCTAGACATTAGTAGGCATGCAGAATGCATTTTTCTTCACAGGACCTCTTCTTGCTTCAGTGAAGTACCCACATCTCTCAAGGGATTGATACAAATATCTTCAAGGGACAGTCTATTTCATTGCACATGCACAGTGTATAGATGCAATAAATGACAGGCCAGGAGGCTTCTTTAGTTGCCTTTTAAGGGCAGAACTAAGTAGTTGGGATAAAGTACTAAAACAAGACGTCATTTTCTTCCTATTTAACCTGCAGTTCTTCTGAAATTGAATAGTTTATAAATACATTTTTTTAAAAATAGCACCTTTTTGTTATTGGTAAGTTTATTGTTTGTCCTAAATATTTTAGTGGCAGAGAGAGGTATATATCAACGACAACTCAGTTTAAAATTTTTGTTTTAGTTCCTTTGGCAATGACTAATAGTTTGGTATTTGTTATTCTTTCCTTATATTCCAACAATCTTACCCACAAAGAAATCTGAGAATCACATTACTTACATTTTTTTTCTTTTTTCTTTTTTTTAAATTTATTTATTTATTAAGGATTTCTGCCTCCTCCCCGCAACCGCCTCCCATTTCCCTCCCCCTCCCCCGATCAAGTCCCCCTCCCTCATCTGCTCAAAGAGCAATCAGGGTTCCCTGACCTGTGGGAAGCCCAAGGACCGCCCACCTCTATCCAGGTCTCCTAAGGTGAGCATCCAAACTGCCTAGGCTCCCCCAAAGCCAGTACGTGCAGTAGGATCAAAAACCCACTGCGATTGTTCTTGAGTTCTCAGTATTCCTCATTGTCCTCTATGTTCAGCTAGTCCGGATTTATCCCATGCTTTTTCAGACCCAGGCCAGCTGGCCTTGGTGAGTTCCCGATAGAACATCCCCATTGTCTCAGTGTGTGGGTGCACCCCTGAGAACTCAGGACATTTTTTTTTTGTTTAATCTAACAACGTAAGTCATCGTCCTCAATGAGTTTCCTAAACCGCCCAAAACCGGTTCAGGTTGTCAGGAGCCAATTCCCCCCCCCCCCCCAATCATTACAGGAACCATCGCCCTGAAGAGTTTGCAGAGAGCCTCACACACCAACAGTATTTAGAACTGTTTTATTGGCAGAGCCTACCCCACACCCAATTATCTGTTAATAGAGAGCTATCTGTTAGGGGAACCCACCCCACATTCCAAACTATCTAGAGAACTAGGTGTGTCAACTTTTGACTTCCTGACCGAGGAATCATGACCTGACCGATGGTAACCTCCTGGCTGACAACCTTGTGACCGGCTTGGACCACGCTACAAGATCCCTTCCTGCTCTGGTCATGCCCTGCCCCCCCCCAAATTCCTCATCCTATATAAGCTGTAACCATGACTCTAATAAACGGAGGCTCTGACAAACCTAGCATGGCCTTCTTCCTCTCTCCCGCCCATGTCTTTCAGATAGCGCCTCTCCTGGACCCTGGAATTACTGACCTGCCAGGCGGGTTACAACCCTAGACTGAGTGACCCGCCATGCGTTCTACATCAGGTGACTGAGCAAACTGAGATAAGCTACTTTGATGAACAAGTTTTGGGAGGGATTAATCAACAGAGTGCAGAGCGGGCTTACCAATTCTGTCTTGCTTTCAAGTTAAATTTGTGTCTTCAAAGCCCTGTTTGTTTTCCTCTTGCTTCACAAGTTAACTAATGTCTGCTCATCCGTTCTGAAGTGAACCTCAGTGATTTACATATGCCCCCTCTTCCTTCATGTTCCCCTTTGATCTTCTAGACTCCCCAGATCTGAAATTCTTCTGCTTCCTAGCTTTCTTTAAAATCTTGTCTGTCTGTCTGTCAGTCAGTCAGTCAGTCAGTCAGTCAGTCAGTCTGTCTGTCTGTCTGCTTGCCTGCCTCTGGGGATGTTTGTGGATGCTGCTGGAGGGCAGGAGAGCCTGTCAGGTGTCCTGGAGCTGCAGGTGAGGGAGGCTGTGAGTGGCCTGACATGGATGCTGGGAAGCAAATCTGATCCCTGGAAGAGCAGCAGGTACTCTTAAGCCGCTTCCCTCCAGCCCCTGTGTGTTTTGTTATAGTCTTGCCACTTACTGATTTTCTTTTCCTTGTAAGTGAACAATCTAGTTCTAAATTAAAAACAGATAAATCGAGTCCTTGTGTTGTCTTGGATATTAGATGTGGTCAGTTTTGAGGCGCTTGGTACCTGTGGGGGCCAGCCATGATAAGCTAAGTATAAGCAAGTCACCCAAAGAAAGTTCTTTACTTCCAACCATTATCACCTACCAGAGTAGAACTCAGCCATCAATAAATTTAATGAGGCCTGAGTCTCAGTAGTTTACCCTGAGGCAATACCTAGTTGCAGGAAGAACCACAAACTGAGATTACCTAGCACCACCCAAGAACAGACCATCCAAAGGAAATGCCTAACATTCCAACTGCCCTAAATAGGATCACCTACCAGCACACATTCACCAAGACACCCCTAGACAAATGTCAGCCAATCAGGGGTCATGAACCTCAGAAACCCCTCACCCCCACCTTTACTACTATTTGAGCTTGGGGCTCTCCGGTTATTCCTATACGTTGGACATGCAGAGAGAAGACAGGCAGTGAGCAGGAAGGCAGCGTGCCCTACCTTTGCTGGTTCTCACCACAGAGATTAGATGAGAAGAAGGGGTGAATCCAGGATTCAGGGATGCTTAGCAACTTTATCTATTGGTTTAGAACGTCAGGTATTTCTCCTGGAATACTGGTTCTTTCCTGGGTGGTGTCACCTGTTCCAGAGTACTGCTTTGTCAGGTTGTACCTGCTCTTTTTGTGATTTTGATATGCATATTATCATTGTCTTCACCTATGGAATTTTCCAACTACGACTGTAAAAGCTAGAAACCTCATGGAGATCATTCCTTCTCCTTCTCCTCCTCCTCCTCCTGCTTGCTACTTCTACTTCTTTCCCTTCTTCTCCGTGCTTTTTCACTTCACTTTTGCCCCTCTCATAAAAAATAAAGAAGATGCAGACTTTCACTCAAGTCTCGGGATAACACGACCCCCCCCCTCCCCAGTAACTCACGAGAGACCGTCCTTGCTGCAATCACACAATCAATGAGAAGAGAGGGAACCAGTGCGCTGGGGCCAAGACTCACAACCCACGCAGGGGAAGAGTTCGACCCCAAGTGACCTAGAGAAGGAGTTTTTACAGGAAGGTAATAATCAGCTAGTTCCTGAAACACAGTATTCCAAAAAATACCAATGATAATCACAAGGGGGAAACTCCCTGTTTCTCAAGATTATTCTCAAGATTACAATCTAACTTTATCTTCAGCTAGTTCCTGAAACACAGTCACTGAAAGGGCTAATCCTAGATTGCTGATTCTTCTCTTCCTGCTTAGATTTTTGGGCATTTTCTTCCTGCTAGGGAGGGGGGAACCTGGATTTATCCAGGGCTTTTTTGGGGGGGGATACCTGCATTTATCCAGGTCTTTCAAAAGTACCAAAAAAGACAATAGATTAAGTACAAGCACTAGTTTAACTGAAAAACTCTGTTAATGGAGATTGTAAAGTAAGGCAATCTGTATCAGAGCTTTACCTCGAGATTATAAAAATCCCTTTGTTCAGACCTAATGCTTGGTGGTCTGAACAATACTATAAAAGATGGGTTCAGAAACTGGGAACTGCCACAGCCTGACAAAAACAAAAACCAAACAAACAAAACAAAAAACCTCTGGCTGTGGTCTCAGCTGGTTGATAAGCTTTGTGTGTATTTTTTTATTTTATTCTTTTATTAGACTTTGGTGATCTGTCCCCATCTTTGCGTGACCCCCCCACCCAACTGTGTTCACTTTTTCATTGTCGAATGTCATAATATGTTAATTATCTTAATTGCCCTGCTCTTCTCTTTTTGCAATTATTTTTATCATGATAGTAATTAAGACATTAGCAGAACAAATGTTTATCTAATTAACATTTTGGAACACTATGTTTTAATAATGACACAAAAATAAGAGTAATAAGTTAGAATTCATGCAAAAAGGAATTGTTTTGATAGTGTACTTCCTTTTAAAATGTGGTTGCAAAGGTTTATAGTTTGTTTTAGTTTATTTACATTGTGCTTTTCATATTGTTTATTTTAATATAGTAAACTCAAAAAAATATCTGTTGCCATTAGCTAATACACAATAAAAATAGGATAAATAAGATAGTGAAATTTAGTTCATAAAGTTATTATTAATATCAAGTATGGGCAGAAAATACAGCTAGGAGGATAGGCCTCGTTATCAAAATCATAAGGAAATTATTAAAGAAATATCAGTTAATTTATCCTTATGTTTTAGAATTATTACATTTGAAAAGTAATGAAAATTTAAACTATAAGACAAAGATCTGGAGAGCTGACTCAGTGGAGAATTTGGTTCTCAGCATCTACATCAGAGGCTCAAAACTACCTGTGACTCCAGCTCTAGGAGGTCTGATGCCTTCTTGGGGCTTCTGCACTGATGTACACACACACACACACACACACACACACACACACACACACACTATAAATACAAATCTCTAAAATATAACTCAGTACTAAATTCATACAAGCACTTTTTAAATTAGAGAAAAGAGAGAAAGACTCAAAAACTGATCTAGAGGAAGGGATCAATTTACAACAAGACAGAGAGAAGAAAGTGAGGCATGGGTGTGGTGACGTCATCTATTGATTCAAAGTTAGAGAATACGTTCTTAGGAACATTAGTTTACTCATGTGCACCATGAGGTCACTAGGACACCTTGACACCATCTCCAGATAAAAGTATCTCTATGAGAAACCTAAGCAATGCCGCTGTCAATTGAATTAGTGTGTGTCAATAGAATTAGAATTAGCTCATGGTTGTCATCATTGTACCTTCGCCTATTTCCCTCCTTCTATGTTTCACTTTAACATGGGTTTGGAGCAGATAAGGAGTCAATGTGTATTTTGCTGTTTTTGTGGCAATTGATTGGACTTTTGCTTCCTATATGTAAGACTTTAAAGAATTATTAGCCATGCTTCAAAAATAGAAAAATAAAGATTTTTTGCTCAAAAATTTTTTTATCAAGAGTAAGAGGAATCTACACCTGATTTCGAAAAATTAACCTGTAAATCATTATTCATTCACTTATGTGTCCATTTAATCATTTATGCATGTTTGTGTAAAAATTATGGAATAATTGTCTTATGAGAGCCAAGGATTGCGTCAGAAAACCGGGTTTTAACAGGAAACAGGATAAATATTTGCTCCATTGAAGCCTGAATTCTAATGAGAGAAAACAGCAATGAATAGATAAATTAATTTGACATATGTTAATGGTTAATCCAAAAAAAGAAGGAATCAGGGTACAGGCTAAAGAGCACTTGGGAGTGTGGAGGGATGCTAATGAATAGAGTAATTAAAAAAGGGCAATGACTGGGAGATGCTCATGAACAGGATGGTGAGGAGAGTGTGCCGCAGGAGGCATGCTGGGAAGCAGGTCAGGGAACGATAGAAACGCTAATGGCAGATGCTCCTGGACAGGGGGTGAAGTGAAAGGCTGGTCTGTGAACTGAGACCCTAAGAACTCGAAAGGAAGAAAGGAGCTAGGAGGGTGTCTGGGAGAAGAAACACCAAAGCAGAAAGGAACTCTCGGCAGGTGGCTGGACCAGAGTGAGGAGTGGAAACTGAGGCAGGCAGGGAGCCCGCACCTATGGTCAGGCTCACTGTCCTGTGTCGTCCCTCTCATATGGAAGACAGAAATACCAGTTACAAACCAGTAAGAGTCCCTGCAGGTGCTTGCTGGAAATGTGTTAATTTTCACATGATGTTCTTCTTTCCTAAGTGACCATTTTAAGAAGCACCATTTCCAGAGGCTCCATCTGAGTTCCCCTGCATCATTAATCAGCTGCCTGCTACCGTCAAGTGGGTTTGTGATGATCTGAGACTGATGGTTTAGCTAGCAGCTGTGTTATCTAAGCGTATGCCACCAGTGAGGCTATCTGATATTTGAACAGTCTCAAATTGTTCTTATGTAGCCACAGGTAGTAAATAAATAAATAAAAATAAAATAAAATGACAAAGTTACCTGTCAAACCTTTCTGCAGTTCAGTAGTTGAAATAATTGCTGATACACGTGTAAGAAAACCCATACAAGCAATTTTTAAAAGATTCTCTCAGGGTCTAGAGTTAGGCAGTTAAAAGCAATTTCCATTCTTCCAGAGGACTTGACTTTGTTTCCCACACTGAGTGGAGCACAAGCAGTCTCCATTTCACTGGTCCCTCTGAGTGTAGCACAAGCAATGTCCATTCCGCTGGTCCCTCTGAGTGTAGCACAAGCAATGTCCATTCCGCTGGTCCCTCTGAGTGTAGCACAAGCAATGTCCATTCCGCTGGTCCCTCTGAGTGTAGCACAAGCAATGTCCATTCCGCTGGTCCCTCTGACTGTAGCACAAACAATGTCCATTCCGCTGGTCCCTCTGAGTGTAGCACAAGCAATGTCCATTCCGCTGGTCCCTCTGAGTGTAGCACAAGCAATGTCCATTCCGCTGGTCCCTCTGAGTGTAGCTACAAGCAGTCTCCATTCCGCTGGTCCCTCTGAGTGTAGCTACAAGCAGTCTCCATTCCGCTGGTCCCTCTGACTGTAGCACAAGCAGTCTCCATTCCGCTGGTCCCTCTGACTGTAGCACAAGCAATGTCCATTCCGCTGGTCCCTCTGACTGTAGCACAAGCAATGTCCATTCCGCTGGTCCCTCTGAGTGTAGCTACAAGCAGTCTCCATTCCATTGGTCCCCTGAGTGAAGCTACAAGCTTCAGGTCCATTCCCCCTGGACCACTTTTTCTCCACCCACCAGGTCCCACTCACTAGCTCCTGCAGCCGCTTATAAAATAACCATTCTGAGGCTTTGGCCTATTAGCTCAGGTTTCTTATTAACTAACTCTTGAATCTTAACTTAATCAATTTCTGTTAATCTACTCTCTTGCCACGAGGCTGTGGCTTACCATCGGCATCTTTCTCCTTTGGCAGCTATACGGCATGGACCTGACTCCACCTTCTTTCCTTCTTTATCTCTGCTTTGATTTTCCACCTTTGCTACTCTGTACGGCCATAGGCCAAGATAACTTCTTTATTAACAAATGGTAATAAAACATATTCACAGGGAATTATACATCAATTGGGTGATTCACAACCTGTAACTCCAGGGATCTGGCTCCCTCTTCTGCTATCTGTGGGCAATGTACTCACAGGTACACACACACAAACACACATATGCACACATGCACACACACGCACACATACAGACATTTGCACACACACGCGCACATACATACATGCGCGCATGCGTGCACACACACACAAAATAAATAAATAAATAAATAAATAAATAAATAAATAAAAATATTTGAAAACTCTTTGAAATTCTTAATTAATGAGTATTTTTCTAGAGGACTCTAAATGCTGTAAAATTTTTATCATGTTACACATGCTAAATAGTTCTGTGATTTAATTATTTTACTTTTATTATAAATGCTCAGTAGTTCTTTAATTGCACTTATACAAAAATACTTTTGACAAAAGCAGTAAAATTAAGTACCGTTAATTGTTTCCTACAATGGAAAGTATTATCCAAATAAGAATCACAAAGTCCTTTGGTTATTTCTTCCCAGCATGAGTGAATCTAGTTTTCTAAATAATTTTAAAATGGGTAACACATGAAACAATATTTTAAAATTGCATATGAATTTTTGATGAAAATTTTAAATTGCTTAGAACAATATACTATTGTTTACCTTTTATTGTAAGAAAGACTTAAGATATCTTCACTGAAGGTAAGCAAGTTAGTATCTGGGAAAATGTTAGGTGAGAATCTAATGGACTTGGTTTTGTATTGCTTTTGCTTTTGTTCTCTTATTTGCTTTTAAACAGCAGGCTTAACAAACTGCTTAACACCCTCCTTGGGAAAGTAATTCTGCTGGCCAGACTTCAGGATTAACTGAATCAAAAATTTACACCAAAAGTGTATTTTTTATTACATTTGTTTCTTTAATACATCATGTGTATATATGCATGTAAGACAGACCATGTGTGGAGATCAGAAGACAAGTTTTGAAGACTGGTTCTTCTTTGGGGAATTAGCTTTCCACCCTGTGTGCTGTCCAGTGGATTGAACTCAGGGCAGCAGGTTTCCAGTGAGTGTCTTTAGTCACTGAACCACATCACTACCCCCAAATTATATTTCATATTTATCTATTTCTTCCATTTGAAAATGTATCAGAATCATTTTAGATAGGGGACAGCATTAACTATGTTCTTATTGCTATGATAAATACCTGAGAAAAATAAGGAAGAAACAACTATTTTGGCTTATGGCTTCTGAAGTGTCTATTTGTTGGTTTCTGGGCTGTGGTGAGGCAAAGCCATCTCAGGGGAAAGGTACCAGGGGTCAGGGGGAGTATAAACCCCATGGCAGCCAAAAGGCATAGCAAGGAAAAGGGAGGGAAAGAGCAGTGGGCAAGACATACCTAGCCTGTCTCGGTCATGTCCTCCTCCCAGTCTGCTCCTATCTTCTAACCCCTCCATCACTTCTCAATAATATCATCAGGTTATAAGTTCATCAATAGTTTAATCTGCTTAGGAATTCAGAACAAAGCCCACCTCTGATTACTGCATCCATGGGAACCAAACCTTGAATACACAACTTCTTATGGGGAATGCCTCATACCCAAACCAAAAGAGATACAGGAAAGTTTACCCATATAGTTTATAATATAATCATCATTTGATTATTTAGGCAGTTTTGTTTTAACAACAATGGATTCAAGATCTTTGACTGTATATATAAAACTGCCCCCAAACAGCATTTGTACACACACTATTCTTCTTCTTTTTCTTTCTCAGATTTGAACCTTTGGCCATGTGCCATTGAATCATCCTGTTCTCTCTGACAGCAAAGCCAGTTTTCAGGAATAGTGTGTGTACAAACGCAGACTCCAAACACTGGATTGGATGTCAGGGCAACATTTGGTGTGGAATTTTTAAGGAAACATCCAGGAAGGTGGGATAGGTATCTAAGCAGTAACCATTTTAAAATTTTATTTGCTACGATTATTTGATGCTAGAAGAAAAATTTTCAGTCTTGTTAAATAATACTTTCAAACCAGAGAACAGTAGTCATGTACAGCTCTCATGAAGTTATTGGCATTCTTGTGGGTAGACGTACTTCAGTCTTTGGGGAACATTGAAATACAAGCAAGTACAAAAGATGAGTAGAGACTGGTAGACAAGAGACATTACTTATCCTCCTGAAAAGTATTTCAAAGTCTTCAGGAGAGAGAACTGCTGGGGAGAAACACCAATTTATTAAGGGCAAAAGAAAGTGACTAAAATCTATAACTTATAGGAGCTATAGATGGCTCCATAGGTACCAGTCCATACGAATAGCCTTGTAATGAAATATTAACTTAAGGATATCTTCAGAACTGCAAACACCACGGAATACAACAACAGAGTAAGCAGTAGGTGGATGAGCAATGGAGACACGAAGGCTGCTGGACAACTATAGGTATGGTTCAAAATCTGGAAATGGAGAATCTGGGTAAATAATCAGGAACTACAGAAGCAAGCATAACCAACAGAATACCAGAGATGGAAGAGAGAGTCTCAGGTGTTGAGAATAAGATAGAGAAAATAGATTTATTGGTTAAAGAAAATGTTAAATCCAATAAACGCTTAACACAAAATATCCAGGAAATCTGGGACATCATGAAAAGACCAAACCTAAGAATAATAGGGATAAAAGAAGTCCAGCTCAAAGACACAGAAAATATATTCAACAAAGCCATAGAAGAAAATTTTCTCAACCTAAAGAAGGATATGACTATGAAAAGACAAGATTAGAGAACATCAAATAGAATGGACCAAAAAAAGGTCCCCTCGCCATATAATAATCAAAACAGTAAACATACAGAAAAAAGAAAGAATATTAAGAACTGTGTAGGGAAAAGGTCAAGTAACATATGAAGGCATACCTCTCAGAATTACATCTGACTTCTCAAGGGAAACTCTGAAAGCCAACAGGTCCTGGATAGTTGTTCTTCAGATATAAATTTATATCTCTTAATATCAATGAGCTCAAATCACCTATAAAAAGACACAGGCAAACAGAATGGATATGAAAACACAGTCCATCCTTCTGCTCATACAAGAAACACATCTCAACTTCAGAGACAGACATTACTTCATAGTAAAGGATGGTGAAAGATTTTTCCAATCAAATGGACCTACAAAACAAGTTGGTATATCTATTCTACTACCTAATAAAAGAGTCTTAAAACTAAAATTAATCAAAAGAGATGAAAAAGGACAGTTCATACTCATTACAGCAAAAATACATCAAGATGAAGTCTCAATTCTGAACATCTATGACTCAAATACAAAGGGCACCCACATTTGTAAAAGAAACATTACTAAAGCTTAAATCACACATCAAATCCCATAGTGAGAGACTTCAAAACCTCACTCTCAGCACTGGACAGGACCACCAGACAGAAACTTAAGAGAGAAATAAAGGAACTAACAGAAATTGACTCAAATGGGTTTAATAGACAGCTATAGAACATTCCACCCAAACACACCGTCTTTTCAGCACCTCATGGAACTCTCTCAAAAATTGACCACTTACTCAGTAACAAAGCAAACCTCAATAGATATAATTGGAATACCCCATTGTATCTTATTTGATCACCATGGCTTAAAGATAGCATTCAACAACACTAATTAATAGAAACCCCCAAAACTAAAAGAAATTGAACAATGCTCACCTAAATCACTCCTGGGTCAAGGATGAAATAAAGAAAGAAGTTAAAGACTTCTTAGAACACATTTAAAATGAATACACAAAATACCCAAACTTACGGGCACTTTGAAATCAGTGCTAAGAGGAAAGTTCATAGCGCTAAGTGCCTACATAAAGAAAGTAGAGAAATCTTACACTTAACAGCACACCTAAAAGCTCTAGAACAAAAAGAAACAAACTTATCCAAGAGGAGTAGACACTAGGAAATAATCAAATTGTAGACTGAAATTAATAAAATAGAAACAAAGAAAGCAATACAAAGAATCATTGAGATAAAGAGTTGGTTCTTTGAGAAAATCAATATGATAGACAAACCTTTATCCAAACTAACCAAAAGGCAAAAAGAATATGCAAATTAATAAAAACAGAAATGAAAAGAGGATATAACAGACACTGAGGAAATCCAGAGAACTATCAGATCATACTTAAAAAAAAACTGTACTCCACAAAATAAGAAAGTTAAGTAAATGGACAATTTTCTGGAAGGTACTATATACCAAAATTAAATTAAGAACAGAGAGATAATTTAAAAAGACTTAAAACCCATAAGGAAATAGAAGGAGTCACCAAAAGTCTTCCAAACAAAAAAGCCCAGGGCCCGATGGTTCAGCTTAGAATTGTAACAGAATTTCAAAGAATAACTAATACCAATACTTATCAAATTATTTCACACAATAGGAAGAGAAGGGACATTGTCAAACTCTTTTCACGAGGTGACAGCTACCCTGGTAACCAAACCACACAATTGCAACTAAGAGAATTACAGCAGGGCGGTGGCATACACCTTTAATCCCAGCACTCGGGAGGCAGAGGCAGGCGGATCTCTGTGAGTTCCAGGCCAACCTGGTCTACAAGAGCTAGTTCCAGGACAGGCTCTCCAAAGCTACAGAGAAACCCTGCTCAAAAAAACCAGCGAGAGAGAGAGAGAGAGAGAGAGAGAGAGAGAGAGAGAGAGAGAGAGAGAGAGAGAGAGTTACAGACTAATCTCCTCATGAACATTGATGCAAGAATAAAATACTTGGCAAACTGATCCAAGAACACATCAGAAAAATCATCTACCATGATCAAGTAGACTTCATCCCATATATGCAGGGATGGTTCCACATACAAAAGTCTGTCAGTGTAATCCACCATATAAACAAACTGAAAGGGAAAAAACCCACATGATTATCTCATTAGATGCAGAAAATGCCTTTGACAAAATCTAACACCTTTTCATGAAAAAGGTCTTGGAGAGATCAAGAATATAAGGAAAGTTCCTAAACATAATAAAAACAATAAACAGCAAGCCAGCAGCCAACATCAAATCAAATGGACAGAAGCTCAAAGTGATTCCACTAAAATCATTAACAAAAGAAGGCTGCCCACTCTCTCTAGATCTTTAATAGAGTACTCAAAGTTCTAGCTAGAGCAATATAAACAACAAAAGATCAAGAGGATACAAATTGAAAAGGAAGAAGTCAAACTTTCGCTGTTTGCAGATGATACGATAGTTTACATAAGTGACCCAAAAAATTATACCAGGAAACTCCTACAGCTGATAAACACATTCAGTAATGCAGCAGGATACAAGGTTAACTAAAAAAAAAATCAGTAACCCTCCTATATATAGATATTAAATGGGCTGAGAAAGAAATTAGAGAAGCATTACCCTTTTCAAAAGTCACAAACAGCATAAAATATCTTGGGGTATCACTAGCCAAACAGGTAGAAGACCTATATGACAAGAACTTTAAGTCTTTAAAGAAAGAAATTAAAGACAATATCAGAAAATAGAAAGATCTCTCATTCTCACAAATAGGTAGGATTAACATAGTAAAATTGGCAATCTTACCAAAGCAATTTACAGATTCAATACTATCCCCATCAAAATCCCAGCACAATTTTTTACAGACCTTGAAAAAACAATACCAAACTTCATATGGAAAAACAAAACACCCAGGATAGTCAAAACAATCTTGTGCAATAAAGGAACTCTGGAGGCATCACCATCCCTAACTTTAAGCTCTACTATAGAGCTGTAGTAATGAAAACAGCTTGGTATTGGCACAAGAAACAAAAAGGTAGACCAATCGGATCAAACTAAAGACCCTGATATTAATTCAAATACCTATGAATACCTGATTTTTGACAAAGAAGGAAAATTCTCCAATGGAAAAAAGAAAGCATCTTCAACAAATGGTACTGGCATAACTGGATGTCAATATGTAGAAGAATGCAAATAGATCCATTTCTATCCGCATGCACAAAACTCAAGTCCAAATGGATCAAAAAAAAAATTTCAACATAAATCCAACCACAATGAATCTTATAGAAGAGAAAGTGGGATGTAGCTTTGAATGCATTGGCACAGGAGACCACTTTCTGAATATATGGCCAGTAGCACAGACACTGAGATCCACAATTAATAAATAGGACCTCCTGAAACTGAGAAGATTCTGGAAGGCAAAGGACTCAGTCAATAAGACAAAATGACAGCCTACTGAATGGTAAAAATTTTTCACCAATTCCACATCTGATATTGGACTGATTTCCAAAATATACAAAGAACTCAAGAAACCAGATATCAAAATAATCCAATTAAAAAATGGGGTACAGACCTAAGCAGGAATTCTCAACAGAAGAATCTCAAATGATAGAGAGGCACTTAAGGAACTGCTCAACATCCTTAACCATCAGGGAAATGCAAATCAAAACACCACTGAGATACCATCTTACACCTGTCAGAATCACTAAGATCAAAAACATCAACGATAGCTTATGTTGGAGAAGTTGTAGAATAAGGTGAACATTCCTCCACTGCTGGTGGGAGTACAAACTTGCATGGCTACTTCGGAAATCAGTATGACAGTTTCTCAGAAAATTGGGAATCAATCTGCCTCAAGACCCAGCAATACCACTCTTGGACATATACCCGAAGGATGTACACTCATATTACAAGGACATTTGCTCAACTATGTTCATAGAAGCATTATTCTTATTGGAAACATCCTAAATGCCCCTCAACCAAAGAATGGATAAAGAAAATGTGGTACATTTACACAATGTAGTATTACTCAAAGGTAAAAAACAAAAACAATAACATCATGAAATTTGCAGGTGAATGGATGGAACTAGAAAAAAAAACATACTGAGTGAGGTAACCCAGACTCAGAAAGACAAACAAGGTGTGTAATCACTTATAAGTGAATATTAGACATAAAGCAAAGAAAAACTAGTCAATGGTTCACAACCCCAGAAAAGACAGAAAACAAGGAGAACCCTAAGAGAACACATGCATGTGTTCACCACCCCCCACGGAAGGTAGACAAGATCTCCTTAGTAAATTGGCAGTATGGGGTAGGGGTGAAGGTGGAAGGGGAATGAGGAGGGCAGAAAGGGAGTGGGGAGGAGAACATGAAGGCTGGGGAAGGTCAAGCTGGGTGAGGGAGAGCAAGAGATGAAAGGAAAAGGCATAATGGGGTTAGCAAGAAATCAGGCACTAGGGAAATTCCCAGGAATCCACAGGGATGACCCATGCTAAGATTCTAATAGTGGAGAGTGTACTTTAACTGCCCTTACCCTGTAATCAGATTGATGATTACCTTAATTGTCATCATAGAAACTTCATCTAGTAACTAGTAGCAAATGCAGAGATCCACAGCTAAGCGCTGTGCCAAGCTCCTGGAGTCCAGTCGTAGAGAGGGAGGAGTGAGAATAGGAGCAAAAGGGCAAAGAGTATGATTGGGTAAGCCACCAAAACAGCTGACCTGAGCAAGTAGAAGTTCACTGACTCTGGACTGACAGCTGGGGAACCTGAATAAGACTGAATGTGGGTGATGGTTGTGTAGTTTGGGCAGTTTGTGGGACCACTAGCAAGCAGAATCAGTATTTATCCCTAGTTCATGAACTGGCTCTTTGGAGTCCATTCCGTTCAGAAGGATGCTTTGCTCAGCCTAGATTTGGGGTGGGGGGGTTCTTGGTCCTGCTTCAAGTGATATGACAGACTTTGTTAACTCCTTGTGGGAAGCCTTACCTTCTCTGAAGAGTGGATAGGGGGTGGGGTGAGGAGAAGGTGGGGGGAGTGGGAGGAAGAGAGGGAAAGGGAACTGGGATTGGCATAAAAATAAGATTGTTTTAAATATAAAAGAAGAAAACTGGAATAGATTCGCGCCTGCTTCCTCAGTTATGGGGAAGACTTCATTACCAACCTCTCTGGAGAATCCATGCTGAGACTCTGGCTGGCTTCAGATTGCACAGGTCTTGTGCATGCAGTCACATCTGTCTTGAATCCAGACATGCAGCAGCCCTGCTGCATCCAGAAGATGTACTTCCCTGTAGTCGTCCACTAGGCTGACCCTTAGACCCCTTCAGCTCCTTCTATAATGATCCCCAGACCTTGGGAGGAGGCAGCACAGTACACATGTTCTATTTGGGGCTGAGACTTCTACAATCCCTTTCCTCTACTCCCTAACCAGTCTCTACTAACCACTATCTCCTGCAAATAGAAGCTGCTCTAACAGGCTTGAAGGATGCATTAGTCAATGGGTATAAGGAAAAACCATTAAGAGTAGGCTTAGTACCATGCTGTTTAGCAGAGTAATAGTAGGTTTCCCTCTAACCACAAGTTCTTGGTCCAATAATAGTGCCAGTAATGGATTTTATTGATGTGGGATTTCCCTCTGTCTCCTGTGATTACCATTAATGAATAAAGAAACTGCTTTTGACCTATAGCAGGGCAGAACTTAGGTAGGTGGGGAAAACTAAACTGAAATGCTGGGAGAAAGGAGGCAGAGCCATGTAGCCCTACTGGAACAGTACAGAACTTTTCCCGGTAAGCCACAGCCTCGTGGTGATACACAGATTAATGGAAATCAGTTAAATTAATATGTAAAGATTAGCCATTAAGAATCTAGAGCTAATGAGCCAAGAGGTGATATAATTAATACAGTTTCTGTGTGATTATTTTGGGGCTGGGCAGCTGGGAACCAACAAGCAGCCTCCTCCAACATTTTATCTTGTGGAACAAGACTTAAATCTAATCAGAAAGTGTTTGGTTGCTCCATTGACTTTTGATTATTTGTATTAACAAAACATGACTCTTCCTGTTTTTTTTTTTGGTTTTTCGAGACAGGGTTTCTCTGTGGTTTTGGAGCCTGTCCTGGAACTAGCTCTTGTAGACCAGGCTGGTCTCGAACTCACAGAGATCCGCCTGCCTCTGCCTCCCGAGTGCTGGGATTAAAGGCGTGCGCCACCACCGCCCGACTCTTCCTTTTTGAGGTGAAATAAAGGAAATATGCATGTAAACACACTCACAGACACACACCCTTAACTATGCGAGTCTTACACTAAACCTTATTGAATAAAAAAATTAAAATTTGGGAGATTATTTATCTGGTTTTATTTTTAGTCTCATAATATCTTGAAGATTATTGCATGGCAGAGCTAAGTTGCATTGATTTGCTATGGATTAGAAAAATCTAAAAGGTCAGATAGCAGGGATGTATAATGAATTGGCAAGAATTATTTCCTAGCAATCAATTGAGCTTGTTAAAATTTAATAATAATTAAATGGAGCTCCTGACTGGTAGAATCTATGTTCTTGACAAAAATAAATAGTCCTGAACTTTATAGCTTAAATATTTCCCCTGAGATATGCCATTTTTAACTAAGAGAAAGCAAATGAAATGAAAACACAGATCCTAAATTCAGGGACAGAGACGACTGTTTGTGATATTTTCCAAAATGGATTTCCATGTGTTTCAGTGAAGGTAATTGTTCATTGCCTGCTGTTTTCATTTTAATATACAACCCAAACCAAGACATTACAGCTTCAGAGCAGCTGTCAACGAAGGCAATGGAGAGAATTCAAGTAGTAGCTTCTCCCTTTTGGCATTCTTATGTAAAACATACATCAGATATCAAGGAATCGATGCATATGCTCAAGTGTGACTCAGGAATAGCAAAGCTGATGACAAGGAAACAATTGCTTTGAATGATGAGTTTATCACTTGCATTTCCTAAAAGATAGCACCATACAGAACCAGCTGAGAAAGTCCGAGAGTGATCAGGAGGCAGGAGGAGTGAAGAAGACATGAAAGCCCAGTGTTTTTGTTTCTACGGGAAATGATAAGTGGGAAGGGAAACAAGGCTGAGGCAGGTTAGTATTGGATAGCTATGTGCCTTCATAGCTATGAGATGTAGAGATACCTCTGTCACCCACATTTGACTATGGGGTGATTCTGTGCCGAGGCAATTTTCCTTAGTTAAGGAAGGTAATCAGGGGATTGGCAGGTTTAGACAGGAAATGAATGCTATCCATAGGCTGTTTAGTGAGCGTCCACAAGCAGAGCTATAGCTGATTCTGAGAAGAACACTTTTCAAACCTAGGAGCAAGCTCTGCATGGTAAGGCTTAGAAATCAAAACATGAATATAGAATAAACCAAAGATAATAACTGGAAAATTAAACAACAACAACACATTACTAAAACACTAAGCAGAAAGAACACACATTTCTCAAACTCATCTGGCTTTTTCTGAATATCAGTTAATTGGGTTATGACCACAGAAACGATCTTCCTCCACAGATGGCGTGGCATCTTTCCACATCGGAATAGAACATCCTGGATTGGATTCTGTTGCTCTCCTCCCTAAGCGAATAACAATCTTCTCAAGTAAGGGTGGAATCATTAATTTGCCCTGCACCATCTCGTCATGTTTCTGTTTAAAAAAGAGAGAAAGAAAGAAAATTTAAAAGAAAGAAAGAAAGAAAAGCAAGCTGCTACTTCATCTGATGTGAATCACATCTTCCTTGAGTGTTTTATTTTTTTCTTTCCAAATGAAAGTAAAATAATAAGGGAGAGAAGGGAAAGCAAATTTCTCTTACCCACCCTGGGGAGTCCACACGTGTAAGATTGTTATACAAAACTTTCTTTGAGGGGGAGGGGTAGGAAGCAGTTCCCAAAAGAAAACCCATTTTTGTTCTCTATTTGAACTGTGTGAGAGACGGAAAAAGTATTGATCACTGTGGCAAAACGTGAATGCTGGAAATGGACAAAACAAATTAAATACTAGTGAGATGCTGCTCTAAAGTGATGATCATGACTCCATGTTCTAGAAACAACATTTTCAGGTTTATTTATTAATTTATTTGGGAAGATGAACACAGCAATTGTTCATCTTCCCACAGAGAGGAAACAATGTCGTCAGCACCCGCCTGTTAACTTTGTGAGTTTATTCATAGCTAGAGCTACTCTCACCAGCTCACATACATTCTGCTCAGCAAACAGCAGCCGGAGCTTTATCCACGCATGTGTAGAGTATTTCTATATCAAGACCTGGTACTCCTTCTCTCTGCCTGCATTTATATTCTTCTAATGGGTTCTTATAACTAACTGGTGACTTAAGTGATACTGTCTTACTAGATATAGAAACTAATTCAATGGGTAAAAGGAGGTTAGAGGTGCAGGGCAGGACAATTGTAATTCTTATTTATTCATTCATTTAGTTTGTTTGTTTTTCAAGACGGGGTTTCTCTGTAGCTTTGGAGCCTGTCCTGGAACTAGCTCTTGTAGACCAGGCTGGCCTTGAACTCACAGAGATCCGCCTGCCTCTGCCTCCTGAGTGCTGGGATTAAGGGCGTGTGCCACTATCGCCCAACTGACAATTTGTAATTCTTAAGCATATTTTAGTTTTATCCATTATTTGCATATGTAATTCTGGTTTATAGAGTGAGCAAGGTGTCAGAAAGGCTTTATTAACAGTTTTCCTACATTCTGTCCTTCTCAGGCAATATATTCTCTCATATAATTTTATCTAACTGCTCTCTCTCTTTCTCTGTCTCTCTCTCTGATTAGTTAAAGACTTAGTGTTGAATGGACTTAGATGTAGAAGCTCCCTGAGAGGACAGCCTATATCTCATGACAATCTTCTCTTGGTGGTTTTGTTTGGTGTCCTTAACTCTCTTGGCCAAAAGTTTATCATATTCTGTATGTTATTTTTCGCAGTGACCTGTTTCTTCAGAGTAATCTGTGAAAACATTTATATGGCAGGACAAGTGGAGTAACAAGATGCTGAATCTTGGGAGCTTTGGTCCTGGGCTTTTCATCTTCTTTGTTTCAGGGCTTTCTGGCAACATATTGTTGGATATCATCTTCTTTAGAGAGACTGAAAATCTTTCAGATTCTGAAATTTCTTTTTAACCCCAACTGCGGTGGCAGTAGTATGTATCTGACAGTCTGACAGTTCAGGAATATCCTTCTCCTTTTTTTAAAAATAGAGTTTCACTTTGTATGCCTGGCTGCCCTGAAACTCACTCTGTAGACCATGTTGTCCTCAGATTCACAGAGATTCACTGCATCTGCCTTTAGAGTGCTGGGATTAAAAACATGCACCATTATACCTGGCCACTTTTTTTTAAAATAATAACCAAGTTGATAACATTCAGATTGGCATTCCCAGTGCATCCTGAACAGACTTGTGCTTCCTCTAGCCCCAGTTCTCCTTGGTCTACAGCAAGAGTGCCCCTTACTCAACAGCAGGCAACTCTACCATGCGTCAAGATGCCTTGCTCTATGGGAAAATTTCATTTGTCATTCCCACCACTGATCGGACCATACAACTCTTCCACTCTTCACCTAGAGAATACCAACAGCTACTTCTGTGGCCTTGTGCTTCTCATAGAACATATGAAGCTTGTGTTCATCTTCCACTTCGATGAGTTTCTGACAGTTGGTGGCCAGAAAGGAGATATTCAGCTTCCTCTTGACTCAGCTGACAGCCTAGGAAGCACTCTGAAAATGAGCTTTCCTTGTTTATAAATGAGCCAACACCATAGCATTAATTATTTGGTTTTAATATTTGGTCAGTCCAATCTTTACTCTTTTCTCTTATGTATCCTATACATTTTCTCACATTTATTTCTTATATAATACTTGTGATAGAAATGTCAAGACACAATTGTCTCAAGATTTTGGTCATTTTTACGGATGACAGTGTTAAATG
The DNA here is from genome assembly GCF_037038515.1 of Microtus pennsylvanicus. Lineage (NCBI taxonomy): Eukaryota > Metazoa > Chordata > Mammalia > Rodentia > Cricetidae > Microtus > Microtus pennsylvanicus. The sequence continues at coordinate 104,010,660 of NC_134587.1, read as the reverse complement.
CATAGAGGAAGAAAGGAAAGACTGATACATTAGTAATATTGATTTCTTTTTATCAAAAAGGTATCATTTTCCACTTAAGTATTTTTAACTGCCTTATATAGAATTAAAAATTTTTGTCTTGTAGACTGTTTATTTCACATTTTATATTGCTCAATCGACTCTTTTCTTTTACATCACCTCAGCATTTTTCATTGTTAACATAGAAACCAAAATTAATATGTGTAGTGTTTGAATTGCTAATATTCGAAGATATTTTTCCATTGGATAGGCAAAGTAAAAAATAATATACAAATGCTGTTCATTTTACCTTAATATGCGTAAGGATGGTACAGCTACTGTCTTTTTCTTTTATGATTGCAATGGCTGTTACTCCAGATAAGCAAAGAATACTGAGCATCAGCCTTAGCTAGACTACCAGTGGTAACAGCCTCATCTTTCATCTCATGCTATTGCACATTACATCCCTGGCACTGCCCTTTGATAAGACGCTGACAAAACAATGTTGATTTCTACTCATGTGTTCCTACCTAAGTAATTATTGTTTTATTAAAAATTTCCACCTCCTCCCTTCCTCCCATGTCCCTCCCCCTCCCCCAGTCCTTCTCCCCCTTCCTCTCCAGTCCAAAGAGCAGTCAGGGTTCCCTGCCCTGTGGGAAGTCCAAGGTCCTCCCCCCTCCATCCAGGTCTAGAAAGGTGACCATCCAAACAGACTAGGCTCCCACAAAGCCAGTGCATGTAGTAGAATCAAAACCCAGTGCCATTGTCCTTGGCTTCTCAGTCAGCCCTCATTGTCAGCCATGTTCAGAGAGTCCGGTTTGATCACATGCTCCATCAGCCCCAGTCCAGCTGGCCTTGGTGAGCTCCCATTAGATAGATCGGCCCCACCGTCTCAGTGGGTGGTACACCCCTAGCGGTCCTGGCTTCTATTTATTTATTTATTTATTTATTTTTTTATGTTTTGGTTTTTTGAGACAGGGTTTCTCTGTAGTTTCGGTCCTGGCTTCTAAATAAGAAGGTGAACCCAAAGAAAAACATTTAGTTATCCTCCTGGATATTGGAAGTAGACAAGATTGTCAGGCAAAAATTGGGAGTTTGGGGGTGGAGTTGGGGTGGGGGTAAGGGACAATGGAGAGAGAGAAGTGAGAAGGGAAGGATGGGGAGAGCTTGGGGGAATCCGACGGTTGGGATGGAGGAAGGGTGGATATGGGAGCAAAGAAGACTATATCTTAATTAAGAGAGCCATTTTAGGGTTGGCAAGAGACTTGACTCTAGAAGGGTTCCCAGGTATCCAAGGAGATGTCCCCAGCTTGTTCCTCGGGCAGCTGAGGAGAGGGTACCTGAACTGGCCCTATCCTATAGCCACACTGATGAATATCTTGAATATCACCATAGAACCTTCATCAGGCAATGGATGGAGATAGAAACAGAGACCCACATTGGAGCACTGGACTGAGTTCCCAAGGTCCAAATGAGGAGCAAAAAAAGGGAGAACATGAGCAAGGAAGTCCTAAGCAATTATTAAATTTGAATACAGCTTAAATTTTATCAAGAATACTTGTGAAGTAGGGAGCGGAGTTGTCCTCTACTCATGAGAAGAACAATACATATAAGAGATGGAGAGAAATCTACACGGTGGTGCAGCCATCTACCATGTGTGAGGAGTGGGCGCAGCATGCTCGTTTCTGTTGACACATCTGAATGAATTCCTTCACCTCGCGACAGGGATTTTAGAAACCTTTTATAGTCAAAAGACCATAGGGTTAAGTATGCAAAACCATTCAGCTTGCAATAACAACCCAGTAGAAAATGATTGAGGAGAAATTCTTAAAACTATCAATTTTAAGTACTTAGAATAAATACCGCTTATGAAGATATTCTATTTTTAAAGAAATGTGTGCTTTTTATGATTATGAATGATGGTCATATCATCTGGAAATAACATTTTCAGGTTTCTCTAGTTTTTTATTTGTCTCATACAATTACTGTTCATCTTTAGACAGGGAGAAGACAGTGTGGTGCGCATCAATCTGTTAGCATTTATGATCTTTTCATACTTGTCTCCACAGAAGTTATTATTCGCTAAGCATTCACTTATCCCTAGTGGTACCAAGACTAAAAATTTCAGGAAGAAAAGAAAAGTTCTTCAGAAATGGAGAAAATCCTAGCACTCAGAGGCAGATAAATTCTGTATGTTAGGAGCCTTTCTTCAAATATTAGACTCCTCAAGGAAACCTCCATGAGTTCTGCAAGAACTAATCATTTGGATGATTCTTTGGTTCCCTGGCTAACTTTTAGTGAATTTGTAAAATGCCATATCTTTGCTGTGTGTATCGTGTGTGTGCGCGCACATGTGTGTGCGCGTGTGCACGCTCGCATATGGGTCATACACTAAAGTATAAGTGTTCATGTTGAAATCTTGCTGCATGATCTTGAGTTAATTTTGTCCCTAGATAGAAGAAAAGAAGAATCCATGTCAGGATGTCAGGTGACCTTGGGAGATCACTCTGAGACATTTTATTTTGCTTTCTGGAGTTATTTATAAGCTCATTTTCTTTTCATTATACTCACCTTAAAAAAATCCCAAGACCATATTGGTTTTGTATCTACTTAATGAATCTTTATCATATTTAGCTTCGTGAATATTCTAAAGCAGCGTTTAGCTTACTAAATAGACTTGTCTAGAGCTGTTTACCCTGATCGTGCAACTGGTAAGCTCCATTTGTTTCTCCTCCAATGGAAAGCCTGATTACCTGAAACCCCAGAGAATAGATTATTTATGCTTCTGTAAACTTCTTTGAAGAAGAACTACAACAGATACCCAGCACTAGACTTCTATTCTCTATTTATAAGTTCGTTTTATAATGTAGCCCCAGCTGGCCTAGAGCCTCTTTCTGTAGGTCAGGCTGACCTCAGACTCACAAAGATCCACCAGAAGCTGGCCCCTTATTGAACACGGCAGCAAGAGACCTGGATGCTTCTCCGGATGCCAAAATTAAAAGAATGCATCATCATACTCAGCTGTTAGGAGGAGAGAGAGGAAAGACCAGGAACCTTCCCAGAGCAGATGTGAATAGTGAGAACAGAGAACGTCCTCCAATTCCAGAAGACTCAGAACTCCACTTTAGGATGCGCTTCACTTAGCACAGTGCTGTAGTTCTTGGTGTCCACTATGATACTGTCGGGACCTGTGACTTACCTTGAGAATATAAACCACCTTTTGGACTGCATAGGTTTCTGAGTTCCTGAAAGCCTGGTAGCTCAGTGCCTCTCTCGTTGTGGCTCACACACCATAGCTCGTGTGTGTGTGCTGGATGTCATCTACAGTAAAATAAGTAGGGAAATGAGAGCCAACATCTGAAGCAGGTAAATCTATGAACTAGCTGTTTGTTTAGCTAAAGCTTTATTATACCAGACACACCCATTATCTCTGAGGCAGAGGGAAGTATAGGAGGGAATGGATGGCCAACAAAACTTTAAATGCTCATTATCCAGCCCTTCACGAATTCTTTTGCCTATTTATTTAGACACACAGCATAATTGGAGACGATGCAGACATTTAAGTCTAAAGTCTTTTGGTCTAGGAAGGCTTACTATGTTTCACAACTTTATTTTCTTTTGTAAAGGACAAAGGGTCGGACGCACATATTTTGATATTTTAGAAGTGCTATTTTGAACAAAACAGATATCGTCCATTATGGGCAAGTTTGTAACTTTATTTTTAGTCTGTTATTGTGGTGCTAATTGCCTAGAATGAGTCCAGATTGTCCTCTACTGGACCTGCTCTTTGGTCGCATAGCGTGATTATTGATCGCTGCTGCCGACGATGCTTTTTACCTGAGAAAAGGCTGTTAGACGATGGATTTTCCAGGTTACGTGCTGTGTTCCAGGAGGCTTTCTAGGGTGTCATTGTTATTAAAAGTTTACAGAAGTTGAATATAAACTCTGTTGCTTATGAGTTAAAATTTTTCTAAAATTTTTCCAAACATCAGCATGGAATGGATCGAAATCCATTTAACTCGATAACATTTTAGGGTAAGTCTGGCAATGTAGTGCGCACCTTCAATTCCAGCCCTCAGGAGACTTGGAAGAATTCAAAGCCCCAGGTCAGTCTTGTGGGTCTCTTTCTTCCTCTGGGGTCATTGGCCACTGGTCCTAGAGGGAAGGGAGAGCAGAGACAGCCAGTGGGGTTCAGACAGCTGTGAGTAAAACAGAAAGAAACTTCCAAAGCAGCTTCAATGAGACAGCTCAGTTTATTGAAGGCCTGGAGCCGGATTTATATCGCCCAGGGCAGGGGGAAAGGGAGGATGGACAGACAAGTTAGGGCAAGCACCTAATTTACATAGGCAAACCTGCTTGAGGACAGGTGAGCATTAATAGTGAACCTGTTCAGATACTAGAGTGCAGGGAAAAGGAGGGGTCTGGTGTGCTGACTCAGACAGGGTTTGCAGGGAGCCTCGAGAGACACCATCCAAACAAGGTAGAGAGGGAGGCCTGAGGCAAAGAGAGTCCTCCATAGTACACTGAACTCAGAGAACTCTCCAGACATGGTGAACTGCAATTTTAAGTGCAGGGTACTCCAACAAGCCTGAGCTACAAGAGGTTGTAAAATGAAACTTTGTCTTTAAAAAAACAGGAGGTATAGGCCAGACAGCAAGAGGAAGCTGGGAAGATGGAAGGCAGAGTCTTGGGAGAAAGAAGTAATACTAACAGGCCCGTGTTAAAAGAAGGTACCATCATGTGACAAAGGATAGATAAGGAATATAGGTACATTTAAAATGTAAGAGTTAGCTAGTAATAAGCCTGAGCTATCAACCAAGCATTTATAATTAATAATAAGTCTCTGAGTGGCTGCCAGGACACAGAAAAACTCTACCTACAAATAAATTCTTTTAAACTAGATTAGAAATGCCTTATCTATGACAATATTAGGTACAATTTAGAAGAAGGAACTAGTAAATAGCATGTTTTGCTTAGGGGTTTTATTTGTTTATTTATTTATTGACATGCTTTGTAGGTTAACAGTAGTTAAGACCAGCCAGGTGACAAAAAGATGTGGGGAAGCTATTCTTCGTGGAGTGGAACTAAAATTCTATTGTAAGGAATAGAGGTGGAATAGAGAGAAGGCAATAACAATATTCCTCATGCTGAAAGTTGCTTATGCTCTACTCCAGAAGTGAACATTATTATTGGCACTCGACATACTAATTGAAAGAGTCACATATTTATCTTGTCTAGTGCTGTGAGAAATTGTAAGCCTCTCTAGATAAAGCAATATCACCCCAACATCCTTAATACAGTCGTAGCTTTCCCTTGCAGCAGCTAATCCCAACCAAAACATTTCCCTTTGACGAGCATGTCATTCACAAGTCTGTCTCTCACAACCTTCCCTCTTTGTGTTTTTAAAAATTATTTGTATTTTATTTTATGTACATGAGTGTCTTGCCTACATGTATATCTCAGTGCCTTGTGCATGCAGAGGTTAGAAGAAGGCAACAGGTTCCTTGGAGCCAGAGTTGCAGGTGGCTGGGAGCTACTTTGTGGGTGCTGAGAGCCTAACCTGGGCCTCCTCCTCAAGAAGAGTGGGTGCTTTTAATCAGCGAGCCATCACTCCAGCTCTTCTTTAAGACACATTATTTACTACTCAGCTCTGTGAATACTCTGAATAGTTGGGGTCAATGGAATAATCCAGAGTCACATTAACAAAGCCAATGAGAGCCCTTTTTGAAAATATATTCTCTATTTGTTTGTTGGTCACTCTATTCTTTTATCATCACTAATAAAATTTGAAGCCTAGACATGATATTCATTTGATCCTGCGCATCCAAATGCATATTAAAAAATTAAAGATACCATTGAGATGACCTTGAAATGGCTGCTGTTGCCTTTCTTTTATTCATAAAAGGCATATTTAATGACAAAACAGCTTTTGAAAAGGACCTTCACTCTTTCTTTTAACAATATATAACTTTATATAAGTCTGCTTATTTTGTTATTTTAATGAAGTCTAACCATCTTTTCAAAAGTTCTACATAATGATTATAGCCTTAAATTTTACCTTAACTCTCAAATACTATAAATCACAAGTGCTAATAGATCACCATTTAAAATTAAATAAATAGAGAAACTATGGAAATCATTTAAATGGATTAAATACATCAATTGTCAAAGATACTAATGTAATGGTTAAAAGCAAAGCAAAAGAAAGTGAAGGATACCTGTCCATGGCTGAATTTAAATTATTTGAAGTTTGGTAGATAGAAGTGACAGATTTCTTTTCTCGCCCCAGTTGCTTTAATAAGCTATCTCAATCTTTTCTTGAGTAAAACTGCCAACTTTTATTAAGCGTAGGCGTTTTTAGAGATATCTGTGTGGGTGTATTAAGGCTGGCTGCGACTTCAAAACTGTACATGGTGTTTGTAATGTTTGACTTATCTCTCAATTATATGTACTATTTTATGATATAAATGTCCTTAGGTGTAATCAGGCAAGATGTCCTTAGCTGCCCTGTAACAGAGAACAACAAATCTCTGAGAGCCCCAAGCTTGAAGCACGATTAATCTAGGGAACAGTGCTAAAGGAAGAGACCATGTCAGCTCATGGAAACACTGAACACCATTTCTCCTCCATGGGGTAGGATAGTGTCTTGGTAAACCCTTCCCTAAACCTTTGCTACCTTCCGCTTGATCCAATGACACCAGGCTCAATATGTTGGAGATGCTAGTGGGTCAGCTCAGGAAATGATCTCCAGTGCTCAAGGAAAGACACTCCTGAGCTAGAGACATCTCTTCTCTCTCCCCACTTTGTCTCTCGTTTCACTCAACCAGAGTAACGCCATTCACCCACTAAAACAGCCCCAGGATAAAACATACATTGGAAACAAAATATAGGCTTGTAGCGTTCTTTTATGCCACACTAGGAAAGAAGTAATAACAATGCCTGTGTATGCCTTTTCTCTTATGTTTAAGGGAATTTTTAACATTGTAAAGCCCATACTGCTCTCCCAGAGGACCTCAGATGGGTGACCAGCACCTACACTGGGTGGATCAAAGCTGCCTGTCACTCCATTCCCAGAGGATCCAATGTTCTCTTCTGGCCTGCACAAGCACTTATACACACACACACACACACACACACACACACTAAACACATAAATAAGAATGACTATACCTATTTCTCAGAAATGTGTAAGTTTTATCACTAGGACTGTGCTTCTGGCGTATGAAATGCTGCTGTGTTTTTCAACTCCTTTGCTAGTGTAGATCATAGTTGTTAGGTTTAAGTTGGTAAGTATTATCTTTTAAAATAAGTCATAACATATTGTAGTCACTGTTTTCTATGACTGAGGTTCTAAAATGGGAGAAAAGCAAGGCAAATAAATCTTTGCTTCTGATGGCAACCTTGAAAGGAAAAAGAAAGAGTAGGAAGCCCCTTCAGAGGAGGAAAGACAGGAGGACATCCCTCTGTGCATGGCTGTGACACGGGTATGAGATGGGTCTGCCGAATTTGGGATTTCCAAAGTTGGTGTAGACACTTTAGTGAGGAAGATGGTAAGAGAAAACCAAATGGCTGTACAAGTTTCTGTAAAGGACTCAAAAGCCATTCATGCTAGCACACATCAGTCTCCATTGTCAAAGACCCTGGATGCTCTCTGCCCTGCCCTGCCATCTCTACCTCATCCCATCATACCAATGCCACGACAGCTCCATGGTAATGCTCACCGAGCTTCAACAGCATATGAAAGCTTTGCTCCATCCTCCTAAGACCATCACACTATTAGCACAAATTTCTGCACATGCGTGTCACGGCAACACCGATTTATGGTGCTTTATGCAGCTTCCTTTAAAATCACATAGACAAAATTATAACCCCCAAAGACATTTTTATTGTATTTTATCCTGGGAGTGACTTGAGGCTGGGCAAACTTAGAGACCTGGTAAAGAAAATTCTTTTACACTACTTTACCAAGGAACCTTGAGACTCCTAAAATAATGTGAATTAGATGCATTCTGCCCTCTCCAGTGCTGGAAATGTGGGCCGTTATTTTTATTACTAGCTCTGCTAGGAAGCAAGGACTGGAACTAAGGTGAGTTGCCTGCCATAAAGCTCAGTTATTTCTGATTCCTGCCATTTCTCTATCACAGATGCATTCCAGGCTGCCGAAAACTTTTGATTAATATCCATAGTCTGAAAAAGTTTCTTCTGACCAATTTCGTCCCATTTTTTTAAAAATTGTTTTTATTGAACGGAAGATTCTCAGAGGTCTTTACCATCTCATGTTTGCCGAGCTCACGTAAGAATAATGTGCCAATGTATTGCTCAAGGAAAAGAAGAGGCAGGGGAAAACAAAGCCTCTTCTCAGACCATTTCCAGCATGGGCATGTAATGATTTTTATTTTAAGACACTGGACAAAATGTATTTTGTGTGTATATGTGTGTTGTGGGATATTTGTACACTGTGTGAAGATATAGTGCTGTGATTGGTTTAGGAAAGAGCTGAATGAACAATAGTTAGGCAATAAATATAGAAAGGACTTCCTGGCAGAGAGAGAGAGAGAGAGAGAGAGAGAGAGAGAGAGAGAGAGAGAGAGAGAGAGAGAGAGAGAGAGAAAGTAGGAAGAAGAATCTAGGCATGCAGGAGAGATGCCAGGAGATGGAGAACAAAGAAGACATACAGGAGGAGAGGTAACAGCTACAAGTCATGTGGTAGCACATAGATTAATAGAAATGGGCTAATTTAAGTTATGAGAACTAGTTAGGAACTAACCTAAGCTATAGGCCGAGATTTCACGATGAATAAGAAGTCTCTGCCAGGTAGTTGTGGAGCATGACTTTAATCCCAGCACTCTGGAGGCAGAGACAGGTGAGTTCAGGGACAGCCTGGTTTACAAGAGCTAGTTTGAGAACTTGCACCAAAGGTACACAGAGAAACCCTGTCTTGAAAAACAAAAACAACAACAACAACAACAACAACAAAAAGAAGTCTCTGTTTCATTTTTCGGGAGCTACTTGGCAGAACAGAGAAAGACTAAATAAGTGTGAGTGTGTGTTTGTGTTTACAAGCAGACATTCATACGTGTGTGTGTGTGTGTGTGTGTGTGTGTGTGTGTGTACATGGATATAAGTGACTTCAGAGGCCACAAAAGAGCACCAGACCTGGAGTTGCAACAGTTGTAATGCCCGGTGCTGTGCTGGGAACTGATCTAGGGTTCTCTGCAAGAGCAGCAAGTGATCCTGATCATTGAACCATCTCTCCAGCCTCTCGCTAAAAACCATTACATGCCACATCTAGCTCAGAAAAGTGCCACGCTTTGTCCACAGTGGGCATATTTTATGCTGACAAAGGAAGGGCCCCCCAAAAAAACTCCAACTCCCTTATTTTATCATATGACATTCCCCTATTTTGTAATTTTATAATTTTGTTTTTGTAATCAACCTTATAATCTATCTATCTACTTTATCTAGATCAAGCTATCTTATCTGTGTAGTTCAAAGTGTCTCTTTATGGTGTAACAGTGTAACAAATTGGAACATAGAAATGAAAAGTGAAATTCATGTATGATTTGTTCATGGGAAAAATCAGATGCTGGCTTTCAGAAATGACATGAATTACTTCTCAGGGAGAAAGTCCCTTGGTTAGGCTAACCAAAAGATACTGCGCCTCCTTTTGCCCCAGAACTGCGTTACAAAGAACAAAACCTAAAAACAAAAATTAAAATGTTTTCAACTTCTTGCCCTACCATAGTACCCTGGACTCTCAGTGTGGTTCCTCTTTATTGCACGTGATGTGTGGATTACCATATTATGCCCGGGAAACAGGACACCACTTTTTGACCCTCACTATATGAATTCTTAGGATCCAACTCTCTTTTCAACTGGACACAAAGAATCCACAGCAGAATTCTCTGGGTTCAGAAGAAGTTGTCACTGCTTCCCTTTGTATGAGTTTGATGTGTGGTCTACTTCTGCTTTTTATAACAACAATGTCCAGGAAGAGCCCCTGTGTCTTTCATTCAATGACTCAATTCTGGTTTTTCAAAATCTCTCTCTCTCTCTCTCTCTCTCTCTCTCTCTCTCTCTCTCTCTCTCTCTCTCCCTCTCCCTCTCCCTCTCCCTCTCCCTCTCCCTCTCTCTCTCTCTCTTTGTGTGTGTTTTTAGTGTGTATGTGTGTGTGCTCGCTAAATGAAAATCAGCATATAAACTAAGCCTCTGGGGTGATTTGGAAAGTGTGGTACTTTGTTCCTCAGAGTTCTGTGTGCAGTGGAAATTGTTATGAATGCTAAAATGTCATTGGGCATTTATATACGTGTGTGTGGTGTGTGTGTGTGGTGTGTGTGTGTGGTGTGTGTGTGTGTGGTGTGTGTGTGTGTGGTGTGTGTGTGTGTGGTGTGTGTGTGTGTGGTGTGTGTGTGTGTGTGGTGTGTGTGTGTGGTGTGTGTGTGTGTGTGTGTGGTGTGTGTGTGTGTGGTGTGTGTGTGTGTGGTGTGTGCATGTAGGTATCTGTTTTCATGAATGTGCTCACCATGCACATATATGTTTATAGATTAGGGGTCACCTTCAAATGTCTAACTCCGAAGCTCTCCATCTTATTTCACTAGCTAGTGTTTTTATTTTACTGAACCTTATTGTTTTGAGCATATTCGTTGGCTGGTGAGCCTTCTAGAGCCACCTGTGTCTGTCCTCACCACGCACTGGGATTAAGGGACGTCATTTCCCTCCCACGGTTCTTTCCTCTATTGAGTAGAGATATCTTTCTCACATGATATATCTTGAGTATGTTTTCTTTTCTCTATTTCTCCCAGTTCTTTTCTACCTTCTCCCCCCAATCCGGTTCCACTTTCTTTTTTTGTCTCATTAGAAATAAACAGCCTTCTAAGGAATAGTAATAATCATAAATAAAATATAATAAGCCAGAACAAAAAACTAACACATTAAAATTGGACAAAAATAAAAACAAACTGAAGGAAACGTATCCAAGAGAAAGCACAAGAAACAGAAACCCACTCATTGGCAAACTCAGGAATCCCATGGAAACACTAACTGGAAACCATAGTAACTGGAAACCATCGTATATACACAGAGGCCCTGGTGCAGACCCATGCAGGCCCTGTGCCTGCTGCCTCAATCCCTGTGAGGTTTTTATGAGCTTTGCTCGCGTTGATTTAGAGGGCCTTGTTTCCTCAGGGTTCTCCATCTCCTCTGGCTCCTACATTCTTTCTGCCTCCTTTTCTCCAGCAATGGGGCTTTGCTCTCAGTTTTCAGAGAGTATATATAGTCTTGGCAACAGCCAAGGTTGTTTGAGGAGTCTTTGGCCAACAATTCAATTAGATATAAACCAATCGCATTGCTAGAAACTTCATTTGGCAGCAAGACATGGTCAGTTGGGGTGGTTTTTCCTCATTATTTGATAATTTTATGTAGCTTACCATAATACATGTAAATATTTTAGGAAGCCTCGACTGTATTAGGTTTTCCTCCTACACCTCAAATGGCCTTATTATTAGTTATTCTCTCTCCATATTCCTTTCCTTGTCCCCTTCTTACTTCTCCCTCCCCACATCATCTTCCCATTCTAGTCCTACCCCATTCATTCATAGCTATCTATTTTACTTCTCTTTCCTAGGGAGATCAGTCTACTCCTCTAGTCCTTATGATGTTCCTAACTTCTGCAGTTCTACAGATTATAGCTCGGTTATCATTAACACCTAATATTCACACATCAGTGAATATGTACCATGTTTATCTCTCCAGGTCTGGATTTCTTCACTCAGGATGATATTTTTTCTATAGTTCTGCCCATATACCCGAGTGTTTCATAATTTCAATTCTTTTAATGGCTGAGTTTTTATTTACCATTTCATTTATTAATAATAATAGTTAAATGTAATAGTATTCACATATTACATTTTAATTACAATTTTCATTGTGTAAAATTACTTCATTTTCTTTATCTGTTCTTCTGTTGAGGGATGTCCAGGACGTTTCCAATTTCTGGCTATTATGAATAAAGCAGTAATGAACAGGGTTGAGCAAGTGTCTCTGTGGTAGGATGAAGCATCTTTTAGCTCTATGCCCAAGAGTGGTATAGCTGGATCTTGAGGTAGACTGATTCCCAGTTTTCTGAAGAGCCATCACACTGATTTCCATGGTGACTGTACATGACTGCGCATGGATGAATATTTCCCTTGCCCCACATCCTCACCAGCATGAGCTGTCCCTTGTGTTATTGATCTTTGCTATTCTGACAAGCTTAAGATGAAAGCTTACAGTACTTTAGATTTGCATTTCCCTGATGTCTAAGGATGTTGAACATTTCTTTTAGCGTTTCTGAGTCACTTGAATTTTCTCTATTGGGAATTCTCTGTTTGGATCTGTTTCCTATTTGTTAAATTTGGTTATTAGTTTTCTTGATATCTAAGTCTTTTGGTGTGTGTGGGGGGAGAGGGTTCAAGGAAATGTTTCTTTGTGCAACAATCCTAGCTGTCCTAGAAATAGCTCTGTAGACCAGGCTGACCTTGAACTCACAGAGATCCACCTACTTCTGCCTCCTGAATGCTCGGATTAAAGTTGTGCACCACCACCACCACCATTGCCCTGCAATGTCTAGATCTTTTTTAATCATGTATTTTAGATATTAGTGAGATATTAGGTGTGTATTTGGTAAAAATCTTTTTTCTTCTGTAGACTGCTGCTTCAGCCATCTAGACTGACTGGCACCATTTGTTAAAGTTGCTGAAAATCAGTTATCCCTAGGTGTGTGGATTTATATCTATATCTCCAATTTAATTGATCAGTGTGTCTGTTTCTGTGCCAGTACCACATATTAATATAGCTCTGTCATACAGATGCCTGTAGATCTTTCATTGTTCAGTATTGTTTTAGCTTTACTGTGTGTGTACATGTGTGTGTGTGTGTGTGTGTGTGTGTGTGTGCGTGTGTGTGTGTGCGCCTGTGTGTGTGGTTCCATAGGAAGCTTAAAACTGTTATTTTAGCATTTGTGATTAATTATTTATGGATTCTGATGGGGATTGCACTGAATTTGTAGACTGCTTTTGGTAGGAGAGCCATTTTTACTGAGTTAATCCCACCAGTCCATGAACTTGGGAGATTTTTCCATTTTCTGATATATTCAATTTCTTTCTTCAGTGTCTTAAAGTTTTTACCATACAATGCTCTTACTTCCTTGGTTAGGGTTACCCCAAGATATTTTATGTTACTTGAGGCTATTGTGAAAGTTTCAGGTTCCCTTTCTCAGTATGTCACTTTTATATAGGAGGGTTACCGATTTTAGTCTGAACTGGCTTTTGATGTCTCTATTGAGAAGTGGGTGTTATTAAAATAGGTCTGCCTTTATATGCTAGTTGGTCTTTTTCTCTTTCAGTTTTTAATATTCTTTCTTCTGTATGTTTAATTTTGGGGACGTGCATACAAGAAGAACATCAAACAGCTTGGGAATTCATACAATATGGCTTGGTGCTCAGCATAAACAAGCTGAGTAAGCCTTGGAGAGACAGAGCCCAGAGGACTACATGTTCTAAGGACCTCATACTATTATTGAGCATAGCTCTGCTTATTGCTCGCATGGTCACCATGTCCCTCATAATCTATGAGTTGTATGGAAACTCTAAGGCGACTTCTTGTCTCTCACTGGGCAGTGCAGTGTTTAACAAAGTTAAACAAGAACAGTGGTTGACTTTTTCCAAGTGTTGCTACTGGAGTAGATTAATGATTCAATCACCGTCCTTAGAGAGAATTCAGAGATGTAGGTTGCTAGTTAATTTAGGTTAATATGGTTTTGTTAATGTCTTTGAGGTAGAAAATCTTGGGGGACAATTTAAAGTCCAGAAGGGCACACTTTTAATAGCTGAGTAAAGGACTCGTTGGGGTCAAGGAAGAAGAATGATGACAGCTCCGTTATTACCCTTGACATGCATTTCTTGTTAAAGATGGATTGGTGATCAAAGGTTTTCATTAATTCCTTGTACCCATTTCGCCCTCAATTTCCTGAAACAATTTAATCAAAAACTGTTGATATATAAGTATGCACTGTGAGGATTTAAAGTAGAAACAACTGTTTTATATATATAAAAGTTTAGAATAAAAAAAAGTTTAGATTTGTGATTCTTTTAAGATTTTTTAGAGGATTACTTTTAGAGGTAAACATTAAAATGACTGATCCTTCCAATGTAATCACAAAATAAAGTCCCAATAAAAGAACTGAGAAAAAAATGCCTTGCTTTCTTATACTTTGTTCACCTATAACACGTTGCTTAGATGTGAGTGTATATGGGTCCTTGGGAATAATTTGCTGTTCACCTGTAATATGTAAAATGTTTAATTATATGAGGGAAATGAGAAATGTGTTGTGCTCAATAATGGCATTAGGTCCTCAGGACATATAGTTCACAGAAGTCTGTCTCTTCAAGGCACACTCAGCGTGTGTGTGCCGAGTGATAAGCTGTATTCCACCAGTTCCACAGCTGTGTGCTGTCCCTCTCTCTCGAATAGCCTCTTATTTTTAGTGTTAATTTTTAATTAATTAATTAATTTATTTATTTAAAATTTTTATTTCTCAGATGCTCGTACCGCACAGTGCTCATGAAAAAAGGCTCCTTGAAGTAGCTGGAATGGGGTGGTGGTAGTGTCTTACAAAACCCGTGTTGGAAAGCATCACAATGGGACCATGCTTCCATAACATGGACCAGGAAATTCACAGTGATGAGGGTTCAAGGATTTGTGAGGATAGCTTAGAGATATGGGGACAAGATACACCTTTTTGTGTACCAGACTAATGCTCTTTTGCCATCCTTGACATTCATTTCTTTTCCTCTCTTTCAACTTTGTGTGCATGGGTGTGTATGTATACGCATTACATACAGATGTTCTATACACATATGTGTATGCAGGTGACATGTAGGGGCAGAGGAGGACATCGGGTGTCTGCTTTGTTCCCCTCTACCTAATTCCCATTAGATAGGTTCTCTCACTGAACCTGGTACTGGACCAGCAACTAGCCCCAGCTACCCTGTGACTCCATCTACTAGTAGTGCTGGCCTTACAAAAGGACACAACCATTCTCGTTTGTTTTAAAAACCTGGAGATTTGAACTCAGGCTCTCTGGTTTCCACATCAAAGCCCAGTTGCCCACTGAAGCCATCTCCCCAGGCCTCCTTCCTCTCTTATCTGAGTTTGTTTTCTTACCCCAAGAGCTTAGACTTACTAGGTGCCCTTCTGGATTTCTGTGGTATACAGGTTCTTTTGGAATAGTACGGTCTGGGTCTCCCAGTCCCCGGGGTTCTGATTGAAGCTCTCTTTCCAAGGCTGATAAACTGTGCTTAAAGCTAATTTCAGACAATGGCTGTCTTGGAAGGGACCCTGGCATCTTCTCTCTGCTGTAGAATTATAAGCAAGGGCTTCTTGGGGTCTTCAGCCTCACTTTGTTCTTGTAATTCTACCCAGATCCATGGTGCAATCTTCACTAACTTGAACCCCACATTACATATTTGGTCTGTGCTTTGGGGCAGTCTATATTAGCGTTTATCCTGAATTCTTTTTTCTATTAATATTTTCAGTAATTTATTTATTTTTAATGTGCTGAGGAGACTTCCTTTTCTGGTCCAGTGTATTTGGTGGTGTTTGCTTCTTGTATCTTGATAGGCATCTCCTTCTTTAGGTTAGGGAAATTTTCAATTTCTTCTGATTTTATTGAAAATACTTTGCATTTCACCTGCATTCCTTCTTCTTCCCCTATTCTTTTCATTCTTAGATTTGGTCTTTTTATAGTATCCCAGATTGCCTGGAGTTTGGTTTTGTTTTGGGCCAGGAGATTTTTAGATTTAACATTTTTTGACCAAGTTATCCATTTCTTGCATCACATCTTTAATGCCTGAGATCTTTCTCTTCCATCTTGTATTCTGTTGGTGAAGTTTGCCTCTGTAGTTCCTGTTCTAATTTCTAAGTTTTCATTTCCAGATTTCCCTCAGTTTGGGTTTTCTTCCTTAATTCTATTTTTATTTTCATGTCTTCAAACTGTCTTGTTTATTTCCTTTACTGTAGTGTATTCATAGACTTCCTTAAGGAATTTATTCATTTCCTCTGTAAGGACCTCTATCAGACACCATAGGCTATTTTATTCTCTTATTTTTGTACTGTAGTTATGTTGTGATACCCAGAGCTTGCTGTGCTAGGGTGCTAGGTTCTAGGAAGCACACATCATCCTGGTTGTTATTGCTTGTGCTTTTATGCTGGCATCTAGGCATCTGGAATTGGAAAGATTGTAATTCTAGGTGCTGATATCTGATCTTATCCTTGCTGGGTGGGTGTTTTGCTCATTGGTTTTTGTTTCCCTTTCTGCTCCTTAGAAGAGAGTAGTGTTTGTATTGCCTGGTAGGAACTTCTGGGATCTTGATAGGCATGTGGACTGGGGGTTCCAGGTGAAGTGTGTTTCTTGGTATCAGGAGCTGACACTTAGGATGGGGGATAGACTGTGTTCCTCCAGGATCTTCTTAGTCCCCTGGTAACGGGTACAGAGTGAGAGGCTGAAGTGGGTGATGATCTGCTACAGAGCTGTGGATGAGACTGGAAATTGGATAAATGGAGGGAGAGGTGAGGATCTATGGTTGTCTACCTGTTTAGCTGGCTGGAGTCGTCTGCTGTTTCACAGGGAGTGCCTGCTGGGTTGGGGGCTGGGATAAAGCAAAGAGTTGGGCGAGAGAAGTTAAAAGAAGAAGATCTGCATTATCCACTGGAAAATGGGGCAGCTAGGTATTGGGGTGAAGTAAAACTAAATTGATGACCTTCTGGGGATGAGACAGAGGGATTTGTTTTGGAGCAGCTGAGGGAGACATGAAGATCTACAGTTGATTCATCTACTTCCTTGACCAGAATGGCCTAAGGGTTCCCAGGAAGTATCTGTTGGATTTGATGTGGGGAGGGAGGCCAGGAAGAGAAGATTGGGTGTGATCAATTGGTGATGGGGGCAGAGAGCAAGGTGAGGCAACAACCTGTGCTCTTTTACAGAGCTAGGAATGAGACTTTCAGCGACCTCATCCAGAGACTGCCCCTTCCATACTAAAATCCCACTAGGATCAGCACTGTAATGTATTTGGGGGTGAAGTGGCTTTCTTTACTGGCCAGTGTTTGATTCCTGAGTTTATAAAGCATGTCAAAAAATTGTTAAACGAGTCAACCATTTTTGATTTACATACTTTTGTTTTTTCATTCTTGTCCCTATATTAAAAGTTACTGACATCTGCTCTCCCCTTTCTTTTCTCCCTTTTTTTCTAGAGAAATCTAGAAAGTAAGAAAAAAAAGCCCTTAAAATATACCCGAGAAAATCGATCAGCCCCAGAGCCTCCTCTCTAAGTTTGTGTTTTACTAATAACCATCGGAGTGCTTTATGTCATAGGAGCCACATGCTTGTGGCTTTAGATTATGTGTTGTATACATTAAAGTTGTTTTTTTCAAGATAGGGTTTCTCTGTAGCTTTGCTGCCTGTCCTGGAACTAGCTCTTGTAGACCAGGCTGGCCTCAAATTCACAGAGATCCGCCTGCCTCTGCCTCCTGAGAGCTGAGATTAAAGGTGCATGCCACCACCACCTGCCCAGCTGTATACATTAAAGTTGATAATGAAATAACAATTCATTATTCCAGACCCTCCTACCCTAACTCTCCCAAGACTTAAGTAACACATCATAGGGTCTAGTGAATGCATCTATATCAACCTTGTGCATTTGTGAACAACTGAACTTACCAAAGCAATTCTTAGCCTCCAAAATACTTTTTTTATTTTAATTTATTTATTTATTAAAGAATTCTGCCTCCTCCCCGCCACCACCTCCCATATCCCTCCCCCTCCCCCGATCAACTCCCCCTCCCTCATCAGCCCAAAGAGCAATCAGGGTCTCCAAAATACTTTTAAAATCAACCTTCTTGAAGTAAAGACTAAATCACATACTTTAATTTCAATAAACATTCTTAAAAGAGACTGCCTGCAAATCATTGTTCATTCTAATTGAACACATATTTTTGACTCCTTTGTCCTTTAGGCATTGTCTTCTCAGGCAAGTGCCTTAAAGACATGTCACTTGGCAAACAAAGTTATTCCTGTTTTTTTTTTAAATCTTATTTTATGAAATTATTTTTCTTTCAAATGTTTTTTTTTAACTTTTTTGTTCTCAGACACAAAAGACATAGCAATGACATAAAATAATATATTGGTCCCTGGAGAATTACTCATTATCCATTAGACACTCATCAAATGCTATTAAGCATTTAAAAATTCAAAAAGCTCAGCCAGGCTATGACAAAGGCATTCATATAATTAGCAGAATGAGTATAATGACTTAAAAAAAAATAGTCTCCACAGAGAGGAAGATGAAAGTATCTGGGAAAATGTAAAAGGCTGGATAATTACTTGTTCTCTCAAGCACCCTGTTTTGAACAGAGTGGTATTCAAACAAATCCCAATTGGATCATGTCAGAATGCTGACAGACGAAAGTGTCATCTTGTAGACACTGGCAGAGCAGTGGCACAGAAATCCTGAACCAAAAATATTGGTATTTGAAGTGAGCATTTTTCAGCTACAAGTTTGAATTACAGGAAGAATGCCAGAAAGTTTGTATTCTAGGGCAAAGTGAGATAGCAAAGCAATAAACGTTCCGGGCAGTAGAGGAGAAAGCGAGGCGAACACTGGCCTGCTGAGATTGACCTTCGGGGACACAGCAATGCTCTGCTCCAGCGGCAGCAAGATCCTGGTTAAAACCTGGCTTTAAGATGTCTCATGTCAGTTCTTCTTATCTCCCAACATTTCGCAATACTGCGCAGTGTTTAGGCTTATTTATCAACATATTTTCCCCAGGAGTGAAGAGTGCTTGAGGGCACATTCTATTCCTTTTATTTCTTTCCTTTCTTCAAAAAAAAATGTATGTTACCAGGCCAGAAAATATACAAAGTTATAGAGTTTAGGGAATCCTTATTTATCTATATAGTATCACAGTAAGGGAGAAATCTGGGTTGGAAGTCAGGAAAGTCTTAGTTTATTTTCTGCTTTACCGTCTATTACTGTGTGGAATAGCCAAAGGTATACATTTTCACACATTTGGGCTACACCAAACTTCTTTTTTTTATTTATTTTTTTCTGCTGTAATTGAGGAATGAGAATGAGACTAGATTTACTGATAAAAACTGACTCTGTAGGTTTGGAACACAGTATCAAACAAAATCCCTGTTGTAGCTCTGTAAGCTTCTTTGATAACATAATCACTTCTAGTTCAGTTGTCTTTTTATCCATTATACATATAATATGCCACAGAAATTTCAATTTTGGGACTTGGGGGATTTAGTTGGACAACCCAATAGAGAAAACTTTAAACGTGAGGGTTTGGGCCACATGCCTTGCTTGTAGAATACAAAGAAATCAAGCTGGGATTGGGTTTAAATTTTCTCCGTGTTGGCTAGCCCTCACAATGCCAAAAGCATTATTTAGGCTGCTGGGGAGAGTTTTTATTAACGGCATTAGTCAGCTGTGGGCCCTGTGTGTGAGAATCCCAATCTGCCACGTAAGATGACCCCATTGTACATTAGTGGCAAATCTGTTGTGAGGTAATCAACATATTTATGATTGACTTTTATGCTTATTCCACAGGAAAGAATTCATATCTGATATTGTAAGCCCAAAGTCTTGACCAGGAAGATTTTAGCCTCTAGTTGGGGAAGCTACTGTTGTTGTCTTGACAAATGGACATGACATACCTGTTAAACTGCCTTCTAGATAACTCTAAATAACTATGTTTCTGCCTGTAGATTAGTAACCAGCTTCGGTCAAGAAGCTTCTTTGTGTCCCAGTCCATGGTGGATGCAGAGTCAGGTGACTGCTCAAAGTACTGAGAAGGAAGTGACTGTTGATGTCTGGGCCTTTGGTAGGTCATCTATGCACCTCCTCCTGCATGACTGAGGGGACATCTCAGAAGAGGGGACAGAGAGATTGCCAGAGCCAAAGCAATGGAAAGAGGAATAGTCTGGAGTGCTGACTTCTAGATATGATATAGCTGCTGCACAAAATTTCCTCAGTACCCTGTCATGGGTGGGGGAGGAGTCCAAGGGGCTCCACCCCTCCCCTATACACAAAACTTCTTATAAATATACCAAACATCCACAAGTAATATAAAAGGAAAATGGGTTTATCAAAACTAAAATATTTCTATGTTAAGGACACTATTAGGAATGTGAAAATACTAGTCATAGGGAAACACTCCCAAATCACAAATCCAACAATTGATTGTATCACAGTGCACTCAGCAGCAAAAGGAAAGGTGAATTTAAAACATGAATCAATGGCCCTGATAGACATTTAGTAACAGAACATATAAAATTAGAATAAATGGTGATTCATTGGGGGAAAGCAAGTGAAAGTCACACAGAAACGCCATTTCTGACTCACTGGAATGATTATGTTAAACATGACAGTTTTGCATCAAGCTGTGGAGCATTTGGTATTTTTGTTCATGAAACGTAGGAACTTAGCACAGTACATTCGCTCTGGCAGTTTCCACAAAGGTTAACAAATTTACTATAGAATGAAGAAATTTCTAGAAATCTATGTAAAAGAACTGAAGCATGCAGCTCTCAAAGATGAGAGCACCCCCAAACAGATTGAGAAAGTTCCAAAGCGCATGCACTCATGAATAACCAAATGGAGGTGTGGGATATGACCCAGCATTATGGGACGCAGTGTGGATGCCTGCTACAGCATGGGCAAGACTTAGAAACATTGTTCCATTTCCCTGATCGCTAGGGAAGTTGAACATGACCTTAAGTGTCTTTTGGCCATTTGAAGTTCTTCTGTTGAGAATTCTCTGTTCAGCTCAGTGCCCCATTTTATAATTGGGTTGGTTAGCCTTTTGCGGTCTAGTTTCCTGAGATCTTTATATATTTTGGAGATCAGACCTTTGTCAGTTGCGGGGTTGGTGAAGATCTTCTCCCAGTTAGTGGGTTGCCTTTGTGTCTTAGCGACAGTGTCCTTTGCTTTACAGAAGCTTCTCAGTCTCAGGAGGTCCCATTTATTCAATGAGGTCCTTAATGTCTGTGCAGCTGGGGTTATACGTAAGAAGTGGTCTCCTGTGCCTATGTGTTGTAGAGTACTTCCCACTTTCTCTTCTATCAGGTTCAGTGTGTTCGGACTGATATTGAGGTCTTTAATCCATTTGGACTTGAGTTTTGTGTATGGTGATAGATATGGATCTATTTTCAAATGCAAATCAAGACAACTTTAAGATACCATCTTACACCTGTCAGAATGGCTAAAATCAAAAACACCAATGATAGCCTTTGCTGGAGAGGTTGTAGAGAAAGGGGTACACTCATCCATTGCTGGTGGGAATGCAAACTTGTGCAACCACTTTGGAAAGCAGTGTTTCGGTTTCTCAGGAAATTCAGGATCAACCTACCCCTGGATCCAGCAATACCACTCTTGGGAATATACCCAAGAGAGGCCCTATCATACAACAAAAGTATATGCTCTACGATGTTCATAGCAGCATTGTTTGTGATAGCCAGAACCTGGAAACAACCTAGATGCCCTTCAATGGAAGAATGGATGAAGAAAGTATGGAATATATACATATTAGAGTACTACTCAGCAGTAAAAAACAATGACTTCTTGAATTTTGCATACAAATGGATGGAAATAGAAAACACTATCCTGAGTGAGGTAAGCCAGACCCAAAAAGAGGAACATGGGATGTATTCACTCATATTTGGTTTCTAGCCATAAATCAAGAACATTGAGCCTATAATTAGTGATACTAGAGAAGCTAAATAAGGAGAACCCAAAGAAAAACATATAGGCATCCTCCTGAATATTAACCTTCAGCAGGTGATGAAAGGAGACAGAGACAGAGACCCACATTGGAGCACCGGACTGAAATCTCAAGGTCCAAATCAGGAGCAGAAGGAGAGAGAGCATGAGCAAGGAACTCAGGACCGCAAGGGGTGCACCCACACACTGAGACAATGGGGATGTTCTACTGGGAACTCACCAAGGCCAGCTGGCCTGGGTCTGGAAAAGCCTGGGATAAAACCGGACTCGCTGAACATAGCGGACAATGAGGACTAATGAGAACTCAAGAACAATGGCAATGGGTTTCTGATCCTACTGCATGCACTGGCTTTGTGGGAGCCTAGGCCGTTTGGATGCTCAACTTACTAGACCTGGATGGAGGTGGGGGTTCCTTGGACCTCCCACAGGACAGGGAACCCTGATTGCTTTTCGGGCTGGGGGGGACTTAATTGGGTGAGGGGGAGGGAAATGGGAGGCGGTGGCGGGGAAGAGACAGAAATCTTTAATAAATAAATAAATTTATAAAAAAAAAACATTATTCCAGGGCAAAGAAATCAGCCATAAAGGAACATATTGTGTGATCCCACCCACAAAATACCTAACTATTAAAATTGGGAGACAGAAATTTCTTTAGTCATTGTCTTAGCATCTAGGGTTCTTTCTAGGGTGAAGAAAGTATTCTCTCATAGGTTATCGTAGTGCTTATTTAAATTCAAATATATAAAAAGTCAAATAATTGGTTCATATGTGTGGCATGGTGCCTCTGTGGTTTCTATTTCAAGTCCTGCTTGAGTTCTTGCCCTGACTTTCCTTGGCAGTGGACTGTGAACTGGAAGTGTAAGCCAAAGACATTCTTTGACGTAGGAAGGTCATTTGTCAATCTGTTGTTTCATTGGTTAATCAATAAAGAAAACTGCTTGGTCTGATAGGTCAGAAAATTAGGTAGGTGGAGTAGACTGAACAGAATGCTGGGAAGAAGGGAAGTGAGCCAGACGCCATGCCTCTCCTCTCTGGTCAGATGCGATGGAGCAAGCCGCCAGGTCAGACATGCTGAATCTTTCCCAGTAAGACACCATCTCGTGGTGCTACACAGATTACTAAATATGGGTTAAGCAAGATATGGGAGTCATCCAAGAAGAGGCTAGATATAATGGGCCAGGCAATGTTTAAATGAATATAGTTTGTGTGTTGTTATTTTGGGTGTAAGGCTAACCATGTGGGAGCCGGGTGGGACGAAAAGCAGACCTGCTCACCCCATCACTACAATTCTTTCTCATTGGGCTCCTTTTTGTGTGGTTGTTTTATCATATCAACAGATCAGAAACTGGAACGCCCATGAATCTTCATGTACTGTTATTTTTCCCACTGCGTGCAACTAATGCAGCCTATGTGTGCACAGTAGGACCAGTCAGCAGAATGTGGGCAGCCTACTAGGGGCCACATTCCTGTGAGGATCTGTCTGGGAGAGAATGTTTGGATTTGTTTTTCTGGGTGTGGTTACTTTACTCATTATGGTTATTTCTAGTTTTATCTACTTATATGCAGATTTTATAATTTCATTTTCTTTACAGCTAAATAAAATTTGATTGTGTAAATGTGCCACATTTTCATTATCTATTTATCAAGCAATCGACACCTAAGCTGTTTCCATTTTCTGGTTATTGTAGACTGCAGCAACACTGAACATGGATGAACAACTACCCCTGTGGGAGAAAAGAGAGTCCTTAGTACATGCCTAAAAGTTGTATGGCTGGATTATAGGCGGTTTATTCCTAACTTTTTGAGGAGCCTCCACATTGATTTTCACAGTGGCTGTAATCAGAGCAATGGGCATGTATGTGGTTATTAAGAATATAGAAAAATCTTATGCATAGCATGAATAATCAGAACACCTTTCATAATCCAAACTAGAAAAATGTCGCAGTAACGAAGCAAGGAGCATGGCAAGCAGCAGCTCATTTTCTCCTTTTCCTTTTTTTATTTAAGGGTTTCATTGCAATGCAAATAGTAGGTTTTTATTACTCTCTCCTTTGTAGTTTTTGCTCATTTTTCATCATCCAAATATAATACCATCTGTTGACTATCACATTGAAGGTCCCATCTGAAGTAATGGTACAAGTCAGAAGCATTGTCACATGGTTAGAGACAGGGAAATGATTCTGGAAACAGGAAATGACAGTGTGCGGAAGGGCAGCGGAAACTGTATCTGATGGACTGTGGAGGCTCTGTGGGGCACAAGGGCCTAGCGATTGTGGGCTAAAGGCAGAGAATTGCTGATCAATAAAAGGTCCAATATATTAGCTTAAGACACTCATGGAAGTTACTCGGACAAGTCCATGGAAACCACCCTGTTCCGAAGGCATTAAGTTTCAAACCTGGGACAAATGACTGAGGTGCCTATTTAAAACATCAAGGAAGACCTGGCTGTCCAGTTCTCTCAGCATCCCTCAGTTCTTAGCTGTTACAGGGCATGGCTGGCTACCCTGCCTGTAACCCCAGCCTCCAGCCTCCATCTTTGGAGACCCCTCTCCTGTGCCCCTCCAACCTTGACCCCTCTCCAAGAAGCGTCAAGGTAGCCTGCCAAACGTTGACCCTTCCCCAGGAAAAGTCAAAACTACTCCCACAGGCTATTTAAACTGCTCCCCCAAAAATAAACACGTGGTTTTCCCTTTTCCTCTCGGGTGGTCGCGTTGTCTCCATTCATCTTAGTGATGGTCAAATCTACTTCATCATCGATACACTAGAACTTCAGACACCGCAAGCTTTCATGTTTCTCTGTCTCTTTAAGACATTCTAATGACTAATCATAATCCTAATTTAGCACCTACTAATTTAGTAGACCACCTTGTAAACAGAGCAAGTTTACTCTCAAATGCAGTATGTCATTCATTCGATCAATGCAATCATCCCATGATTTCACAATTATCTTAGTAATTTGTATTGGTCTCACTAAAATTGCTTTAAATTATAGATCCAGCAAGTTCGTATTCTGAATGTGTCCTTTGAAATTCGAATAAGTATTCAATTCGTTGAAAAAAAATTCAATAAATTGTTGATTTGCTTTATCTCCCTTTAAAACAAATGAGTACATTTTGTCTTAACTGCTCTCTGTTTGCTGGCTATAATCACGCTGAGTACACTGCCATTACTCCGTTCAGCTTCCCCATGCTTTCTCCCTCACAGCTCCCCCCCTCCCGCCACTGTAATTCAGTCCCCATCTGTGACCCCACACAGATTTCAGTTCTCTCACACAATAGAATTCCTGATTCCACGCTGCTTTTCCTAGCAGCCCAGCTCTTCTAAGAATGCTGTGCTTTGTCTGTAAGTACCCACTGCCAAGTAGAGAGCTGTGAGCTTCTCTGTCAGTTGTCTCCTCGTTACCACCAAGAAATCTGTTGTAATAGGAGTGGTGGGCTGCGTCCCGGCCGCCCCCACGGCTAGCTTTACCCAAAAATAATTACACGGAAACCGTATTCTTTTAAACACTGCCTGGCCCATTGGTTCCAGTTTCTTATTGGCTAGCTCTTACATATTGATCTAACCCATTTCTAATAATCTGTGTAGCTCCTCACCTGGGCTGAGGACGGTACAGGCAGAAAAGTTCTATTTTAGCTCCAAGTCTTAGAAATTACAGTCAATGATGGTTTTATGACTTTGGAGCATGGTGATCAAAGCAAAATGGAGGGGGCATGGGGTACAGAGAACCTGTTCAACTCATGGAAGCAAAAGAAGGAAGGAAGGAAGGAAGGAAGGAAGGAAGGAAGGAAGGAAGGAAGGAAGGAAGGAAGGACGGAAGGGACGGAGGGAGGAAGGAAGGAAGGAAGGGACGGAGGGAGAGAAGGAGGGAAGAAAGGAAGGAAGGAAGGCAGATAGGTCCAAATTCCCATTGAAAACAGTCTGTGTCTTAACTTCCTTCTCCCAGGCAACACTTCTTGAAGGTTCCAGGACCTTCTAACATTGCTACAGCCTGAAGGCCAAGTCTAAACAGAAAGACCTTTGAAGGACGCATTCACCTTACAGTCTTCTGCCTCATACCCCAAGTGTTTAACTCTCCTTTCCGTTATAGAATGTATTCAGTCCATCTCTAAGGGTTCAGCGGCTTCAGTTTTGTTGCTAAGTCATGTCTGAATTCTCCTGTGACACCAGGCAAACTCTGTCCTGAACCAACATTCTGTAAAAAC
The DNA here is from genome assembly GCF_037038515.1 of Microtus pennsylvanicus. Taxonomy (NCBI): domain Eukaryota; kingdom Metazoa; phylum Chordata; class Mammalia; order Rodentia; family Cricetidae; genus Microtus; species Microtus pennsylvanicus. The sequence goes on along the minus strand of NC_134587.1, from coordinate 103,984,643 downwards.
CAAAAAAGGTACAATACTGATCAGACATAATGATGCCACTATTAGAAAAGATCCTAACATGAAATCCAATCACACCAGATTAAAACACATCCAATGGCTGTGTTTAATAGACAGCAGTCCCAGGTGGCTGGGGGCATGGCAGGGGAAGAGAGAGCACACATGTAAACCCAAATTACATGTTCTTCTTTCTGGAGCAAGCCTAAATAGCCTGGGTGAATGGTCTTGACCCTTCCTGAAAAGGGGTCAGTGCTTAGCCCACTGGAAGTTGGAGTCCAAGTCAGAGCAATTGCTAGGGCATGGGCTTCCAATCATCCCAGACTTCTTGGATATAGGGGTATTAGAGGGCTGGGGTGATACCCCCAGCTTAATATTACAGGTACCAGTTCCAACAGGGAGGGACGGGACAGCAGCTGCGAGACTAAGTTAACAAAGATCTCAGAGGAACAAATGCCTAATTCTATGCTCACCATCCTGGCCACACCACAGAAAAGTGGATTCCTGTGGGCGTGGTAAATCTTGCCCTATGACTTCCTGGCTGCAAACCTCAGGCTATATCTCAGGCTAGTTTTGCCTGTTCTCTACTTTCCTAGTAGTTGGTCACATTTCTGACATTTTTGTCTTCTTGAAATCTGTAATGGATTAATTAAAAAATGCTGCAGGAATCCTGCAGCTGCAGCAGTAGAAACGTTGCAGGTCCCTGAGAGGTAGCAGCAGGCCATGTGGCAGCAGGCAGGGGTCCTAAGAGCAGCCAGTCCCAGACAGGGACAGCGCAGTGGCTACAGCAAGCCACTAAGAGAGACAGAAAAATTGGCACTCCTTGAGACCACTTCAGAGGTCTTCCAAGGCAGCTGGTCCCAGGCAGGGAGACACATGGCAGCAGGCAAGAGACAGAGACATGGATAGGCACACCATGCAGAGTGAGGTTGGATATTTATTTAGTGGATTATGTAGGGAAGGGAGAAGGAAAAGCAGAGAGGCAGAGAGAGAGAGAGAGAGAGAGAGAGAGAGAGAGAGAGAGAGAGAGAGAGAGAAGGGGGAAGAAGAGAATAGAGAGAGGGACAAGCTGCCTCTTCAGGAGGGAGACAAAAAAGAGGAAGAGACTCAGGCTGCAAGCAGGAAGGAAGATCTGCCTGGCTCAGTGGATAGGGCAGGGATCTGCAGCATTTCTGCCACTGCAGCAGCCAGGGATCCACAGTGTTTTTTAATTAATCATTACAAAATTGCCATCATAACATTGGCTGCTGGTTCCCAGTTCCAGTGTCCGGGGCTATTTGCAAGGGCTCTGATCCCCACAGCCACTTCCTTCTTCCCATCTCCCACTCCTATTTCCCACCTCCCCTGGCCACCCAAGCTTTCATTGAAATCTCCATAGAAGGTTTACTAAACACTATAAGGCTTATGCTCTGTATGGCTGCAAAATCAGTGCCACAGGGGCACTACCAGGATCTGGCAGCCCTGTGAGCAATATTCCTGAGCCTGCTCAAATCATGGGTACTGCATCTTCAGTGTCCTGCAGGCTTAAAAGGGTTTTATGATAGTTCTGTTAGGCCCAGTCCCTGAGGACCAACTCTCTGAAATGCAAAAGCAAAGTTTATTGTGTGCACAATACAAGCCGACAGGAACCTCATCAAAAGCAACTAGAGCAGTAGTGGCAAGAGGAGGTACCTTGGCCCTGCTAGAGGGCATTATTTAAAGATAAAAACCAGAGAAATTACATTAGCTGGGTGTGTGTTGGCAGGTGATCCTATCTACAATGGTTGGAAGTTTGTAACATTGTTAGGAATTTTCTTTGGATGGTCTGTTCCTGGGTGGTGCCTGGGTAGTCTCAGTTTGTGGTCTATATTGGAACCAGGGTAAACTACTGAGACTCAGGCCTCTATTGAGCATGTCATGGCTGGGTCCTGTTTTGAAAATTTTGAGAAATCTCCAAATTGATGTCCACAGTTGCCCTGTTCATTTCTCCCCTGCCCCCACTAGTGAGTCGTGTGTTGTTCTTTTCTGTCCACATCCTCCATAACATTTGTTGTCAACTCTGTTGATGATAGCCATGTATGTGCCTGGGACAAGGTGGTATCTCTAAGTAATTCTAATTTGCATCTTCCTGATTTCTAGGGATATTTTGAAAATAGCTATTGACCATGTCTATTGCTTTTGGGAAAACCGTCTGTTCAGTTCCTTTGCCCATTTATTGACTGGTAGTTTTATCTCCTTACTATTTAATGTCCACAATTCTTTGTGAATTATGGATATTGGTCCCTTGTCTGAAGTGTAGCTGAGGAAGGTTTTCTCCCATCTTGTGGGCTGCCTGTGAACTCTGAATGTTTTCTTTATGCAGTTCCATCTGTTGACATCTGAGGTCAGTTCTCGTGTCTTGCCTACTCCAATATCTTGAAGTATAGGACATGTGTTTTCTTCTAAAAAATTTCAGTGTTTCAGATTTTAAATAAAGGTTTTTAATCCATCTTGAGTTTTTGGTTATTATTTAAGATAAAATATATAATTTTACTCTTCTGAGGTAGAAATCCAGTTTTACCAGCTCCTTTTTTGAATAAGCTTTTTGCCAAGGTCAGTATTTCCTCCCTAGTCAGAAATTCACTGGGAATAACTTTGCTGGTTGTAGGTCCTCCACTCCGTTCATCAGTCTGCCTGCCTACCGTATGCCACTCTCAGGCTGACCTGAAGCTCTGCAGCCAAGCTGTCTTAGGGTGGTCTGATAACTCTGACATTGTAGCCCTATAGCGAAGCTGTCTTAGGGTGGTCTGATAACTGACATTGTAGCCCTATAGCGAAGCTGTCTTAGGGTGGTCTGATGACTCTGACATTGTAGCCCTATAGCGAAGCTGTCTTAGGGTGGTCTGATGACTCTGACATTGTAGCCCTATAGCGAAGCTGTCTTAGGGTGGTCTGATAACTCTGACATTGTAGCCCTATAGCGAAGCTGTCTTAGGGTGGTCTGATAACTCTGACATTGTAGCCCTATAGCGAAGCTGTCTTAGGGTGGTCTGATAACTGACATTGTAGCCCTATAGGGAAGCTGTCTTAGGGTGGTCTGATAACGCCCATACCATTCCTACTCACTGGGATTGATTTGGTTATTTCTTTTGTGGTTCTCCTGTTTTTGTTTTTTTCCAAACCTATGAAATACGACATGGGAATTCTGATAAGCATTACATTGACTCTGTAAATCAATTTTAGTCACATAGACATTTCAACAGTGTTAATGCCACCTATCTAGGAATGTGAAATATTTCTCCATAATTTGGTATTTTCCATGATTTCCTTTCTTTTTTCAATATCTTAGTTTTTGTTGTAGAGGTCTTTTACTTCTACAGTTAGGTGCATTCCTAAGTGTCTAATTTGGGGTGAATTGTATTGAAAGGCAACTCTGTGTTAAGCCTGATCACATAATCTCCCCCAAAATCAACTAGGAGACTGAGTCCTGTATGTGAAAGCAAAGACTCTTTATTCTTACAAAAGTTTGCAAACTCGGTCTCTCTCTCCATTATATTAAAGTGACCAGAGAGCCCCAAGCTCAGTTGGGCTTGGGTTTTTATAATAGCAAGGGTAGGGGTTAAAGATTTCTAAGGTTCAGGACGGCTTATTGGCTGACATTTGTCTAGCAGTTTCCTGGTAAAAAGCAATGGGTATGTCCTGGCAGGAGATCCCTGTCTATGAGGGTTGGAATATTAGGAATTTTCTTTGGATAGTCTGTTCAGGGGTGGTGTCAGCTTATGGTTTTTCCTAGAATCCAGTACTGCTTGGCTATGGCAGTTGTGTGGCCTGGGCCTCATGTGGCTAGGCTACCCTAGGCCCCACATTCCCCTTTTATCACAAGAACTGATGACAGGACCCAATCATGAGTTCTGCTAGCCTAGGGGCTCAAAGGGGTGGTATTGAGACCTCAATATCATTAGCTTACAGAGTTCTTTTTTTTAGGCCATCTATTTGCATTTGCATCTGTTACCATCATTAAAGCCCTGTAGTCTTGATCTTTGAGTACAGCCAGATTATAAACCTGAATTAGAAATGATAGCTTTTAAAGGCCATTTAATACCTCCTTGTTTCTACATAAAGGTCAAGTGTCTTGTCTTATTGCAGAATTATTTTAGTTAATAAATCTATCAATTGACAATTCTAGGCCTATTTTTTGGTGTGTCTATGGACACTATAGGTAGCCATTTTGTCCCATACCAGGGAGTTCCTCCTTGTCTCAGCATTTCAACCTATTTTGGCCAGGAAACATGGAACGTGATCTTTCCTGTAACTACTTCGAGCTGACATTGGGGCATTGTTATCTGGACCCAAGAAGGTTGAAAGGCAAGGCTAGCCAAAGTTTAAGGAGGGAATTTAGACAATGGATCACTGATCAGAAGCATCTGTTTTTCACTCTGTTGAAGAGACAGGGAACATTCTTATCAGCTGGACTGGTCCACATCAACATTTAGTAAGGACAGGGCTCACAATCATTCGGAGCAGGTTATAGTCAGCAACTGATGCTTAGATGTGTCTCCCAGCCAAGTGGAAACCTAGTGAGACAAGTTTAAACTAGGAACAGAAATTAAAATTTATGTACTTAAAGGAAAATAATACATTTGACACTTTTAGGCCTATATTAAAATCCATATTGAAGAAAAAAGCAGATAATAGATATCTGTAAAACAGCAGAAATAGTCTCATATCTTTGAGTTCTAGCTAAAACTCCAGGTTTTGCTTAGAAGCATGTATATTTTTCTTCTGCCCAGAGAGGCATGTATGGGTTGGACAGAGATATCTTTGGTTTGATGAGAAATACCTTAAAGTATATACCCAGATGACATCCAAAATAAATAACCCAAAAAGTAAGCAGTCATTGCTCTATCAGCTTATCAGAACTATACCATAGAAGGAGAAAGAAATTAGAAACATTTTTATTATATTTATTTATATTATTGGAACCTTAATTATTTTTAAACCCTTAAAGCTTATGAGTTTTTGTATTTTTAGACCTTTATATATTTTAAAACAATTTTTTTTATCAAGAGACCTAGTAGCTTTTAAAAGAGCATGGCTTGATTTTTATATGTATATAATGAGCTCTCAAGCTGGCTATAGCCTTGTGGAAGGATTTGGATGCCTGTTGCTGCTAAGCTAAGCTAACAAAATTATAGCTAGCCTAGCCATCAATACTATCAGAGATCTCAGAAGGATAAATAAATTATACCTGAGTGTAGACCAAGCAGCTTCCGAATCCATTAGAAATGACAGGAACCAGAGTCCATATACAGATAGCCATACCCAGGTCTCCATAGCATTAGAGGCAGAAGTATCTTAACCAGGCCCTTAAGGTGAATTTTTTTCCCTGTGGAAAAGGCTGACCTTATTTTGTCTAGGAAAAAGTGGGGCAATCAATTCTCCAGTGTCCTGCTGTTTGTCCACAGTCTGGACCGGGTCCTGGCAGCAGGTGCTGCACTGGGGGATCTTGCCCAGTGGTCAGCGTTGTTGTAATCCAGGGGGAGACATCATGGTGTCCCATGATCTTCTTTGGAGACCTTGGGTCATTGCTAGGATCTGGGAGTATCTGTCTAATATAATAAGCTTTTAAATCACTATTTTAAATGACGTATTTTGCAGATCTCTGAAGTTTGAGGGCAGCCTACGTATATCTGATTAGACAAACTTTGTTTTTAGTTTCTTGTTTTAAGTTTGACTTTGAAAACATATACAGGGGACTAAGTATATCAGTACTTTAAAGATGATGACTGGCTAACTTATATTTCCTAATAGTCTATAATAAGTTAGCAACTTTTATAAGACTAGAACTTTACATTCTGTCAGGTTTAGCCTTAAAAAAAATAATGTTTCTGAATTGAAGCTAATAAAGAAAGTAAATTAGTCATTCTGAGGGTAAGAAAAGAACAAGTTTGTATCCAGCTGTTAAGGCTGTCTCCTGGGAAGACTTGGAAAGGTGGCAAGGAAAAGGTCCCAGGGCTAAATGGGAACAAGAGGGAGCCTAGGGGCTAACTTTGCCCTTGACAAAAACTAAGGCTGGGTTAGAAAGGCCACAAATTCTTTTTGCCAGAGATAAGAAGGGTGACACCCTTTTAAGGGAGTAAGACATTTTTCCAAGACCCCTGTGGGACTGGGAGCTTTATCTGAAAGTCCTTGGGAAAAGGACTTTGTAGTTGTATTCGTAGAAAACAACTATTTTCTAATTGAAGTTTCTCTTAGTATAGTTTCCCATGCTGTAGTGATTCCCTCCATTACATAATTTTTTCTTTTGTTATATTACAACCGCAGTTTTGCCGATATTATGAATCTCAGTTTAAACATCTGACATGCAGGTAGTCCTAGGTTACCCCTGTACAACCCACAAAGGATTGGGACCCGTAGGCTCAGATGCTGTTCCAAGCCCTCTGTCAAACTGCTCAGGTCGTTGTTTTCTGCATCACAAGAAATGAACATCTAGTTTCTGGTTAGCTCTTGGAGGCCATGGCTGTGACCCTAAGTTTTAGCTTTTTACTTTATGTCCAAACATTAACAATATAAAACATTTTATAAGCACAAAGGTACCATAGCCTTATAAATTTAAACATTTTAAAAACTGTTCTAAAAAAATTAAAATCTCTTAAATGTCTTCCTGCAATATCAAAACTAAAGTACTTCTTTGGCTGCACCTTCATCAGCATATACATAGCCTGTCTTTTAGATCTCAGCCTGTTCTATTTCACTGTAGCTGGTGCTTCTGGTGACTATAATCTGGCACTGGCATTTCTAAAACTGTTAAGGTCCATCCTTACATTCTTTGGGACTCTAGCCCTGCCATACATTTGCAGACTTCAGCTGTTCCTTTTGTTCCCTTTATGTCTTTATAACCATTATCACCTGGGTGACTCTTAAATTAACAAGTATAACTGGCAGAGCAAGGTACATTCTTGAGTATAAAAGCATTGAGGTCCAGCTTTATAATACTTTAAATCCTATGTATTTTCTGAGCCTTGTTTTCAGAATGGGGCATAAGTCATCACATAAAAATATATCAACTATCTTGGAGATCTGTTGTTGCCTCCTAGTTAGGCCCATTAATGAAGATGGTGATGAAATCACGTGGCATCCACTTTTTTTTAACTCTAGAAAAATGACAGTTTAAAATTCAAAATAGAATCATGCCTTATGGTTTCTTTAAAATTAACCATGCAAAGATTTTAAATTACCAATTTCTAGTGTTACTAATTAACTTTTTAACTAGTTTTATTTCAGTTTTAACAGATTTTTAAAACCATATCCAACAAAATAAATTTATAAATCTGAAGATACAGAATGTTCACATAAGCCAAGTACAATTTTTTTTCACTGTTATGTTTTATGTTTTCTCCTTGTCATTGTGTCTGGGGCTCATGTTGTTCTTTTTTAAAAATGCTGCAAGATCCCCATGGCAGTAGGCAGCAGAAATGCTGTAGGTCCCAAATGGTGGCAGCGGGCCATGTGGTGGCAGGCAGCGGGCCCTGGGAGCAGCCAGTCCCAGGCAGAGACAGCTGCTGGTCTCAGAGCAGTGGTGGTGGGCCATGTGGCAGCAGGCAGTGGGCCCCAGGCAGAGACGGCTGCTGGTCCCTGAGCAATGGCTGGTCCCAGGCAGGGAGACACATGGCAGGCGGGCAGAAGACAGAAACATGGATAGACACGACATGCAGGGTGAGGTTGAATGTTTATTCAGGGGGTTATGGAGGAGGAAGGGTGAAGGGGGGGACAGAGAGAGAGAGAGAAGAGGGGAAAGAGACAGAGAAGGGGGGAAGCTGAGAAGTGGGGAGACAGGCAGAAGTGAAGCTGCCTCTCCGAGAGGAAGATGGAAAAGAGAGGGTGAGCTCAGGCCAGAAGCTGAAGATCAGCCTGCCTCAGCGGATGGAGAGGGTTATGGGTGTGGCCTGTCTCTTAAAGGGACCAAAACCATAACATTCCCAGGTCTTCCTTATAATAAAAAGCACGAACGTCAAGGAAGCAGAAAAGGAAGGGCCCAAGATGGCAGCAGGCAGGTAAGAGGTAATGGGAGTGGGCGTGGCTTGTCCCTTAAAGTGACAGGAAAGCACAACAGCTCAGACTGACAGAGTGCCAGAAGAAACTTTTAAATAAGCATAGGTCTAGCGAAGGAAGAACCATAATCCAACTCCAGGTCCAGATTTTCAATAAAGAACAGCATAAAGCAGTTTTAACAATATTTACATAAAAAAGTCATCTGAATTTCTGCTAACCCAACTCCAATAAACCAGAGCTAGAGGAAAATTCTGAGGTCAGGCCCATAAATGTGGACACAGCAGTGATGGGTGGCAGAAACAGCAAAAATATCCACATCAGTTCTGTCTCAGCTCCATGCTTGCAGGAAAACGTACACAAACTTTTCAACAAAACAAGCATACATAATTTTCTTGAGATTGAGACAAAACTTTCCAATAAAACAATATTTTTAAACCAGAATTAACCTCATACGGTCAATTAACTTTAAAAGTTTGTACCAGCATGATGCATCTGATCGCTTTAAATGATATTTATAACCCATGGTATCTGAATGACCAGGGCAACTCCAGTGGAACTACAGCAGGCCCTGGCTAAATATCACATCATGGCTACTAGAGTTTAGCAACCATGGAGTCAAACTGCAGCCAGGGTTGGACAAAACTTGAGGCAGGCAACCCCCAGGGAAGGCTGCAGGGGCCCCACTCTCCAGCATGGAAAGAGGGCGGTGCACATGATGGAGTCAAACGTTTTCCAGCCATTGCAATTAACCCAGATTCTGTTTAGTGTTTGAAATCCTATTGGACTCACCTGCCCCTTGCAAGCTGAGGCTGGCAGTCTTGCTACATTGTCTCAAGGCCATATAGCCCAGCCATCCCATCCATACAAATGTGCTGCCCCATAGCCTCAAGCTTGTATGACAAACTTGCCTGTGTTGCCCCCGCACTACAGGCCAAGGCTCCTCCTTTTAATGAAATATTTAAGGTGGGTTGTGGTTGTTCATCTCATCCTTTTTAGGAAAATATACCTCTATGCTTATGACCTTATCTCTAAAGTCCTGTAAGTGATCCAATGTCAAAGCCAAAGAAGTTGTGCTTTGAATCTGTCCCATTACCTCAGTCTCGCAAGTCAGAAAGAGGATGCGAAAAAGACAAAGATGAAACAGCACACAGAACAATTCAGAGTCCTCTGGGTGCCTGGAGGCAGAACTGAAACTGATGTGCTGGAAGCAACCTGCACATCCATCTATAGAACTGAACTGAGACCCTGGAGAATCCCACACGTCTGTCTACAGAAAGCATAGAAAGACTCTCTCATACTGAAGGTTCCTGGGGACACTCCTCAGGCACCCAATCTGTTATTTCCATGCGTAGACTGTCTACAGGCTCTCACAGATTCTGGGCCCACTTACAGAATGATATCGAAAACAGAAGGACACAAAACGAAACATACACACAGAAAATACAGAAAACTTAACGTAGGACGGCTGAAGGCTTTGAGTCCTATATGTAAAGGCAAAAAGCCTTTATTCATATACAAGTTTGCAAACTCGGACTCTCCGTCCATCCAACATATTGGAGTGACTGGAGAGCCCAGAGCTCAGCTGGGGTTGGGTTTTTATAGCAGCAAAGGTGGGGGTGAGGGATTTCTAAGGTTCAGGATTCCTGATGGGCTGACGTTTGTCTAAGGGTATCCAGGTAAAAACTGTTGGGTGTGTCCTTGCAGGTGATCTTATGTACAATAGTTGGAATGTTAGGAATTTCCTTTGGATGGTTTGTTCCTGTGTGGTACCAGCTTATGGTTTGTCCTGCTATGGCAGCTGTGTGGTCTGGGCCCCACACTATGCTCACCAGTCTACCAACAATGCAATAATGGAGTGAGTTATTCTGAATGGAATATTTGTTCTAGTTTCTTTCTTGGGTAGTTGACTTTTTTTATAGTTGACAGGATTTTTCTGTGTAGTGCTGTCTGTTCTTTATATTACCATGTACGAGAACGGACCACAAGATATACAATGAAACTCACTTAAAGAGCTTTATTAATAAAGAGAAGGGAAAAGGAACGAAGAGGGGTGCACAGGCCTGTCTGAAAGCAACGTGGTGAGAGAGAGCGGACATTTCTGCTTTTTAAAGGCAGTTTAGCACATTTGCATAGGGCCTTACTAATCGCCATGCATAGATTATGTGGCCATGCTGTGCACAGATCGCAGAGGGCGTAAGACCCTAGGGTGACAAGGAAATTTTGCCTGAATGCTAATGGGGCAAGTGTGGCCATGGGATCTGGAAATGCTATTGGCTGGTGTGACTAAGCGTTCTGCCTGAATGCTGACAGCAGTGGGACCCCAGATGTGATGGAAATGACATCGGTCCTGGAACTTGCTCTGTAGAAGAATGTTAATATAAATATAGGCTGTTATTTTTATGTTGATTTTGTATCCTGCTGCTTTGCTGTTAGAGTTAATTAGGCCCCAGAATTACTCACGGGCTGATCTTTTAAGTAAAGAATCACTCCATTTGCAAATAGGGATAGTAAGATGTCTTCTCTTCCGTTGCTATCTCTTTTGCCTTCCCCTTGTCTAATTTCTGTAGCTAATACTTTAGGCATTGCATCAAATAAGAAAACATGGAGTGGAAATCCTTGCCTCATTGCTGATTTTAGAGGAAATTCTTTGTTTGTCTCCCCTTAATATAATGTAGGCTATAGGTTTGCTGTATATAGTCCCTAGCATTGGAGTTTCGTTCCATCTAGTCTTAAAGTCTAAAAGCTTCCAGTGTATCCCAGAAGATCTGGGGATCTCCCAGAAGTCTGGGGATCGTTCTGTCACACATGGCCTTAGGCATGTCTAAAACAGACATTTTACTATTTTCCTTTAGCACTGAATGAACGTAGCCACACAGTTTGACAAGTTTCCTATTGTGACTGACATGTATTTGAACCCAAAAGTTGCCTAACTAAAGCCTGTGATTTTCCCTCTTTTTCTTATTCCCATTTTATTGAAATAAAATTAAATCCAATGAAATTCAGCCTTCCAATGTCTTCATTGCTATGAGTTTTGTCAAGTACATACCAAGACATAACCACTACATAACTAAGAGATACCATTCCCATTTCTACCAATGTTTTTTTTTTTTTTTAATCCTTTGTAATAGCCTTTAGGTCCAGTCCCCAAACGTTACTGATTTTTTAAGTGACTCAAGTGCTCTCTTCTTTTCAGAATACAAATTGAATGAATCTATACACTGTGCGATTTTTGTTTCTAGTTGCTTTTATCTATTATGTTTTTTTAAAATTATTTATTCTGTGGTATTTCACATGAGTATGTAATGCATTTTCATTAAAACTCCGTTTGATCATATCTTTTGTGTTTATCCCACACTATTATTTTATTTTCATGACAATCAATAGCTATCACCTGAAGCTGAATACTTGTAGACATGCTTTTTCAGCTACTATTTTATTTCAGAAATCCAGTTGTCTCTCATATGGTCAGAGCACCCTTCTCTCTTGTGTTATAACAAATTATCACCTCTTATTCTAAAAGTCTACTGTGTTTTAAAGGCACTCAGTTAAGCAATGCCTTTTGTTAGGAAAGGGATCTTTCATATATGATGTCAAAAATAAGCAGGGACATGTGTTTTCCCTGAAAGCACCATTAACATGAGGTTCTCATGTAAATTGATGCATGTTTTTATTTTAATAAGGGATCAAGGCAATGCTTTGAATGGATATTGTCATTGAAATTTTCTTGATCTTGAACTTGCAAATTATATTTCTATATACTTATATATTTTAACTGCAGCCTTAATCTTCCAGTTATATTTACTTTTATCAGTGAAAATATTGGTGTGTTATTTTTTTTACTTGAAAATTTGTGAAGGCTGGTTAGGCTTAGAAATTAAAAATCTCAGATATATATAAATAACTGCTTTCCTCAAACTCATAACCATTGTTATCAGTGATGAAAAGCAATACAGAGTAATCCTCTGTAAGCATTGATCAAGGCTCTCAGCCTCTCTTGAGCTTATCTTTTCCTGTGTGCCAACATCTTTCCACATTATAAATCTTCTTAAGGCTTAGCAAGGTGTCTGTTTAGCTCTAACTTATGGTTATTTTGAAGGCTGTATGGCAGCGACTATGCAAATATTGCCAGTGTTTTTGCAATGCATTTTACTCAGATTAAAAAAAAATATCTCTCCACAATGCATTTAATTACTTTTTGTAACCCGGGTCAGTTATTCCAAGGTCCTGAAGAGGTGCTATCTGAAAAAGACACGGGCGGGAGGGAGAAACGGAGACCAAGCAAAGTCAGACAAGATTCTGTTCTCAATTTGTCAAGGTCTCACTTTATTAGTGAAATGGTTGTGGCTTATATAGCCCTTGAATGAGGAATTTGGCTTGGGATGGGGGCACAAAGGTTACAAATGGACACCACCTAGTGTTCTCTGTGCAAGCTGAATCATTCCTTTTGTGATTCTAACCACAAACAATTCTCTAGATAGTTGGAATTTGGGGTGGGTTCCACTAACAGATAGTTCTCAAGACAGTTGGATGTGGGGCTCCCCGCAAATATCCTTAGGACAATAGTCCCTGCTATAATCTTTGGGAAAATGGCTCCTGACATCTTTCCACATTATAAATCTTCTTAAGGCTTAGCAAGGTATCTATTTGGCTCTAACTTATGGTTATTTTTAAGGCTGTGTGGCAGTGACTATGCAAATATTCCCAGTGTTTTTGCAATGTATTTTACTCAGATTTTTAAAAAAAATCTCTCTACAACGCATTTAATTACTTCTCTCTTTCGCCCTTCTTTCCTTTCTTCTCTATCTTTGTCTCTCTCTGCCTCTGTCCCTCTCTCTGAGTCTCTGTCTGTCTGACTCCCACCTACTAGCCTCTTACTCTGGTATTTTTGAGGCAAATTGTTGCTATGTAGTCCAGGCTGTCCTTCAGCTCTCATAACTTCTGGAGTGATGTGAGATTCCCCTGTGTATGCTGTGAATACCATTGGTTAATAAAGAATCTATTTTGGCCAGTGGCTTAGCAGAGTAGAGCTAGGCAGGAAAACTAAACTGAATGCTGGGAGAAAGAAGGCAGAGTCAGTAAAATGCCCTGTAGCCGCCAGAGAGGAAAGACGCTTGCTGCCAGCTATAACCTTACCTGTAGGCCACAAGCCTCATGGTAAAATATAAAATAATGGAAATGGGTTAATTTAATATGCAAGAGCTTACTAGGAATATGCTATAGTGATTGGCCAAGCAGTGATTTAATTAATACAGTTTCTGTGTGGTTATTTCGGGAGTCTGAGCAGCCATGAAATGAACAAGTAGCCTCCTACAAATCTGGATTGCTGGAATTATAAGCAGCAACAAACAGGCCATATCTTCCAAAAGATATTAAAGGTTTCAGGAATGAAAGAATCAGAATTGTTTTAGGATGCATCCTAGACTCATTCATTGAGTTACATGGTTTTTGTATTAGTTAATCCACAGATGTTTAGTTCTGAGAAAACAGTATGAATTCTAAAGGACTCAGGGGATATTTTCACAGTTTTCAATTTATCTTCTTCACGAGTTGCAAGCTACGGCAAAGATTGCATAGATGTTACATTGATCCACACGTGTGTGTGTGTGTGTGTGTGTGTGTGTGTGTATCTACCCTAGTATAATTAGTTACAGTTTGAGGAGACAAGGACTTAGTTCAGGAGCTATGGAAGCTGTTTCCAGGCAGCCTGCTCTACACAATAAGAGATTTCCACGCTACCCAAAATACTCTTGCAGACATTACCCGGTACAGGGCACGGCAGGATCTGTTAAAATGAAGCATTCTCATATCCGAGGCTTTGGCATGCACACGCATGCACACCTGCATGTCACTGAGTTGCAGGGCATTGTTCTAATTGTACAGATTGCTCGGTTCAGTGTTCGTGAAGCCCACGACATAAGAATTCAAATGCACACTTGCTTCAGTGGAAGTGGACTATTTTCTTGTCTTTGTTGCTCGAGCCAGAGAATTTTAAGCTCTCTTAAAATAAAACATTTGGACAAAATGCCCCTTGCCATGAATAAACATGGTCCCGCATAAGGTCAGACTAATTTTCTCTTCCGTCTTCCATCTCTTTAAGCTGCCTTTTAAAATAATCTAACATATGGTGCCTGAAGACACAGGAAGGCACCTGGAGACCCCACCCCCACCATACCGCTCTGAACTTCTGCTCTGGCACCCGGGGGCGTGCAGGGCCCCCACTTCTCTCAGGCAGCCTTTCCACTCTGTTTCCACCCATTCTCGTTCCCCTTCTGCCCTGACACAGTCTGACCTAGGTGGAAGGCTACGCCGCATTCAAGCAGAATATGAATGGAACACAGCGATAGAGAACAAAGTAATCCATTGGACCGAAGGCAGAAGCGTCATTGCTAGCTAGAGCTCTCTGAAGCCGTCTTCGGTAAGAGCCTGCTGCGTGGGAGGCACTGGGAGAGTTTCCGCTGGCTGCAAGAACCAGCTGAACGCTCTGAGAGTCCTCCACAGGCCTGGCTGCCTGGTGTCTAGGTGCATTTCGTCGTTTGGGACTTAAAAGATGCACCAAGCAGCTAGATTTTGAATGCTGTTTTTTTTTTTTGTTGTTGTTGTTGTTGTTTGTTTGTTTGTTTTGTTTTTATCAATTTTTTTTTCTTTTATCCTAGATCCTGGGCTCTGTCATGGTTTTCAAGTACTCCATTCCGGATACACACCTTCATCCTGGCTTCAGGCTAATCTAAAAGCTTCCATTTTGGAAACTGCATATGGAATTCACTTGTTCAACTCTCAGAACAATGGCCACTGCTGAAACAAATTTAGAACTTTCCATTTTGAATACTTAAAACTGACTTGGGTGGCAGAGAACCCCTGCTTAACCAGAGGTCATGCCCGTCATCCGAACCCTACGTAGGTCACCTCTGTGCCACCCCTTTACTGGTGCCCCCCGCCCAATTTCCAATCCCCCTACCCCTCCTGGTCACTGAGTCCCAGCTCCCAACATGGGTGGAGAGCGCCTGTTCAACAAGAAGCCACACTGGTCACCAGAAGCCCAGCCCCTACCTCAGGTGGAGACACCTTGCTCAACCACAGACCACACCTGCCAGAAGAAACAGAAATCAAGGAACAAAACACTCATCAACAAAGACAGACTCAGAAACCAGCACCTAGACCTACAATAACTCCAAAACAAATGCCTAGATGCCAGCATAGTCAAGGCAATATGCCACCATGAAAGTCCAGCTAGCCCTCTACGACAAGACCAGAGTATTTCAACACAACTGAAGCACAAGAATATTACCTTAAAACCAAATTTATAAAGATAATAGAGAAACTTAAAGAGGAAATGAATAAGTCCTTAAAGGAATCCAGGAAAACAGACACAATTAGAGGAAATGAAAACATCCCTTAAAGAAACCCAAGAAAAAACAAACTATTGAAGGAAACAAAACTGTTCAATTCCTAAGAAAGGAAATAAAGAATGAAGAAAACATAAATTGGGGGAATTCTGGAAATGGAAAACTTTAGTGAACAGGAACCATAGAGGCAAACTTAAGCAAAAGAATTCAAAAGATGGAAGAGAGAATCTCAGACACTGAAGACATGGTAGACGAGATAGATACCTTAGTCACAGAAACCAGAGTTTCTGCTGATAGCCTTCTAAACATTATTTCCCAGGTCTCTTCAGGAACAGGATGGCAATCAGCTAGTCCATTGCAGCCATCAAGTTAAGACTTTTCCTGCTGCATGACTCCCTCTTCAATGGACCCCAAAACCTCTCCTCAATAGAAAGCAACTGTAATACCCTGCCCTGCATTTTTATATCCTCTTGGAGTTAGAAATGATAGCTTCCTGCTGAAAGTGTACACTTGGGCTGCTTCCTTTGCAGACTGTGGAAGTCCTTTCTGCCTCCATACGGGGGCACATCCCATGTCCTACTGTGTCCATTTTGGCCATCTGCACATGTGGTTGAGAACCATGCCCCTCGCTGTGACTAAACGTTGCCCTGCCTGAAAAAATTATCACAATTTTCTTATACTTTCTGTTGCAAGGATTATAATTCATATTAGAATATTATTTATGGAAGAATATAGAATAAACATTTTTGAGATAGGGTTTCTCTGTGTAATAGCCCTAGCTGTCTTGGAACTAGCTCTGTAGACCAGGCTGGCCTCGAACCCACAGAGATCCACCTGCCTCTGCCTCCTGAGTTCTGGGATTAAAGGCGTGCGCCACAAACACCTGGCCTTGGTTATGTTTTTTATTTTTTTATGAAATTCAAGATTGAGTGCTATTGTTCCTCCAAAGTCCCAGTGACAATGTCATGTCTTTTCTCATCAGGGTCATAGAGTTAGTTTATGCAGAGTTCAAGATTGGCATCTTTGAATGTCACATGGGTTTACACACACCATGCGGTAAACAGAAATATATTTCCTGCTTATTGAGATGAGAAGCTTTGTATTGGTCTCTTATCAGTGAGATAGATACATAAAGAGTGAAATAGAAGATAGATTTGAATAGACTAGATGGCATCATTTTAAAAATTAACCCAATTATAACCATAAGACAAGATTTTTTGCTGATGTTTCAGCTTGGAAAGCCACTCAGGAAACCTGATAAGTATTTATAGGTGGTCCTAGACATAAAGCATACTGTGGAAATGCTCCCCAAAGGGGCACATTTACTTTGATACCTTGATTAAACTATTGCTGAAAGCCAAACTTAAGCCCTGTTATATCAGGTAAACTGAGTCATTACACATGTAATCCTTGGAGAATGGTACAGAGATAAACATGAACCCAAGATCACTCATCAGAAAGAAATCTAGGAGGCAGAGGAAGGCAGTCCCTTTCCAGTGGGATGCTGTAAGACTGACGAATATCTGTATATCACCATAAAACCTTTATCTGGTGATGGATGGAGACAGAGACAGAGACCCACACTGGAGCACTGGACTGAGCTCCCAAGGTCCCAATGAGGAGCAGAAAGAGGGAGAACATTAGCAAGGAAGTCAGGACCACGAGGGGTGCACCCACCCACTGAGACAGTGGGGCTGATCTATTGGGATCTCACCAAGGCCAGCTGGACTGGGACTGAAAAAGCATGGGATAAAACCAGACTCTCTGAATATGGCGAACAATGAAGGCTGATGAGACGCCAAGGACAATGGCACAGGGTTTTGATCCTACTTCAAGTTCTGGCTTTGTGGGAGCCTAGCCAGTTTGGATGTTCACCTTCCTAGACATGGACGGAGGGGGGAGGACCTTGGACTTTCCACAGGGCAGGGAACCCTGACTGCTCTTTGGACTGGAGAGGGAGGAGGAGAGGAGTGGGGGAAGGGGGAGAAGGGTAGGAGGAGGGGGAGGGAAATGGGAGGCTGGGAGGAGGCGGAAACTTTTTCTTTCCTTTTCTCAATAAAAAAAAAAAATTAAAAAAAAAAAGAAAACACAATAGGTGGCGTAGAGCAAGCAGAAGGTTGTTTCCTTGGTGTGGCTGCTAGGTTCACAGGCATGGAGCCATCAGGCCCAAGGACTGCAGAGGACTCCTACCCGACAGCTGTCTTCTCAGCGTAACCCACAGAATACATGGGTGAGCAAACTTCGGTGGCACTCTTTGATAAAGCTACTAGTCCTAGTCAAGGCTAACCATCATGAATTATTTCTAATAAACTGAACACCTACTGAAATAAAATTAGAAAGCATTTTGTCTTATTAATAGCTACTATTTTTGTGTATGAGATCATGTTTAATAATTAGTTTTATGTTCAGCCACAAGTAAACATCAATACATTCCAAAATTATTGTGGTTTGAGTGATAGTCTCTTGTAAAATAAACATGCATCCATTCAGTTCAGAGAAGCATTACAGGCACACCAGAGTCCTGGGTCTTTCGATTTCGTTATTGTTAGGAATATTTCTTAATATTAGCTCCCTGCCGATGCAAAAATTCCCAATCAAGCCAAATTAAAAAAAAATATCTAGGTTTAAGGGGGAGATCTGCGCTCTCAGGTGGCCCCAAGGGGGAAACCGGGAAGCTGCAGAAACGCGTCCCCTGGGAGAAAGAAAAGGAGACCGCATATTCTTCTTTTGGGGAATCACTTAAGAACCCTGGGGAGTGGTCCTGACCCCTCCCTGAGGGTGCTGGCCTGCTGGGATTTGAAGTCCAGACCAGGCCTAGGGGCTGGGATAGCTGCGAGGGACTGGGACCTACGCTCCCAACTTAACAGTTACCCAGCCAGCTTTGTGACTGCTTCCCATTTCAAGGCCATCTAACCTGCCTGCTGCAGCTCTGCCCTTCACAGCTTCTTCTCCAGCAGCAGAAACCCAGAAGGGAAGCGGGGAGAGGATGGGAAGTGAGGGACTAGCTTTAAAGGACAGTCCTTTAACAGCTGCTTCCAGAACCCTACACCACTTACTGTTATCTCCCTGGTCAGATGCTACCTGGCTGGCTGTGCCCAGTTGCACATAGCCTGAGAAACATGACGCCGTCTCTCAAACATCCCCCATAGGGGATTGTACTAATTATGAGGCAGGAATGAATGTTAGCCTGTCATCCAGCACTCTGAAGAAGAAATCAAAATATCAGGCTCCTGTAAACAGAAAACTGTAATTATATTTCCATTTAATTTTCACAAAACCTTTTAGTAACTTGTTACTTAATTATTTTAACAATTCCATATACCAAGAAGGTGATCCACAAACTCCAGTTTCTGCTTAAGATATAAAACCAAGGATCAAATTCTATGAAATATCTTAGGAAATGCTGTCTTTAAAGGCATAATGGCATGTTCTTTCACTGTAGGTATCTATACAGAGAATTTAATTGATTTCAAAGGCAGAGATTTTCATAATTTTTCCCTCATAGTAGTTATATGACCTTTCCCCTGCCTAACAATATCTACTTACAGCTGCAGCTAAGCTCTGCAATTCTTCAAGTTATAAATTGCAAATGAGAAACTGTAAAAAAAAATCTGTGACAGCCAGGAAGCACTGAGAAATAATTTGTACCAGGTTACTATGCTATGAATTATTAATATAAATATTATAATGTGAAATACTGTGTAGCACAAGTAATAAAAACCCAGAGACAGATATTGGGGTCACCCTGGAGATCAGCAAAGCAAAGCAGCCCACCACCAGAGAGATCTTTTACCTCTACCAATGCTCAGACAAAAGGGGCAATCCTCAGACTGCCAAACCTCAGAGTCCACTGAGTTCCTGTCTCTTCCCCTTTATGTTCCTGTCTCCACTTCCCTAGTGCTGGGATTAAAGGCGTGTGATTCCAAGTGCTGTAATCACCTTTGTGGGGGCTCTGTTTCTCTGTTAGGCAGATTCAATCTTGTGTGGCTCAGGGTGGCCTTGAACTCTTAGAGATCTGTCTACCTCTGTTTCCTGATTCCTGAGATAAAAGGTGTGTGCTACCATTCCTTAGCCATATGACTGCCTTGCCCTTTGATCTTTAGGCAAACTTTATTAAAACAGAAATAATATACCGCTATAACACTGCATTCACATATTTCCTGGTATTTATACAATAGCCAAGTAGTGTTTAAGATTCAAGACTGGGTAGTTGTAATGAAAGTGGTATTTATGGTTATTGATACATCTTAGTCTTTGCATTTCATGAGACCAGATTAGCTACTTGAGCACCTACTTATTTCAGGGTATAGCCTGACAGAGTTTTCAGTGTGCTAGTGTAACTGAAAGGAAAAATGATGCTGAAATTTACCTTATCCTAATAATTACCTCAAGAAATGCCAAGATATCTTTAGAAAGAAAGACTTCTGTAAACCTCTTCTTATTCCACTTAAAGTGAGAATACTTTTCATCCCAGTTTCTTTCCTAATTCATGCTGGCCATCTCTTGGACTATTAATTACAAGAATGTTGTGCCAAGAAGAATGAGTAGAAAATGTGAAGTGTCTTCTGCTGGACAGATTTTTCCCACACGAAATGTGTCCAGATGTGCATCTGAATTATCCTGTCCTCACACCAGCGTCTCAGGTGACACATTTCATGCTTGCTCCAATTTCAGGGAAATTCCTTGAAATAAATTACATAAAAGCTGCATATCTTTGTTCCCTGTGCCTCCTAGAACTTGCCAGAGAGACTCTCCTCTGAATAACTGTTTGTAAGAGGTGACATTCCACACTCTGGTTCACAGAGAACAAATAGAAACTCTATTATGCAGCGATTTCCTTAAAGAGTGTCATCACATCTTTGCATAGTTAGTGCCTACTTCTGACCTGTTTCCTTTCAGAATAGCTTGACTGTTCAATGCATCACCATAAACTTACTGAAAGCAATATTGCTGTGTCCAACTTCCAGCTTTTCTGAAAGTTGCACCCTCCATTCCCATTAAAGAAGAAAGAGTTTTATATTCATTAGGGAGATTTACAACAGCTTACATCACAGAACAGAGGAAAGAAGAGAAAGAAGGGAAGAAGGAAGAGCAAAGAATGAAAAGGAGAGGAAAAAGAAGAGGAGGAGAGGAAGGAGAGGAAGAGGGGAAGGAGAGATGGAGGAAAATTGAAGAAGAGAAGGAAGAGAAGGCAGAGATGGAAGAGAAAGGCTTAAATGTAGTCTCCCTAAAAAGAGTAACAAGTACTTAAAGATTTGGTGTAATATAGTACCTTATTTTAATAGTCTCTTGTTTTCCTGTGTGAATATGTGTATATGTGCATGTATGGTGTGTGCATGTGTATGCGGGTATATGCATTCCTCTTCAGAATCCAGAGGAGAACATGAGGTTTGGGGTGTGTTCTTCTGTGACAGGGTCTCTTACTAAGCATGAACTTGGTTGTTTTGTTTGGGTTTTTTTTTTGTTTTGTTTTGGTTTTGGTTTTATGAGACAGGATTTCCCCGTGTCTTTGGTGCCTGTCCTGGAACTAGCTCTTGTAGACCAGGCTGGCCTTGCACTCACAGAGATCCACCTGCCTCTGCCTGCTGAGTGCTGGAATTAAAGGCAGGTGCCACTACCGTCTGGCTGACTTGGCTGTTTTGTTACATGGGTTGGGTGACTTGCATGCCCCACAGATCTTCCCCTCTGCTTCCCCCAAGAGCTGTGGTTACAGATACTCTGACCTGTCTGGCTTTTGCACTGTGTGGATCTCTCTACCCAAGTTCTCAAACTTGCACACCAAGTGCCTTTACCAACCACTTCCTAGCAGAATATCTGAACTAAATATCTAAGAGATATAGAACCCATGGGATTTAATCAAGCAGTCTTGATAAATTATGCAGATTGAAAAAAACTAATTTGAGAATGTAATCACTAAAAATATTTTCATACAAAAGAATTAAAAAGATTGTACCAACTAAAGCAAAGCACAAACATAAAAATGCCAAAAAGTAGAACTTAAAAAGTAGGGTTTATAGAAAAAAGTTTCATAGTTCACATTTTTCGGAACAAAGATTCCCTCCAGGGCAGCCACTCTCCCCTTGCTTAGCTACTTACTCTAAAGTCTTCTCCTGGGTCATCAGTAACTTACTGACTTTACTTCTGTTTTGATTATTTCAAGTTGTTTATTGTCATTTGTAAGAAGTAACATATCCACACTGAATGGTTGACATGTCAAATGTCTTGATCTGGAGTTCAACCACTCATTTCATTTTTAAAAATCTAAATGCAGTTCAATCAGAATTTTAGTTTATATTTTTACTCTTTTTGCAGCAGGTGTCAAACATTTTTGGATTATAGCTAGTTGCCTAGGAAACAGCCATTCACCACATATCCTGCATACAAAAATTCCCATATTCGGATCCTAAACAATCTCTGGGAAAACTACATTTCCCAGCTCACTTGGCAAGGGGAAAGCTTCTTCAGTATGATCAGGGATAAGGTAGTAGTGTGTAGAAAACTCTTCTAGGAAGCTAGCTCAGCAGATAAGTGTATCCTTTTGACTTTTTCTTATCTGGGGTTGGATATGATGGTGAGAGTTTAGAGAATGACTTTGGAGTTCATGTTGAAGATAGAAGGGTGGCTCAGTAAGAAGAAAGAACTTGGAATCTCAATGTTCTGTCAAACAGACACACCAAGTTTATTGTTTCTTGAACTTCACTTAAGAGACAGAAATAGAATCTTCTTTTTTTTGTTGTTTAAAATGTTGTTCAAAATTTTAATTATACTACAAGTCCTAGTTTTTTTTTTTAAAACTGTTCCAATGATTTAAAAAAAACACTACAGAGAGACACCATCCTCTCCTCTCCTGGGCAGACACACACGATGAAGCTCTGACCCAGGCTGGACGTAGGCTAGAATCTCCCTGGTAAGCGCACCTTGGGGTGCAACACAGATAATTAGAAATGGGCTAGTCCAGGTGCGAGAGTTAGCCTAGAAGAGGCTAGATAGAAATGGGCCAAGCAGTGTTTAAATGAATACAGTTTGTGTGTTGTTATTTCAGGGCATAAGCTAGCCATGTAGGTGGCTGGGGTGTTGGGGACGCAGCCCCACCGCTCTTATTACTACAAATGGCGCCCAGACTTGTGGACAACTGAATCCACTGAAAGCCTGAGAAAGCTTGTGAAAGAGAAGAGCATGTTTTCTTGGTAGCTGCAATTTAATAGAGGCTTCCTGACTCAGCTTTAGCTGCAAAACCTTGCAGCTCATTAAGAGATCCTGCCACGAAACACTTAAATGGTGTTGATGAAAAGCTGAACGCATGCTTTTCAGTTTTCAGCCGTAGCAGGAAAAAAGCTGTGCCGTTTAAAAATGCCGGCTTTCTGGGCTGTCCTGCCAGGGCAAACTCTGACTCTTACGCAGGCGGTTCATGCGGTTTGCAAGCACAGGCGGCTGAAGCTCGCTTGTGGGCAGGGACCTTGAAACGCCATAGAGTTGTGGCTATAAATATGGCTACAGCCAGTACCTTAGCCATGAGGCTGGAAAGCTAAGGAATGGGCTACATCTAGCCGGCAAAGCCACGGCTTTAGTCCTACTGATATTGCTTGGTAAATTAAAGACTCATGTGGTCAGAAAAAGAGAGATATACAGTAAAGAGAGATTCAAAGACAAAGAAAATTTCTAAATGGTTTACAGTGTGTTAAAAATATATGCAAGCTAAAAGTTGAAGTTCTTAAAGTAAAAAAAAAAAGAAAGAGAGTTGTTGTGTGTGGTAGTACACACCTTTAATCCCAACACTTGGAAGGCAGAGGGAGATTGACCTCTGTGACTTCAAGGTGTGGTAGCACACGCCTTTAATCCCAGTGCCTAGAAGGCAGAGGCAAACAGATCTCTGTGAGTTCAAGGTACACCTTTAATCCCAATACCTGTGAGGCAGAGACAGGCGGATCTCTGAGAGTTCAAGGACAGCCTGGTCAACAGAGTTATTCCAGGTCAAAGATACAGAGAACCTGTCTCAAAAAGCAAAAAATAAAAGTAAAAATAAACAAAACAGAGTTAAAATAAAGCCATACAAAGATGGAAAATAAACAGAGAATTTTGATACTGTATGCTATTATGCTCTCTTTGAATTATTTGAATGCTGAGGAAGGAGCAACAGATGCCAAAAGATATTTATTTATAAATGCTGCTGAACTAATCCAACATAGATATTTTGAAAATGCCTTGAATTTAAAATTTGGATATAAGGACATGATGCTTTGGAAAGGAGTTTCTTATTTTGTTTTCACAGAAGATGAGACCCTGTTCATTTCTTCTATTCCGATTTGGTATGATGGACCACGCCCTCCTGAAGGGTTGCAGTGAACATCTTCAGAAAATTGCTTCGCTCAACTGCCAACTGAGATGAAACTAGCACACAGGTTATACCATGAAAGACCTAATTAACGACGCCCCCATTCAGCAAGAAGCAGTTTGGAGAGAAAAAACTGCGCCCATGTTCCCAAATATGGTTTATAAACGTTCTTTAACATTTAAAGGGAGATATGATATAGATATAATAATTTGTATTAGTATAGATTTTGCTTTATTGATAGAGATTTAAGGTCAATTTTGTTATATGTATATGCATATTTTTGCTATTGATTAAGGTACTGTGATTATGTAGTTCATTTAAAAATGTAATGTATAATTAGAAATATAGATTGTTAATAGATAATCATAATAGTCAAGTTTGTAGTCATGTTAGTTAAGATTTTCTAGATGTGCATAGATATATTTTAGATAGGCATTCTTCATATCTTTCAAAGATTATAAAATATGGCATTTTAAATGTTTTAATAACTTAGGACTTTTCATGACAATGAGACACTCTGCTCCTGGCAGCACCAATCTACTTCAAGAAGAAGATGGGCATCAAAAAGGATCCTTACGGAGTTTGATAGCCATTGGGCAAGAAACTGTTCTTGCCTGGACTATTGCATAAACTGGACACAGAGAACCCGCAGAGAGAGGACTACTGAACTTGCCTAAAGGTGAGATGATCTTTCAGGGTTCCTGATTCATGAAAGAGTCTGCAAGACATTCTGCAGGGCACAACAGATAGTGACTGAACTGACTTTGAATTTTCCTGCTTCATGGAAATGTCTGCTGGAAACTATGGGCCTGTAGGCCAAAGATGGATGCCCCAAAGGTACAGAGGAACTTTGGGTGACTGTCCAGGCAGTGAGATGTCTCTGTCATTTCTAGAGTTTTGAAAATTGCTTACTTTTTGTTAGCTTAGGTAATATTGTATTCTTCTGGAGTCTTTGATGGAGTTGCAGAATAGATAGATAGTTATAGTTTTCCATTGTTATGATAAAAGATAAAATAGATGAAAATATTGTAACTGTAATTGTTGCTTGATAACTGTTTTGTTATATGTAATTTTGCTATGTAAGGTTAAAGCCTTCCTTTTATTGTTTAAACAGAAAAAGGGGAAGTGATGTGGGAGTGTCATATATCAATCTGTTGATTTCATTGTTTAAGTAATAAACAAACTGCTTGGGCTCATAGCTTAGAACATAGGTGGGTGGAGTAAACAGAACAGAATGCTGGGAGGAAGAGGAAGTGAGCTCAGAGATGCCATCCTCTCCTCTCCTGGGCAGACACACACGATGAAGCTCCGACCCAGGCTGGACGTAGGCTAGAATCTCCCTGGTAAGTGCACCTTGGGGTGCAACACAGATGATTAAAAATGGGCTAGTCCAGGTGCAAGAGTTAGCCTAGAAGAGGCTAGATAGAAATGGGCCAAGCAGTGTTTAAATGAAAAAAAAATTAAAAAAAACTACAAAAAATTATTTTACAGAGAAAAATATTCCATTTGCAGATTCAGGTTATCGTCCATGATTGTGGGAAGTCAAGAATAGCACAATAACAATAATGTTATAAACAGTAATAACCATAGAATGCTCTGTTAAAGTTGTTAAAAATTGTTATAAAAATAACATTATTTTAATCTCTAAATGAGTTTAGTCAAACATCAATTCATCTCTTGGAATTGGAGACATTTTGTCATTTGCCTTAAGTTCATTGAGCCAATTACCTGGATTAAGACATGTGCAATATATATTCAAGGTAGTAATAATTGAACACTCATCTTCTTATAGCTAACTGACTTTTAACAACAAGTTAATACATTCCAAAATGTATTTATGCCATAGTTTTAATAGCCTTCTGACAAAACAATTACCCATCCTTTCCCAAACTACCTCCTCATCTGTGTTTTGTATAGTCTTCAATTGGTTCACATAAAACACTATGAAAACAGCTTATAGATTGTCTCCCAAAGGTTACCACCTATACATTGAGGACTGAACAAAAGTTAACTATCAAAAATTAATCCTGACCTGTGGAAGACTATCTAATTAAATAAGTGTATGTATGTTATAATATGTGGAAACCTTCCTTCCAGATCTACCTTCCCTGAAACCCTCACAAATACATCTTCACCAGCTCATCATCACCTTGTCATCTATTGAAATCAGTTTCTAAGTTACCAGGCTAGACAAATGGCTGAGCAGATAAGAATACCTGCTGCCGAGCCTGATGACCTCAGTTTGATTCCTGGAACCCACATGATAGAAAGAGATTACAGACTGCTCCAAACTTGGCACATGTGTACACACACACACACAACTTGTGGGCTTGTTCTTGCAAATTCCACATAGACAAAACAGCCTTATTAAACTTGTTATCCTTTCTCTGAAATGTCCTTGTTGGGTAGTAAATTCCTTCCTGAGGTGGGTTAGATGCTGCCCTTTAGTGATTAGCCTTATATGCTCTCTGCATAAGGCCACAGGTTTCCTCAGCTGAATCTCATGTTGTCTCTAGCTCTGTAATCCTGATCCTGCATCTGCTTGATATCAGTTTATTTCTGCCCATCTAGTGCCCATTCTTACTTCTTCTTCTCTTCTTCTTAACTTTCTTTTTATTACCCAGAAAAAGCATCCCTACACTATCCCAAAAGAGGAGAAGACTAGCATGGGGTTTGAGATTTTTCATATTCTCATAGATAACTGAATAAAACATCTAAAATAAAACCTTTTGCCTTGATTTGAGGAACAAAAATAGAGAAAAGCAGATTACTAAATTACTGGCTAAATACAACTTTAAGTTTGGAGATTATAGTCTAATACTATCCATACCTTCATTCCTCCTAAGGAAGTCACAAAAATCTACTGATATTTCTTTAATAGAAATCTGAAATAAAATAAATTTAAAAACAAAAGAGGCTTGGCTATTCTATATTCTATGGAAGAATTTACAATGGAACAATTTAAAAAAGTGTGTGTCAAATGGGATTTGTTCTTATTTGGAGGAAATAGCAGCCTCCCCTTAAGAACGAAGGGAAGAAAAATACCCAGAAGGAAAGGGAAGGATGTCAGGGAAAGCAGAGGGGGCCAGGGAAGGGAATGGACGCCATGGAGAGAATCTTGACAGCCGAGATTCATCAAAGGCATCAAACTTGTCTGCAGTTTGGTGTCATTGCTTTCCTCCCTCTCTTACTCACATTAGGGAACATACTCAGGGTTTCGTGCTTGCTGGGCAAGTATTCCGTCCCTCAGTTCTTTTTCTGTGGTTTGATTTGACTGCATCTCCATCCTTTCTAATTTTTAATAGAGAATTCTTTTAGCCACGGCATTATCAGAGAAGAGCAGGAGACAGCAATAAGGTACACGGGTACAGTCTGCATCTGTGCAGAGACAGAGCAAGCCATGCGGGACACCAGACTGAGCATGAAACCCTGACTCTTCCCTGCTGGGATTTTAACGCACAAAAGTAAATAAATTGTACTCTTTGGCTGCTCACATCAAGCAGATGCGCAAAGGCAATGTATGGAGAAGGAGTTCTGTGGTTTGTCCCTTTCATGCCATCTCAGGTTTCATGTGTGGAGGGGCTGACAGCCTCACTAGCAGAGAGGAGCTTAGATCACAGTCCTGAAGTCTCTCCTGTCTGTGGTGGTGAAGCCCTAGACTCCTCAGGTGAAGCAGGACTTGGATTTAAGCCTTGCAGAGGCCTAGGACTGTTCTGATCACACTGGAACACTGGGTTGTAGCAAGTTTGCCATGATGGCATTTGGAGTTCATTCTAAACAAGCTAACCCCTACTTCTCTATTTATTTCCTCTGGTCTTTTCAGGAACCATTTGGTATCACTTTCAGTTAATACTGCTGCAGCCTTCCCTGTCCCCTCCACTCAGTTTCTTTTAAAGATACTAGTAAATTTCTACCATATTATCAAACACTTGCTCATCCTTACCCGTTAATATATTTTATTGCTGTAATGTATATATAATTGTGATTCCCTGTATATTTTTTAAAATCACTATTAACTTTAAAACGTTATTAGAAACAAATGTGCTTTCTATTAATTTTTTTGAATAGAGGTGTTCAGATATATTTTATCAGTGTTCTTCAGTTCACCAGATCTGAGATTTTGTTTGGACACAGTTTACTACATAGCCCAGGCTGGCCTTGAGTTATTTTTCTTCTTTAAATTTGTTTTGTGAGCTGGGCGGTGGTGGCGTACGCCTTTAATCCCAGCACTCAGAAGGCAGAGGCAGGAGGATCTCTGGGAGTTCGAGGACAGCCTGGACTACAAGAGCTAGTTCCGGGACAGGCACCAAAGCTACAGAGAAACCCTGTCTCAAAACCGCCCCCCCAAAAAATTGTATTGTGTTTATTTTTTTATTTAAACTTTTTAATTTTTTAATTAAAATTAAATTATTTCTTCTCCCCATTCCTCCCACCAACGCTTTCCATTCGCCCCTCCCCTTGCTCCCTCTTGGTCATGGTTACAGCTCCTCCCCTTGCCCCCTCCCTCAGTCATGGCCATAGCCCCTCCCCTTGCCCCCTCTCTCAATCAGGGACATAGCCCCTCCCCTTGCCCCCTCCCTCAGTCATGGCCATAGCCCCTCCCCTTGCCCCCTCCCTCAGTCATGGCCATAGCCCCTCCCCTTGCCCTCTCCCTCAGTCATGGCCATAGCCCCTCCCCTTGCCCCCCTCCCCTAGTCATGGCCATATATACAATCCCCTCGGTCCAGCTAGCGTTACTCATATGTGTATGATTTCAGGGCTGAGCACTTCATATCAGATGACTCTTTAGGACGACTGTTTATCTCATTCTCAGAAGTCTCTAGTTCCCTGGAAATATTTGTCTAGGAATGGGGCTCTGTGAGACTTTCTCCTTTTATTTAGGATAACTCTCAGTGCTGTACTTCCTTCAAGCTTTGTTATCCTAAATATCTTTAAAAAACATGAGTGGAGAGACAGGGAAGGCTGAGCGGTATTAGCTAACACTAATTTCCCCTCGCCTCAAGATAAGAAGCACTTTAAGATCTAGTTTTTATGACCATGAGTAAGGGCAAATTTGCACTGCATTCCAGAATGACCTCATAATCTTGTGCTGAGATAGATCACTTTATGTTTTCCATTTTCCTTTCATGGCATTATTTTGTGGTTACTTAAGGAATAACACAGTTATTTATCTAACGGTCTCCTTCATATTGATCAGCTGCCAGAGGGCTGGAATTCACTTTCGGGCTGATGTGCTGCATAATATCCTGCTTACTATTGCATAGCTTGCTTACTCTTTTCATTTTTCTCAACTCTGCAGGCACCTTGCTAGTTGCAATAAGCTGATTACTGACCAAAGCACGCATTGTTTTTTGACACTACATTTTTATTTTCTGTTTCTCAAATATAAAACAAAAGAATATTTATATTTCAAACAATACAGATTATGCCTATTGTTTTCCTTCAATCCTTTAGACAATGTAATTCCTACAGTAGTACTGGTCTGTATCTCTCTTAACATATACACATGTGCACAAACATATACAAACTAACAAACAAAAACCCTCCGGAATTACTGACACCTAGAAGTCCATAACTGGAATATAGTAAACTTTTTATAAGTAAAAATATTCTCTAATGTAACAGTAGAAATATAGAATAAAATGTACAATTTAGTAATGTCATCATTTATTCTCATTATCAAGTGCTCTGTATTGTGCATAGCTATATTAATACACGCTTGTCACCTGCATCACTGTAACAAGAGAGCAAAGCATTGTGCTGACTGGCATTGTGGTGGCCATGATGTCACCAGGGAAGAAAACCTCTTTTCTTTCCAATAGCATCTTAGGGAGCCACTGCATGTATGTGGTTTGTCATTAACCACTGGCTTGTACATGACACATATTTATAACAATGTTCTCTTGAACTTGCGTCTTTTCTAACTGTTTATTGTCTAGAATGATTGTTCCTGAATTAAAGCAAAATTAGGAAATATTTAATTCTCTAAAAATGTAGGTAGAAAACCACCCTAACTTATAAAGAGCTGGATACTGCTATCTCCAGTCTGTAGAGTATGTCTTTGCCTGAAAGCTCCAGGGTCCTCTCTCATCCAGTGCTTTAGGAAAAGTTAGGGAACCATAAGGAAAACAGAAGTCCTTGTTTTCTGTCCTCGATTTATTCGGACTTGTTTTAACATGTGTTTCTCTCTGGGATGCATGCTTTCTCATAAATCTTCATTATCTGAGTACTTTTCACACTATCAAGCCGACCAGTTATAAGAGTTACATGTTGGAATGCTGCGATTGGGTCACACTTGCCGTGTGCCAGCACCACAAAGCATATTTATCCATCTCTCTGTCCACAGCCCACCTGCCACCTAACAAACTGCATCCCCTGGTTTACTCTGAAAACGTCATGTTGAATCTACAGGCGGTCCATGCTGAACACGCCAGTCTCCTCTAAATGTCGAGAATCATATCTCCTTCATCAAGTGGCATTGTGGATTGTATAACTAATGCCTATTCTTGTCTTTAAAAAGTGTGTTGACCTTTTACAAACCTTGAAAAGAGCATCACAAGTTATCTTCAAAGTTACTTCTATTCAATTTTTTTTCTGCTTCAGCTCCATTTATTATTAAGACAACCTCTTCCCATTCTTGGAAACAATAGCTGGTATTTCTGACTGTCATCAGATATCAGGACCACCATTGTGGTTGTGATAGTCTTAATTATTCTTCACCAAACACATAGAATTATAAACTATTAAGGAATAAAATGGTGTTTGACAAGCGGGATTCATGCAGCATAGTGTTTTGACTGATGATTACCACTGTTGTGTTCTGACACAGTCAGATGTATACACAGGCACCCCCATGCTTATTCACATCATTTCTTCCATGACTTGGTCTCAAATAAGCTCAGTGAGAACAAATTCCAAACAAAGATAATGTAAAGTGCAAAAAAAAGAGAAGAGGGTGGGTGGGTAAAGAATTTGCGTACAGATTCCATTCTAAAAGGATCATTTTTATTATTGTTAAATTATGTTTACATGTGTGTCTGCATGTGGGGATATGTGTGAGAGCGCAGGTGCCCATGGAAGCCAGAGGTGTCAGATCCCTTGAAGCTGGAATTACAGCTAGTTGTGCACTACTCAGCATGGGTGCTGGAAGCTGAACTCAGGTCCTCTTCAAGAGTTATAAGTGCTTTTAACAGCCGAGCCATCTCTCCAACCCTGCATAATTTCCCATTTACAAAGGGATTCCCTGCACAGGTCTCAGTCTAATAATTGAAGACATGGACACTAATTTTGTCACTTACAATGTAATTTTTTTGAGTATATAAAATGTCAGTTGTGAGGGCATCTGGGCAGTTGTTATTGTTAGTGACATTTTCCCTCCAAACCCTAAAGTTTTTATTAACTCTGAGTTATAAAATAAAACCTGCATTATGCCATATTTAGTTATAATTAGTATCCCTCCCTAATAGCATTACCAAAGAGTTATCTTATATGACAAAACAATGCATATCATTTTAGTTTAGTAGGTTTGAGAATTAATATAGTGCTTATTATTTAAAACAAAATTTGAATTAAGATTTCACTAATTGTTTCAGTCATATGCCTTCATTATTTAAACTCTAAGTTGTAACAAGGATTACCCATAGCTTCAACATATAATACTTAAAATAGTTCCTCAGACATACTTGACTTTCATAAAATTTTCATGTTTTATACCTGAAAGTTTAGCTATCCTATTAATTAATTTGAGTTTTATTTTCTTTGATCATAAATATAACTTTTATTCAGTAATTAAGTGATAAAGATGGATCTTAGAGTCTTGCTCTTCCACTCAAGGAAGAAAAGACAATATGTTGTAAAAGGATTCTAATCCATCCAATAATGTTTGGAATAACAGCCAAGAAAATGAATCCAGTTGGCAATATTGTCCTTCCTCCATACATTCTTATGAAATGCACACAAAAGAGAATTTATGAGCTGTCATATTTTTAATAGAATCTTCAGTTTAAAGAGTAAAAGACAGGGTTATTTAGACAGTCTAGGGAAAACAATCAATATTTATAACAACTGAATTAATCTAGTTTTAAACTTTTGAAAATAATTAGGGATCATTTCTTTTCATCTTAAACCTTCTATACATTTTTAAATATACAAGCAAATAATATATAAGATTGGAAAAATGAAACATAATGTGAATTTTTTCTTTGCTAGAGCCTTCTGAAAGCTATAAAAGGGATTCCAATGTGTAACCAATGGCAACACTCCCTGCAAATCCTGTGCTCTAACTCTTTAAAATTCCATCCTTCCTGAGAATGTTTTCCCATCGGAGCTTGAACACAACATTTTCCTGACACTCAATGTCTAAAACATTTTTTATAATTGACTGTTTTCTTTTTCTGCTAATAAAAAGTTCTCATAGTCAAATTATTAAGTGGTTCATTTTTTTTTCAAGATGGTCTGCTTTTTTCTACACAGTGTGCAGTCTAGATCTTTAATAAAGGAAAAGCATGGGGGTGAGGGGACAGTATTAGGTGCGGGACAGAGGTGATGGACAGTGAGGAAAGCTACCTCTCAATACTCCTGTCTTGGGGTTTCTGTTGCTATGGAAAAGACCATGACTAAGAGTACCAGGGAGGAAATGCTTATTTGGCTTGCACTTCCACATCACAGTCCATCATCTCAGGAACCCAGGGCATGAACTGGAAGTAGGAACTGAAGCAGAAGTCATGGAGGAATGCTGCTTAGTGACTTTCTCCTCCTAGCTTTCTCAGTTTTCTTCTTGCAACTCCAAGTCCACCTGCCAGGGGTGATGCCCTTTCCAGTGACTGGGAGGTCATATCCAACATTAATCAAGAGAACGTCCCACAGACTTGCCTATAGGCTAAGATAATAGAGACACTTTTCAGTTATGATCCCCTCTTCCCAGATATGGCTAAGTTGATGTCAAGTTGACAAAACTAACCCAGACAACTTCACAGGCTCCCTTCAAGCCACCACTTACCCATCTACTCTTAGTAACTGACCTCAAAATTTCAGTCTGTGAAATTGTCAGCACCAAACACCTTCAGGTGTCTAATTGCACTGTCTAGGACAAGCACGATATATGTAATATGTTTTCAAGCAGAGATGTATCTAAACCTGTCTGGGGGCTATGCAAAGAAAGCAGAGAAATCAGCATTGTTTTATCTCCATATATAGCTTTCAGTATTTTTTCTATGATAGATCATGATTTTTATGCCTATTCTGAGGCCACAGGAAAATTCACTTCCACAAGATGAAATGAATAAATAGTATGGTTTGACAGAAATGATAATTTGAATGAGAATGGTCCTTACAGGCTCATGTATTTGAAGGCTTTGACCCAAGTTGGTTGATGTGGGATTCTCCTCTGTACGCTGTGAATACAAATGGGTAATAAAGAAACTATGTTGGGCCAGTGCAGGGAATACTAAACCGAATGCTGGGAGAAAGGAGGCAGAATCAGAGAGAAGCCATGGAGGCTCCACTGGAAACAGACATGCTAAATCTTTGCTGGTAGGCCACGACCTTGTGGTGATGCACAGAGTAATGGAGATGGGTTAAATTAAGACGTAAGAGTTAGCCAATAAGAAGCTAGAGCTAATGGGCCAAGCAGTGATTTAATTAATACAGTTTTTGTATGATTGTTTTGGGGTGGTCAGGAACCAACAAGCAGCTCTCTCCTCCAACAGTTGGTGGAACTGTTTGGGAAAGATTCGGGAGTGTGGCTTTCTTAGAGGAGGTATGAGGGAATCCACAGAAGAGGGTCCATTCTACTTTGACTGAAGGCCAGAGAGAGTTCTTGCTCCTTCAAGGTTATTGACAAGAGGTTTGACCCAGGGAGTGGCTACTAACAAGGTATTTTAACCTAGGGTGTGGTCACTCTGTGTTTTGAGTGTTAAGATGGTGCACAGAGGTAGATACATTCCAACTTGACCAAAGGTCAGAGAGTCCAAGCCTATTCCTGCTTCTTCAAGGATATGACAGGAGGTTTGACCCAGGGAGTGGCTGCCTACAGGATGCTCGGCCTAAGGTCTGGTTGCTGCATGTCCTGCCTAAACAACACAATACTTATCTCAGGGTTTAGTTTTTTGATGCTTCAGGTATTGAAGAGATAATTGCTGTTTGTTTTTTGTACCACGCTAAAGCAGTCTTTTGTCTCTCCCCTCCCCTCGCCCTTTGGATTGAAGTATATAAACATATGGAAAATAAATGCTTGCAAATTCACTTTTCACTGAATTGTCCTTCTGACTCTACTATGTGTTTATGTACCTCTCTTCCCCGTGACTAATATTTTCAATCCACACGCCCGTAACCTAGAATGCTCAAACCCTGCCGAGGCTGGACAACAGCAGATGTTGCCTGAGCTTGATACCCCGACAGAGGTGTGTCACTGTAGATGCACTTTGAGGTCTCAGAAACCCAAACTATTCCCAGCTAGTTCTTTCTGCTTAATGCTTGTGGGGAGATTTGAGCCCTAAGCTACTGCTCCAACACCATGCCTGCCTGCCTAATGCCATGCTACCCGTCATGATGGTTCTTAACTCTAACCCTCTGGGACTGTGAGTCCCAAATGAAATGCCTTATTTCATAAGTTGCCTTGGTCATGGTGTTTTGTCATAACATTAGAAAATTGCTTACCCCAACAACTGCCTCCACTGAGTGCACTTATATCAATTGCACAGAAGGATAGAAAAGACCAGCTTCCACATTGCTTTGTCTAGAATTACCCAGCTAAAGAGTAACAGTCCAGGAAGCGTCTGTTTCTGGTTGTGTCCACTGCAGATGATAAACCTCTGCTACTCAGGTTGCCACTGCTTTCAAAACAATCTCCCCCATCATACCAATTTTCTCCAAGACATACCAATTAATGTTTGTTTGTAATAGACTTTGCTAGATGCAAGCTGAAAGTGTGCTCCCTAAATGATGAGAAGCTCTGAGAAGAAGCCAAGCATCACTCTTGTTTTCCCGAACACCTCTCCGACTACGGCTATCCTCATCTGCACGCTTTTCACACGCACTAACAATTTTCTTTGGCATATTTTAATTTATTTTCTATTTTTTTATCTGAGATATATTTTTATGCAATATATTCTGAATCCACCAACTCTTCCTAGACTGTCTCTACCTCCCCTCTAATCTGACTCTGCACACTTTATGTCTCTCTTTAGAAAACAAACAAGCATCAAAAAATAATAAAATAGAAAGAGAAAGCAAATTGGAATAGGACAAAGCAAACACACACAAACAAACTGAAGAAAAAGAGCCAAAGTAAAACACAAGAAACACACACACACACATTTTACACACAGGAATCCCATAAAAATACAAAACTGGATGCCATCGTATATGCACAAAGGACTTTTAAGGTTAAAAAAATTATCTGCACAAAACATTGCAAGACAAAGAACCCCCCAAAATTCTATTGAGTGTGTTTTGTGTTGGCCATCTACTGCTGAGCATGGGACCTGCCCTTAAGAGTGGTTTGCATCCCCAGCGAGACTCCATTAGAGAGAACTAAGTTTCCATTTGTGAGTGGAAGATAGCTTCAGGTTAGAGACTAGGGTTTGTGTTTACTTCTCTCGGTGCTGGTCCACCATCTGGTGCTGACCTGTGCATGCCCAGTTCCTGCTGCCAGTCTCTATGAGTTCAGATGTGTGTCAGTCCTGACAGGGTAAGAATGTTTTGTTTCCTTGATGTCCTCCAAACCCTCTGGCTCTTAAACTTTGTCTTCTATTCCATAATGCCCCCTGAGCTGTCAGGGGAAGGATTTGATGAAGACACTTCATTTAGGACTGAGCAGGGAGGTGAGGAAAAAGAGCCTTATTAAACAATGTAAATTAAAAGAACTGAGGGCCAGCCGCTGTTTCCTAATGATCTGCATTGTAGAGGTTTAGCACTCATGTGTATTCAGTTCTAGAGACTTCTCAGAAAGGCTGTTGGAGAGTCTGCATGGTAAAGAGGTACTGCAGTTTATATATGAAAAGCCTCAAGGAGTTCTGTATTGCTGGCTTGGTCTTCAATTCATAAGTCTTCAGAGGTGGAAACTTGAAGTTAAAGGATCAATTCATTTACGAGGTTACAGCAGAATAGACAGTTGAGGTAGAGCAAGTCGGCCACTAGAGCTGGGTCCTTGAAGGAAATACCTTGTCCCAATGTCTTGTATTTTTTTCTTTGGTTCCTGAGAGCATGTAGTGAGCATCTGCCTCTACTTTGTGTTTTTACCAAGATTTTCCAATGATATGGACTGAAATCTCTGAGACCCTGAATCAAAATCCATCTTTCTTCCTTTAAGTTGTTTTTACTGGCCATTTTTGTCACTGAGATGGAGAGTTAACCCAAAAGTACAGAGGGATTTATCCATGTCTACTACTGTGCGCCAATTCTTTCATCAATCAGATCTCACACCCACTGGGTTTGCATCAAGCCAGAGAAACCCTTAAATTCATGAGACACTACAAGCAAATCAAAGTGGTCTGGACACTACTGAAGACATTACTTTATTATTTCAGTCAGGAAATGAATTTTCTGTCTGACCAGCATAGTTCTTTACTGTGTCAACATCCTTGAAAGGAGTTCAGAACAGCATAAACACAGCTCTGAATGCCTTCTGCCTGGAAGTTAGGAAGAACTGTGTGACACTCCTGTAGAATTACCTCCCAACAATGGGCAGGAAGAGGGCATTAAAATAGAAAAGCAGCTTCTCTTGCTTCTCTAAAAACTGTACTAGCTAGACAGCTGATTGCTTGCTTCCAGCTCACTGTCCTGCCCCGCAGGAGTATGTATTTCTATGTCCCATTTGAAAGTGAAATAAATCTGTCTTTGCATCCCCAATTTAAACTATCAGTCATCCACCAGAATCAGTCAGCTCCTGTATAAAGTCAGTGTCAATATGCAAGATCAGAAAAGGCACAGGACTTTATGTCCCTTCTCCTTTTCCCCCATCTCTCTCCGTCTCTTTCCATTTCTCTTTTGCTGCTGATTTTAATTATAAATGAGATTTTTTCTCAACAGCATGATCTTCTTTCCTTCATTTTGAATGTGCAGACTGAACAATGTCCTTGTTTGTGGCCGAAGAGGCACTATGAAATATTAGCCAACTACTGTAGCTCCATAATTCTCTGAAGGTCATATCCACTTGATGGCCACATGGACTCATTACAGTAATTGCTTACAGAGTTAAATATTGCAGTCTGGCCTCTATTGGAGAGAGGATGTTCTATTAACCCCATTGCCCTTCATAAACCCAGGATCTCAAAAACATCTTTTGTCAGCCTGTCCCAGACAGCAGAGCCACCACTGAACTTAGCTTCCTCTCATAGTTAGCTCCACTTTGATTGTTAATTTTGTCATGAAAAGTACATAATGAAGTAGACTTTGGGGTTTATTTAATCTTGTGTAACATATTACTCTACTAAGTATATTCCAACCTACTTGTCTATGTTTTTTTAATCTTTAACATTCATAGTTTTTCCACTTGAGAGCTGGCATTTTCTTTTTAAAATGTTATCTAGTATGCTCCACAACCTTTCTATGATCCTAGGTTCAGACTTTTTCTAAATTTTTCTTATAGTATTAATTCCATGTATCTGGAAAAGATGTGTTTATTCAATAAATACCTTGTATCTGAACTTGTGAAAACCCTATTTACGTACTAACCTTATGATCCCAAACTTCCTTCCTTAGCTTCTGTGAGTACCAGTTTCTACATCCAGTAATTCATCGTGGCTGCCATCTCTGCCTTATCCTACAGATCCAGATAGGGTACATGGCGACATTACTTAATCACTGCTTGAGTGTGGACAAGTATTGAATGAGTGCCTGTCATTCTGTGGGACAGAGTTGTCTGTACCATTTGCAGCCAATGGACAACACCAGCAGATCATACTAAGAAGCCAGCTATTTCTGCAGGTGGACAAAGTCAGGGAAGTCTGTAGATTTAAGAATTTTAGTTAATCAAAACATATGACTTACTTCTATTCTTTTACCAGCAGGGTCTTGACCTTTATATAGGAAGTCTAGTTTGGTTGAGAGCTTAATCTTTGTTGGAGTTGTATCTATTCTTCTGCAGTAGGTAGGGCATGAGTGTTGTGTGTGTGTGTGTGCATGTGTGTGTGTGTGTGTGTGTGTGTGTGTGCTCCCATGATGGCTTTTACCTGTCATAACT
The DNA here is from genome assembly GCF_037038515.1 of Microtus pennsylvanicus. Classification (NCBI taxonomy): domain Eukaryota; kingdom Metazoa; phylum Chordata; class Mammalia; order Rodentia; family Cricetidae; genus Microtus; species Microtus pennsylvanicus. Next base: position 103,946,782 of record NC_134587.1, on the reverse strand, counting down.
GGCTTTTATCTTACTATCATAGTCAAGGTTCAGTTCTCAAACAGAACCAACAGAATGTAATATATTACATAGGATTTATTAGGTTTGCTTATATGGTACTCTCTGGGAAACAAGTTATCTGCATGATGAAGAGACTGAGAACTTAGTAGCTGCTCCATCCATAGTCTGAATGCCTCAGCCATCCCACTATGACACTGAAGAAGGCCTGGCGGCATCGCTGGAGAATTTCCTGTCCTCTGTCCATGCAGGAAAACAACAAAGACAGCTTCTGTTGCAGTCCAGGAGCAGCAGCAACAGCAGGGTAGAAGTAAGTATTCAGCAGCAAGAAAGTAAGTTGACAGGAAGAAATAACCTTGCCTTTTGCCCAGATCTCTTCATATCTGAGGTACTGCTAGAAGGCACTGCCCACTTCAGGTTGATCCTTCTAGAAAATAACCTGCCTACCCAAAAGTATGTCACTTAATCAAGCCCCAATCCAATCAAACACCAGCCATCATTCAAACTCTGATTATATTTTTATCAATCAGTTAAGCAGACTAGTAACCACGCAACCCCACTGTCTTTACAGTACAATTCTACAAGGGTCTCCTGGTTTTTGCCTTCTAATAGAAAAGGCCAAGGTAAAGATAGTTAAAACAGAAGTTTATTCAGCAAAGCAAATAGGGCATTCCAAAAGGAGACTGGAGTGGGCTGTGCCTAAGTGAGAGGTATCAGAAGGGTGGGTTTTATATTACATACTTCAAAGTCATTTTAAGAATATTTATGAGGCGATAGACTAGTCATAGGGTAAGATGACCCTTTAATCCTCTCAATCATAGTAGACTGGATCTCCATTTTGAGTATTTCTTCCCATATCCTTTAGAAAAGCCCATTAGTGATGCAATACAGACTGTTTGGTAGTGTCTGTGTCTGGGAAATGCCCTGGTGTCTCAGTTTTGATTCATCAGGATTAACATAATTGCACCCCAAGAACGTTAGCCACAAAGGACATTCTGATCCTCAGGAGACAAGACTGCAGCCCCTTCATCTCATACCCAACACTTGTTTGAGATTGCTTAAAGTCCCATGGTTAAGACGTCTTTATTTGTCCTGGAGTTAATGTATCATGTTACTTTTAAAATGGAGACTTTGCCACAAAATTTGGGGCCATGGTTTTATGACAAACTGGCAGGCTGCCAGAACAAGAAACAAGACTTAGGCTGTCTGTAGGGCTCAATTCTCCCAGCTGCACCACTCATGTCTCTCTTCTGCATAAACTGCACACCCATCCCATATTTCTCAACCCTGTCATAAATACTTCATACTTTGCAGAGTTCAGTTGGTATAGCAGAATGGAGCTTAAATGGAGCCCCAGATCAGCCATAATGCTCAGGCCACGTACGTATGGATGCCATTTGTCTTATTTGACTCACTGTATCTTATCATCTGCATCTCTCTTGAATGACAGTTTTTCAAGATCATGTACGCAATGTCATTCAGTTGTTCTCCAACAGGAAAACATGTACCAGTGACCACAGAGCCCAGCTCACTCTTTAGGCTTGCCTATGTACTCACTACTAGTTAGAGCTCTAACATAAATTACTTGAGATTAGGTACAATGTCTCTCATGTTCTTTTTTTTTAAAATTCTAGTGTGTAGCATAAGACAGAAACCTTGTAGATAATCAATATATTTTTATTTATAGATCAAATAAGCTAATATAGTTTGACACAGTGGTTATAAATGATCTGGATGTCCTTATATTTGTAGCCCATTAACGAGCTAATTCTGGTGCTAAAACCCCTTTATGCATTTGTAGAGAAGCTAGGTAACATATTTTAAAGTTACTTTTAAAAGATATATATATATATATATATATATATATATATATATTCTATAAATGTCATCTGTTTCATTTATTATGTCTTCAGACTTTTAATTTAGCCTCTGCCATCATTGTCATCATTGTTTAAAAATGTCCTGCTCTCTGAATTATCTGAAATGGCACCATGACGAACTGGCATCTTACTAATTTTCTCTGACTGTCCAGTGAGTCATATAATATTTCCTGTCGAAATCTTTCATCTCATTTTGTTGCTAGCTAAATGTTTAAACTACTGACATTATTTATGGAATGGGAAGTTTCAGGAAGTGAGTTAGCTCTTAGCATAAACTGTCCCATTTTACAAAGTACAAATGTTTTAAGACACAATTTCCACAGTTTAGCTCTTAGCATAAACTGTCCCATTTTACAAAGTACAAATGTTTTAAGACACAATTTCCACAGTTGAACTAGAAATAAAAAGTAAGTTCATGATCTTAATGTAGCAACATGCTCCCTTGCTCTCTCCCATGTAGTAGCTCTCCATATGGGTATACATTCCTGTAAACGCATGTACAGGTGATATGGAGGTATACATCTGACTGTGTGTGTGCCGTGACTTCTGCCATAAACATTCACTCTGACAGATCTAAAGGCAGCTTCCTGACTGCTCGTTCCCAAACACCAAGTCTGTGCAGAATGTCCTCCTGGTCACTGCTTTCCTGCTGCAGCCGCTGTGAGTCTTGCTGCAAATGCTCCTCTCCTTCAGCAGGGGTCAATTCTCCCTGTGAAAACTGACTTCTGCAACCAGCTTTCTTTTACTTTCTATTAGCTACTGTGGAAAATTTCAAAATTCGTCACATCTGAAATATAATCATAATCATTTTCCAAGACTTCATAGCCAGAAAACAGCTAGTCGGGTCTACTGGTAGTGAAATTTGCAAGAAACTGGAATTGGATACAATGACGAAAGCAAATCTAAATGTATTAGCTGTGCACTAGCTAAATCTCAATCGACCATGTAGACAATCAATTGGCTTTAATGATGGCAGCTACACCATCGCCACATGTTGCTATTATCCGGAAGAACATGCTGACCATTGCGCTCAGATTTCATGTTCCATGGCTTAATGCCTCTTTGGCCAGCATTTAACAAAATCATTTTTAGCAGCCAGAAGATGTGACTTAGCTTTATTTTTCCATGAAGCACAGTTTTGCAATCTGAGTTTGCTTTAGTCTCTCGTTCTTCTAAATCCAGAAGCCAGCCATCTTCTGCTTGCACACTTTCCCACGTGAAGTGACCGTTCATTATGCCTGTCATGGTGGCTGGAAGGAGCACTGGGGTTGAAACTGCTTGTGCCAGTTGAAATTCTTCTCAAAGGTCAGAGATAATTGAAAGTCTTCTTTCTCAAAGGTAAATATTTCTCAGCACAATATCTAAGAGTCTGATTTTAAAATGATTACTAAATTAGTACTTGGGATAATGATATTTTTACAGTAGTTAAATCATATATACATGTATAATACATATGAATATGTCATTGAAAGCTATATTGGTTTATTAGAACTGCATGCATTGCCCTTTCTGTCATCAACATGGGGCAACCTTTGGGAGCTCCTTAGGATACAGAATAGCTGGTGATACAGCTAAGAGGCAGAAGACTTGCTTAGCATATGAGAGCTCTAAGGTTAGTCCCCACACAGCAGAGCAGCAGCTGGAAGAACAGGTGAGGATGGAAATCAAGAAGGGTAGATGCCGGAGGGGAACAGGGAAAGAGAGGAAGAGGAGAAGGGGGAGACAGAAGCATTCAGCAAAGGACAATGGAACTCTTCAGAGTTTCAAGGAAAGACGGACTAAGATAAAACATATATTAAGCACACCAATATACATGTGAATTAGCATGGTCTGTTCTTACAATGAAGATTGCCTTCATAAAATTTAAAAAATAAAATAAATATTTTAAAAATCTATGTCTGTCTTCAAAATTAATCAAGAAACCAACAAAGACCTCTTTGAAAGTATACTAATTAATTTATGCAATTCTGGTGATTAACAGATAATATATGATATTTTAATAACACTAAAGTATGAATTCAATGCTAAGAATTGTTCAAACCTCCTTGGGCTAAATAATCCTTACACAGAATTAGGCATTTGTATTTCAAAAGAAGCTTGCACACTTCTACCTTAGGACAATAACAGCTTGTTGGAAACTTTGATTAAAATAGGGTTTTCAACATGAGGTAGAGCCATGCTAACTGTTCTTTAATGTTTGTTGAGACAAATCACCAACATGTAGTGTATATAAAGCAATTCTATGTTGTTTTTTCAACTTTACTTTTACTCAAACAGTGGAGGGGCATTCCAGTTTGCGCTTTGTTGCTCATTTGGTTCATGCTTCCAGGTTTCAGTCCACCCTAAGTCAGGTCAGAAACTCAGGCTATGGAGGAAGGCTGCTCACTGGCTTGCCCTGTCTGGTTCCAGCTCAGCCAACCTTCTCATACAACCCAGGGCCATCTGCCACCACCGATGTGAGCACACCTTCCTATTCCAAACAACAATCAATACAATTCCCTACAATCATGACCGCTGCCTAGTCTGACCCTGATGATCCCCTAATTGTGACTCCCTCAGATAATTCTGGACTGAAGCTAACTAAGAGAAAGACTTTAAAAATGCTTAATTTTTTATATACTTGCTAGAAAATCATAGCTAATATTTGTACGCATTTGGCTGGCGAAAATGAGATTTATTAGCTAGATATTTTTTAGTACATACTAAGTGAATTTTAAATAGTTATATCAAAACACATACCTATAGTCTTGACCCAGAACTGCCATCAAAATGAAAACATAGTTTAATTCAGCATACATTTCTATCTTCTGTGGGGACACAGATTTTATAATTTGCATAAATGTGGATGTAAAATTCCATGCATTTAAATAAACCTTAACATTTCAAAATGACTTGCTTTCCAGTTTTTAAAGTAAAGCAAAATGAAAGAAAAAATATATCAAAATTAAATATTCAGAATCACTAAAAGTGATAGAAAAATAATCGTTGATGATGAAGGAAGAAATGTAGTTTGGAGAGTTGAATGTTACATCAGAAAAGTACTAGTCATCAATCTGTAATCTTATGTCTCTGCTAATATGCAGGACCTAACCAGTATCTCCAAGTCCACAGGGAACGTTCTCCAGCTATCAGTGTTGCCTGGCTGCTGATATCCCATCAATCTGCCGATTTTTAGGAGAGAAGATTTGATTGCTTACTATTTCATTCTTCAGTTAGTAAATAGAAAGAAATAGACAGATGATTAGGCTCTGTTGTAACTCTCCTTGCTGTCATAAATGCAGTTTTTAAGAATTAAAGGTAAAAATCACAACCAAAAATAAAACTAAGTTACTTTAGTGGACTATAGTTACTTGAAGCAATTTAGCACACTATTGTTACTTAGTATAGTAAAAGAGTACCTTAGGGTACTATAGTTAGTGTAGTAGCTTAGAATGACTCTAAGATTCCATAGGACTCCTATCTCTGTTCTCAAATTTAAAGCATTAAAAGTACAAATCTAAAAGTAGTTTGTTTCATTACTGTTTCACTCTGAGATTCATATATATGATGGGTTACTATTTAAGGTAAGAGAGAAGTGGAATTTTGGTGGAGTAATGACGCACATTGGTTGATCATTTACCAAAGGGAATGCATCTTAATTTAAATCTACTAAAATCTTGACTTCTATTTACACAGCAAGGCCAGAACTGTGGAGAAAATGAGCTTTGCTGAACTGAAAGTAGTACGCCATGTTAGATCCCGGCCGTAGTCCTTTCCTACTCCGTCATCTCACCTGCATGAATAAGAGAATTTTTGTTTCCTTGGTCCTGCTTTTTTAGCATACATGCTCATATTAATGAAACATGCTTCCTCAATGATTAAATAAAGGTTTAAAAGGGGGATAATGGAGTTAAGAACCCTGGCATTTTGAAATACTACTTGATTGCCTTGCCTAACAGCCAAGAAGAGATAGAACAATAATCCTATCTGCAAGCTGTTCACACAGCCATGGATAAAGATAATTCAAAAATGAGACCTGCTTGTTCTGCTCACTGATATAGCCTCCGTATTTATCTGAGTGCCTGACATACAAAAGAAAGTCAACAAATATTTGTGTTCAGAATTCTTTTTCTTAGCTTTCAAAACCTTTACTGTCATCTGAGGATTCATGTTATGTTATTTTAATTTTCTGTCAAGTTCACTTTATTACTTTTCTATATCTTCAAATATCCATTTTCCCATACTAATCTTACAATTTTGGCTTTGTATACAATGGAAAATTACTTTCTGTCACATATAAATACAGTAATCTTAATGATAATATTCTATTTGCTAGACGTATTGTTATTGTTATTTTTGTGTTGATGAAGATACTTGCTACTGCTGCTGTGGATTATGATGATGACAATAATGATGAGACTTGATGACAGTGATGAATGATGATAATGATAATTGATGGTGGTGGTGGTCGTGGTGATGGCGACGGTGCTAGAATCTGTTAACAGTAAGGACTGATGATGGTGAGAAACCATGAAAGTCATTGTATTGGCTAGGTATTTTTTTTTTTTGTCAAATTGACACAGAGTTATCTGAGAGGAGGGAACATCAGTGGAGAAAATGCCTCCATAAGATCAGTCTGTAGACAAGTCTGTGAGCACACAATCTTAATGATTGAAATAGGAGGACCTTGTCTACTTGGAGAAGCACCAACCCTGGGCAGGTGGTGCTGGGATGTATAAGAAAGTAGTCTGAGCAAGTTATGAGGAGGAAGCCAGTAAGCAACATTCTCTTATGGCTTCCCTTTCAGTTCTTGCTTCCAGATTCCTTCCTTGTGTTCTTGCCCTGACTTCTTGAGATGATGGACTGTGATGTGGAAGTAAAAACCAAGTAAAGTCATTTTCTCCAAGTTGCTTTTGATCATGGCGTTTTATCATAGCAATATAAACTCTAACTAACATGAGAGTGATGGTGATGATGGTGACTGGTAACGATGATGTTGATGATGGTGGTGGTGGTTGTGATATTAGCAACGTCATATTTCTCCTTAACCTGATCCATGACACATTCTGTGTTGCTTTGATAGACTATTCTTTGCACCTCATTAAAGCCAGAGCCTGCTCACTATCTATAATACTTTACATTCCTTCACTTCAACATACGGAAATCATTTTCTGTTTCTTTTCTATTCACAAGGCTGTGTCTTTGTCTTTTACTTCTAGTCCCCAAATGGACCAACGGTCACACTCTTCTTCTCTCCCTTCAGATGAGTGAGGGCTATCTATGTTGTGTTTCACCGCCTTTCAGTATGTCATAACAGGAACAGATGGCACATCAAAATCCAGAGATTTGAACTGTGTATGTTTACAAAGACTCACCATATAATAAGCAAGGAATAAGGAAGCACATAGCCAAAGAAATAAACAGAGACTAACAGCAGGAGAACTATCACTACTGCCAAGCACTAAGGAACAGGAGAGGTACAGGAGAGGCCGTTGACACCATGGAGAAGACACTGCCAATTGAGGGGTACCTCTAGGCCAAGGTAAAACCCAAAGGGAAGGGAGCTAAGAAATGTACATTTTCTTCTCTTCCATATCCTTACTTCTTACTCTTGATGGTGTTTCTCACTATTTCAGTCCAAAGAGAAGCCAGATTGCAGAGGTGCTCTTATTAGTAATCAATATGAGCTTCAGAAGGACAGAGCAAGCCCAGCTTCTTCTAATTCAGTATCTTTGGGGTCACAATTATCCATCAGTGTAAGAATCCTATTAATACAGAGTATACTTTCTTCTACTATTTTGATGTCTTCATAAGTCTAAATTTGATTCTCAGCTCTATCTACCTTTTGACAATAAGAAATAAGAGATTTAAATTTGCTATGGAGAACTTTTGGTTTCCATATATGCTCTTAATTTTACATTCAAACTTTGCTTATGTGTGTGTGTATGTGTGCGTGTGTGTGTGTGTGTGTGTGTGTTTACTCTTGAGGGTTCAGAACTATTCCAATGGCTTCACAGTTAATACAAGCTTTATTGTTAATTACATACACCAGAGTATTCCAAACCACTCCATTTTGATGGTTTACTAAGAAGACGCCTAACTCATAACACTTATAATATGACATTACAATGACTGGATCAGAAGCAAAATTGGAAAAGGAAACAGCTCATTGGAGGTCCATAGAAAGTGAGGCAACAGCTTCCAAGAGTACTTCGCCAAGGGGGTCACAGAAGATCCACTTAATTCCTTCAACAGCAAGCAGTGAAGACATCCACCAACGGAGCTCACTAGGGACTCAGCTCCCAGAGTTTCCGCTCAGAACTAAATTATCAAGGAAGGTAAATGTTCAACACAGAGTGGTGTAGAGCAAACTAGAAAGCATATTTAGCTGCTCTCAGAAGGCCTGGGCATGGTGAGGACCTTCATCAATCCAAATTACTATACACAGTGCATGAGCCAGGCTTAAAAATAAAGTCTTAATAAGGAGGCCTATAACGTCCGATCTTCCTCGTACACCATGGTAAGTCTGCTGCAGCTATTCATGTACTATATAGATTTGAATGTCACCCTGAGTTAAAATCTACTAACATGGAACAGTCATCCTTTCTAATTTTATGTTAGTGTTGCAAATTGAGAATGAAGCTTAAATTGTCTTTCCTTCTGATCCTACTATGATGATTTATTGGATTTCATCTTAATCCTAAACCTGGTCACTTGCTGGAAAGTTACTTTGGCAATTTTCACATAATATATTACATTGACTTTTAAACTACTAACACTTCCAGTAAATTCATACTGACAAATCTTTTAGATTTTATGTGATGATGTTTGCTTGACCTACATACGATTAGCTGACACTTCTCACTGAAACAGACGTTGGCAAACATACCTTTAAAGGATTTTATGTAATGAAGAATGGATTGAGCTGTGTCCTATAGCTAAGCCCAGGTATGATTGTCTGGGAAAAGGTGAGAGTAGAAAGAATGGAATTGACCCAAAATCAAATTGAAAATTGAAAAGTGCCATGGGAAGGAGCAGCGTTCATCCTAATGTTCCACTCCTCCCTACAGAAAAAGGGATTGGAATTGAAGAGTATAGTTTCATAATGTTTCCCTGTGCGCATATACAGAGTACTTTCAATATGATATAGAATGTGCATATGTATATATGAAACACCCACTTTCCCCGACTCTCTAGATTTGTACATATCTAAGCATTTGGAGATGTATCACATTTGATTAGGATATAAAAGTATCCCTGTAAGTTTATCAGTCATTAAATCCCAGAATCCAAAACACTTTATACAGCCTCTTTTTAAATCATTTACATGATTGCCCTAGAAAGAACTCAGTGATCACTCATCCAATAACACTCAGTTCCCCTCAGAGACTTCACCAAGTACAAGAGACATAGTTATCAGACGTCTTGAGTACCAACCTTAGCACCCACTCAGGGCTCAGAACAAGATGTCTATGGCAAGCAAAGACCTGAGGGTAAAAATGAATTAAGTCAAACACTACCTCTGTATATTTTGGGGGGGCATGAAGAAACAGAAGAAGGGGTGATCTCTGCCAGGTTTTTAGTTTTTACAGATGCAGTTTAAAAAATTCCATAGGCAAAACAATGTTATCACACAGACTTCGAATCACAAGAAGAGCAAATCTGACAAAGCAGCACTCCAGGAAGGGCACAACACCACACGGAGGGGCCCAGCATCCAAGGGGAAAACCTGGTATTCCAAACCATTAGATAAAGCTACTAAACATCCCTGAACCCTGGACTCTCACCCACATCTTTTTGTAATTCCTACCTTGTCTGTTAGCAATTGCGGGGAATTGACTTCCTATAAATTTGACTATTGGAACAAAAAGTGACTGTTGGCGCTCTAAGGCTCCCGTGGTGTGAAGGAATGGAAAGGCCTTTCCAGTTCCCCTGCAAGAGGATAAGTTGAGGTTTTGGGAGGAGTGATCCCATTTTGGAGGAAAGAATCATGGCTCCACAAGGTTTTTACAGACTTGACAGAGACTTCTCCAAAAGACAAGCAACTGTTTCCACAGCACGGCTGATGTGTTCGTCATGTGGATGTGTGCACTTCCCGCAAATCTGTCTGTTGGGCTGTCAACTGTGCATTCACTGTGTAGTCTTGTAGGCTTGTGACACATCGTCTATCAAAATAGAATTAAGCCTAGGAATGAATAGGAGGACCACAGGGACTTGAGGGAGTGAAACGTCTTTCTACCATACTGCAGTGGTAGCACATCCTCACACACCTGTCTACCATTGTGTGATGCTAAAACCAAGTGTGAACTCTGATGCTAATCTTGTGCTTGTGTCATCAGCCATGACCTGGTGAAGGATGGTGGTGATGCAAGTTAGGAAAGACTGAGAGGAAGGGGTGCGTGGGAAGCCTCGGTACTGTGAAGGGATGCGTGGGGAACCTCGGTACTTTTCTTCAGTTTTGCTACTAAAACTGAATGCAACTGTCTAAAAATACATGAGTTCAGTTATCATAAGCTCTGATTGTGCTTTTAAACACATCAACAACTGTGTTAACCATTGAGAACTATGACATATAAATATACTGAGAGGGGCCCAGCATGCTCTAGGAAATAAGCAGAAAACGCTTTGAAAAGGGACAATAAAATTAGATATGAAAACGCATTCAATTCCAGCCGAGGAGAAAAAGAAAACTTTCTATTCAGAGAGTGTCTCAGTTACTCACTGTGACAAAATCCCTGGCAGGTATAGCTTGGGAAACGACAGATGTCCGGTGGCTCAAGGTTGCAGTCTACATGACTTGACTGTTTGACTTAGGCTTGTGATAAAGGAGAACAGAGTGGCCATGGGGACATGAGGAGCATGAGGAAGCAGAGAAGGAGGAAGGGACCAGGTATAACCTCCGCAGGCATACTTTTAGTAACCTACTGCCTCCAAAGTGCTGCCTCCAGTGGGGACCAAATGTTGAGTATATGAGACTAAGAAGAACATTTCACATTCAAACCACAAACCCTGCATGACTTGAGAAGAGTGTTATAATCTGCTGGCCTGGTCTGTCAGCTGGGTACCCTGTCCCTTTAAGAGACAAACCCTGCCCCCACTCCCCCACTTCCCCCCTCTCCTCAGAGGCAGGGTGAATCTCCCACCTACTCTCCAGCCTGCTCTCTTTCTGTCCCCCTTCTGAAGATGTAAATACTGCAATACTGCCTCCTCTCTCTCTCCCTCCCTCCCTCCCTCCCTCCCTCCCTCCCTCCCTCCCTCCCTCCCTCCCTCCCTCCCTCTCTTTTTCTCTGCCCCCCTTTGTCTGGAGAGGCAACTTCTGCCTCTCTCTCTTCTCCCCTCCTTCTCCTCTTTCTCTTTCCCCCTTCCCTTTCTGTCTCTCTCCCACTGAGGCCTCAGGTGATCGGCTGCCTCCCCTTGGAACTGAACCAACCTGGGGTCACTCACATGTCTTTACAAATGACAACAGAGAGAACAGGAGAAACATTCCAGATGTAGCTGGAGAGGTTAGAATTTTAAGCCATGTATTTATAAACATCTGGTTTTACTGGGCAGTGGTGGCACATGCCTTTAATCCCTGCACTAGTGTGAGTTTCAGAAAAGCCAGGGCAACACAGAGAAACCCTGTCTTGAAAAAAACAAAGCAAAGCAAAACAAACAAACAAACAAAACCAATAAAACAACAAAAAAATCTGGTCTCACTCTGATTGAAAAAAATTTTTGACATAGGTTTCATTAGGTAGCCCTGACTAGTCTAGAACTAGAATTATGTCTGAGAGATGAAGCTGCGTGTATTGACGATGTGGCAACAAGAAGGGGAGGGTGTATCTGACAAATACTTAATATGAGAGTATATGATGATTTATGGGATAATAGAAGTACAGAAAATAGCCAATAAATAACCTCAAGTATTTTAACTTGAACTTCTAGGTAGAAGAAAACTTTTAGGTGTTGAGTTATTTGAAATAGTAGAGATAAAATGTTAAGCAACTGAGAATGAAGACAATGAACTAAGCCTGGATATGCGTTGTTGAGATGGCCATGTCATAATCCAGAGTGCTTAATGTTAAAACTGCTTCAAAGACTGGAATACAAGAGTCATTAATATTAGATACAGCTAGATGACAAGAGCTAGGTCTTCATATCAGCACTTTAATCAGTTGTTTAAAATGTGAATTCTGGCATGAACCCGACCATACTGGAATCTTGATCTTGACACTTATCAGCTAAATTATTTTGAATGAGCTCATTAACCATTCTTTGCTCCAGCACCCTCATATTGAGACTAGAAATAATTCTAGAGGATATACGCCAGTGAGACGCTGGGTGGATTTGCTTAGTTAACGTGTATGAAACACATCCACTAATGACTAGCAAAGGTAACGTTCAGTCATCATCCTAGAGAGAGAATGTGGAATGAAAAGAAGTTAAGTCAGGATTCTAAAATCTTTGGCCTTTAATAAATTCTTAAGAAAAAAAAAACAATCTGGAGAAAATCCATGGTACATTGTGAGAGGTAAGTAAGGGAGCCATCAACGAGATATCAGAAGCTATGGAAAGATCAAGACACATGAGGACTGGAAGGGCATGCATGAAAATTAATAGCAGGAGGTTATTTACTTTTTACTGCAAGGCCATGTTAGTGAAACAACAAGAAAAAATATGTAGTGCTTATCTGTGAGTATTTAATAGGGGCTAAGCACGGTGAAGGGTTATTAGTGCAAGGCAGGCTGCTGGAATGAAAAGTGGCATAAGTGGTGAGTTCAATAAATGTTCTAATAAAAAATGTTAGGGGAGAGGTCAAGACTCATGAAAATGGAGTTATAAAAGGCTAATTGATAGTTGAATTTCCTGTGATCAAAAACTGAGACTGTGCTGAACAGCCGGCAATATAATGGGGGACTGTGGGTTTCCACTGGAGAGAACTGTGTTTCCCTATTGTATCAAAAGAATAGAGAAAGAAGCTGATATTGGAGAACTTTCTAGTAGAGCCAGCTAAGAAGCAGAAAGTTTTTCCTCTCTTCTCTTTCTCACTGAAATTGGAGGCACAGACTCTGCTAACATCTTGAGTTGGAGAATAATATGAAAATGGAGAAAATTATTGTAGTTTACACTGAGGATAGATGTGAAGATCAACTTGATGTATTTTGATGTATTGTTACTAAGAAATATCAATCACAATTCCTGGTGCCTACATGTCTCTAGTTTCATAATATCTGTTTAGGAACAGACATGGATAAAGTAAGTGACTGTATTTGAATCGCATTCATTCACAGTAGATATTTTTTCTTATCTGTGTTAACGCAATCCAAGGGGGCATAGCCTTAAGCATTAATTCATTGATTTTATACTAAAAGGGAAGTGACATGTGGGAGGGTTTGGTAAAGAGAGGTTGTCAAGTTGTCATCTCCATGGTATCATGAGATGGGAGCTATAGAAGTAATAGATGGGAATCTTCAAGCTGGGTGTCCTGTATTGTGATAACGGATTTCAAGGCTAGGGATCTCAACTAACTTGCAGATTCAGGTGATGGGAAGATTGGTAGGACATGGGCAGGACCTTATTGGAAGAGGAGGTTTCTACATTAATTCAGTCATTACGGATTTTACCCTAGATTATTTACTTGCCTGGTGTTTTTGCATTGTTCAAAATCTGTAGAGCCTTATGTGGTGGTCAACTTGTAATATAGATAATGGTGGTGGTGTGAAAAGATTGTTATAGCTGAGAGCGACCAAGAATCCCGTGTGATGAATTATTCGTGTTCTAGTGATGCGTGATGTCAGACCCGAAAAGAAAAGGTATGATGAGATAGGAGAGAATCAGTGAACAAATATGAATGGCTCCATGTTCACCTGTGCTGTATGTGAAGGGAGACAGAAATGGCCCTTCCAGATAGAGTTGGTTTTACTGAGACAAACACTAACCTGTCTAATTTGATGTTTGTTTAGTAGAAAGTTATTTAAAATTCTGTCTCTCAAATTTTTCTAAGCAGTTGAAAAATACTAGTGTGTTTGATCCTCTTAACCAACCTATGAGGACTCCAACTATAGTCACACTCGCTTCACAGGTGAGGCTAAGAAAGCCCAGAAACTGAAGCAAACTGCCCACATTCATGTATTTAGTAAATGGTGGGACAGAGACGAGCTGTAGATTAAGAAGAGCCAGAAGACAGATGGTGAGAAGAGGGATGATCAGGGACAGGATGAAGTGTGAGGGAGGAGAGGGAGCATGCACACTGTATTAGGTCACAAGAGCTGCACAAGTGGGAAGACAACCCATTTGTCCATATAGGTCCTATAAACATTGACGAATGAGAAATAAGGCAAAAAAAGATTATGCGAGAAAATCAGAAGTAAATGGTTTGGGCTCTGTATTTAGCCTAGTAGTAAAGTGCATTCTTTGCGTGGATGAGGGCTTGGGTTTAATCCCCAGGGTGGGGTGTGGACAGTTCCACCAGAGAAATTGTCCTATATTACTGGTAAGAGTACAAAGGAGGAAAAATGACAGTAATGTCAAGTGATATATAGGTTAAAGCTTGTGAACTCAGCGTGAGCAGACTTTTGACCGAAACTAAAACTCAAAAAACAGGCTTATATTATGACCTAAAACAGACTCCAGGGGTGCTGCGCTTGACTAGCATATTTCTCCACATGCCGCAAGAAGCTGAAATGATTACTTTTGTTCCCATGCATGGTGGCTAGGTCTAGTCTAGGAACAGTGGAGGCTGGTCGCTAGACAATAACTGTGAAGAAACATGTCCTTTACCTTGGAGCAAAGATCTGTGCTCATGGCCTCGTTAACTACAATCTGCTGTGTGTTTTCATTATTTTTACCTCCATGAAACTGTACTGCTTTCCATTTTTTTCCAATTTATGCATGTCTGATGGGAAGGCTAACGGGGACTTGTTGAGTAGTTCTGTAAGAACCTTAATGTGAGCTGAGCCTTGGTGACCAATAAAGCCTAAGAGGTCTAAGAGATTGCAAACATCACTGTAGGTACACTCTGTGTGCCTAAGAGGTCTAAGAGATTGCAAGCATTGCTGTAGGTACATTCTGTGCCAGGCCAAGACTTTGGGAAGTTGTAAATTTTTCATGGGAAGGCTCTAGATTTCCCACTGCTGATCCCACACACAGATTATTTATTTTTAATAAAGCAGTGAAAGCCACTGGGAGAAAAGAAACATCAAAAGTGAATACATCTTATGAAAGGACAGAACTAAACAAAACTTGGAAGTCACAGAGTAAAGGACCTAGGTGTCATCTAGTTAGAAAAAAGCATCAGTCACACACGCCTGCCCTTTTCTCAGCCAGGGCTGGTATCAGAGAGTCAGCATAGGGCTTGCTTTCTGTGGGATACCAGCCTCGATCTGTGAGCCTATGCAGTGACTTAGACACCTTCAGGACAATGTGTATAGAGAACAATGAATGTGCACAGAGGCAGCAGGCAGCACAAGAGTGGAGCCTCCTGATTCTACACATTTTGCAAAAGGAGACATAATCTTCTCAAAGACATTAATTTTCCTGCAGATTAAAGGGCAGATTTAGCACATTAAAAGCTATAGGTTTCCTATACTCAGTGTTCTTCTTACCTAATATAGTCTGCTGGGTGTGCAGGCATTTCCTGGTCCTCTTCATTATCATCCTGTGGGCATTGCACTTGAGTGGCTGACATCTATGCTGACTGCCGTTTGAGGCATGAATAATGTAGTGTCTTTTGTCTCTAAATAAAGAGTCGGGTCCTCAGTATCTATGAGACTGCGCTGGCTAGTTTAGCTTTTCAGATGAGTAAAATGTCAGCTCCTTCACATGTCTTGATGCACAGATGTTGGTTAGAGAATGCCCAGGGTGCAAATGAATCCGCTTGAATAGCTTATTTTAGCATCCTCATTTGATGGTGTATAACTAGAAGCTCTGGCAAATTGTTGTAATAAATGCTTGAACCTTACTAGCTATAAGGAAATGCTGTAAGTAACCACTTTAAAGCTGACCTTTTCTTCAATCAAGTTAAAATAATTTAAAATAATGGCAAGATCACAATGGATAGATGCATTTCTTCCTAACTCTTCTGTTTAGTTATGGACAGTGAGTGGTAGATATTTGACAGCATATTTTAGTAACTTTTAAAAAATAACATGAAATGTTGACTCTTTAAATGATGACCCAAGAAAAATAATAAGCCTTTATGTGCAATGTGCTAAAAGTTATACTCATAAGTTAGTGTTTCATCAAGTATGTCAAAGCTAAATGTGTCCTAGCGAACATCTCCCGGGAGGTGTTCTGGACACTGAAATGTCAGAACAGCAGGACACCAAGATGCAAAGGGCTTAGCTTTACTTCCTGAAAAGAAGAATGTCTTGAGAATAAACTCCAGTATCATTTATAATTGTCAAAAGCTGTCATAATAACCTCCATGAAAATCATGAGTATTTCTTTTTTATTTAGTGACATTAAATACTCAGAATCTAATTAACTCGAGATATTGACAGGGAGACTCTTCCTGAATTATGTTTGACTGTCTATTAGA
Organism: Microtus pennsylvanicus; assembly: GCF_037038515.1. NCBI lineage: Eukaryota > Metazoa > Chordata > Mammalia > Rodentia > Cricetidae > Microtus > Microtus pennsylvanicus. The sequence goes on along the minus strand of NC_134587.1, from coordinate 103,930,405 downwards.
CTTAAGCCATATCATAATATCAGAAAAGTCACTAAAATTGTAACAAGACTACTGGATATGTCAAGGCTTTCTATGCCTCATGCTATTTAATCCCTAAGTCTACATTACTATTAAGCTCACTGAGGTAGGCATTAAGGGCTATTCACACCTTTTAATGATTGTTTTCAGAATGTGCTCTTCCATCATTGCTGATTGTTACAGTCAGGTGGAAGCTGAGCTAAAAGGGATACATGAATTACACACCCTGCTGCTGTACTTTGTCCATCCATTTCTCTTAAACCATCATAAATTTATGGTTTGTTAAAGAATTTGGGAAGTGTTTTCACATATTATATAACTCAATATTCACAAGAAACCTGATGTGTGTGTAAACAATGTCCTTATTCTATAGATTAAGATGAAAGTTTGGACGAATAGTGTGTTATTTCTTATGCCTATATGTAATGGGTATCAAAGAGGTTAAATTTTATACCTCATGTTAGAAGAGAGGAGAGAGCTGAACCTTGTGTCTGTTACTAGGAGTTCCCATCAGCCATCTTGTCAAAGCACTAGGAAACACTAAGCATGAATTTTCAAATCTCATAACACAACAGATAAACTTGTCACATAAATATTGCTAAAATCTTTGAGAAAAACAAGGCCTACAGAGTTTGATTGAACTCAAAAAAGGGTTAGCTTATAGGCAGAAAAATGGGAAGTTACTGTTTACAAAGTAGATTTGAAAAGTACTTTCTCTTCATCATTGTTTCTTCCTCTAACCACTGTTCACATTTTGCCTTATCACACAAAGACAAGGCTTACTGTCCTAATACTAGAGGGGAATGCTAAAGCAATCAAATGCATCCCCCTCAACTTGATCATTCTTTGTCTTTCTAAATCCAATTAAAAATTGTAATTCCATGAAAGCTTTTGGCAGAGATCAATACAGGAAATGAGCCAGCAGGACACGCTGGATCTTTCCAGGTGAGGCTCTTGCAAATAAAACTCAGCATTTGAAATAAGTGGTGAGAACTGAGGACTGTAGTTCCCTCATGCACCAGGGCTTTCACAAGGTGGAAAGGCAAACATCACAACCAGAAAAAGGTCCCAGAGAACACTGTAGCAGGAAAGCAGTCAATGGCAGAAACAGGACTCGGGTATGACAGACACTATCCATCATTTAACCCCAAATCTGAGACATAAAACATGAATGTAGACAATGAGTTAGAATAAAGACCACATGTTACAGAGAGAGGAAATCATCGCTCAGTATCTTCAGCAACAAAACCCAAATGAAACTTCTAGTCTTGATAGATGTGCTTATTTGGTCCATTATTCCCAATTCTTACTCTACCTTTTATAAGGTGTCTATGTTTGCATGGCACATCACAATAATTTGTTGATGAGTCAAAGAATGCTGTATTACAGAGTCCCTGTGAAGAGGAGGAAGAAGTGTACCAAATTTTTATTAGAAAGACTCCCTACAAAAAAATTCTACAAGAGGAATTGTCTTGAGAAAGTGTCTTAGTTGGGGTTTCTATTGCGTGATGAGAAACCATGACCATGGAAGCTCTTATAAAGAAAAATATTTAATTAGGATGGCTTACAGTTTTAGAGGTTCAGTCCATTATCATCGAGGGGCATGGCAGCCTGCAGGCTGACATGGAACTAGAAATAGAGATGAGAGTTCTGCATCTTGATCCACAGGCAACAGGAAGTGAACTGTAGTTTGAGCATAGGAAACCTCAAAGTCCACCCCCACAGTGACATACTTCCTCCAAGACCATACCAACTCCTGAAGGCGTAAGTCACAAACAATGCCACACCAATTTGGGATTATGATTAATAGGGTGATATTTATTTAAAGGGGAAAAAACTTACAGATCACTGTCCCAGGCAACAGCCCTCTACGCAACCAGGAGTCTAGTCGCTGGTGGAGCAGGAAGTGAAGAGAGAGAGGAGAGGGAAGTGGCTGCTTTTTTAAAGGGAGAGAGATCACGCCCCAATGGGCTGGTATCTCAGCGGCTATTGGCTGGAGGAGTGGGAGGACCTCCCGCAACACCTCCCCCTTCTGTTTAAATAAGAGAGTTCTAAACCTACTATGAAATTATATACAATAAGTACAAATATCCTATTCTAACTAGCTTAGGTCTTGTATAATAAATAACTTGGCCAAGTCATGAGAGAAAGTAACTACATTTATATAGTCTTCAACCCCATCAAAGATCTGAGAAGGGAAATAATGTTACCTGGGTAATTAGGAAGTTCAGTAAAACAACTTCCAAAACATGCAACAAATCACAGAGACAACTAGCTACCTGGGCAATCACCCAAAATCACGTTAGCAGTGTTGAAGCAACCAACTTTGGCTAAGGCCTAACATAACTGACATACCATTTTCAAAGGCAAGCAACTTTTCAAAACTATCTTACCCTGTCTTGGCAGGATAAGACAGCCCTGTTTTATCCATTGATGCACGCTCTGTATCTCTGTCAGTAGTTGAGGTATGGGCATTTCTTTGCCCCAAGGCCAGTTCTGCCAAAATGAAAGACTCCAGGTGGAGTGTCTTTGGCGCCCAATGTTTGGTTTTAGAACCTCTCCCGGCTGGCAGCTGCGAGTTCAGCTTGGCGGCTGGAAGTTCGGCTTGGCGGCCGCAAGTTCGGCTTGGCGGGCACTTGTTCGGCTTGGCGGGAGCCCTTGCTTCCTCAGCCGCTGCTAGGAAGTTCTAGGAAGATCTGTAAGTTTTTTCCCCTTTAAATAAATATCACCCTATTAATCATAATCCCAAATTGGTGTGGCATTGTTTGTGACTTACGCCTTCAGGAGTTGGTATGGTCTTGGAGGAAGTATGTCACTGTGGGGGTGGACTTTGAGGTTTCCTATGCTCAAACTACAGTTCACTTCCTGTTGCCTGTGGATCAAGATGCAGAACTCTCATCTCTATTTCTAGATGGATTTAAACTCCACAGGCCCGCGTAGTCTCTGCCGGCGTGATTTGCTCTTTTCTGAGTCGTTTTTAAATCTCCCTTGCAAGCACAGCTCTTAAGTGGCGCAAACCAGAGCATGCGGTTGCTGAAAGCTGCAACCCCTCAGGGTGACTCTGTCACGTGGAGGCATAAGCAGCTTCCAGATTGCTCTTCTCTACCCCTGGATTCTAGGTTTCTGGTTCCGTCTCTGGAATTGATTTAATTACATTTACTTAGTTGAGAAACTTACGTTTTCCAGTTTTTAACATCTACTAAGGCACTGAAACAGGACCATGTTTTCATCGCGACTCTGCAACAGCGCCACCTGCTGGATAATCGGTAATATGGCAATTTTCGTTTCTAATGCAAATTTTACTGCTTTGTTTTCACTAATACAATGGATTAGTAATTTTATATTTACTAATACAATGAATTACATCATACAAGGTTTATATGATTATGGGGATACCTTAATTTGCTTGTTACTAGGCTTCAGTTTTCTTTTTCATATTCTATCATTAAGGAAGAATATGGCACTCCTAAGAACGATTGAATCTTTACATACTAATAATGAACAGAAAAATATGGCACCCCTAAGAATGATAGAATCTTTACAAACTAATAATGAACAGAAGAATATGGCACTCCTAAGAACGATAGAATCTTTACGAACTAATAATGAACAACTAATTGACAGGATTAAAATTATTGAAAATCAGAGGTTATCTGAACAAGTGGATACTATGACAGACAAAATTGATTCCATATCCAAGGGTATTAGAAAGTTACCTGAAAGGGTTCAGGCTGTTGAATTTGACCTTCAGACTTTATCACAAAGTTTTGATAAGGTAACAGACAGAATGTACCTCCAAGATGGGAATCTACATGATATACAAGAAAAGTTTAAAGAGGACATGTTATCTTTGAAGGAAAAAATTAAAGCTTTGGAATCACAGGTGCAGAATGGGAACCAAAAAATTGATACCTCAGTGAAATCACTGGAAATATATACAGGTCAGGAGATTCAGGATTTAAGAGAGACAATGATAAAAAGGTTTGAAAAGATTGGAGAAATTATTGCAGCTGGTGAACAGAGTAAGGAGGCACAAGGACAGGATACAATGCCTCCACCAGCTATTAGAACTAGCTTACCCAGGGTTCTAGCGACATACCCTATACTTAATTCTGACAAAGCGTCAACTTCTAAAGGCTCAAAGGGAGTCAGAGAAGCTAGATGGACACCAATAGCAATGAATGATCTGAAAGAAATTAAGCAAGCTGTTGTTAATTTTGGCTTGCACAATGCATATGTAAAGGAAATGATAAAGACTTGGGCTTCTAATGCTAGAGCTACCCCCCATGATTTCCATCAGTTAGTGTCTGCAGTTTTAGATAATGGACCTTCCTTGATGTTTGGAATTTATTTCAGAGAAGAATCCAAACATATGGAACAGAAAGGAAGAGCAAAAGTTGTTGAGGTTTCCCAAGATCAAATTCTTGGTGCAGGAGAATATGCTGATCCACAGGTCCAAGCTCTTTATGACGATGAAGTACTGTGTCTGTGTCACCAAGCAGCTTTAAATGCTTGGAATAGGATACAAGATCCAGCAAAAAGGGTTGAATCATATACCAGAATTAGGCAGGGACAGAGAGAACCCTTTATTGACTTTTTGCAAAGATTAATTAAGGCTCTGGACATAGGAGTAACAGACCCAGAAGCTAGACGAGTACTTCTTGAATCTCTAGCTTTTGAGAATGCAAACATAGAATGCAAAAAGATAATTGGGCCTTTAAAGTCTAGATCAGCACCTATGGATGAATGGATTCAGCATACGATGAATGTTGAGACGTTTAGCTATAATGATGAATCTTGGGTAGGAGAAGTGATTTCCAAAGCAATGAGGAGACATCAAACTGCCAGGTGTTTTAATTGTGGTAAATTAGGACATTTACAAAGGGATTGCAGGCAAAGAATTTCTAGGAATAATATCTCTTCTGGGAATGACAAAAATAGGAGACCTCGGCCTTCAGGTATATGTAGGAGATGCGGTAAAGGCAGGCATTGGTCCAACGAATGTAGGTCAACAACAGATAGACGGGGCAATCCGATATCATTGGGAAACTCCTTGGGGGGCCTCTCGCAGGCCCCCAAGCCAACAGTGGCCCAGTCATTCCCAGTCACAGTGGAGAATGTGCCTCACCAAGAAAATTAAAAGCTCCAATTTCTGCTGTAAAAAGTAATACTGGTCTAAATGATGAATTACGTGTGGAGGATGAGTCAAAAAACCCAGTAGGACAGAGTAAACGTATATTTTGGCAGACTTCTATTAATGATCAAAGACCAAAGCTAAGAGTCTGTATAAATGGCACTTTTATTGAAGGCTTATTAGACACAGGTGCGGATGTAAGTATCATTACCCCAGAATCTTGGCATCCGAATTGGCCTCTTCAAGAGGTAGATGTTCAGTTCCCGGGAATTGGAACCCTATCTCGTGTAAAACAAAGCACAAGATGGGTTGAATGCATAGGGCCCGCAGGGCAAATAGGAAGACTAAGGCCATATATAGCCAATATTGCCATAAATTTATGGGGCCGTGACCTGCTACAGCAATGGAATACCCAGATTAACATTCCTGTATTTCCAGGAATTCATAATTCTGGGAAGGATATGATGAGGTATTATGGAAAAAGGTCACCAGCCATTCAGGCTGTACAAGAACATACAGCAAATACCAAACCTTTAGAGGTACCAACAGCCCTCTACGCAACCAGGAGTCTAGTCGCCGGTGGAGCAGGAAGTGAAGAGAGAGAGGAGAGGGAAGTGGCTGCTTTTTTAAAGGGAGAGAGATCACGCCCCAATGGGCTGGTATCTCAGCGGCTATTGGCTGGAGGAGTGGGAGGACCTCCCGCAACAAACTCCAACAAAGCCGTATCTCCTAATAGTGCCATTTCCTTTCAAACAACCATGTCTAAAACTTAACCTCTTTAGGTGAAATGACAAACGTTTATCTCTAAATAGAACACGACTGACAAAGAATTTAATGAAGTACTTACATACTTTATTGGTCTTTCTTTGATCATTAAATAAAACCTATTAAGGTCATCCTAATCATACATCCTGAATTCTACAACACATAGGCAGAAAACTCAAAGTGATGCTGCTTTTAATATTTCTTAGAATAGGGGGTGGAGAGATGTGTCAGTGTTACCACTTTCTGCCTAAAAGAGTATAGGAGTTCTGATCTCAGCACCCTTTTCCAGTGGCTCAGAAATTCCTGTTACTCTAACTCCAAAGAATCAAAAAACACTCCTTTCTAGACTTACACACACGCAAAAGTGGGTAGATTTTACTTAGACTCTGCAATTATATTTAGCAATTCTAGAAAACTGAAAATGAGCTTTATGTAATTTTGAATAATCTTTTTGACTAAAAGATGAGGCTTTAAAAAATTTAAGAACCTCTGACATTTAGTTGATAAATGTGTACATAAATTTGAAATGTTAATTAGAAATGTTGTGTCATTACTCTGGATATTTATTTATTTTTGAATTCAGTTTCATTCAGATAAAATTTTATTATAACTTTTATTTGCAAATATTTACTTTCAAAAGTAAAGAAATATTCTCCAGTTCCTTTAAAATTTTTTTATTGATGTATAATAATTATGTGTAGTTATGATATGCTTTATGATCACTGCATACAATTAATAGATGCATGCAGTGTATGATAATTAAATCAAGGTAATTTGCATTTCTGTCCTCTTAAGCATTTATCATTTCTTCACTGTGTGACCTTTTAAACTCTTCATTAAACACATTATAAGTTGCTATGATGTTTTATCACTCTCCTGTGCAATAAAACATTAGAATGTATTCTTCTTCTTCTTGACATTTTGACTGAGTCCTGCTTCATTCCGGTATGATTGGACTATTGAACACTAGCCCAATAGTGGTGGGGGAGGGGGCAAGCATGTTGGGCCAATGGAAGCTTCAAAGAAGCAATAAGTATGCGGGGGAAAAAAACCTGGGAGATGGAGCTGGTGGACTACTTGTTTATTCGGAAGGGGCAGAGCACAGTTATAGCAGAGGAATGCCTAGTTTGATCCATGTGATGGTATGTCATTGGTTGGGGCAAGAACTTGAGGATGCTTCATTTGTATATCCAGGAGCAACAGGAGCCAGGGGAAGGAAGCTTACAAGGTCATATAGGAAAGAAAGGAAGTCCGGTTCAGGATGTTTTAGTAGTCAGAGAAGCAGCAACCAGCCCCTGTAGCCTTGGATATGCATGAGCTTATCAGTTGCTACCTGTACTGCGGGTCATCTGGTCTTGGGGAAGCCCAACTGCTATGGTATGTTGGCGCCTGGGGAAGGCAAGGGAGCAGCCAAACTCGTGCCCCTATCAGAATGAGAAAATCCAGGGTTTTAAACATGCTTTGGCCCCTTTAGGCCAGCCCCACACTCCCCCTATGATTTGTACCCATTGTCTTTTCTTCTCTCACCACTAGTCTTCCTAACTCTCAGTGACAACTATTTTGCCCTCTGCTTCTGTGAAATCTAATGTTTTGTCCTTCATACTTGAACATGAGATGGCTCAGAGGGTAAAGTTCCTTGTTACCAAGCCTGAGGACCTGAGTCAATTTCCCTGAATCCTTATGGTAAATGAAGAGAATCAACTCTCACATATTGTTCTCTGACCTCTTCATATCAACTATGGTAGGTGGATCACCAGACACACATTAAATAAATAAAAATAAATAAGAACAAGTAAGAACATTCCATATGTGTTTGTCCATTCTTGGTTTACTTCATTTCACATGATACCTTTGAGCTCATGCATGATGACAAGATTTCAGTTTTGTGACTGCTGTTCCACAGTGTATACCACCCACATTTTCATTACACATCCCTCCATCCATGGACAATTCATGTATTCCATATCTTACCTATTTCCTTACAATAACCATGGAAGTAAAAACACCCCAGGAGACTAATCTATATTTCCTGAAGTCTATGTCCAATGGCAACATAACTCTACTATACTCCTCATGATGCTGTATTGAACCTCAGCACCCAAAACTGGGGGCCAAGCAAAAACTCCCATCTTCACTTGAGGTCCTCACTTGAGGTCCCAAGCCTCAGGTGTTTTGTGATAGGAACAGAAAATGGACTATTACTGGCACTTACACTGGATGATCTCAGGTCTACTACATCAATCTATACATGGGAGAGTCACGCTAAAATAGTATAATTGACTGTCATTAATTTTATCATTCTACAGGAACACACATGTCCTCTGAAGTGTTGAACTTTGTTAAATAATACTTTATGATTCTAATCCTGTGTTTCAGATGAATCATAAGCCATTTTCTTCTGTATTGTGTACTCTCTACTTTTCTTCCTTCCTCTCCTCTTTGAACTCTGTGTTTTTCATGAAAAATGTTCTCAGAAACAAAAGTTCTTCAGTAACTTAGCTGTATTATTCTAACAAACAATAGGAAAAGCCGTTCCTAACTCTAACTCTCAGACAATGCATTTTAAAATGAATTAAAATTCTTGTCATTTCAAAACTATCAGAGGAAATTATTTTGTAACAAATTTTCAATATTATTGAGTTTAATAATATACTATTTTAATTCAAGAATATTTATATTATTTTGTATGAGGATAATTTGCTTTTTTTAAGTACAGAAACAAAACTTTTCTTTCGTGGGTTTGCTAACAAATAAAAGAAAACTTAATTTTCTTTACACATTTAATGAATGACTATTAATACAGGTAAGTTAGCTATTAGTCACTAAAATCTCCCAAAATGTAGGGACATTTCTTCGGGACTCTTATATGATTAGATTCTTGCATACAGACACAAAACTAGTGATTCCCCGTTTCCCACCCCTAAATGCATTTACCCACACGGGCAAGGCTTTGGGTCTTGTGTTGTTTGGAGACTTTCTTTTCTTTCTAGAGTGTGTGTAAGTCACAGGTGTATGCTGGAACATGGTAGCAGGAATGATGCATGGTGAACCATGCCTTGGAGGAACTGTGAGAGAGGCTAAAGGAAAGAAGACAGCCGCTTACCTTGGGTGCCTTTAGTTCCCTGGTGGTTCCTGCCCCCTGAGACAAATATTTGCATTCAACTTATAAGATGCTTATTCTTGTTAGGTGTCAGAACATCACTATAGAACCCAATCTGCTGAAAACGATGTGCAGAGTGCTGTCCTCAGTATGCCCTGAATCTGGATGCGGCCTTCTGCCTTGCTTTCATGCTTTTCCAGAGAAAATGTATGGTACTTGTGTTTAAATTGGTCTGTTTTGAGAACGCTCTGGGAAAGGACTGCTCTGTTCATATTTAGTATGCACTTGCTAATGTTTATTTTCATGTTTTTCTGATCATGTTTTTATAAACTCAACCTTTCTCAGACCATTGCTTTCTTTGTTTCATTTATGTCTAAAGTACACTGGAACTGAAGTATAGTTGTCTGCATTAGACCTTAGTCTGCCCCATTCTTTCAGGTTCTCAAAGCCCAGGTCTTGCAGACAGAGCTGCACAGGTGGGGGAAGGTTGACAGATGGCTGGCTCTCCAGCTTGGTTTTAGACAACTTCTTTCTCTGGCACTTGGGTTTCGCTGATTTGTCTGGATTGGCTGGCCAGTGAGCTCCAGGGATCTACCAGTCTCTCCTCTCCAGCACAGGGATTAGCAAGGACTTACTTAACTGAGACATCTCCTCAGACCCTTTTAAGAAGTTGTTTAATTTCGCCAGCAAATGCAGTCTAACTCTATAAAGACGCTGATGGTCTCACCCTCTGGCAGTTGAAGGCTATATAACACAGAGTCCATAACTTATCCTTCTGTACACCAGTTCCCCTGTATGGTAGAGGAGACAGCACCAATGTGTCTTCATAACTGGAGACATTAAAATTCTCAAGAGCATCTTCAGTAGCTGTGCCTAGCAATGCATTGATCTGGTTTCTGTTGCTGGTGCTCTCATCATTTTGCTCTTATTGAGAGCAGAGTTGTAATATCAGAAGAAGGCAGCATATGCAGAAGATTCTATCATTTGCACGGGGTTGAATTCTGTAGCTGTTGAACAACATTAAGGTTATGTGAAAGAAGTAAATTATTTCAATACTGTGCCTTCATTTACCTATAGAATAATAAGTGTTGCCTGGTGGCTTTCTCATGAGAACTAAACTGTAAGCAACCGACATGTCATACACTATAAAACTGTAGCTAGTACTTTTAATATTGAGAGTTTTAATTGACTACAAAACATCAAAAGTATGATTTATTGAATAGAAATGACTGAACTAACTGGGCCATACTTCCGTCCAACCAATAAATAGATGGTTATATACTATCAAGCAGACAAATAGAAGCACTATGCTTTTTAGATCATGCCAGTGCAGCCCTGAGCTAAACAAATATATACTACAGTGATGAATATCTTAGGCGGGAGTTTATTTCATTTCTAGTGAAAACATTTTAAATGTCCCCTAGTAATCCATTTTTATTTGTTTGCTCTGTTAACTGCCTGTTTATTTGTATTTGACTTGCAAATATATTCCCTCACATACTATTTCCTCCTCCAAATGTTTATGAAACACCTGCTGTGATGGTTTGAATGAGAATGGGCCCCACCACCTCAGGTTTGAATGCTTGGTCCCAGTTTAGTAATATCATTTGAAAAGGATTAGGAGGTGTGGCCTTGATGGAGGAAGGTGCCACTAGAGGTAGGCTTTGAGGTTTCAAAAATCCATCCAGCTCTCTCTCTCTCTTTCTCTCTCTGTCTCTAAAGATGTAAAGCTTTCCGCCACTACTCTGGCATTCTGCCTTTCTGCCATGATGATTGTGGATAAAAGACACATTTTTTTCTTTTTTTTTAATTGATAAAAGGAGAATAAAAAAAACAAATTTCCACCTCCTCCCAGCCTCCCATTTCCCTCCCCCTCCTCCCACTCTTCTCCCCATCCTCCCACTCTTCTCCCCCTCCTCCCACCCTTCTCCCCCTCCCCCCACTCCTCTCCTCCTCCCTCTCCAGTCCAAAGAGCAGTCAGGGTTCCCTGCCCTGTGGTAAGTCCTAGGTCCTCCCCCCCTCCGTCCATATCTAGGAAGGTGAACATCCAAACTGGCTAGGCTCCCACCAAGCCAGCACATTACGTAGGATCAAAACCCAGTGCCATTGTCCTTGGCGTCTCATCAGCCCTCATTGTTCGCCATGTTCAGAGAGTCCAGTTTTATCCCATGCTTTTTCGGTAACAGTCCAGCTGGCCTTGGTGAGCTCCCAGTAGATCAGCTCCACTGTCTCAGTGGGTGGGTGCACCCCTCGTGGTCCCGACTTCTTTGCTCATGTTCTCCCTCCTTCTGCTCCTCATTGGGACCTTGGGAGCTCAGTCCAGTGCTCCATGTGGGTCTCTGTCTCTATCTCCATCCATCACCAGATGAAGGTTCTATGATGATATGCAAGATATTCGTCAATATTGCTCTAGGATAGGGTCATTTCAGGTTCCCTATCCTCAGCTGCCCAAGGAACTAACTGGGGACCTCAGCTTGGGCACCTGGGAGCCCCTCTAGGGTCAAGTCTCTTGCCCACCCTAAAGTGGCTCCCTTAACTAAGAATTGTGGTTCCGTGCTCCCCTATCCAACCTTCCTTTATCCCAATCCTCCTGTTTCCCCAAGTCCCCCCCTCCTTCCCTTCTACCTTTTCTCTCCCCATCTCCCCTAACCCCCATCCCACCCCACCCCCAAGATCCCAATTTTCTCCCTGGCAATTTTGTCTACTTCCCATAGCCAAGAGGATAACTATATGTTTTTCCTTGGGTTCACCTTCTTATTTAGCTTCTTTAGGTTCACCTATTGTAGACTCTGTGACCCCTATTTATGGCTAGAAACCAATTATGAGTGAGTACATTCCATGTTCATCTTTTTGGGTCTGGGATACCTCACTCAGGATAGTGTTTTCTATTTCCATCCATTTGCATGCAAAATTTGAGACGTCATTGTTTTTTACCGCAGCGTAGTACTCTAGTGTGTATATATTCCATACTTTCTTCATCCATTCTTCCATTGAAGGGCATCTAGGTTGTTTCCAGGTTCTGGCTATTACAAATAATACTGCTATGAACATAGTTGAACAAATGCTTTTGTCATATGATAGAGCATCTCTTGGATATATTCCAAGAGTGGTATTGCTGGGTCCAGGGGTAGGTAGATCACGAATTTCCTGAGAAACCGAAACACTGACTTCCACAGTGGTTGTACAAGATTGCATTCCCACCAGCAATGGATGAGGGTACCCCTTCCTCCACAGCCTCTCCAGCAAAGGCTATCCTTGGTGTTTTTGACTTTAGCCATTCTGACAGGTATAAGATGATATCTCAAAGTTGTTTTGATTTGCATTTCCCTGATTGCTAAGGAAGTTGAGCACGACCTTAAGTGTCTTTTGGCCATTTGAACTTCTTCTGTGGATAATTCTCTGTTCAGTTCAGTGCCCCATTTTTTAATTGGGTTAATTAGCATTTTAAAGACTAGTTTCTTGAGTTCTCTATATATTTTGGAGATCCGACCTTTGTCTGTTGCGGGGTTGGTGAAGATCTTCTCCCAGTCAGTAGGTTGCCTTTGTGTCTTAGTGACAGTGTCCTTTGCTTTACAGAAGCTTCTCAGTTTTAGTAGGTCCCATTTATTCAATGTTGCCTTTAATGTCTGTGCTTCTGGGGTTATACCTAAGAAGCGATCACCTGTGCCCATCTGTTGTAGGGTATTTCCCACTTTCTCTTCTATCAGGTTCAGTGTTTTCGGGCTGATATTGAGGTCTTTGATCCATTTGGACTTGAGTTTTGTGCACGGTGATAGATATGGGTCTATTTTCATTCTTCTACAGGTTGACAATCCAGTTGTGCCAGCACCATTTGTTGAAGATGCTTTCTTTCTTCCATTGTATACTTTTAGCTCCTTTATCGAAAATGAGGTGTTCATAGGTTTGTGGGATAAAATCCGGGTCTTCTATACGATTCCATTGGTCGACTTCTCTGTTTTTATGCTAGTACCACCCTGTTTTCATTACTGTAGCTCTGTAATAGAGTTTGAAGTCAGGGATGGTAATGCCCCCAGAAGATCCTTTATTGTATAGGATTGTTTTGGCTATCCTGGGTTTTTTGTTTTTCCATATAAAGTTGATTATTGTCCTCTCCAGATCTGTGAAGAATTTTGATGGGATCTTGATGGGGATTGCATTGAATCTATAAATTGCCTTTGGTAGAATTGCCATTTTTACTATCTTGATCCTCCCTATCCAAGAGCAAGGGATGTCCATCCATTTTTTGGTATCTTCTTCAATTTCTTTCTTCAATGCCTTAAAGTTCTTGTCAAATAGATCTTTCACTTCCTTGGTTAGATTTACCCCAAGATATTTTATGCTGTTTGTGGCTATCGTGAATGGAGAAGCTTCTCTGATTTCCCTCTCTGCTTCCATATCCTTTGTGTATAAGAGGGCAACTGATTTTTTGGAGTTGATCTTGTATCCTGCCACACTACTAAAGCTGTTTATCAGCTGTAAAAGTTCTTTGGTGGAGTTTTGGGGGTCGCTTATGTACACTATCATATCATCTGCAAATAACGAAAGTTTAACTTCTTCCTTTCCAATTCGAATCCCCTTGATCCCATTATGTTGTCTTATTGCTATTGCTAGAACTTCAAGCACTATATTGAAGAGGTATGGAGAGAGTGGACAGCCTTGTCGTGTTCTAAAGGGCCCTTTTCTAATCACAGGCATGGAGAACACAGGAGTGAGAATTGCATATGAAAGAAATTACATGATAACTGTGAATTACATAATCATTTTCTTTATTCTCTTTACTTATGAATTAGTTTAGTTGAAAAGCAACATTGCTGTCAAAGGGAAATATTTTTGTTTTTAAGGCACATTTTTAATTGTATTTGTGATATGTATGTGTTTATGTGTGGGTATGTACATGTGTACTCGAGTAGCTAGTAGTTATAGTCCCGTGGAGCTAGAGTTACAGGAGGTTGTGAGCTTAAAAGTGGGGGCTGAGTACCAAATTCAAGTCCTCTGGAAGAGCACCACATGCTCTAAACCACTGAGCAATGTAGTAATGAGGAGTGGGCTACATTTCTACCACCCGTCTAGCTTACACCCGAAATAATTACACGGAAAGTCTATTCATTTAAACACTGCCTGGCCCATTATATCTAGCCTCTTCTTGACTAACTCTTACATATTCGTTTAACCCATTTCCATTAATGTTTATCGCCACTTGACTGTGGCTTACTGGCATTAGTCTAACCAGCATCTGTCATGGAGAAGAGAGCCATGGCGTCTGCCATACTTCCTTCTTCCTCCCAGAATTATGTTCTGTCTACCACGCCCATCTCAGGGCTGTCCTATCAAAAGGCCAAGGCAGTCTCTTTATTCAACCAATGAAAGCAACACATAGAAAGAAGATCCTCCTATACCAGAGCAATCTTTCCATCCTTGAGGAGGAAGGCTTTCATATGTTAATAAATATCCTGATTTTCTTTTTAGAAGCCGAGCTCCTGACACTGTTTTAAAGTGTCTTATAGGGGGCTGGAGAGATGGCTCATCGGTTAAGAGCACTGCCTGCTCTTCCAAAGGCCCTGAGTTCAATTCCCAGCAACCACATGGTGGCTCACAACCATCTGTAATGAGGTCTGGTGCCCTCTTCTGGCGCGCAGGCACACATGCAGACAGAATATTGTATACATAATAAATAAATAAATATTTAAAAATAAATAAATAAATAAAGTATCTTATAGCGCAGCCAATAAGGATATGGTGGTTCTGATTGGCTCCCTTTGTTTCAGTGGCTTGATCCTATGCAGATCTCATGGAGTTAATTACAACCTCTGTGAGCCCATGAAGACAGTAGCCTCCTCAGGTCCAGAGGACAGCATTTACAGCACTGTCTGCTGTCATCTGGCGTTACACTCTTCCCACCCCACTGTTCTGTGATCCTTGGCAGAGGGATGATGGAGGTGTCTGATTTGGGGCTAGAAGTTAGTCACTTCTCAGCAGTGAGCAATTGTTAAGTCTGCACTGACTGCTGCCCACTGCAGAAAGCGGCTTCTCTGGCCACAGATGAAAGCAGTTTGCCCACACAACCACTTAGAAAATAGGAACAGTGGGTTCAACCATTGCAGAAGGGCTTCTTGGTAAGTCTCTGTCAGTGTTTGCCTCCTTAGAGTAAACCAAACTAGAATTGTTAGTGGTGTGGGTGGTGCAGGAACTGGTTAAATGCCATCCAATTAAAGAAACAAATACAAAGCCCCATCTCCCCAAAAATAAAAAAAAGCCAGGTATGGGCAGTAATATGTTTAAATTATAAAAAAAAAGTATGTAAGACTTAAACATTATTTTTAAATTATCTTTTGATATAACCATTTCTTTCAGTTATTTAATCCACTATCTCTGCTTCTGCTGGTACCAACAGAAGGACCTTATTTGTATGCATGCATACATTCCAACTATTAAACAAAACTATGAAACTTAACTGCTTGGGCATTTCCCTCTGAATGTAATCGCATTTGAAAATATAAATGTGATTTGTCCAACGATAAAAGATAGAGTAGTATAAAGAAGTCTGGATCTTATGCTGATTGGCCATATTTAAATTTATCTTATAGAAAACTTTACATTGGAATTTCTATAATTCAGTCTTTCATACTCAAATGCACAATGCTGTCAGGTTGATTTCTTTTATTTTGAGACAGGCTTTGCTATGTAGCCTTGGCTCACCTTGAACTTTCTATATAGAGTAGACTGGGGTTGAACTTGTAGATGTCTCTCTTCCTAGTGCTGAGACAATAGTCACACACCACCATATCCTGTTAAACCATCAGATGTAGCTTTACACATTTCTAAAAAAATATTCTTATTGAAATCCACCAAGAAGGAAACTAATTGGCTTATTGACTCTACATTTTTATAAGAATTTTAGCAAAGAATTATTAAAATATCAAAGGTGGTATTTCAATGTCTAATATTCAAAGGCTTTGTATGTTGATGTGCATGGGTGTTTCTTTATCACCAGGTTTAAGAAGCAAAATGGTCTTCCTACAAATAATCCTCTTAATTGGAGATAATAATAAAAATTGCAAAGTAAGTTATTACACTGTGATGTAAATATCTTACTTCTGGCATCACCACTTCAGGGTTTCCTAGTAAGTAGGTAAATGTTGGCAGTAGAATGAAGTCTACTCTAAACTACTTCCTAACTGCCCCATGTTGTGTGTATGAATCCTTTGGCTGCACCAAAACTCTTGCTGGACTCACTGTGTCCCTTGCTTCTTGTTAAACCTAGTGGAGTTATCTGAAAGGAGCAACATACTTTTCACAGTACATACATTAAAAAAACACATTTGAGAGATAATAGTATGTACTTCAATTATGTGTAATCTTATTTTAATCACATTGAGAGATAGTAAGGGGATTTTTGATAATATGTCAAAATCCAGAGCAAAGTCACAATCAGGATGGAGTTAAACACACAGCAAACATGTAGTTTGGGGCCAAGAATTTCCAACAGTTCATTTAACAGTTCAAAGCAACCACCTATCTTTTTCACTGCCTGTTTTCCCATTGTGCCAGATAATGTAAGAACAATAAGGACAGAGACTGGAGAGGGCACAGGGCTTAGGATGCTTTCCTCTGTTCTAGAATATCAGATCTCTATTCCCAGCATGCGCGTGCGCACACACACATAAATACTATTTGAAAAACCATAAAAATAAGAGAGTAGAAAGAATAAACTGTTTGGAGACATTAATTATTGAGTGTTTGCTTGGCTTGGACATGGCTTCAATGACCCTTACAACACAAGAGAAATGTTACTAAGAAAACCAGTGTCTCATATGAAAGGTATAATTAAATACAGTGTTAAAGTTATCTGGAAAAGCAGTGATTTCAAAGTATAAAGAACAAGAGTTATATTAAAATACCTTTATTTACTGTGCAAATATGTTTGACTCAAAACTAACATCAAACATATTAAAGATGGAAATTTTACTCATAATCCACAAACTTTACCTGTCTTCTAGAATATCATCATTTCTCCACATGTATAATTTTCAGGTGTTAATTCCTCAACCTTGTGTGCACTTTATGCAGTGAATCAATATATCTAAATATAATAAAAGCAATATACAGCAAGCTGACAGCTAACATCAAATCAAATGGAGAGAAACTCAAAGCAATTCCACTAAAATCAGGAACAAGACAAGGCTGTCCACTCTCTGAATATCTCTTCATGGTTAGGCTGTCTGTCCACACTGCCCCAGTGCGTGTCAAGCAGATCTACACAGTTTGATGGCAATCTTCTAAGACAGAAATGCTCTAAGAGATGGGGGTTGAAGCCCCTTCATATTGCTAGTGTTATTCTGGCCCAGATAATCTCCATTCTCACACAATTCTATCTTTACATTTGAGAGATCGCCTAGAGCTCCTCAGAACACACTTGACACATGTACATGCGTTTATTTCAATCAGGCAATCTGCCCACACCTGCCTTCCATACTGGAGAAATATTCCCACAGCAGTCTTGAAGTGTTCTGTGTTAGGAAACAAGGCTGACAAGAATCTCGAGCTGAGCATTTCAAAGCCACCATTTCACTCTGATTATCAATTCCCCCTCTACACTAGATGGCATAAAGAAAAGAAAAATGAGTGAGTGGGAGCCCATCTAGAAGAAGCAATCACAGATGTCAGCCATTGGCAGACCTGACATTTCTTTGTAATAGTTTCAATGATCCTGACAAGTCAGGAGGAATGGCACTGAGAAAAACAAAATTTCACATTTTGAAAAGATATGATTGTATATACCTTAAAATGAGTATTTTCATACACTTATAAAATTACTGGGTTCTAAATAAGTCAAGTATATTTGAATAAAAGTACAGTTGCTTTCACATTCATGATTTCATTGATATAGCTGCCGATACAAACATTTTGGCTCTCTCATACTTACCATTTATGTACACTTATAAAACAATTCCCTTATATTGTCCCTTCAGCTTTTCTTATATTTAACCTTCTTTCCTTTTCAATTTATTTTTAGCTGTTATCTATGATCCCTTTCTGATTTATATGTATACATTTTAAACACTACATGTCTTGCTTTTTCTACTTATTTTTTTGTATTTTTTATGTGTTACCATATTAATTTTGCAGTGATGAAAACTGTACTATAAGCAGTCTGGGATATGTTAGATCCAAAGACACATGTGTCAGATGAACCAAAGAAATATTGCTCTATCTAACCCAAGCATGCCGATTATAATGGTTAGTCAAGTCTAGCAAACAAAACATTTTGGAAACAGAAGTAGAGGTTTCCATAATACTATTGTCAGTGTGTGTAGGCTCTGACACATTGAATCGGTGCTGATTTTTAGAAATCCAGCATTCACAACTTCTTACATTGGAAACCTGAAGCCAAAAGTAAAGGGCAGACTTAAGTAAAAACTCTTCGTGATGCACTTGCTGCAGATGAGCCCTCGGATCCAATTTAGAAAGATGGTGCTGATTTCAAACTCAATTGTCAAAGGCACAGAGTGCTCCAGAAAAGGTTCTCTTAGCTCCCACAATGTATAACTTCCATGATTGCCCCGACTCTTCCCCAAATAGGGAGAGCAGAACAGAACCTCACTGTCCAGGATGACTGATTTGTGTGCCCATCACATCTTAAGCTATCACATACAGTTTCTTTATAAATGTTAAACATCTTAACTGTATAAAAAGAGTCTGGTAACTACTTAAAATATACAATGATCAAATGCTTTGAAGTTATTTTGAAAATCACTTGATATGCTAATTAAAATTGTTATTAAAACAAAAATCAAGGCACTTTACCTTCTAGTATTAAAACTTAAATGTCATAATTGTGATTGTCATCACTTAATTATTCAGAATATTTCCCCATGAATATATTAGCTAATAGCAATATTTTCCATGTTAAATAGATTCTTTTGGTGGGGAGCATCTCTAACAGTTTTTTAAATAAAAAGCAATTTTATTTTTAGATATTTTTGTTTTTATTTATGCGTGTCTGTGTGTGTGTATGTATGTCCATGTGTACAGGTGTCTGTGGAGGCTAGCAGAATACATCAGATCCCCTCGAGCTAGAGTTACTGGTGGTTTTGAGATATCCAATATAGGTGCTAATAACAAAAAAAAAAACAGGTCTTCTGCAAGAACTGTAGCTCCCCTTAAATCTCTCCAGCCTCTAAATGACTCATCCTTAAATTGAAGAGATAAAATATTAAACTTTATTGTCTTACTTTTTTCACCAAAGGGATATATCTTTCCCTAGCATAAAAGTGCAAATGATCAAAATGAAGTATGAATTCAGAATTAGAAATAAATCATAGGAAGCTGATGTTTTGAAAATGATTCTAGGTTTCAGGTATGGTATTCATAATCAATAAAATTCTATAGAAATTAAGTTAGTGCAGAAAGAAAGGACAGTGGAGTACACAAGAGATGTGTATGGTGCCCCTACCCTCTTCTCTTGGTCTCCTGATGCCAGCACAGCTCTCGTGTTTGGCCACACGCACAGTACAATCTTCCCATCTCTGTGTCAGATGGAGTGTTTCCCTGATTGCCTTGGAGCTTCTGCACGCTCACGACAAAGCTCCCAAACAGCAGGCATAGACCAGAAGAGGGAGGCCTTTGGCTCCCTGAATAGCCCTCATCCCATTACAGGTAAGACATAGAGGATAATCACCCCAGCTTCCCGGTCATTGCTGAAGAACTTTGAATCATGTTCTACAAAGTTCCACACAAGGTCCCACAGGGTATTAAATGCTTTTACTCTCACTAATAGCCAATGCATAATGCATCCCTCACTAGCTTTTCCTTCACTCTGAGTCTCATTATTTTTTCAACTCTGCTTCCTAGAATTATCTGAAAATAAACTTCTACCACAGTAGAAGTTTTTCAAATTCAGCCAGAGGATATATTTCAGATTCCGCTTTGGGTAGACTATACCATGACCACAGCAATTTGGCAAAAAGTTTTATCTGACTTAAACTTCCAGGTAACAGTCCCTCACTAAGAGAAGTCAGGGCAAAAACTCAAAACTTGACAGGAACCTGGAGGCAGGAGCTGATGCAGAGGCTGTGGAGTGGTATTGCTTACTGGTTTGCTCATGATGGCTTGCTCAACCTGCTTTCTTATAGAACCCAGGACCACCAGCTCAGGAACAGCACAAACCACAATGAACTGAGCCCTCCTCCCTTCAGTCATGGATTAAGAAAATGCCCTAAAGGCTCACCCAAAGCCTGATTTTATGCAGACATTTTTTCAGCTAAGGCTCCCTCCTCTCTGATAACTCTAGTTTATGGGAAGTTGACCTAAACTAGCCAAGGGAAAAAAAAAACAAATCCAACAGCATTTTCTCTCGAGATTAAGAAGGCTAGTTATTTTTCTGTCACTGTGATAAAATACGATAACCACGGCATCGTAGGGAAGAAAAGAGTCTATGTGGGCTTACAACTGAGGTGTATCCATTATGATGTGGAGGCATGGCACCTGGTGGGTGGGGCAGGATGTTAAGAGATGGAAATCCCATCTCCAAATTCAAGTATGAAGCAGAGAGAGAACTGGAAGTAGAGCAAAGGAATAAACTCTCACAGCCTACCTCCAACGACTTCCTTCCTGCAGCAAGGCTGTGCCTCTTAAAGGTTCCACAACTTCCCCAAACAGCACCACCACCTGGCTCCTAGTGTTCAAATACCTGAGCCTATGGGGATCGCTTCTCCCTCAAACCACCAGACCATGAAACTGTCCTAAATTCATAAAAGGGTTTTCTCATATTGTAGATGGAGTGGCGGGCCATTTCCTGACGCCCTGGAGGGCTCCAGACCACTGGCTAGCTTTACCCAAAATAATTACATGGAAACTGTATTCTTTTAAACACTACCTGGCTCATTAGTTCCAGCCTCTTATTGACTAACTCTCACATCTTGATTAACCCATTTCTATTAATGAGTGTAGAACCACGAGGTAGTGGCTTACCAGGAAGATTCTTAACCTGCCTCCATCTTGGAGAGGAGAGCTACGGCGTGTACCTGAATCTGCTTCTTTTTCCCAGCATTCTGTTCTGTCTACTCTGCCTATCTAAGTTCTGACCTATCAGGCCAAGCAGTTTCTTTATTAATTAACCAATGAAAGCAACAGATAGACAGATGACCCACCTACATCATCATATCTTCTCTGTTGAGGTAGCCAAAATCTCTCTTCTATCCTTTTCCTCGCCCTCTCTTCTAAGCCATCCCTTTCTCTGCTTTCTAGGGCACACAATCCTTAGCAGTTTCTCTTGGGTTTGTTCACAATCTCTAAACCCATACAAATCTCGTCTAGCTCAAGTAGCTTATCTACATGTTTTCTTAAGTACAGTTTTCTCTCTGTGAGGAATTTTTGCACCACTTATTAATTTGTGATCTTTCCAACACTTCTATAAGCAAATAGAGTTCTAAGGATAGAACTTTTTTTCTTTCAGAAACATTTTTTCTTTATTATTTCTCTGATAATATTTAAACCTAAAAGTCCACGATATATATATGTTAATTGCCTGTGGTTTGATTGTGAGTTCAGTGATAAGGAGATATCATTTATCATGTATTATGGAAAAGGAAGCAGAATGTATTTGTGTAGAGTTGGCCCAAGTTTTAAACTGTAATAAATAACTAATTAATTGGAAGTTTGAACTAAAATTACTGAGTTGAATCAAATCTCAGGGCAAGTCTGGTTTAGCTAAAAGAATGTGCCAAGATTAATTAATGGCATCTACTACTGGGTGTGGGAAAATGAATATTCCCACAGGGTAGGCACTTTGTTCTTCCTTACCAGATGGAAAGAGCATGGGGCTTTGATATTTAAAAATATGTTTAATTTTAGCCATGTTTAGGCAGCTAAGGATTCTTTACAAGCTGATTAACTCCCATGAACCTTAACACTTTCATTTGTCAAATCAAACAGTATACTTCAGAAAAAGATTAAATGACATAAGGTATGTGCCTTTGTTAGAGTTATTAACACATTTAGCTGTCATTGGTAAATTATTCCCCATAACCCAGACAAAAACTGTGATCATGCCAACAACCCTTACAAAGTCAAAATTTAAACAGCTCAGAGTTCTTCCATAGATTTTAAAACATATATTTGTGTAATAGAATTGCATTAGGTAATAGAGAAGAATAATCAATGACTTCGTCATTCAGATGCAATTTATGTCCCAAGGAAAATGTTTGCTGTCTTCAAATGCTTACATTCTCACTTAATTGACTCAGTTGACTCATGTTTTAAGGAGATTTTAAATTATTTCTTATCATGTGGTTGGTTGGTTATATTCTTTCCATGTTTTCACTGAGGTTTGATAGAGGATTTCTACTTTGAATTACAACATAATAAAAACTTTTCAGTTACATCATCTACACATCTATCATCTACTCATCAATCTAGTATTTATCAAAGTGAGATACATGTATATACAAGTATAGTTACATAGTTACTTTTTAGTACAATGTATTTCTTGTCATATTAGATCACAATAAAATGAATTCATTTTTCCTATGCTACATTTTTCCTATGCCTAGATTTTATGTTTGCAATTTTTGGAAAAACAATAACAACTGTTCTTTAAAATGAGATTCATTTATTTTTATTTTATTTTTATTATTAGGTGTATGAATGTTTTGCCTGCATGTATGTATGTGCGTCATATAAATGTCCATGGAGACAAGACAATGGCACTGGAGTTCCTGGAACTAGAGTTACAGGTGACTGTGAGCTTCTGTGTGGATGCTAAGAACCAAACAAGGATCTTCTGCAATAGTAGCAGGTGTCCTTAACTGCTGAGTCATCTCTCCAGACCCTAGCTGAACTCTTTCTTCTCCTAGGTGCTACATACCACATTGGCACTCTGTATGAATTAGTAAAATGACAACAGGCTTTTAACTTCTGAACACTTTTTGCATGTATAAACTATGGAATGCAAGCTAGAGGCTACCCATTTTAAGGGAAAGTAACCAAAACTGTCTATTAACTGTAAATCATAGCCCTCTCCTCTGCAAATCCAACTTAAATGGCCTCCAGTCACAGAAGACACAGAGTTTACAAATCCCGCTTCCCCTTTGATACTTTACCAGCAGAGTTCCTTACTGAGGCCCTTCCTACTGGAGGTCTGGAGCCCACCATCTGATATCTGTTTCCATGACTCAGAAATGAGTCTTCATCCTTCTAGTTGAGCATACAACCACCTTGATTATCAGAACATCTGTGGCTTTCAAACTATGGCTAAGGGTATTTACTTTATATACTCTTTGTCCAAATAACTCTGCTCCTTCTTAGTACAACCCTTTGACATGGAGGAGCCAATGGGCTCTTTAATCCCATCTCACAGTTTCACTCTCTGGTTTTGAATGTTCTAACTGCCCACCATATCCACTTCTTTGTATGTGGGAGATGAGGTAGGGGGAGATTCCTTTGCTCTTTGAAACTGAGCATTGAACATTTAACAGAAACACATGCCTCCAATATTCTTGGTATCTTATTCTATCTGAGGTTATTTTGAGCTTTTTCTTACTGTAGTCAGAACACGCGGCTCTCTTTACCTCTTCACAGGCAGCTACTCTGATGTAAATACCACTGCCTTCACTTTTAAATTAATGTGTCTATTGTTTGGTTTTAAATTTAAAACCAGTACTGAAAACTTATAATCAGTTAACTACCTCCTACATGTCAGGGGGAGGTTATCTCCAGGAAGTCTGGTCAAGCATCCCTTGAACTGTGGATGACAGCATTCAAGCTCAGGGCCAAAAGCAGAGGCAAAGTAGGTGTAAGGCTAGGGAAACTAATCATGGCTCCATCCCAAGCAGAGTGTAAGTGATAGGGTCATGGCTGATGTTTCATCTGAGATGTAGGAAGCAAGGAAAGGTAAGACAGAAAACATCAGCAAAGGAGTTGAACTGAATTTGAGTCATGGAAGATGTGTGTGTGTGTGTGTGTGTGTGTGTGTGTGTGTGAGAGAGAGAGAGAGAGAGAGAGAGAGAGAGAGAGAGAGAGAGAGAGAGAAGTGAATAGCTACTGAAAAGTAAAAATAAGATTTACTTTCTTCAGCACAGCCTTTGATGTCTTGACATTCCCTCAAGATCCAATTCACAGCCTAAGCCTCAGGAGATGGGGTCCAGTTGGAACTCATTTCATCTTCCAGCAGGAGATGAGGCTTTGCTGAATCCCATAGAAAAGCATCTTCTGGCTTTAGCTGACAGTGAGGACCTTGCAGATCAAGAGGAAGCAGATTGAGTCTGTTGGTGTGGATATTCCATGCCCTTGGACTGCTATGGCAAACCGAGTTAGCAATTCCTGATGTTCAGCTACATGGAAAAGCACCAACGTGTGGAAATGGTAATTGACATTCACTTCCGTGTGGAATGTTAGTGTTAGCAATAGCACTAACAAAGCTGTCATGGAATTGACCATTGAACAGTTCAAATTTTGTCACTGGAAAATGTAGGTACATTTGGGGAAGATTGCTTAATTAACAAAGCCCTTGCTTTGAAAACTTGGGAACCTGATTTCTCTGTCCCCAGACCTTCATAAACAAGCCAAGTGTGGTGGTACACCCTTTTGACCTTAGCCTTTGAAAGCACAGGCAGGCAGATCCCTGAGGCTCCCTGGCCAGACAGCCTAGCCTAGTTAGCAAGGCCTGAGTCAATGAGAGAACTTGTTTCAAAAACAAGGTAGATGTTTTTCTTTGGGTTCACCTTCTTATTTAGCTTCGCTAGGATCACGAATTATAGGCTCAATGTCCTTTATTTATGGCTAGAAACCAAATACGAGTGAGTACATCCCATGTTTCTCTTTTTGGGTCTGGCTTACCTCATTCAGGATAGTGTTTTCTATTTCTGTCCATTTGCATGCAAAATTCAAATAGTCATTGTTTTTTACTGGTGAGTAGTACTCTAATATGTATATATTCCATACTTTCTTCATCCATTCTTCCATTGAAAGGCATCTAGGTTGTTTCCAGGTTCTGGCTATTACAAACAATGCTGCTATGAACATAGTTGAGCATATACTTTTGTTGTATGATAGGGCATCTCTTAGGTATATTCCCAAGAGTGGTATTGCTGGGTCCAGGGGTAGGTTGATTCCAAATTCCCTGAGAAACTGCCACACTGCTTTCCAAAGTGGTTGCACAAGTTTGCATTCCCACCAGCAATGGATGAGTGTCCTGAATATTAACCTTCATCAGGCAATGAAAGAAGACAGAGACCCACATTGGAGCACTGGACTGAAATCTCAAGGTCCAAATCAGGAGCAGAAGGAGAGAGAGCATGAGCAAGGAACTCAGGACCGCAAGGGGTGCACCCACACACTGAGACAATGGGGATGTTCTGTCGGGAACTCACCAAGGCCAGCTGGCCCGGATCTGAAAAAGCATGGGATAAAACCGGACTCGCTGAACATAGCAGATAATGAGGACTACTGAGAACTCAAGAACAATGGCAATGGGTTTTGATTATACTGCACGTACTGGCTTTGTGGGAGCCTAGGCAGTTTGGATGCTCACCTTGCTAGACCTGGATGGAGGTGGGTGGTCCTTGGACTTCCCACAGGTCAGGGAACCCTGATTGCTCTTTGGGCTGACGAGGGAGGGGGACTTGATGGGGGAGGGGGAGGGAAATGGGAGGCAGTGGCGGGGAGGAGGCAGAAATCTTTAATAAATAAATAAATAATGAAAAAACAAGGTAGATAATGCCCCAGGAGTGATTCCCAAAGTAGTCCTCCACAAATGGCCATGCACACCCTGGATGGTTATAAATACCCACAGATACTCATGCATACAGGTGTATATGATATAGGCTTATATCCTAGAGTTTGTGCTTTTACTTTCAATAAAAATAACTAATCTGATTATGGAACTTCTGTTCTATGAAGAGGGAACAACTGCTGCCATTCATTTATCTATCTGAATGCCAGAAAGGATAATCAACCCTAGCGGCCAGGCTCAGAATTGGCAGCTCTTTGGGAAGCGTGTTATGTTTATGTACCACCATCTTATGGCTGTAACCATGCAAGTTTTACTCTGTGATCCATCCAAAGTTCCTTTCGCTCTTGTGTGCATCTCTGAAGGGCCGATGTGATAGAACATGAAATGAGTCACCATAATTTAAATATTTATCCTTAAAAAGAGCAAAGAGCCTTACAGTGACATAATCTGAATCTAGTTTAGCTCTTCAAAAAGCTGTACTGGGATTTGGGCCAAAACTGGTTCAATTACAGACTCCATAATTTACCTCAGATTGTCCTCTGAGCACACAGTCCTGTGTTAACAGAGGAAGAAGATGTACTGACTCAGTGGGTCCTCCCTGGTTATCAGAGTCCTTTTTTCCTTCTACTTAACAACTAGCAAGAATAAATATCTAATTCTGGTGGGACAGAATGAAAATTAAAAATAATTACCCTCTCTTTATTCTTTGTTAGCAAGAGAGGTCTACACAGACCAGAGTTATGAACGGATCATGTTTTGTGGCATGCATTTATCTCATAATGAATAGCCAAAGTCAGTCTCAGACATTTATGTTTGCCCGAAAACCACGCCAGCTAATAGAACATGTCTTCTTGGAGATGTATTGGCTGTCTTTTGTGGCTTGTCATATTTTCATAGATGTCTGTCAAATGAACAGACTGAGAATATAGGGACAGTGGCTCACTCTGAAACAAATGCAGAACACACAGCATACGGCCTCCGAGTCCAATAATTCAACAACGTGTCCATGTGGATAACTACCAGACCCGTTTCAATCACCCTGATGAGATGTGAAGCCAAGGGAATGAGCACAAAAGAACTGGCACTCGGCTGCTTGCTGGGACACAACTAATTAGGCCCCTTATGCCTGATGCAGAAATCTCATGTCTTCTGGCAGCAGTTACGTGCACAGAGAGTGAGAAGTTTGGGATGGAGCCACCATTAGCTTCCCTAGCCTTACACCTACTTCACCTCTGTTTTTGGCCCTGAGCTTGAATGCTGTCATCCACAGTTCAAGGGATGCTTGACCAGACTTCCTGGAGATAATCTCCCACTGACATGTAGGCGGTAGTTAAGCCATGAAACTTGTCTTCCACTTTCTTAACACCCAGGTAGAAGGGGACCTGGGACAACAGCCAGGTCTTCACACTGCCATGCCTGCAGCAGAATGTGGCCAGTCCTACACAGCTTATTGTGGACATACCCTTGCATATTTCTCTGTCTTCTTGTGACAACCCTATTCATTCTCATCTCAGATCTGACTAATTTCTCTGTTATTCTGTTCTGCCCTTTCTATGACTTAGGATATTGTTACTGTTGTTGCTTATTAGATTTTTCATTATTCACTGTTCATTTTTTCAACATATTTTCCTTTCATGGCTTTGAGAAAATTTAAACAACATTGTTAGAAATTCTCCTCAAGAGTTCTGGGTCCTTCAATGCTTTCCTGGCCCTGGCTTCCTGGTTCTACTGATGCTAGACTTTTCTGTGTTGACCCTTGCTTCTTGGTTCTTCTGATGCTTGACTTCTCTGTTTTGACACTTGCACAGTGGTGTCTGTACCTTTTTTCTGGCATTACTCTAGGTATAATATTGGACCCCTTATCTTGATTTTCACTCCGAGAAATACATACCACATGACAAGAAGGAGCTAGATATGGAGAAACTTCATAGTACGGCCAGACTTAGATGTTAGCTGAGTGTCTGACTCTGCCTGTCATAGAGTGGTGATTTAACCAATAATCATGTGGCTCCTGTTTTCTAACAGTGTCGTGATTAGGCTCTCATACCCTTGGTGCTGTCTGTTTATAGCACACTATGAGTGAATGCATCTCTTAAGCTTTTTTTCCTACTAGCTTCTTGTTGCATTTGGCCAATAGGACGGGGCACTGGCTGGAGGTCCGAGCATAGTAGGAGTAAGCTTATGTATTCCCAACTCTGTTCATACTGCAACGGCTCACAGAACTGCATTATGCCCCTCTATAGCTTCCTAAGGATCCTGCTTCAGGCTCTTTGACACAGCTCGTGGTCCTTTGGGGAACTGTGCTGCTCTTAAACTCTGTGTACTTCACCATAGCTCACCCTACTTTGAAAATTACCCTTTTTGTTAAGCAAACTTCAATTAACATTTTGAATGTAACATTTTGTATTTTGTATGTTACCCTGTACCCAAATGCTGAACAGGCATTGTTTTTATTACATTTGTGAACCAGAATATACTTTTTACTGTATTATACTCACACCACATTGTTGTATATTATACTAACATCAGACTATGCTCTTAAACAAAATTCCATTTCTTCTTGATGTTTAAAAGTTGAATAAAAATGCACAATCCATTGGAAGTCTCTCCAGTTGTGAAATAGACATAATTTATGCTAAATGATAAATAAATAGATACGTATTATTTCTCTACTCCAGGGAGCATAAAACTGCCATTTTGTATTTCTGGTTAGACCATTTATTTGCAGTGTGAATGAAGAAGCCTCCTTTAAAGGCAGAATTCTCTTCTCTTCTCAGTGGTTTCATTAAGATTAAAACCTCAAGGCCATTATTAATGACCATCCTTACCAGCCTGTCTCTTTGCCAAGAAAATTTCAAAGACAATGATAATGTTTTTTTAAAGCAAGAGCAGTAAGTACTGGAGAACAAGAGAAACTCTTAAGAATTTAAATTTTCCTCTCATTAGAACCCCTCAAGGAAGTCTCATGTCATCCAGAAGGACAAAAGGATGCCATCAAAATAGACTTTGATTTCAGGAACATGCAGAGACCTGTTCTCCCTGGTGGTTTAGGATCAGATTAGATCTGTCTCTACTCAGCTAGGGAGTGGATTATGTTCCTGCTAGCAGGGGCCCATGCCACCAGTGTCTTACAGAAAAGTGCAAAATTGTCCTTGCTTCCTGCTCATTTTCTTGGTCCTATTCATTCTATTCCTTAACATATGCAAACTTTTGCTTTTCTGTAATGTTCATGCTCAATACTAATTGATTATTTTAAAATAAATTTAATTGACAAATTGTGTGGTTTATAAGAAATACTATTTAATCCCTGCTTACATTTTGCATATGTATCATGAAATAACATTTTCTGGTGTGGGAGAATTGTCTGTATTCTGTCAATCATGTTATAAATAAATGCTGATAGGCCAGGCAGGAAGTATAGGTGGGAAAACCAGACAGGAAGTAGAAATGATGTAATGAGAACAGGAGAATTCTGGGAAGGAGGAAGTTGATTCCTCCCACTCCTGCCCAGATCACCGAAGCAGCAGGATGTGAGGTGCCCTACTGAAAAAAGGTACTGAGCCACATGGCTAACATAGATCAGAAAAATGGATTAGTCAAGATGTGAGAGTTAGCCAGTGAGAGGCTAGAGCTAATGAGCCAATCAGCTTATAATTTATGGAGACCTATGTGTGATTTTCTTTGGGGCCAAACAGTTGTGGGTTACCGGGCAGGACAAAAACCCAACAGCAAGCAGGCCCACACTCATGTTACATTTTCTGATATACATAGTGGACAAGCAACATAGTGGATGTTGGTGTTAACACTAGGTTATGTGTGTGTGTGCCTGTGTGCACATGCAAATGCATATCAATAACAATGAAAATTGTCTAGATAAAATAATTTGAATAGAATCTTTGGCCTACATAGCTTTATTGCTATAGATAAGAATGACTAATATGTTTATTTTTGGTAAACACATTTCATAGCATTAGAAAATAGTAGAGCTAAAAGTGTTTCCCCGAAATTTCTTCCTCATTTAAAGAAAGGTTATAAATTATAATATTCAATAATAACAGTGGTTAAATGTTTTTCAGTGTCAAAAGGATAAAAGACATGACTAGTCTAGAGACCAAAAAAAGCATCCTAAATGCTATTCAAGCCCGGGAAAGTGTGTGCTTGGAGCAGTAAAATCCAAAACTCAGGCATTGACCAATGTTTGAAGCACAGCCTTGGAGACTGGAATGAGTCATAGTTAGATCTCTCCTGAAGTGAAACTTCGCCTGTCTGGTACACATTATCCTGACATCAAGCAGCTGGACTTCACAGTGGGACACAGCTAGACTGAGCTCTGTCAGGTCAATGTGACTGAAGGCAGAGCACATTTATTTTCAAAAGAACCATTCAGTTCCCTCTTTCTGCCTTTGTTAGTCCTAATAGAATTGAAATTTGGGCTTTTCCTTCCCAAAAAGTGCCTTAAGCTTATACTTCTAAATCTTCTCCCTCCCCCCCACCACTGCTTCTTGTTAGAGCATACTGCAATCTGACAAAGATTCTTTTCTTGATCAAATTCCCCTAGCCCTGTCTGTGCACTCCCTTATAAAATTCTGTCTTAGCAAGAACTATCTACACTCCTTATCTGATCACCTTGTCACCTGACCAGGTTTCTTACCCTCCACTCCCTAATGTCAGATCACCTTGGTCTGTTGTCTCGGTGTTCTGTTGCTGTGAAGAGACACGGCAGCACATATAAAGGGAAAAACATTTAATTGGGGTGGCTTACAGTTCAGAGGTTTAATCCATTATCATCAGGGCAAGAAACATGGCAGCATACAGGCAGACACGGTACTGGAGAAGGAGTTGAGAGTTCTACATCTTGATCTACAGGCAGCAGAAGAAACTATGTCCCACATTGGTGTAACTTGAGCATAAGAGACCTCAAAGCCCATCCCCACAGTAACAGTTTTCCTCCAACAAAGCCATGTCTACTCCAGCAAAGTCATACCTCCCAATAATGCCACACCCTATGGAGGCCATTTTCTTTGAAACGACATCTGTCTTTAAAAGTTCTGTTAGGGTTGTTTATCCCCAAACTCCATCATTCTTGATGTGGTCTCCCATCTGTGGGAACCCACCCTGCAGATTTGCTATGAATAACCCACTCACCACGAAATATTTGAAGTTAAGCCCAATCTTTTCCCACTGAACTGTACTTGCCTCTGCACCCGCTGTAGTGGTTATAAATAAAACCTGTTTTGCTATGTTTTAAAAGCAGTGAATTCTTTTGCTACTGACATTTCGTACATTCTTTTTATCATGTGAACTGGTAGCTATGCATCTAGATGCCTTTGTGGGGAACTCTGAGAGCATATGCCTTTAAAAATGCCAATGTTTGTGTATATCAGTTGATAGATAAATAGACCTTTAGAAAATATTAATTATGAATATATTTTAAAAGGCTAACAGATATAAGACATATAAGCTATAAGATATAGAACTATACTCAGACAATCCTTCACTTTTTAAGTTAATTTTAATAACATTTATTCATGAGGGGAGCTCATACATGAAGGCCAGACCCACAGTTTTCTAGGGCTGTTGGCAATCACCTTTATTTCCTAAACCATCTCACAGGTCAGTCTTTTGTTTAAATAGTTTAGTATCAAATTCTTGTGTTTGAACCTCCTTATTTTCACATCATTCCTCCTTAGTTAGAAGATACTCAAGTACTATATTTTTCTCAGTAAATTAACTACTTGGATATTATTCCACAATTTATCAGTAATCACTACTGGCTACAAATACAGAAAAAGAACAAAGATTCACACATCAATTTCTCTCTAAATAAATGTCCTTTCTTATAAACTCGTATTTGCTAATTTATTAGAGGTTACTGACTACCAAGAAATCTACTTTGTATTTTCAGTATACAACTGTTGGAATGCTCCTTGGGACTCAAAAAGCCATGATCATACATAGTCAATATCCAAAACTGCTTGTTGCATTTGATTGCAAGCATGAAGTAATAACCACAAACACGTGTGATTAAAATAATAGCTTTTCAATCTGGAAACGAAACACTCCATTTAGGCATTTTATGTGAGAATAACTCTGTTTCTATCTGGACAAAAAAGCCTTTGAAATTCAGAGATACTCTTCTGCCTCAAAAGTTGTAAATCTTTCTTAGATTTTCTGGGAAATTACTAGTGGCAGGGAGTCTTGAGATCAACTAGTTTATTGCTTTCTTGTGTATTGAAATATTTGTTCATCTGAACTCTTACCAAACACACACACACACACACACACACACACACACACACACACACACAATTGTGTGTTTGGTTGAAGTCATCTCTCTCTCTCTCTCTCTGTGTGTATGGAGTAGGTCTCCAATGCTGTCAGTTGTCTCTCTACCACACTAGCCGTTCACACCGTGAGGAGGAGAGGGTCTCTGAAGGAACAAAGTAAACTAACAAAAAGCTTTAATAAAGTTCTATCATAATTCATTGAGCTGACCAACTTCCTGATATAATCTCACAGATGATAATAAATTCATAGGCAATCTTAAGTCACATCTGATTAATACCAACATTCGAACTACAAATTCAGCTTTTTGTTCAGATAAGTCATTTTAAGTTTTAATTTAGATTTTACTTTTGTAATTAATATGGATTACAGGAGTGTTTGTGTGTTTTAATGTAGTTAAATATTACTCACTAAGAATTAGGAATGTCTTCTTCGCATTATTAGACTGTAGTAAGGAAGTTAAACTAGCCAAAGAAAAGAAATATTTGTACAGTGAAAATTTTAGGACACTGGAAAAAAAAGGCAAGGAAAGCATTACAAGAAATATAAAAAAGACTCCCCAAGCTCATGAATCAGAGAATGAATATTGTGAAAATATGCATCTTGCCAAAACCAATCTATAAATTCAATGCAATCTCAGTGGAAATTTCTAGGCCATTGTTCCCAAATACAAACATATGAATATTAAAATACATATGGAAAAGCAAAACAGCAAGAAGAGACAAGACAAGCCTGAACACATGAGTACTGAGAGTTACCACCATGCTCACAGACAAGTTAGATGGTGGAGATTCAGTAGTAAAAAGATGCAGGTACAGAAAAAACATGTAGACAAATCTCTCTCGTCTCTCTCTCACTTCACCACATACATATCACACGTAACATCACACACATGCACACATACACATACAAACATGTACATGCACACATACACACAAGCACTGAAGAAAAGTCAGCATCTTCAACAAAAGCTGTGGGAAAACAGGATATCTATATGTAGGAGAATTAAATTAGATGTCTCGTCCTTCACAAAAAATAAACTCCAACTAGGTTAAGACTTCAATGCAAAACCCGGACCTCTGAGACTTATAGAAAGGGTAGGTAGTAGACTACAAGACATAGGCATAGGAAAGAACTCACCAAAATCCAATAATTGACAAATAGGACCTGATAAAACTAAAAAACTTCAGTACAGCAAAGGACACCACTAATTGGATGAAGAGGTGACACATAATACAGGGTGGGGGAGGGGAGTCTTTCCAGAAACACAGGCACCAGAAGAGCAAAATAACAGAAATTAACAAACACCTTTCATTAATATCTCTCAACATGAATGGTCTCAGTCCACCAATAAAACATAGACAGAATGGACATAAAAATAAGGCGTTGTTCTACAGAGCTATAGAATGAAAACAGCATGGCACTGGCACAAAAGCAGATAGGTTGATCAATGGAATTGAACTGAAGACTCAGACATAAATCCACACACCTATGTACACACAATGTTTGCTAAAGAAGCCAGAAATCAACACTAGAAAAAAGATAGCCTCTTCAACAAATGGTACTGGTCAAACTGGAATCTGTATGTGGAGTAACTAAAATAGATGCAGAGAGTGAGAAACCTTGGAACACTCTACACTAAGTAGAATCTCTCCATCAAATATCTCCTCTACAGGCTCAGGGCTCAGGGAAACCTGCAGAAGAGAGGGCATAAGAATTGAAAGAGCCAGAGGGGATGGAGGACACCAAGAATGCAGGGTCCTCTAAGTCAACAGGATTGTTGCACATGTGAACTCATACAGGATGGGGCAGCAACAATAATCCCTGCCTGGTTCTGTACCAGAAGGTTCCTAGAGCTGAAAGGAGAAGCAGACACATCCCCTCACCCCTAACCCAGAAGCTATCTCCAACCAATAACCACTTGCAAATGAAAATTTAGGGTTTTTTTTTCTGAGGGATTTTCACTGGGGAGGCAAACTTCTCTTAGGGGTAGACTTCATGCCCAGCTGTAAATGGCCAACAGAAAATGGACTCATCGATATCTTTTGAGTTTCTTTGTCTCATTATATGTCAGGCTTTTTTTAAATCTTAGTTTTAATTTTCATTTTATTTTATCTATTTATATATACACATATGTATATACATAAATAAGTACATATTTTTTCCTTTTTTACCCTGTAGGTCCTCTGTGTATGGCTTCCATATAGTATTTTTACGGTATTCTTGAAAATATAGATAAGTGGGTCTCTTTGTCTATATCTGTTACATTTGCCTTCTCTGGGCATTTTCCTTCTGCTTGTTTTGCCCTGTTCTGATGTGTTTTTGTTTTATCTTATTTTCTCTTAGATGCCTGTTTGCTTTTTAATGAGAAACAGAAAGGTCATGGATCTGGATCAGGAAGAAGGTGGGGAGGAACTAAGAGGAGTAGAGAGGAACAGTAATCAATATATGCCACGAAGGGGGGCTGTTTTCAATAAAGGAACAAAAACAAATATATATAAAGTAGCAATGGTTTTTAAAAAACATCAACATTTTAGTTTATGTTGAAATAAAAATTAGTCAAAAATTTTTAAGAAAAGAATCCAGAAAACAGACCACCCAATTTATAGATGGGCTGAACTGGACAGGTTTCATAATATTAAATACAAATATCTAGTAAACAATTTACAAAGTGTTCGGTTTCCTTAGCAGTTAAGGAATTGTAGACTAAATTGATTTTGGTATTTCATCTCACCCCAAACAGAAGGCCCATTCTCAGAATTGACAATGACAGCAAATGTTGGCTAGGTGTGGGGAAAGGGATACATTTATGTACTCTTGGTAAGAATGCAAGCTAGTACAACAACTTCATAAATCGGTCTGGGTGGTTCTCAAAAAACTAGAATAGAATTCCCATGTGATTCTACTATACCATTCCTGAGCATATACCCAAAAGACTGGACGTTCTACTATAGAAATAGTTGCCTATCAATGTATATTACTGTGTATATTCACAATCCCTGGGACACAGAATCAGCTATGATTCCCCTATAGTAATGAGTGAATAATGGAAATACAGACCATATCAGTCATTGAATTTTATGAATCTATAAAAAGATCATATGAAATTTAAAGGAAATGGAACCAACTTTTAACAAAAGGACTGAAGTAACTCTGGTCCAGGAAACTAAACCCCGTATGTCCTTTCTCACTTGTGGATCACAGCTTTGAAAATTTAGACTTCTTTGTTTAAGTTGGAATGTCTACAAAGATCTGGAAACAAGAAAGACAGCAAGGTGTGGGTGGGTAGAGGGAGCAGAGGACCTCCTTTATGAGACAGGCTTTCTCGCTGGTACCTGACGCTTAATTACTAAGGTAGGCTGGTGACCAGCGAGCCCCAGTTTTGGAATTACAAATGTGTGCTGCCATGACTGGTTTCTGTATAGGTGCTGGGGAACACACATTGGTCCTCATTTTTTTATGACAAACACTTTACTCAGCTATCTTTTCAGCTATTAAATAGCTATTTTTTAAAAATCATCTCACTGTTCAAGAAACACAAAGTTAGCCAGATGGTGGTGGTGTATGCCTTTAATAACTGCACTCAGGAGGGAGTTCAAAGTTCAGGGCCAGCTTGGTCTACATGAAAAGTTCCCTGAAAGCCAGGGCTAAAGAGAGAAATCCTGTCTCAACAAATAATCAAAAATTAAAAAAAAGCAAAGGGAAAGAATGAAGGAAGAAAGAAGAAACATTTTCCAGGAGGCCCTTATGTATACCAACCCGAATTCACAATCACTTCTCTCACACTTAAAATTACAGATCACCCTCAAACCTAAGGAAAGTTACTAACACTGTCTTACTGTTTCAAATTGAATTCACAGACTAAAAATTCTGAAATAAACATGGGATGACTTGAGCAGGAAATCAAGGAGTCTTCTGGTTTCCCTCAGTGATTCCCTGAGAGTTCTCAGTCCACATGGCAGTAAAATTGCAGGCTCCTTATATGACTCTGGAGATATTCTTTCCATTTAAATGTAGTCTTTCTACAGTATTCCTTGAAAAATGTCCCTCTTGAAAACTTCTGCTTTATACATGCTCTGTCATGGTATTTAGTTTCTCACAGAGGGAAGGGATCATCTGTAATTCTAGCCAGAGTAGAAGATATCAAAAGTCCCTACAAAGAATATGATATTTAATGAGTAAAAAGATTCTTGGGCTATATGTAAAAATATGAAAATTAATTTCTATTTGTTCTACAAACAAAAAATAAAAATTTTCCTCCAGTCATCTTGGCTTCTCAGAAATGGAAGTATGGAATTCAAAGGTATATTCTACCCAGAGCTTGGAAAAGGGTATTAAGAAAGGTAGTATCTTATGTGTTGGGGGTGGTGATGTGGAATACCATTTTGTATGCTGTGAATATGTGTTGCTTTTATTGGTTGATGAATAAAGCTGGTTTGACCTATGGTAGAGCAGAAGAGCTAGGCTGGAAATCAAAACAGAGATGCAGAGAAAAAGAAGGCAGAATTGAGAGAGATACCAGCGAGCCACCAGAGCAGCAAGATGTACTAGAGAACAGGTAATGCCATGAAGCCACATGGCATTCACAGATTACTAGAAATGGGTTAATTTATATGTAAAAGCTAGCCAGTAAGAAACCTGAGCCATTGGCCAAGCAATTATAATTATGTATCAAGCCTCTGAATGATTATTTTGTAAGTAATTGTGGGGTCGGGTGGGTGGGATAGAAACAAGTCCAGTCATACAGAGCAGGACACAGAAAAGTTTCTGGCTACTTTAGCTAAATGGACATGGTGTCAAACTGCCTTCTCAATACACATGTTTACATTCAACGACAGTATTACACACAGCCCTAATAAGAAAGCCCGTGAATCCCTGTGAATGCAGACACTCATTGACGGACTCTAACAGTAACAGACCCAAACAATGCAAACATGGTGCTGGCAGGGGTGAGGGGGTCTGCCTTTTGCTAGACACTAGACTCCCTTGTTTGTTCACCTCTTGGTTTCTGAAACAGGAAACCAAGTTCCAGCAAATTCCTTATTTGGCTACACTGCCTAATATGTCCAGTGAGCATTTATCAACTCAGCATGCAATTTCCCCTTTCCTTCTTAAAAAATAAAACACTCCTGCTGAGACACCTGCTACTGTTTCTGGCCCAATCTAGCCACTTTTATCTCCCTATCTTACTCAATAAGGGATCTCTCTATGCTAGAAACTGGCATATGGGTGGCTCTGTGCCTAATCTGGGGTCCAAAAGGAAGCATCCTGCTGTGCATGCATCCCTTCACGCAGGGATGCCCAAGATGATGAGATTAAACAATGGTTGTGGGATCAACCTTAAACTGGACACCACCACTTCTGACACTCAGGGAACATTGCAAAAAAGGTTCTGAAGAGATGTCAGAACCAGAAATATGGAGAAGGGATGCAAAATACCATCCTCTAGATACCACACAGCTACTGCCACCATGAACATAGAGCAACTGTGCTGAATTGCATTGGTCCTGCAAAAGAGTGGCTCTGTCGATTATCAGAAGTGAGTGGAAGAGAGGCTCATAGGCCTCTACCTCTTCCTGCTGAACTTTTGGCTACCGTGAGACAGGGAAAGCCATTGCTTTTAGTTGTGTGCATACTGGCAAGCCCAGCAAGCTCGACTAGACAACTCCAAATCTATGTTCTCACAGATCTCACTGGTCAAACTTAGTGCATCTCAAATAAAGCAAAAAGACATGAATGTAAAAACCTTGCTTAGTATGGAAGGGATGCATGGGTCTGGGAAGGAGGGAGAAGAGACAGTGAGGGCAGTGAGAGCAACCAGAACTGTTATATACAAATAAGGAATTGTCAAAGAACAAATTTAGTCACTAAAAATAAATCAAAAAAAGGAGAGGTTCACGAATGCATATACATAATTATCTTAGTAATACAGGAAAATCAAACTGGGAACAAACTTATGTAAGAGGCAGGCCAAGGTCAAGTATCAAGGAGAAATTTAATAACAGCAATATGAGAAAAACTAAGTAGAAGAAAGGCTTGTGAAATTCGGAAATATAGAGAATGTGGGTTCGTCACTAGAAGAGAAAATTTGAGCTCTGGCTTAGTGAACAGAAGAGGGTCAGTAAAGTGGGATCTACAACTTAATGTTTGAAAGAAATATTTTGATGTAGGAAACAGTGTTTTTCAAATTATGTAACCATTTGTTATTTGGCACATTGTGCACCCATGTGTACACACACACACACACACACACACACACACTTCACACTCACTTCTACCTTAGGCAGTCATATTAACACAGAGTCCCAGTGAGTACAAAGAGGCTAACTGTGCTCTGTTCTACTGTGTTTCCCTGAAATGTTGTAAACACATTGATCCCACACTTCATGGATAAAAGCCTCTGCTATTTCCAGGAGCATATGGATAAGCTTTAGAAAAATTTTAACTTTTACATATTTGATTCATGTTAGAAGAAATGGTATTTCAAGACCATGGTTTCATTTACTTGAATAAAAGTAGTCGTGCACTTAAGTATGAATACCAAATATATTTAAACAAACAAGCAAAAATACTCAGTAATGAATCTTCAATGCAGTTCATCTAAAGGCATGACTCCAGGAATGGCTGTCTGAAAATATTAAATCTCATCATATTGTATCCTTAAAAGGTCTTTCTTGCTCCACCCTCTGCTTGATCCAAACTTAGAGCTTTTCTTTATGTAAAAGGGAAGATGTAACAATTTTCTGTAAAATATGCATGCCTTGTCCAGTGAGGATCATATGGACTATATTTAAAGATGAATCAACATATAAACTTTAGCCAACTATTCTTGTTCAGTCTCTTCATGCATCTAAACTTGGGAAATGTCATGAAGTATCTAGAAATAGACATTTCAAAGGTCTCATAAAAAGGGAAGCAAAACATTCCATTTGGGGATAGATCTGTGTCTATAATGTGGTTTTCTACTTTGAATAGGGCCCAAAGTTAATACAAATTACCTTACCTTATTTAACTCATCAGAAAAGAGATAACCCTTCTATTACTATTATAAATTTTAGGTAATTTTCAAGTGTTACCTTGGTAAAAATGTAGTGGAGGAATAAAGAGTCTGAACTCTTAGGACTGACAGCTTCCACATGATATGAATAATTTTTTGAGACAGACTTTAACTTGTTTTTTTATGGGCTACCAAATGGACATAATAATAGGACCTCCTTATTAGTGTTATTAAACAGGATAATATAAAAACATTAATATTCTCATCCTATGTTGAAACCCACAAGACTATACAGTAAATGTATAGCTGACAGACCAATAGACTAATCCATGGTGTTATGGTAAAAATAAAATGGCACCATTCCCTGAGTGGCTGTAGTGGGCAGCAGCCCACGAGGAGCTGCAGTGGTAAAATGCTACAGGCCATGAGGGCCAGCGGGTCTGAGATAGAGATGTACCATGCAGAGAACGTGGGTATTTATTTAGTGGGTTATGGAAGGGAAAGGGGGTAAGGAGAGAGGGTGAAGAGCAGAGAGAGGCAGAGAGAGAGAGAGAGAGAGAGAGAGAGAGAGAGAGAGAGAGAGAGAGAAAGAAAGAGAAAGAAAATAGGGGTGGGGGGTGGATGGAGAGATGGAGGAGAAGAGCCAAGGCAGCAGCTACTTCTTTGGGAAAGAGACAGAAAGGAAGAACTGGAAGCCTAAGGGAAGAAAGATCAGCAGATGGGGGAGGGAGTAGGAGGGGCTTGTCTCTTAGAGGGACAGGACAGACCATTATGCATGAGAAGTATATACATATATGTCCACATAGAACAACCCATTTTGCAGAGCTAGGGGAACATTTTTCTTTTGAAAAAGTTGCTATCATATCTGTAAAATCCTTGTGAAACTACGATTCTCCTTTCAAAATAGGATTCATTCCTAAAAGTCCTCATCAGTGTAACTTCTCCTGCACTGGCAATGGAATGACCTTTCCATTCCCCTTAAAGCATAACATTCACTCTTTGTTCTAACAGTCAAATTTACATGGAGTCAATCCCACAAAATTACTTGCTAACAGACCACATAGAAAGTTCTAAAGAAGACAGGCACTGAGCCGGAAGGTAGCATGCCCTGCCCTTACCAGACAGACAGGTCTGAGTTTGGGTGAAGTCCAGGTTCGGGGACATCAAGTAAATATATCCAATGGTTTGAAATGTCAGTAGGTATTTCCCCTTGGATGCAGACTCCTTTCCCGGTGGTGTCAGCTGTTCCAAAGTGCTGTTTTGTCAGGTTCTCCCAGCCCCTTTTTATGATCCTAAAATGTATGTGATATCATTGTTTGGCCTATGGCATTTTCCAACTATGTCTATAAAAACAAAAAGTCTTATGATCTCTTCTTCTTCTTCTTCTTCTTCTTCTTCTTCTTCTTCTTCTTCTTCTTCTTCTTCTTCTTCTTCTTCTTCTTCTTCTTCTTCTTCTCCTTCTCCTCTTCCTCCTCCTCCTCTTCCTCCTCTTCCTCCTCCTTCTCCTTTTCATTGCCTCTTCATGCAAAGGAATACAGAACATGTAATGGTAATGTTCGTGAGTTGATTTATTCTGTTTACCATCAAATCCAATTAGTCAGTTTTTGCCTGCTATAGAAAATCTTTCTGGACTCCGAGAGGTTTAATGGGCTTAATTCTAAAACAACCTTGGTAATCCTGTCCATTTTTCCTCTTCCTGTTTTATTCAAAAACACATGTTTAGTCCCTACAGTAAATCAAGTACTTCTTTATTCTGTGTGGATTCATCAATGAATGGTACAGGAAGGAACTTTATGATTCTTGTGGAGATTATGAAGAGACAAATAACAAGTAGATGAATCCTCATATACATTTCTTCATTGGAAGATGATATTAACCCATTTTCATTAGTATTAAATTAAATAATTGACACATAGTAATTTTATTGATGAAGTAAGCATACTTAGTTCACAGTTGCAGAGACTCAAGGGTGTGACATTTGCTCAGATTGGGTTAAGTTCCTCTAGTCCATGTCACATCCTGGCAGAAACATATGCGGGAGAAAAGGTCGCACGCTGAAGGCGAGAAAGCAGAAAGGCTGATGGTCTTGGATTTCTTCTTGGGGTGTGGCCCAGTGACTCAAGGACTTTCCACAAAACTCTATAACCTCTCATCGCCACGCCAAATAAAAAGCCTTTTAACTCGTGCATTTTCAGGAAGACAAACGCCATTGGAAGGAAGCACAGCACAGTCATCCAACAAATCACCTGAGGGAAATAAGCTAGGTGGGGCACTGAGAGGCCTAGGGTGTAAAACAGTAAGACAGTTAAAAATAAGACTATTAAAGATGGCTTCCCCAAGAAAATTATGGCCTAATAAAAATTAATAGTGTGAGGGAGGGAGTCTTGCAACTTCTGTAGAGAGAAGCTTAGGCAGAGGCCAGGGCAAAGCCTTACTCTCCAGCAGACCTAATGTTCCTGAGGAAGCATGGATGGGTGAGTAAAAGGTGAGGTCATCTAGAGAAGACCAGCACAGTGTGCCTTTGCCAGGCAGACCTTTCGAAGGACATTGACTCTCTGAAGGAGATATGGCACTGGGAGAAAATCTTGAGCACAGTAGTGGCTTGTTTAATAGTTAAAATCCTATTTTAAGGGGTTATTTTAAGAAATAAGGTACCTTCAGAGGTGTGAAGAAGGGAACAAAGGGGAATATAGTTCAGCAATTTAGGTAATAGGTAAAGATACTTGTGCCATAAAAGGCAACAGTAAAAGTAATGGGAAACAAAATCACACTTGAAGGCCTTTGGTGTGGTTCTGTGTGCTTCACAAGCCGGAAGACCTATGTTCAATCCCAAGAACTCACCAAAGAAAATGAGAACTAACTCTTTAAAGTTGTTTCTTTGAATATCCACATGTGAGTTTTGGTACACACCACACACACCTGCTCCCTATACAACAATAAATTAAATGAAAAAGCTAGAAAGTAGCTTCTAAATATTTTC
The DNA here is from genome assembly GCF_037038515.1 of Microtus pennsylvanicus. Lineage (NCBI taxonomy): Eukaryota > Metazoa > Chordata > Mammalia > Rodentia > Cricetidae > Microtus > Microtus pennsylvanicus. The sequence continues at coordinate 103,888,397 of NC_134587.1, read as the reverse complement.
AATAGTAGGTCAATGTGATATTTATTGATAGAGCTCATTTAACTTGCGATATAGAGGATGAAAACTTATGCCTCTGTGTCCTGTTAGATACTGTCTATAAGCATTATCAGCTGAAATCCCTACAATACAATGAAACATAGCTAAAATTTAAAATAGATTAAAGAGACTTTGCCAAAGAAGTAAGGTTCAGTAGAACCCCTACCTACACTACAACTAGAACTCTAGGTATCCAGGCTCAATATTTGTGTTTCCTTTGTCTCTATTTATATTACTTCTTAATATGGTATTTGTATCACTTGCCCTTATAATATAACCATTTTACCCCGTGCAACAATATAGCAGTCAGAATTTCTGGAAATGAGATGCGAACAACTGCTTTGGCAGTCTGCTGTTTCTGCATGAGGACGTGCAGGCTGATCAATGCATGAGGAAGTGCAAGCTGATCAACGCACGACGACCAGCAGGCTGATCGAGGGCCTGCAGAGCTGAAGGCTACCCTTTCAGATTTAAAGTGCATTTGCTCTGATACTCGGGAATGCTCAGGGAAACGACTTATGTGTGAATGAAATAATCCTTTCTGGAATAAAAAAAGATTGATCCCGAGGAAAACCACATTCATGTTTCTCTTCAGTTTTTATAAGCTCCATGACCACATAAAACACATTGAAAAATACCATGGAAAACTGAGCCATCCCTACCAACAGAGCCTCATGAACTTTCCCAGAAATGCTTCCCCAGTAGGTTCTTTCTCCCTGCAAGGGTAAAATTTCTCATTTAACACGGAAAAAAAGCAATTTGTTCTAAGGGTCCTTGAATTAAAGCTCCAGAATAAAAGGAAGTGCAGGCTCTATCTGATGAGGCTTAGCTGCCCTTGCCTTCAGGTCGAAGTTAATTGGTATGGCATTGAATTCCCAAGAGCTTTCTCCTGTGATGGCCTCTGATTGCAGGCAGCTTTCAGAGCTGGAGCATGATGAAATACGAGACTCCTAAGGATCACAGAAAGGTAGGTATGGGCGAAGGCAACCTACTTGGCAGCAGACTGCACCCACCTGGCCCAGTTAATATTGATAACTGACTGAACCTACATCAAACTTTGTAGACATGCACTTGGCAAGGTAAGACCTACATCGAAACGATTTCTAGAAAAACAGCCTGTGAACAGGATATCGTCATTGGGACTTGATTTCCATGAGCAAACCAGTCATGTCCCACTAACCTGAATTCGTTATGTTACAGGACTGCTTCAGCTGTAAGGTCCAGGCACACCTCTAATGACAAGGCAACCCTGTGTAGAATACTACACCCACGTCAGTAGTCATAGAGAACAATCCGAGGAAGTGAGCAAGTCTGCGTCTGGTGGGAATGGTATGGCAGCAGAAAAGCAGCGAGTCTGGTTTTCTAAATGTTCTTATTCATTATTGACTAATGTGTTTGTGAAGAGGGGGGACTCTGCAGGACACATGTGGAGGTATGTGGACACCTGGAGAACCAGCTCTATGGATTTTGGAAATAAAACTCAGGTCTTCAGGCATGGAAGCAAGCACCAGCCCCAGATGAAATGTCCAGTTCAATCTGAATTTTATATATACAATAATTTTAATGTAATATATCTAAATATTATAAGATTTTAGCTCAGATATTTTATTTTAGTGTTTTTATTATTAGAGTATATTAAGTACATCCATATATTGCACTCATGGAACCTGCTTAAGCTTAAAAAAATAAATAGACAAACAAACAATGGTGTCTGTATTTGCTAAGGCTGACAACCTTAGGTAGAAAAAAATCCTCAGTCTAAGACACCAAAGTTTTGAGGAGGATGTATGTTCCAGGGAGGCAGACACTTTGGATTTTGTTTCAATATCTCTTATAGTCTTGTATAAGAACATATACATATGTGTATCTTAAATATATCATTTAGACCTTATGAGTCTCTATATCCCTAGTAGTTAGTTGTATCTAAATATTATTAATATTGATTGTATGATTTGTGTGTGTGTGTATGAGAGAGAGAGAGAGAGAGAGAGAGAGAGAGAGAGAGAGAGAGAGAGAGAGAGAGAGAGAGATTCAACCTAAGCTGCCCGGCTTTCCTTGACCTGCCTTCTACAGGGAACTAGATGGACCCTTCTACCACATCTGACCACTCACCATGGGAGAAGACTAGATAGGAGGGATTTTATTTGAGTAGGAGAGAAGATGGGGCAAAAGGGTTGTCAGGATTCAAGAAACAGGTCACGGGACGACTGGCAAGTGAGGGAAATAGAATGCAAGGCAGACCTGCACAGCAGTCCCACTCATGTGAAGAAACCCGGAGCTGAAAGGGCAACGTTTAGGCAGCTTTTGTGGCAACTGTCTGGCAGTCCTGGCTGTGAGAAAAGCCTGTGTTTCTGGCAAGCCTGAGTTCTAGTGAAGAATTTTGGTCTTGTAACTAAATACAATAGGCTCATCTCTGAGTTAAAACAAAGCCCTAATAAGTCTAGCTAAGAAATAAGGATTTTACCCATGACAGGTAAAAACACTGAAGTTATTTCTAAAGCACTGTCCTCAAAGAACTGTGTGGTTTTTATTTGCGGAAACTACACCGTATTCATGAAAGAAAGCACTTTAGGGTGAGACATGTTGTACTCTCTCAGAGAAGGAATATGTACCTAATCAAGCACTCTTATGATATTAATTCAAGAAGAAAAGGTGGCAGATCTATTTTGGGGCCATACTTAGCTCAAAGTCATGCAGAACATGTTCAAAAGGTTTAAGTGAACACTTTTGAGCATGTTTAATCATGTCATAACTGTGCTTGTGTGTGTTCTGATTTCTGTGGTTGAGAGAAAAGACAAGAACACTTTGAAAGTGAGTTTGGGTCTTGCAGGTGCCAACCTTGCTGGGTAATATTTGACAGTGGGTGCTCCTGCATGGCAGGACAATACTGGAGAGGAATGCCCTTGTATCAGCTCCCATCTCAGGGAGCTGCACCTAGGCTCTTTCTGGTATGGGGGGCCATTGTTTGAGATGGAGATATCCAGGGAGCTGAAAACAAGGGACAACAAATTGAAGAAACCAATGGCATTCTGCAGATGTTTTCTCCCATAGTTCTGAGCCGGGAGCCTGGAATCAGAGCTGGCATTAGCAGTGCGTCTTCCAAGGGCTCCCAGGAACATTGTTGCCTGCTATCTTCTATGTTGGTGGCAGCAGGTTTTCTTCACTTGTGGCCACAGTGATCAGTGTCTGCCTCCCAGTTCATACTACTTCCTTCTCTCTCCACATGTCCTTCGTCTATGTGTGTCTTAGCAGGGTGTGAGTCTTTAGACTCATGGGCCACCCACATAACCCAGGATGCTCTTGTCATCTCAAAACCCAGCTCATCACTTCCAAATCATTTCTACAACATAAAGATCATGCTTTCAAACTCTAGGTTTACAGAGATAATTCCTCCTGGAAAAGTCTTGAAATCCAATTTCCTGTTTTCCCTTCTATGAGTTCAAGATCCTTGGGCAGGTTTATGTTTCTTAAGTATGATTTGAACTGGAAATCTTCACTGGAAGAAAAAGAATCTGAACACACACACACACACACACACATTCTGTGTAAGTTTTCCTTCTCATATTTTACTCACAGCTGCCATCATCCAACATTTTCACACTATTTTAAGTTATAAGGATTTCTGAGGCAACAAGAAAGTATCTGTAGATATTTTATTAACCCAGTTTAGAAGACACACATATATATAATAAAAATAAAAGATCAGCTTGGATGAATTAGTGTTGTAAATGTGTAAACCTGAATGCTCAAGCAAAGTCTTCATTATACAAATAATTATAACCATTTTGTGTATAAAAATAGATGAAGATATTTACATTTAGAAGGCATAAATCATGGAGAAACATTCAGGGCACAAATTAGGAACTGTCAACCGCACAGATCTTTAATTTGGCTTGTCTTTAAAACATCCAGATTTCAAATCATTCTTATTATCTGCTGAGACACTGAGTTGTAACTCCTTAGTCTGGAAAGCAGCATCGCCCTTGGCCAGCCTTGCTTTCATAAGCAGTCAACCTATCCACACCCTTTTTTAATTGAAGGTAAAATCCACATCAAATTAAAGAGAAAATTAAAGGGCCAGCTTGTTTCTTGAAAACAATTGTGATGTCTGGACTCCTCTAAACATTTCCACAAATGTGGAAACAGACTCCTCTTAGAAACCCTGTTACTTTACTTGAATTTAGAGATGTTAGGACTGGTATCCCCACCTACTCCCTGAAATGCTATCTCACGGGGAAAAGGTCTTTTGACTACTTGGTGAAAGACTCTGACTGTTTCAGTCAAATATAAACTGGGTTTGCTTCAAAAGTAACCTTCCCATGTTCAGAGAAACCTCTGGGCTTCTGCAAAGAGCAATAAATGACACCAAAGACACATCAAACTCTAAGACTTTTTGAGATGAGTTTGAATAATCACATATGGGCCTTAAAGGAATAGTTATTATTGATTCACTGTAGTATGGTTGTGTTTAGGATCGGACACAGGGCCTTGAACACACACAACATATACTCTACAGTGAGCTGCAAGCCCTTCCTTAAAGATAGTTGATAGAAGGAAATTTGCTATTTTTATCTTATTTTTTCCTAAGACTATTTTATTAGTTTAATGATGACTTTTTTATTTTGAGAACTTCATATATTTTTAATCCTATTCTCCCTCTCTCCCCCAACTTCTTCTAGATTCACCTCCTTTTACTACTGCCCCAATTTTGTATTGTTTTTTAATCCATTGGGACCAATTTGAACTGTCCAAATATTCTTGGGTGTGTGGCCTTTCACTGGGGCATGGCTGATTTATCAGAGCCTATAGTCTTAGAGAAAATTTTCTCTCCCTCTCCCAGCAGCTGTCATTTGACAACGGCGGTTGACGCCTCTTGAGAACATACTCTCTCCATGCTGGGTTTTTTTCTGACTTAGGCTGGAGTTCACACATGTGACTGTTCTGCCGTGTCCATGGGCTCTTGGTATGCGGTATGGATTTCATCTTATGGAGCGTTGCTTAAAACCAATCAGAAAGTGATGTTTACTCCCATGATGTTTATTTCACTGTCTCACCACTCGGCTTGGTTTGCCAAACAAGCCGTTACTGTAGATCACAGGATTCATGGCTGAGTATAGTTGATAGCCATTTTTCCTCTCCACTAATGTACACGATACCTCAAGAACTCTGAAAGCTATTCAATAAGGATAAAGCTTCTAGGAAGGTAATAACTTGATTTCCCACGTTCTATGATGAAAGTGTGAGGCGTTTTAAGCAATTGGGTCTTATCATCTGTTCATAGAAAATAGTTGAGCAATAAGGAGGGAATAAAGGGAGACATAAATAACACTGACAGTGTTTTTAAACATCATATAGAAGCCTATTATGCAGAATATCTCTTTCTCACACACACCCACACACCCACACATACACACATGCACACACACATGCACACACACACACACACACATGCACACACACACACACGCACACACACACACACACACAGAGGTAAAATGGAGTTACCTTATAATGCAGCAACAATGTTTCTCTAGACACTATAGACTACAAATACTCCATATTTTAATGTGGGTTCTAAAGAACAAACTCAGGTCATCAGAGTTGTTGGCAAGCACTTTTACCAGTTGAACAAATTTACCAGTCTGTCTGCAGAAATTTGAAGGAGACTGAGAACAGAAGTTTACAATGAGTACAATATATAAAAATGAAGAAATTCTGGTCACTTTATTATTATAAGAGGATCACTCACTAGCATTATAATTCTAATTATTTTAAAGAGATATAATTCTGTTTATGTGCTTTCTTCAAAGAAAATAAATAAAAATTTCTAAGACACTTAAAGACACTTTCCTCCTGTGCTAAGGAGGCCAAAGACACATAGATGTTACTTTTCAAACCAATGTATTTGCAATAAAAGGATAATATATGAATTATTAAATTTTAGAATGCTGCTGGGCCGTGGTGGTGCACGCCTTTAGTTCCAGCACTTGGGAGGCAGAGACAGGCAGATCTCTGTGAGTTCAAGACCAGCCTGGTCTACAAGAGCTAGTTCCAGAACTAGCTCCATAGCAAAAGAGACACCCTGTCTCGAAAAAGAAAAACAAAAAAATAGAATGCTAATTTAAAGGTGTCCAACATGAAACTGAGAAATAATTTAATGATAATTTCTAAACAAAGCTTGTCTTCCAGTTAAGGGCTGTGAAATGACACCATTTGTGCAATATACTCATAGCTATTATAAACTCTCAACTAGGGATTACTAGATAAAGATTGATAAAAGATTAGGACTATCCACAGCCAGGCAGGATGGGGCAGGGTCTTAGAGAGCCATGCTTCTCATTGCTGATGTACTTCCTGTATAGATCTGGGGAACGGAGGAACTATTGCCTTCAGCTGTATACCCAGTGGTGATTCCACCAGGCTCCTATTAATAATCCCAATCCAACAGTCATGCAGGTGGCCCTAGTTCAATAATTGGGTCACACACAAACCCAAATCTGGGAGAAAGACAAGTGACAGAGTGTTGCTATAGCTAAGAAGGAGATGAGAGAGAGTATGGGGAGAAAGTAACAAGAATGAATATATATATATATATATATATATATATATATATATGAGTTCTTTGACAACTAATTTCAAATATATATGAAATGTCAAAGAACTAATTTCATAAAAATAAAAGACACCCCACAAACAACAAACAAAGCCTTACGCTGAATATAATCTGTGCCATAATATAACTATAAGAAGTTACTGTAATGTGTGCTTCGGTACTTTCCATCAATGGCAGAACTCACAGGCCAGGCAGGCATCCCACAGATTTGAGAAACATCAAGTACAGCATGAACGTGTCTTCCCTAGAAACTCAGATTGAATAAGTCACCAACTAGCTTTCCAATATGTTGTGACAGAAACTAACATGATTGTAAATTGAACCCTGCAGACATCCATAAAGAGACAAAGTGCTTTTGAAGAAGATGTATTTTCTCTCTTGCTGACCAAGTATGAAATCAGGCACTCACCTAGCCTTTGAAGCTCCCTGGGCCCCTGAAAATTAGATCCAGAATTACTCACAGTTAGAAGTAGCCCCAAAGAATGAAGACATCAGCAGCTTGCGTCAATGTGTTTTTGAGTCTTCTCTTTCAGTGGTGTATGTGGGAAGAAGTTTGGTTCTTTTCTAATTGTGTTTAGAAACACATCTATGCCCTTATAACATATCTCCCCACATCTAAAAAGAAGCTTGGAACCATAAAAATTGATATTAATTCATGCAAAAGTTTTCTTTAAAACATTTGCTTTTATTCTTTTCTTTGTTTACTTTTCACAAAAGACTTTACACATTGCCTGTGATAAAATTTGAGATATTTGTCTGGCTCCTACCTAGCCTTAATATTATAAATATTTGTCAGCATACTGTTTTTTTTCAGAAGAAAAGATGTAATTTATCTACACCATAGAGTCATTTGTTTACATAGCCTACATACATGTCTGCCTTACCTTGAAGTAATCTATGGACTATGGCTAATTATATATCAATAATTGATTTAGCAACAGGAACATATGTACCATAGAACTAAAAATAAAAGTAAGAGAAGTTGGGAAGGGGGCATATATAATCTGTACTTTCCAATTTTCATTTAAAGCTTAAATTTACCTGAAAAAAAGCCTACTATATTTTAATGAAAGAAAACTATTAAGAAGAAAGCAAAGATTTAAAAAAGAAAGAAAGAAACTTACTTTGGAGAGTCAAAAACAAAACATAACTAAAAAAGAATCAACAGAACAAATAAAGGGGATTTGAGGAAGATAAGTACAAGCTGTAAAATCTAAGATGAGGCAGACACCTCCTCTGGTGATGGCGATGTGAAGATTATATGCAGATTCGATCTGCACAAAGCGAGTAAGGATAAAGTCATAATGTAATGGTTGAAATCAACAAAGTAAATCAGAAGATTCTGGAGGGAAAAAGATAAAAATACTCTGAGAAACTCAGATTGGGGCTAACGTGTAATAGTAACAAATAGTCCTTTTTGTTAAATTTATTAGATTAAAAGAAAATACCAATCCAAGTTCCCACTACCTCACCTCCTCCCATTTCCTCCAGGTGCACTCCCAACCCACCCCCACCTAATCCTCAGAGAGGATAAGGCACAATGCCTTGCAGAAGGTCCAAGGCCCTCCCCACCACATCTAGGCTAGCAAGGTATACATCCAAAGAGAATAGGATCCCAAAAAGTCATTACAAGCAGTAGGGATAAATCCTGGTACCACTGCCAGTGACCCCTCAGTCTACCCCAGCCATGCAACTGTCACCCACATTCAGAGGAACTATTTTTGTTCTATGCTTGTTCCTTCTCAGTCTCGCTGAAGTTGATGAACTTCCATTACCTCAGGCAAACTGTTTCAGTGGGTGAACCCATCATGGTTTTGACCTCCTTGCTCAAATTCTCATTCCTTCCAATCTTCAACTGGATTTTGGGAGCTCAGTCCAATGCTTTGATGTGGGTCTCGGCCTCTGCCTCCATCAGTTGCTGGATGAAGGTTCTATGATGGTATTTAAGATATTCATCAGTCTGACTACAGGACAAGTCAAGATCAGCCCCCTTCTCTTCTATTGCCCAGGGTCCTAGGTGGAGTCGTCCTTTTGGATTCCTGGGAATTTCTCTAGAGCCAGGTTTCTGCTAACGCTACAATGACTCCATCAATCAAAGTATCTCTCTCCTTGCTCTCATCTCTGTCCTTCCTCCATCACTTCCATCCCATTCCCTCAAGTTCTTCTCTCCCCTCCTCCTTTCCTCTCCTCTTCTCCTCCTACCCTTCCCTTTCCCCCCACCCCCATGCTCCCAACCCTGCAAGTCAGTCCTGTCTGTTTCCAATTTCCAGGTGGGTATATAAATGTTTTTCTTTGGGTTTACCTTATTACTTAGCTTCTCTAGAATCATGAACTATAGGCTCAATGACCTTTGTTTATAGCTAGTATCCACTTATGAGTGAGTACATACCATATTCATCTTTTTGGGTCTCGATTACCTCACTCAGGATAATGTTTTATAGTTCCATCTATTTGCATGCAAAATTCAAGACACTGTTTTTTATCACTGAGTAGTACTCTAATGTGTAAATGTGCCACATTTTCTTTATCCATTCTTTAGCTGAGGGGCATCTAGGTTATTTCCAGTTTCTGTATATCACAAATAATGCTGCTATAAACAAAGTTGAACAAATGCTTTTGTAATATGATTGAACATCTTTTGGGCATTTGCCCAACAGTGATATTGTTGGATCCTGAGGTAAGTTAATTCCTAGTTTTCTGAGAAACCGCCATACTGATTTCCAAAGTAACTGTACAAGTTTGCATTTCCACCAGGGAATGCAACTTACTCCACATCCTCTACAGCATAAGCTATCATTAATGTTTTTCATCTTAGCCATTCTGACAGGTGTAAGATGATATCTCAGAGGTTTTTTTTTTGATTTGCATTTCCCTGATAAATAAGGATGTGGAATGTTTCATTAAGTATCTTTTGGCCATTTAAGATTCTTCTGTCGAGAATTCTCTGTTTAATTCAGTACCACATTTTTAATTGGGTTATTTAGAATTTTAGTGTATAATTTCTTGAGTTCTTTATATATTTTGGAGATCAGTTCTTTGTCTGATATGGGAGTTGGTGAAGTTTTTTTTTTCCCATTCAGTAGGCTGCCTTTTTGTCTTATTGACCATGTTCCTTGCTTTACAGAAGCTCCTCAGTTTCAGGAGGTCCCTTTTATTTATTGTTGTTATCAGTATCTGTACTATATTCTTCTGAACACCTCATAAAACCTTCTCAAAAATTGACCACACATTGATAACAAAACAAACCTCAACAGATACCAAAAAACTGGAATAACCCCATGTATCTTATCATATCACCAGGGCTTAAAGTTACAATTTAACAACAACACTAATTTCAGACAGCCTACAAACACATGGAAATTGAACAAAGCTCAACTGAATCACCACTGGATCAAGGAAGAAATAAAGAAATTAAAGACTTGCTAAAATTCACTGAAAATTACCATACAGTATAACCAATCTTGGAACACAATAAAGGCCATGCTAAGAGGAATCTTCATGTCAATAAATGCCTACATAAAGAAGTTGTAAAAAAAATCCCACACTAGCAAATAAACAGAGCAACTGAAATCTCCAGAACCAAAAGAAGTGAACTCACCAGAAGGAGTAGATGGCAGGAAATAATTAAGTTGAGGACTGAAATCAATAAAATAGAAGCAAAGAAAACCATACAAAGAATCAGTGAGAGAGATGATTCTTTGAGAAAATCAACAAAATTGACAAACCTTTATCCAAACTGACCAAAAGGCAGAGTAAACATTCAAATTAACAAAATCAGAAATGAAAAGTGAATATAACAGCAGACACTGAAGAAATCCACATAATCATCAGGTCATACTTCAAAAACTTTACAAAATTGGAAAACTTAAAGAAATCAGACAGTACCTCTGCCATAGTCTTGAAATCTACTTTGGTAGATTAGTCCACCACCTTTAAACTCAGCTTCCCCGAAGTCCCAGTAGACTAAGTGTAGAGAAGTTCTTTGCTACATGGTGTACAAATGGTCTCTAGACCCAAACCAAAGGAGTCTCATTAGCATCTGAAACCACATGAGCCCGGACTTGACTGCATTCTGGTCATCTGAGTTTACACTAGCATCATCCACTGAGCTTATGTGCAGCATTCAAGGTTTCTCTGGTCTGGTTCTTTAAATTGTCCCAAACTTCTGCAAACCAGTACCAAAGGCTCCTGAACTGTATTGGCAGGTAAAATTAACATTAATGACCCCACTTCCCCCATACCAATTGTGGTGGTTTGAATAAGAATGGCCCCCATAGACTCACACATTTGAACAAGGGAGTGGCACTATTTGAAAAGGATTAGGAGGTGTGGACTTGTTGAAGGAAGTGTGTCCCTAGGGGAGGGATTTGAGGTCTCAGAAGCCCCCACCAGGCCCTAAATCTCTCTCTATGTTCCAGCTATCTGTGGATTGAGATGTAGAACTCTCCGCTACTTCTCCTGCACCATGTCTGCTTGAATGCCACCATGATGAAATGGACTAAACCTCTGAAACTGTGAGCCAGCCCCAATGAAATGTTCTTTATAAAAGTTCAGTAATCCAGAACTATAGAGGATTATAAAATGGGAGGAGACAGCTCTCAATCACAGTCTCATTCTGAGATTCTTGGGGCAGAATCACCATTTTGGACTGAGGTCATGGTACGAGCTAGTGGCTGGCTACTTTTCTTTTTCATCTTCACGCTGAACCCCAATTTCTCTCTCTGAATTTTTATTAATCGTGCTTCAATTCCTTGGACTCTTTAAGTCCTTGTCACCAGCTGAGGTTTTAAACAAATAACTCAGTTCATCATTTTTTTTATCCCAAAGGTGGGCTGCAGATAGGAAATTTCCCCTAGCAATCTTTGAAAGTCTTTAAGTGTCTGAAATTAATTCATCCTCATTTGCACCTTCTGGGGTCAAATGTTTTTGCAGACATATTTTACATTCTAAATAATTAATAGAATTTCCTCTTTGTATTTTTTCAAGAGAAATTTGTAATCCCCAACAAGGAATAATTTTCAAGAATTTTTTCTAAAGTATCTATATTTGAATCTGTTAGTAAAATATCATTTATAAAATGGTAAAATATAGATTGAGTAAATTGCTTATGTATTATTCACAGCTGACATCAAAATATTGGTACAGAATGGGGCTATTTAACATTCCCTGAGGGAGAATATTCTATTGATATATCTTTTTAATTTTAATTAATTAATTTTTAAAAAATATTATTTTCTCATTTTACATTCCTATCCCAGTTCCCACTCATTCCCCTCCTCCCACTCCCCCAATCTTTCCCTCACCCTATACCCCCATTCACTCCTGAGAAAATTGGGAGCATGGAGGAGGGAGAAGAGAGGGCAGAAAAGGAGCTGGGGAGGAGAGGGAGGAGGAGAACGTGAGGGAATGAGGTGGTTGAGATGGGAGAAGGACATAGATGGAGAACAAGAAAAGAGATATCTTGATTTGGAAGAGCCATTATGGGGCTAGTATGAAACCTGGCACCAGAGAAATTCCCAGGAATCCACAAGGGTGACCCCAGCTAAGACTTTAAACAAAAGAGAGGGTACCTAAACTGGCTTTTCCCTGTAACCAGATTAATGATTACCTTAATTGTAATCATAGAACCTTGATCCAGCAACTGATAGAAGCAGATGCAGAGCTCCACAGTTAAGCATTAGGTTGAGCTTTCAGAGACCAGTCAAAGAGGGGGAGGAGCAATAATATGAGCAAAAGGGGTCAAGACCATAATGAGGATATACAAAAACAGCTGGCCTAAGAAAGCTCATGACTCCAGAATGACAGTAGGGAAACCTACTTAGGACCAAAACCAGGCCTTCTGAATGTGACTAACAACTGTGTGGCTTGGACAGTCTGGGACCACTGGTAGTGGGAGGCAGGATTTATCTAGAATGCTTGAACTGGGCTTTTGAATCCCATTTGGTTTGGAGGGATACCTTGCTCAACCTAAGTATAGGGAGAGGGCCTCTATCCTGACTCAAAATGATGTGTCAGACTATTGATATCTCTTAACAGGCTGAGAATTATTATAAGTGGGCAAATTATTGTTATTTTTATTATTATCATTATTGTTATAAGAAGGCATTTTTTTCCTTTGGATTTTTATTGTAAATGTATGGTGAAGAAACAATCTTTTAAACCAATAACTATAAGAAGCCATCCTTTAGGCAATAGAGAAGGCAAAAAAATTCTAGACTATAGAGAGCCTGTTGACTGAATCACCTTATTACCAGATCTTACATCTGTTACAATTTTCTATTTTCCAGATTTTTTTAAATAACAAATACAAGAGGATTCCAGGAGCTAATTGATTTTTCAATATGTTGAGCATCTAGCTGACACTGTACCAGCTGTTCTGAGGCCTGCAGTTTCTCTGTTGTTAAAGGCCAATTCTCAACCCATACAGGTTTGCCCATCAACCATTTTAAAGGTAGGGCTGTTGGTGCCTTTGAAATATCAGCAGCTGCTGTGCTTTGTTTTTGAACAATCTGAATGCTCACTGACTATTCTTTATAAAACCTTCTAATATTTTTCTCAGAAACATACATTCATTTATGGTTTGTTTCTAAGATTGGGGGAATGTTAATATACATATTCCATTGCTGTAACAGGCCACATTCCCATAAATTCATTTCTAAACCACATATGGCTTTAATCTTCTTCTCTGTCCCTCTGGCTCTATACATATGACCCATCTCATGTTCTGTTTTATCCGAGATAACATTCCAGTCCCTAAAAGCTGAACATTTGCCTCCTGAAGAGGCCAGTTTGGATGCCAAGATTCTGGTGCAATTGTTGTTACATCTGCTTCTATATCTATAAGTCGTTCAATGATAATGTCATCTTTTTATATTTTTAATTTTTGTTTTTGTTCATTTATATAAGTTTGCCAAAATATTTGTTTTATGGTTTCTCCTGAATTTTTTGTTTGCTCTTCTGTAGCTTTTCTATCATCCAGAGTAGTGTGGTTTCATACAGTAGCATTGGGTTCTCTGATTGCTCTGGGAAGGAGTTTCCTCCATTACGACAGGAAAACAACTGAACCAAGTGGGGCATGGGGACCTGTGATAGGGCTCTCAAGGCGTTTTCTGATTACCATGATGATGATTTGCATTCATTAGTCCAGTGCCTGCCTGGCCTTGCCACACCTTCTGCATAATCCAGAAGGGAGTAGTATTCTGTTTGGATTATATTTAGAAAACACATTGCTTCTAGGTATACCCTGTTTACAATTCCTTTACTACAGCTGAAACACATGACATTTGTATTTGTCTACAAACCTTTGGAAATCATCTCTCCTATCCAAGTATCATCATGATCATGAGATTCAGTATTGATTATATCTTGGATCCATTCTTCCAAGGATGTTATTCCTGCCTTAGTGGCCTAATTACCTCTTTGCAATGTACATTAACATTTTCAAAATCTAGAGATTCAATTATTATTTGTCTCACTTCTGAATTTGGTATCATTCCATTTACTGTTGAAGTCAATCTTTGTAAAAAATGAATGCATGCCATATGAGACTATGGCCTTTTGGAATCTCCTTAAACCTAACATTTCCACAGAAGTCCATTCAGTTCTTGCACAGGCTTGGGAATATCTATCATTTGGCAGTTGTTCCTGTAAGGTCACTACTAGATAAATTTAAGGTGGCTGTTTTGAAAACTGTAGGCTGCTCCTTTCTAACTTGAAAGTGCAATCCTGAGATTGGTTTCCCTTTAAATTCCTGTTTGTGTCTGAATATCTCATTATCTGTTATCATAATGTTTCTAGAACTTGTATCTTAGCACTCAGATTACCAATCGTTTTAGTGATAAAACTGATGTGTATAAATGCCATTACACTATTCCCATCTAAATTAGCTATCTTTTCATTTAAATGGTCCACCTTAAAACTGTCCAGTGTATTATCATAAAGCAATCTAACTCTCTCCATTGTAATAGTATTGGCCATTTTTTTTAATGTGGGAAAAAACTCTCTTTTAACTAATTCTTCCTTTTAACAATTCCCAATTGTCTCCGCAAATCTGCTGACAGTTACAGTGAACTGTGAGGTGTAGAATGTCTGAGCAGAGAGCATAGGTGGTAAACAGCCCGGCTGAGGACAACTGAAGCTGCCAGCTTGTAGCTTGAGCTGAGAGTGGCAGCCTCAGCAGAAGGGTTCTAGGGGAAGCCTGCAACACACTGGGGAGAGGGAGCCAGCTGCCTGACTGTGCGAAGGAAGCAAGTGTGGTAGGAGGTGCTTGAAGGCACGGTGAGTGAGCCTAGGGTGGATAAGTCCTGTGGCATTTGCAGCCCAGGTGCTTCTGGAGTTTGGGTGGCAGCTGGAGACTGTTGTAGAAAGGCTGCAATAGGAAAATGCCAAGTTCACTTAGAGGCTTAGGGAAAAAGAAAAGAAAACCTAGGTGGTGGGGCGGAGATTCCAGCACAAGTCCCCGCGTGCAGCTCCAGCATGTGCCAGTGATTGCAAAGCCACATGCAAGCAACTTTTTCAAGAATTAATGCCCTAAATTTGAGTGCTAAATGTCTCAAGAGTTCTAAATGGTCTTAATAATATCAGGGTAAATGCTGAAAAATCAGTGACAAAAAGGAGCAAGCCACAGCCAACTCTTACCTTGCTAACTTCTCAGCCAAAAGAGGGCTGAGCTCCTGCTTCCTCCTGCCTCCTATTCCTCTCTAAATCCAACCATATCATTTTCTGTCTGTCTGTACCGACATCTAGACCTACAAGGCAAGCTTTACCTATTAGACCACAAACCCCATATCACTACCTTCTTATCCATTTTCATGGTTATCATCCATATATTTGGTCTATTTAGTGCAGAATGTGTCTTGGAATTCTGACTGATATGTTCTCATTGTATCGCATCCTTGCTGTGTTGTCTTTAAGGTCAACTATTCGGTTCTCTTCTTGACCTATTATGTCAGTGGCACTCTCCACGGAGATTTTCATTGGAATTACTGTTTCTAAGTTTCATCATTTCAAACTGGCAGTTTTTTTTCTTTGTTGAATTCTTCTTTCGTAGCTCACATCGCCTTCCTCATTCAATCATCTGGTTTTCTGGTTCTGGATCAGGAGCATTTTTCTTTTTTGAACATACTTACAATTACTCTTTCATATTCTCTGCTCTTTCATCTAATTCATATTCCTTGGATACAGTTTATATAGGATTTCAATTTGGAAAAAGAAACATGCACATGTACATGTATGCATGTGTGTGTGTATGTGGTGTGTGCATGTGTGTGTGTGTGTGTGTGTGTGTGTGTGTGTGTTGTTTTACTGAATTGGAATTATTACACCAGAAATTATTTTGTTGTTTGAGACCTTCTAAAATAGGATATGTCATTTCAGTTGAAGTAGGTTTAGAATGTACTAGAGTTGAAGTGCACAATTCAGCAAAGGGTTCTTCAGTTTATGTCAGGGTGCCTGGTCAAGTTCTTAATGAGAATTTAGATGTATATTTTTCACATTAAGATGAAGAGCACTCTGAATTCTATCAAGATTTCAACTTACAAAATTTTGACTTAAGTAACACTTCAATCAGGGTTAATATTTGAACTTCCAATAACTATGCAGTTTAGATCACTGACCTTGCTAACAGAGATGAAATAAACTGAACAAAATATTTCAAAAAATGATTTGTCCAAGACATTATTAGGAAGATAGTTAAGAAGGCAGTATATAATCAAATCAAACACCAGAGGTAGGGAAAAGACTCAGAAATAATGTGAATAAAAATATTTTAAAAATCTGAAAGTTGCTGTCGTTCCTGATTACAAATCACTCAGTTTTGTATTTCTCCTCAGCCTCCCACAAGTAATAGAAAGTGAGGAGCTGCACTTGAAGCAGATAATAGGGATTTTTAAAAAGCATTCTGGCTCTAGGTTACATACATCTAAAATGGAAGACTCTTAAAAAGCCACCCTGGGACACGAGAGAAAGAGTAACATGAAGCAGATTATTCTCATAGGGAATAGACTAGACTTGGTGTCTAAATCCCCAACTCTATGAACACTAGCAAGAATTGATAATGTCTAACTAATTCGGCTGTAGCAGGAGGCAAAAATGAATATCTCTGAGAGAAGACAAAAACTTCAGTGTCCTCAACCCAACAACAAACACAAGAAAATGTACTGTGCAATAAAACTAACTGAGTATGGAAGGCAGGGCATAATTAAAAATCAACAAAAAAATAGAAGATAGATCAGTTTGTGGTCCAGGTAGCTAAACTGTGAAATATTAATGCTAAAATAACTTCATATGATATAGTGAAGAAATCAAAGGTAATATTGGAGAGCTGTTTTAGTAATATGGGTGCTGTCCTGTGCCTTTAGGATGGATGATACATTTTCTAGTAGAGTTGGTGACAATGCAAGCATGGGAACTGAACAGAAAAGGTGTGAGCAAAATACTGGATTCAGTAAACACAGGTCCAATTTGGAAATTTGAATCAATGTAATTTCTGTCTAGACAAGATATTTTTTTCTGAGCAAAAAGATTTCACTTTATTCCACAGACAGTGAAGTTCTCATCAGGAGAGTGTCTTGATCAGACAGTACTCTTATTAAAATTAACATGGAAGTGATTTACAAAATGGGCCAAGGAGAACAGCAGGTTTTTGTTATTGCTTTAAATTCAGAGGAAGAAGAGAAAATAGTTCTGATTATATAATAAGAGTTCTGACTATAATCTTGCACACATTATCCTAATGTCTCCTTGCTATCCTGCAAGTTGAATGTTATTCAAACTTTACAGAAGAGGGAACTGAAGTTCAGATATTCCAAATAATTTCCTGGAGATGCTCAGTTACTCTTTGACTTTTTACCTAACCAAAGATTCTGTTTCTTCAACATAACATGAAACAACAAAAGCAGTGAGTATAAAAATGGAGAAAGGATAAAGACAAACCAGGTACCCAGATGACAGATATTAGTGATAAGGAAATGGCAAAGGAAAAGTCAAACAAAAAAATCAGGAAGTTAGGGTGAGGAGATGTCTCCATGGTTAAGAGCACATACTGCGCTTGCAGGTGGCTGCACTTGAATTCCCACCACCCACTTCAGATAGGTCACAGTTACCTGGAACTCCAGACCCGTAGGATCCGATGTTCTGGCCTCATGAACAGTGCCTGCCCACAAACATTCATAAACACACACACATACACAGAAGTACCCATACACACAGAGAAGAAACACACACATACGCACATATGAAGAGAGAGAAAAACACAACACAATTAAATATTTTTAAAAATCAGAAAATTGCTTTGGTTCTTGACTACTAACTTTTTAAACATAAAAATGCTGTTTGAAATCAACTTATAGGCACGCGGTGGGCTGAGACCGGTGCACAGATGCACGCGGCGGATGCAGGATAGTCCAAGCATGAAACAATGAAGCCCATACTGAGAGCAGATTGCCCCACTACAATTAAATCAAGAAGGTTTTTTGGGGGCCTGACTGCAGAGGGGTAGGCCTTTTATTGGCGAGGTCCACTGGCCAACGGGGATTCTGGTCCTGCCCCTGAAGACCCTCCTGAGTGGGGAGAGTGTTCTTGGCCTGTGGTGGGACACAGGAAAGGGAGCAGGGGCATTCCCCAACCCCCTTGACCCCAGGTTAGTCTTCAAGGGCTGGTCCCCTCTGCTGGGGCTGCTCCTTCTGTGCTGTGACCTCTCTCTCCCTGGCCCATCCCAGCTTGTGCCCAGGGGCCTCCTTCACTCTCCCCACCTTCCGCAGGGCTGCGGGATCACCCATTTTAGCCTGTTTGAGCGCTGGGTCAGGAGCTTGGGGCAGAGGGCAGCAGGAGTTTCTCTGTTTTGGTGGCTGGCCTGTAGAGTGGTAGGCCTTTTGTTGGAGAGGTCCCTGATGAATGGGGAGCCTGGTCCTGTTCCTGAAGACCCTTCTGAGTGGTGAGAGGGATCTTGGCCTGCAGCGGGAGCCAGGAAACGGAGCAAGGGCATTTTGTAAGAGGAGCCCCTGGCCAGCAGGGAAACCTGATCCTGTTTTAAAAGACCCATTAGATAGCATCAATAGGAGGAGATGGGCAGGAGCCAAGGCAAGAATTCACCCAACAATCTGAAAAACAACTTGAAAACACCAAAACCCAATGATCTTAAAACAGAAGGACTTGAACACCCTAACACAGAAGAAGTGGAAAAAATTGACTTTATGAAAGCAATAGACTCCCTTAAACAACATGTAAAAAATGCCCTTATAGAAATGGATGAGAAGTATAACAAAAAGTTTGAAGAAATGAGTAAATGCGTACATGATACCCTGGGAAACCAAGAAAAAACAATCAAACAGGTAATGGAAACAGTTCAAGAATTGAAAACTGAAAAGGAAGCAAGGAAGAAAACACAAACTGAGGGCCAGCTGGATATGGAAAATCTAGGCCAACGAGCACAGATTACAGAAAAAAAAGCATAATCAATAGAATACAAGAGATAGAAGAAAAAATCTCAGATTCTGAGGACACCATTGGGAAAATAAACACACTGATGAAAGAAAACAGCAAAGCCAACAAATTCTTATCATAAAACCTTCAGGAAATACGGGACACAAGGAGAAGAGTCACACCTCAAAGGCCCAGAAAATATTTTTAACAAAATTATGGAAGAAAACTTTCCCAACATAAAGAAAGATATTCCTTTGAATATTCAAGAATCATACAAAACACCAAACAGACTGGATCAAAAAAAAATCCCCTCACCATCTAATTATCAAAACACAAAATATATAGATTAAAGAAAGAATATTAAGAGCTGCAAAGGAAAAAGGGCAATTAACTTATAAAGGTAAACAAATCAGACTTACACCTGACTTCTCTATGGAAACCAAGAAAGCCAGAAGGTCCTGGATAGAGGTACTGCAGAAACTAAGAGACCATGGATGCAAACCCAAACTACTATACCCAGCCAAGATATCATTCACTATCAATGGAGAAAACAAGACATTCCAGGGTAAGAACAAATTTAAACAATACGTAGCCACAAATCCAGCCCCACAGAAAGTAATAGAAGGAAAATCGCAACCCAAGGAATCCAACATTGCCAACACTGCCTACAATAACTCAGGCATCTAGCGACCCTTCACCAGCACAACTCAAAGAAGGAAGACACACAAACTCTACTACCAAAAATAATAAGAATATCTGGTGTAAACAACCACTGGTCATTAATATCACTTAATATTAATGGTCTCAATTCACCTATAAAGTGGCACAGGCTAAGAGATTGGATACGAAAACAGGATTCAACATTCTGCTGTTTGCAAGAAACACATCTCAACCACAAAGACAGACATCTACTCAGAGTAAAGGGTTGGGAAAAGGTTTTTCAAGCAAATGGTCCTATGAAAAAAGCAGGTGTGGCCATACTAATTTCTTTTTTTTTTTAAATTGATTTTTTTCTTTTATTTATTATGAATACAATATTCTGTTTGTGTGTATGCTAGCAGACCAGAAGAGGGCACCAGGCCCCATTACAGATGGTTGTGAGCCACCATGTGGTTGCTGGGAATTGAACTCAGGACCTTTGGAAAAGCAGGCAATGCTCTTAACCTCTGAGCCATCTCTCCAGCCCCGGCCATACTAATTTCTAAAAAAAAAAACTGACTTCAAACTAAAAACAATCAGAAGAGATCAAGATGTCAAGATGGACACTTTATACTCATAACAGGAACAATTCATCAGGATGAAGTCTCAATCGTGAATATCTATGCCCTTAATATAAAAGCACACACTTATGTAAAAGAAATATTACTAGAACTCAAGGCAGACATCAAACCACACACACTAATAGTAGGAGACTTCAACACACCTCTCTCTCCAATGGACAGGTCAATTAGACAGAAACCTAATAGAGAAATAAGAGAATTGTTGGAGGTAACGAAGCAAATGGACTTAACAGGCATCTATAGAACATTCCACCCAAATAGGAAAGAATATACCTTCTCGAAAATTGACCACATACTCAGAAACAAAGGAAACCTCCACAGATACAAAAAAATCAGTGTCCACCTGTGTCTTATCAGAGCACTATGGATTAAAGTTAGAAGGCAACAACAATGCTATCCCCAGAAAGCCGACAAACTCATGGAAACTGAACAGTCAACTACTGAACCACACCTGGGTCAAGGAAGAAATTAAAAAAGAATTTAAAGTCTTCCTTGAATTTAATGAAAATAAAGAGACAACATACTCAAACCTATGGAACACGATGAAAGCAGTGCTAAGAGGAAAGTTCATAGCACTAAGTGCCCACTTAAAGAAAATGGAGAAAGCATACATTGGAGATTTAACAGCACATGTGAAAGCTCTAGAAAAAAAGAAGCAGATGCACCCAGGAGGAGTACAAGACTGGAAATAATCAAACTGAGGGTGGAAATCAACAAAATAGAAACACAGAAAATGGTCCAAAGAATCAATGAAACAAAAAGTTGGTTCTTGGAGAAAATCAACAAGATCAACAAACCCCTATCCAAACTAATTAAATGACAGAGAGAGAACATGCAAATAAATAAGATCAGAAATGAAAAGGGAGACATAACCACAGACACAGAGGAAATTCAGAGAATCATTAGATCTTACTACAAAAGCCAGTATGCCACAAAACTGGAAAATACAAAATAAATGGACATTTTTTTAGATAAGTACCATATACCAAAGCTAAACCAAGACCAGGTGAACGATCTAAATAGTCCTGTTAGTTGCGAAGAATTAGAAACTGTTATCAAAAATCTCCCTACCAAAAAAAGCCCAGGACCAAATGGTTTCAATGAAGAATTCTACCAGAACTTCCAAGAAGACCTAATACCTATACTCCTTAATGTATTTCACAATATAGAAACAGAAGAGTCATTGCCAAATTCCTTTTGTGAAGCTACAATTACCCTGATACCAAAACCACATAAAGACAAAACCAAGAAAAGGAATTACAGGCCAATCTCACTCTTGAACACAGACACAAAAATTCTAAATAGAATACTGGCAAACCTAATCCAAGAACACATTAGAAAAATTATCCATTATGATCAAGTAGGCTTCATCCAATAGATGCAGGGATGGTTCAACATACAAAAATCTATCAATGTAATCCAGCATATAAATAAACTAAAAAAAACCCATATGATCATTTCATTAGATGCTGAAAAAGCATTCAACAAAATTCAACACCCTTTTATGATAAAAGTCTTGGAGAGATTAGGGATACAAGGGTCATACCTAAATATAATAAAAACTATTTACAGCAAGCCGACAGCTAACATTAAATTAAACAGAGAAAAACTCAAAGCCATCCCACTAAAATCAGGAATACGACAAGGATGTCCACTCTCTCCATACCTCTTTAATATAGTGCTTGAAGTTCTAGCAATAGCAATAAGACAACATAAGGGGATCAAGGGGATTCATATTGGAAAGGAAGAAGTTAAGCTTTCATTATTTGCAGATGATATGACAGTATACATAAGCGACCCCAAAAACTCTACCAAAGAACTCTTGTAGCTGATAATCACCTTTAGTAATGTGGCAGGATACAAGATCAACTCCAAAAAATCAGTTGCCTTCCTATACACTAAGGATAAGGAAGCAGAGAGGGAAATAGAGAAGCATCACCTTTCACGATAGCCACAAATAGCATAAAATATCTTGGGGTAACTCTGACGAAGGATGTGAAAGATCTATTTGACAAGAACTTTAAGTCTTTGAAGAAAGAAATTGAATCAGACACCAGAAAATGGAAGGATCTCCCTTGCTCTTGATTGGAAGGATCAACATAGAAAAATGGCAATTCTACAAAAAGCAATCTATAGATTCAATGCAATCCCCATCAAAATCCCATCAAAATTCTTCACAGATCTAGAGAAGACAATAATCAACTTTATATGGTGATGTGGGAGTGTCATATATCAATCTGTTGATTTCATTGGCTAAGCAATAAAGAAACTGCTAGGCCCATTGGATAGGCCCACCGTTAGGTGGGTGGAGTAAACAGAACAGAACGCTGGGAGGAAGAGGAAGTGAGGTCAGACTCGACAGCTCTCCTCTCGGGGGCAGACACCTCAGAGAGAGACACCATGCTACCTGCTCCAGGGAAGACACACGCTATGAAGCTCCGACCCAGGATGGACTTAGGCTAGAATCTTTCCGGTAAGACCGGTGCTGTACAGATGATAAGAAATGGGCTAGTCCAGGTGCGAGAGTTAGCCTAGAAGAGGCTAGATAGGAATGGGCCAAAACAGTGTTTAAATGAATCCAGTGTCCGTGTAATTATTTTGGGGCATAAGCTAGCCGGGCAGGTGGCTGGGGTCTTGGGGACACAGCCCCGCCGTCCTTATTACAACAATATGGAAAAACAAAAAACCCAGGATAGCCAAAGCAATCTTATACAATAAAGGATCGTCTGGAGGCATTACCATCCCTGACTTCAAACTCTATTACATAGCTCCAGTGTTGAAAACAGCTTGGTATTGGCATAAAAACAGAGAAGTTGACCAATGGAATTGAATAGAAGACCCGAACTTTAACCCACAAACCTATGAATACCTGATTTTCGATAAGGGAGCTAAACATTTACAGTGGGAAAAAGAGAGCATCTTCAACAAATTGTGCTAGCAAAACTGGATGTCAATCTGTAGAAGAATGAAAATAGATCCATATCTATCACCATGAACAAAACTCAAGTCCAAATGGATTAAAGACCTCAATATCAGTCCAAACACACTGAACCTGATAGAAGAGAAAATGGGAAGTACTCTACAACACATGGGCACAGGAGACAACTTCCTACGTATAACCACAGCAGCACAGACATTAAGGGCCTCATTGAATAATTGGCACATCCTGAGACTGAGAAGCTTCTGTAAAGCAAAGGACACTGTCACTAAGACAATAAAAGCAACCCACTGACTGGGAGAAGATCTTCGCCAACCCCGCAACTGACAAAGGTCTGATCTCCAAAATATATAAAGAACTCAAGAAACTAGACGGCAAAAGGCTAATCAACCCAATTATAAAATGGGGCACTGAACTGAACAGAGAATTCTCAAAAGAAGAAGTTCAAATGGCCAAAAGTCCCTTTAGGTCATGCTAAACTTCCTTAGCGATCAGGGAAATGCAAATCAAGACAACTGTAAGATACCATCTAACACCTGTCAAAATGGCTAAAATCAAAAACACCAATGATAGCCTTTGCTAGAGAGGTTGTGGAGAAAGGGGTACACTCATCCATTGCTGGTGGGAATACAAACTTGTGCAACCACTTTAGAAAGCAGTGTGGTGTTTTCTCAGGAAATTCAGGATCAACTTACCCCTGGACCCAGCAATACTACTCTTGGGAATATACCCAAGAGATGCCCTATCATACAACAAAAGCATATTCTCAACTATGTTCAAAGCAGCATTGTTTGTAATAGCCAGAACCTGGAAACAACCTAGATGCCCTTCAAAGGAAGAATGGATGAAGAAAGTATGGAATCTATACATATTAGAGTCCTACTCAGCAGTAAAAAACAATGACTTCTTGAATTTTGCATGCAAATGGACAGAAATAGAAAACACTATTCTGAGTGAGGTAAGCCAGACCCAAAAAGAAGAACATGGGATATACTCACTCATATTTGTTTTCTATCCATAAATAAAGGACATTGAGCCTATAATTCGTGATCCTAGCGAAGCTAAATAAGAAGGTGAACCCAAAGAAAAACATATAGGCATCCTCCTGAATATTAACCTTCATCAGGTGATGAAAGGAGACAGAGACAATGTGGGTCTACATTGGAGCACCAGACTGAAATCCCAATGTCCAAATCAGGAGCAGAAGGAGAGAGAGCACGAGCAAGGAACTCAGGACCGCGAGGGGTGCACCCACACACTGAGACAATGGGAATGTCCTATTGGGAACTCACCAAGGCCAGCTGGCCTGTGTCTAAAAAAGCATGGGATAAAACTGGACTCGCTGAACATAGCTGACAATGAGGACTACTGAGAACTCAAGAACAATGACAATAGGTTTTTGATCCTACTGCACGTACTGGCTTTGTGGGGGCCTAGGCAGTTTGGATGCTCACCTTACTAAACCTGGAAGGAGGTGGTGGTCCTTGGACTTCCCATAGGGCAGGGAACCTTGATTGTCCTTGGGCTGATGAGAGAGGGTGACTTGATTGGGCGAGGGGGAGGGAAATGGGAGGCGGTGGCACGGAAGAGGCAGAAATCTTTAATCAATCAATCAATCAATGAGAAAAAAGAAAACATAAAAAAAAGAAATCAACTTATAAATTATCTTTAAGAAGCATGCAACTGCTATTTTGCCTCCCTTCCTTTCTCCTATCTTTCTTTCTTTACTATGGAATAATACTTTTATGTACTGTGAATATGTATTTTTATGATTGGTTTAATAAATGAGCTGTCTGGCCAATAGCAAATCCAAATAGTTAGGAGGTACAAGAGAATGCTGGGATGAAGAAGAGTAGAGTCAGAGAGTCACCAGCAGATGCAGAAAGAGCAAGGTGGGCACACTATACTTAGAAAGGGTACCAAGCCATGTGCCAAGGTGTAGATAAGAAATAGGTGTTAAGTTAAGTGTAAAAGTTGACTAGTAGTAAGCTTGAGCTATTGGCCAATCATTTGTATGTAATTAATATAAACCGCAGTGTGCTTACTTGAGAGAGACTGTGGAACAGGAAATTTCCTCCTACATTTCCTCCTTTCCGTTTTATTTCTTTCTTCCTTTGAGGTATTCTTTTTTCCCTTTATTAAAAATAGTTTTTTTTTATCTCATATAATATATCCTGCATATGGTTTTCTCTCCCTCTACTCCTCTGAGGTCCTCCCCACATCTCCTCCCATCCCAGATCGAACCCCATTTTGTCTCACATTAGAAAACAGGTAGGAATTTAAGGAGTAATGATATAACATAATAATATAATATAATATGATATAACAAAGCCAATCCATCAGAATAGGACAAAACAAGCAGAAGGGGAAAAGCCTAAGAAAAGGCACATGAAACAGATACAGAGGCAGAGACCCATTATTTGGCATACTCAATAATCCCATAAAACATAGAACTGGAAGTCTATACATGCAAAAGACATCTAGGGTAAAAAGAGAGAAATGTGTATATATGTATGTATTTGTGTGTGCATATATATGTGCATGTAATTAAATAAAATAAAATATAAAATTCCAAATTACCTGAAATGGCATTATGTGCATTATGAGACAAGTAACCTCCAAGGATGCTGTTGACCACTTAGTTCTGGGTATGAAGCCCATCCTTAAGATTAGATGTTGCCTTATTGAGAATCCCCAGGAGAAAACTAAATTTTCATTTGCAAGTGATTATCCATTGGAGATGACATCTGGGTTAGGGATGGGGCATGTGTCCACTTCTCCTTTCAACTCTACAACACCAACTGGTGCAGAACTGTGCAGGCCTGGTGCATGCTGCCTCAGCCTATATGAGTTTGTACAGGCATCAATCCTTTTGATTTAGAAAGCCTTGCATTCCTGGTGTCCTCTATCCCCTCTGGCTCTTACACTCCTTCTGCTTAATCTTCCATGGGTTCCCTGAGTTTTGAATCCTGAGTCCTGAGGGAGTGAATTTGATTTAAAAAAAAAAAATGCCATTTAAGAGTGTTCCAAAGTCTCCAATACTTTTCAAAATACCTGGCTCTGAGTCTTCATTTACTCCATCTGCTACAGGAAGAACCTTCTCTGGTGATGGTTAAGGAAGGCACTGAGATATGAGTGTCAGGAGCCAATTTCCTCCTAAAATCATTGCAGGAACCATCACCTTGGGGAGTCTGCAGAGAACCTCACACCCCTAATTGTGTTAGGAATTATTCTCTTGACAGAGCCTACCCCACACCCAAATTGGCTGTTAATGAGAGCTATCTGTTAGCAGAACCCACTCCACATTCCAAACTATCTAGGGAGCTAGGTGTGTCAACTTCTTGGCCTACAGTGACCTGACCGAAGGTAACCTCCTGCCTACGTGACCAACGAGGACCATGTGACCAATGTGAACCACGCGGCAAGAGCCCAGGCCCCTGTGCCCATCCCCCAACTCTTTACTCTATATAAGTTGGCCCCCATCTCTAATAAACGAAGGCTCTGACAAACTTCGCATGGCCTTCTTCCTGTCTCCTAGCCCATATCTTACAGGTAGTGCCTCTCCGGGACCCAGGAATAACGGACTGCCGGGTGGGTTACAAACCCCTAGACTAAGTAGCCCACCCAAAAGCGGTCGACAGCGAAGGAATGGGCTACATCTAGCCAGCAAAGCCACGCCTTTAGTCCTACTGAGATTGCTTGGTAAATTAAAGACTCATGTGGTCAGAAAAAGAGAGATATACAGTAAAGAGAGATTCAAAGACAGAAAATTTCTGAATGGTTTAAAGTGTGTTAAAAATATATGCAGACTAAAAGTTAAAATTCTTAAAGTAAACCTCTGTGACTTCAAGGTGTGGTAGCACACGCCTTTAATCCCAGTGCCTAGAAGGCAGAGACAAACAGATCTCTGTGAGTTCAAGGTGTAGTAGCAAACACCTTTAATCCCAATGCCTGGGAGGCAGAGACAGGCAGATCTCTGAGAGTTCAAAGACAGCCTGGTCTACAGAATTATTCCAGGTCAAAGATATATGCTCAAAAAGCAAAAAGTTAACCTAGGAATGTCACAGCTTAGATTCTTAAGCGCCTAGTGATTAAAAGGCGCAAATCAAAAATGCTCCTGGATAGTAAAAAAATTGCAGATTCACAATAGGACAGATTCGGACCACTAAATGAGTCACACTATTGGATGAATGTACGTAGGCTTGGGAGAGAGAAGAAAAATATAGAAAATAAAGTTAATGTTAAAAAAAAAGGTAAAGTCTTTAAAGAGACAAAATAAAGTGATAGAGTAAAAATAAGCCACGTAAAAATGAAAAATTCACAGAGAGTCTGGATTCTTTGTATTATTGTGTTTTCTTTAAAATTTTTGACTGTGAAGGAGCTAAGTACAGAGAGACATTTCATTACATGGGCTGCCAAGCTAAACCAGAATGGATATAAGGGTATTACGATTTCAAAATTTGGGTCTAAGGATATGATGCTTTGGAGAGAGTCTTCTTTTGTTTTCACGGAGGACCAGACCCTGTGGATTGCATCTATTCCGATTTGGTATGATGGACCACGTCCTCCTGAAGGGTTGCTGTGAACATCTTCAGAAAATTGCTTCGCTCAACTGCCAACTGAGATGAAACTAGCACACAGGTTATACCATGAAAGACCTAATTAACAACGCCCCCATTCAGCAGGAAGCAGTTTGGAGAGAAAAAACTGCGCCCATATTCCCAAAAAAATGTTTATAAATGTTCTTTTACATTTAAAGGGGGATATGATATAGATATGAGTAATTTTCATTAGTATAGATTTTGCTTTATTGATAGAGATTTATGGTCAATTTTGTTATATGTATATGTGTTTCTGATCTTGATTAAGGTATTGTGATTGTGTAGTTCATTTAAATATATACTGTATAATTAAGAAATATAGGTTGTTAATGGATAATCATCAGTAATAGTCAAGCTTGTAGTCATGTTAGATTTTCTAGATATATAGAGATACATTTCAGTTAGATAGACATTCTTCATATCTTTCAAAGATTATAGAATATGGCATTTTAAATGTTTTAATAATTTAGGACTTTTCATGACAATGAGACACTCTGCTCCTGGCAGCATCAATCTACTTCAAGAGGAAGATGGGCATCGAAGAGGATCCTTATGGAGTTTGATAGCCATTTGGGCAAGAAACTGCTCTTGCATGGACTATTGCATAAACTGGACACAGAGAACCCACAGAGAGAGGACTACTGAACTTGCCTAAGATGAAATGATCTTTCGGGGTTCCTGATTCATGAAAGAGTCTGCAAGACATTCTGCAGGACACAACAGATAGTGACTGAACTGACTTTGAATTTTCCTGCTTTATGAAGGCTGAAGATGGATGCCCCAACGGTACAGAGGAACTTTGAGTGACTGTCCAGGCAGCGAGATGTCTCTGTCATTTCTAGAGTTTAAAAGTTGCTTTTTTCTTGTTTGCTGAGGTAGTATTGTATCTTTCTGGAGTCTTTGATGGAGTTAAGAACACTTAGTTATAGTTATAGTTTTCCTTAGTTATGATAAAGATTATTGTAACTTTACTTGATAACTGTTTTGTTATATGTAATTTTGCTATGTTAAAGTTAAAGCCTTTTTTGTTGTTGTTGTTTAAACCGAAAAAGGGGAAATGATGGAGGAAGGTCATTGGCTAATAAAGGAACTGCCCTGGCCCATTTTATTGGTTAGAGCATAGGTAGGTGGAGTAAACAGAACAGAACGCTGGGAGGAAGAGGAAGTTAGCTCAGACTCGACAGCTCTCCTCTTGGGAGCAGACACCTCAGAGAGAGACGCCATGCTCCCAGCTCCCAGGCAGACGCACACTATGAAGCTCCGACCCAGGATGGACAGAGGCTGGAATCTTCCCGGTAAGCGCACCTAGGGGCGCTACACAGATGATTAGAAACGGGCTAAATTAATATGTGAGAATTAGCCTAGATAGAAATGGGCCAAGCAGTGATTAAATGAATACAGTGTCTGTGTAATTATTTCAGGTTAAGCTAGCAGAGCAGGCGGCTGGGGTGTTGGGGATGTAGCCCCACCGCCGCCCTTATTACTACATATGAGTATAGTAGAATTCATTAGGAGTCATTCTATTGGTACATATTTTACTTTGTTGAGTACTATTTAGTTTTTCTACAGGTGCCTAGGCTATCTAGTCTCAGGTTTTGGTCACAGAAGCAGCAACTGGTAAGGGTTCCTCCTCATGGAGTGGGCCTTCTGTCAACTCAGGCACTGCTGGGTTACTCCCATAGACTCTTCACACCATTGCACTGGCATACATTGCAGAGGAGCACCAAGTTTGAGCTAAGAATTTATGGCCGCCTTGACTGTTGTTCTTAACAAAAATCTCAATTGTTTGACTTTACCAATAAAGAATCTGGAACCAGATACTGGGGGTCTTTTTTATATTTACTTCCTGTCAACTGGTTATTTACTCCACCTCTTATATTCAAGCAAAAAACTCCTGGATTAGAGATGTGTGCTAGAGTTGAATCACACCACAACTAGAAACAGGTTTTGCCAGTAAATGATGCAATCTTAGGGTTCCCAGTGTGGTCAAATACCCCGAAACACTTAGTTTTTAAGTTTCTCCTTTGGCAGCATGCAGAGAACTTTCCTGTACCAAACCCACTAGCATGTGAAGGCTATAGCAGGCATTTCTTCATATTCAAAGATACATGTAAGAGTTGTTTTCAACAATGGAGAATGTAACATGAGCGCTGGCTTGTTGGGGTTTATGTCCTGCCAAGTTTCCACAGCCAGTAAGCCAATAAGAAAATCACACAGAGAGTCTATATTAGGTTCTAAACTGTTTGGCCCATTAGCTGTTTGTATTAGCTCTTATAACTTATATTAACCCATTATTTTTATCTCTGTTAGCCACATGGCTGGGTACCTTTTTCAGCAGGGCAGGTCACATCCTGCTTCTTCAGTGATCTGGGCAGGACTGGGGAAGAATGGGCTTCGTCCTTCCCAGAATACTCCTGTTCTCATCGCTCCACCTCTACTTCCTGTCTGATTTTCCCGTCTATACTTCCTGCCTGGCTATTGGCCAATCAGCATTTATTTAAAACATAATTGACAGACACAGAATTGTTCCATACCAGGGGACTTGCTATCAGTTTGTTGAGAGAAAACCATAGCTTTGACAACAGCCTGGGTTGTTTAAGGGTTTCCATGGGACTCCTTTGTCCAGTGACAAAATAAGATAGAACACAATCTCAGAAATGGAAGCTTTGGGGGCGGCGGAACGCGGCCGGAACACCGGGCGGCGGAACGCGGCCGGAACACCGGGCGGCGGAACGCGGCCGGAGGACGCCCAGCACAGCCGGCGGGGACCCACTGGGACCAGAGCGGCAGCAGAGGACACAGGCTGCTGGCGGCGGGAACCGTCCCAGCAGCAGAAGCAGGCTGCAGGGACCGCGCGCAACACCAAGAACAGATCGCCCCACTACAATTAAGCCAGAGAGGTAGGCCTTCGGTTGGGGAGGTCCGTGGCAAAGGAGGAGCCGGGTCCTATTCCTGAAGACCTTTCTGAGTGGTGAGAGGGATCTTGCCCCCCCCCGGCAGGAACCAGGAAACAGAGCAAGGGCATTTTGTAAGAGGAGCCCCTGGCCAGCAGGGGAACCTGAACCAGTTTTAAAAGACCCCTTAGATAGCATCGATAGGAGGAGATGGGCAGGCGCCAAGGAAAGAATTCACCCAATAATCTGAAAAACAACATGAAAACACCAGAACCCAACGATCTTACAACAGAAGGTCTCCAACACCATAACACAGAAGAAGTGGAAAAAATTGACTTTATGAAAGCTGTAGAGTCCCTTAAACAACATGTGAAAAATGCCCTTATAGAAATGGATGAGAAGTATAACCAAAAATTTGAAGAAATGAGTAAATACGTACATAATACCCTGGGAAACCAAGAAAGAACGATCAAACAGGTAATGGAAACAGTTCAAGAATTGAAAACTGAAATGGAAGCAAGGAAGAAAACACAAACTGAGGACCAGCTGGATATGGAAAATCTAGGTCAACGAGCAGAGCCTACAGAAACAAGCATAATCAATAGAATACAAGAAATAGAAAGAATCTCAGATTCGGAGGACAACATAGAGAAAATAAACGCTCTGATCAAAGAAAACTGCAAAGCCAACAAATTCTCATCACAAAACATTCAGGAAATATGGGACACAATAAAAAGACCAAATCTAAGAATAATAGGAATAGAAGAAGGAGAAGAGTCACAGCTCAAAGGCCCAGAAAATATTTTGAACAAAATTATGGAAGAAAACTTTCCCAACATAAAGAAAGATATTCCTTTGAATATTCAAGAAGCATATAGAACACCAAACAGACTGGATCAAAGGAAAACATCTCCTGGCCATATAATAATCAAAACACAAAATATACAGGTTAAAGAAAGAATACTAAGAGCTGCAAAGGAAAAAGGCCAAGTAACTTATAAAGGTAAACCGATCAGACTTACACCTGATTTCTCTATGGAAACAATGAAAGCCAGAAGGTCCTGGATAGAAGTACTGCAGAAGCTAAGAGACCATGGATGCAAGCCCAGACTACTATACCCAGCCAAGCTTTCGTTCACTATAAATGGAGAAATCAAGACATTCCAGGATAAAAACAAATTTAAACAATACGTAGCCACGAATCCAGCCCTACAGAAAGTAATAGAAGGAAAATCGCAACCCAAGGAATCCAACATTGCCAACACTGCTTACAATAACTCAGGCATCTAGCGACCCTTCACTAGCACAACTCAAAGAAGGGAGACACACAAATTCTTCTTCCAAAAACAATAAGAATATCTGGCGTAAACAACCACTGGTCATTAATATCACTTAATATTAATGGTCTCAATTCACCTATAAAAAGGCACAGGCTAAGAGATTGGATACGAAAACAGAATCCAACATTCTGCTGTTTGCAAGAAACACATCTCAACCACAAAGACAGGCATCTACTCAGAGTAAAGGGCTGGGAAAAGATCTTTCAAGCAAATGGTCCTAAGAAAAAAGCAGGTGTGGCCATATTAATTTCTAACAAAACTGACTTCAAACTAAAATCAATCCGAAGAGATCGAGATGGACACTTTATATTCATAACAGGAACAATTGGTCAGGATGAAGTCTCAATCCTGAATATTTACGCCCCTAATATAAAAGCACCCACGTATGTAAAAGAAATATTACTAAAACTCAAGGCAGACATCAAACCACACACACTAGTAGTAGGAGACTTCAATACACCTCTCTCAGCAATGGACAGGTCAATCAGACAGAAACCTAATAGAGAAGTAAGAGAACTACTGGAGGTAATGAAGCAAATGGACTTAACAGATATCTATAGAACATTCCACCCAAATAGGAAAGAATATACCTTCTTCTCTGCAGCCCATGGAACCTTCTCGAAAATTGACCACATACTCGGAAACAAAGGAAACCTCCACAGATACAAAAAAATATCAGTGTCCACCTGTGTCTTATCAGATCACCACGGATTAAAGTTAGAATTCAACAACAATCCTACCTCCAGAAAGCCGACAAACTCATGGAAACTGAACAGTCAACTACTGAACCACACCTGGGTCAAGGAAGAAATCAAGAAAGAAATTAAAGTCTTCCTTGAATTTAATGAAAATAAAGGGACAACATACTCAAACCTATGGGACACAATGAAAGCAGTGCTAAGAGGAAAGTTCATAGCACTAAGTGCCCACTTAAAGAAAACAGAGAAAGCATACATCGGAGACTTAACAGCACACCTGAAAGCTTTAGAAAAAAAAGAAGCAGATGCGCCCAGGAGGAGTAGAAGACTGGAAATAATCAAACTGAGGGCGGAAATCAACAAAATAGAAACGCAGAAAACAGTCCAAAGAATCAATGAAACAAAAAGTTGGTTCTTGGAGAAAATCAACAAGATCGACAAACCCCTATACAAACTAATTAAACGACAGAGAGAGAACACGCACATAAATAAGATCAGAAATGAAAAGGGGGACATAACCACAGACACAGAGGAAATTCAGAGACTCATTAGATCTTACTACAAAAGCCTGTATGCCACAAAACTAGAAAATGCAAAAGAAATGGACATTTTTTTAGATAAGTACCACATACCAAAGCTAAACCAAGACCAGGTGAACGATCTAAATAGACCTGTTAGTCGCGAAGAGCTAGAAACCGTTATCAAAAATCTACCTTCCAAAATAAGCCCAGGACCAGATGGTTTCAATGCAGAATTCTACCAGAACTTCCAAGAAGAGCTAATACCTATACTCCTTAATGTATTTCACAATATAGAAACAGAAGAGTCATTGCCAAATTCCTTTTATGAAGCTACAGTTACCCTGATACCAAAACCACACAAAGACCCAACCAAGAAAGAAAATTACAGGCCGATCTCACTCATGAATATCGATGCAAAAATTCTCAATAAAATACTGGCAAACCGAATCCAAGAACACATTAGGAAAATTATCCATTATGATCAAGTAGGCTTCATCCCAGAGATGCAGGGCTGGTTCAACATACGCAAATCTATCAATGTAATCCACCATATAAATAAACTGAAAGAAAAAAACCATATGATCATTTCATTAGATGCTGAAAAAGCATTCAACAAAATTCAACACCCCTTTATGATAAAAGTCTTGGAGAGATTAGGGATACAAGGGTCATACCTAAATATAATAAAAGCTATTTACAGCAAGCCGTCAGCTAACATTAAATTAAATGGAGAAAAACTCAAAGCCATCCCACTAAAATCAGGAACACGACAAGGCTGTCCACTCTCTCCATACCTCTTCAATATAGTGCTTGAAGTTCTAGCAATAGCAATAAGACAACATAAAGGGATCAAGGGGATTCGTATTGGAAAAGAAGAAGTTAAGCTCTCGTTATTTGCAGATGATATGATAGTATACATAAGCAACCCCAAAAACTCTACCAAAGAACTCCTACAGCTGATAAACACCTTTAGTAATGTGGCAGGATACAAGATCAACTCCAAAAAATCAGTGGCCTTCCTATACACTAAGGATAAGGAAACAGAGAGGGAAATCAGAGAAGCATCACCTTTCACAATAGCCACAAATAGCATAAAATATCTTGGGGTAACTCTGACCAAGGAAGTGAAAGATCTATTTGACAAGAACTTTAAGTCTTTGAAGAAAGAAATTGAAGAGGACACCAGAAAATGGAAAGATCTTCCTTGCTCCTGGATTGGGAGGATCAACATAGTAAAAATGGCAATTCTACCAAAAGCAATCTATAGATTCAATGCAATCCCCATCAAAATCCCATCAAAATTCTTCACAGATCTGGAGAAGACAATAATCAACTTTATATGGAAAAACAAAAAACCCAGGATAGCCAAAACAATCTTATACAACAAAGGATCGTCTGGAGGCATTACCATCCCTGACTTCAAACTCTACTACAGAGCTACAGTATTGAAAACAGCTTGGTATTGGCATAAAAACAGAGAAGTCGACCAATGGAATCGAATAGAAGACCCTGACATTAACCCACAAACCTATGAACACCTGATTTTCGATAAAGGAGCTAAAAGTATACAATGGAAAAAAGAGAGCATCTTCAACAAATTGTGCTGGCAAAACTGGATGTCAACCTGTAGAAGAATGAAAATAGATCCATATCTATCACCATGCACAAAACTCAAGTCCAAATGGATTAAAGACCTCAATATCAGTCCGAACACAGTGAACCTGATAGAAGAGAAAATGGGAAGTACTCTACAACACATGGGCACAGGAGACCACTTCTTACGTATAACCCCAGCAGCACAGACATTAAGGACCTCATTGAATAAATGGGACCTCCTGAGACTGAGAAGCTTCTGTAAAGCAAAGGACACTGTCACTAAGACACAAAGGCAACCCACCAACTGGGAGAAGATCTTCACCAACCCCGCAACTGACAAAGGTCTGATCTCCAAAATATATAAAGAACTCAAGAAACTAGACCGTAAAAGGCTAATCAACCCAATTATAAAATGGGGCATTGAGCTGAACAGAGAATTCTCAACAGAAGAACTTCAAATGGCCAAAAGACACTTAAGGTCATGCTCAACTTCCTTAGCTATCAGGGAAATGCAAATCAAGACAACTTTAAGATACCATCTTACACCTGTCAGAATGGCTAAAATCAAAAATACCAATGATAGCCTTTGTTGGAGAGGTTGTGGAGAAAGGGGTACACTCATCCATTGCTGGTGGGAATGCAAACTTGTGCAACCACTTTGGAAGGCAGTATGGCGGTTTCTCAGGAAATTCGGGATCAACTTACCCTTGGACCCAGCAATACCACTCTTGGGAATATACCCAAGAGAGGCCTTATCATACAACAAAAGTATATGCTCTACAATGTTCATAGCAGCATTGTTTGTGATAGCCAGAACCTGGAAACAACCTAGATGCCCTTCAATGGAAGAATGGATGAAGAAAGTATGGAATTTATACATATTAGAGTACTACTCAGCAATAAAAAACAAGGACTTCATGAATTTTGCATACAAATGGATGGAAATAGAAAACACTATCCTGAGTGAGGTAAGCCAGACCCAAAAAGAGGAACATGGGATGTACTCACTCATATTTGGTTTCTAGCCATAAACCAAGGACATTGAGCTTATAATTAGTGATCCTAGAGAAGCTAAATAAGGAGAACCCAAAGAAAAACATATAGGCATCCTCCTGAATATTAACCTTCAGCAAGCGATGAAAGGAGACAGAGACAGAGACCCAAATTGGAGCACAGGACTGAAATCTCAAGGTCCAAATCAGGAGCAGAAGGAGAGAGAGCACGAGCATGGAACTCAGGACCGCGAGGGGTGCACCCACACACTGAAACAATGGGGATGTTCTATTGGGAACTCACCAAGGCCAGCTGGCCTGGGTCTGGAAAAGCCTGGGATAAAACCGGACTCTCTGAACATAGCGGACAATGAGCACTACTGAGAACTCAAGAACAATGGCAATGGGTTTCTGATCCTACTGCACGCACTGGCTTTGTGGGAGCCTAGGCAGGTTGGATGCTCAACTTACTAGACCTGGATGGAGGTGGGGGATCCTTGGACTTCCCACAGGACAGGGAACCCTGATTGCTTTTCGGGCTGGGGGGAGACTTAATTGGGGGACGGGGAGGGAAATGGTAGGCGGCGGCGGGGAAGAGACAGAAATCTTTAATAAATAAATAAATAAATAAATTAAGAAACAATAAAACAGTAAAAAGAAAAAAAAATAAAAAAAAAAAAAAGAAATGGAAGCTTTGCCTAATGACAAGATATATCCTACTGGGGCTCTCAATACCTTATTATTTCATGATTTCATTTAGATCTTTTTCATATATGTATATATCTTATGAAGTTCCTAGTGTATTAGGTTTCCATACTACCTTTCAAATGACCCTTAGTATTAGCTGTCTCTTCCCATATTTCTTCCTTCATTCCACTCTCTTCCCTTAACCTCTCCATTTAAACCTCCCCCTCCATGTCCCACCCCACCCATCCATCTGTGCTTCTGCAGATTGTATGTTGGTTATCCTTAATAGCTAATGCCCACATATAAGCAAATACATACCATATTTGACTTCCTGGGTCTGGATTACCTCTCTCAGGGTGTTTTCCCCCATAACTTCTACTATCCATTTACTTGTGAATTTTATGTAAATGTAACATATTTTCTGTATTCTTTCTTGTAATGAGGAACATCTAAGTTGTTTCTAGTCTTTGCCAATTATGAGTAGATTAGCAATAAACATTGGTGAGTAAGTGTCTTTGTCAACGGATGAAGCATACTATGGGTATATGATGAGAGTGGTATAGCTGGATCTTGAGGTAGATCAATTTCCATCTTCCAGAGGAGCCACCACACTGATTTCAATAGTGGCTGGAAAAGTTTGCACTCTCAACAGTAATGGATAAATTTTCCCCTTACTCCATAGCCTTGCCAGCATGAGCTGTCATTTGTTTTATTGATCTTAGTAATTCTCACATGTGGAAGATGAAATCTCAGAGTGCTTTTGTTTTCATTTCCCTGATGACTAAAGATGCTGCACATTTCTTTCAGCCTTTCTCAGCCATTGAATTTTCTCTTTTAAGAATTCTGTTTAGATCTGTACTTAATCTTTACATTTGTTTTCTTGATATCTAGCTTTTAAGTTCCTTATATATTGTGGGTATTAGGTGTCTATCTGATGTATAGTTGGTAAAAATCTTTTTCCTGTCCTATATGTTGCCATTTTGTTCTAATGATGCTACCTTTTGCCATGCAGAAATTGTCGGTTTCATAAGGTCCCATTTGTTAATTGTTGGTATCAGTGCCTGGACAAATGATGGTCTACTCGGAAATATTTTTCAATTAACAAGAAGTTCAGGATACTCCCCACTTTCTAGTCTTTTAGGTTCAGTGTATCAGTTTTTTGTGTTAAAGACTTTGATGCTTTTAGAGATGAGTTTTCTATGGGGTGATAAGTATGGCTCTCTTTGGATTTTCTATACTCAGCCGTCCAGTTTTTGAAAAATGTATATTTCTGGTCTATTTAACAAAAACAAGGTACCCATAAGTATGTGGATTTATGTCTGGGTCTTCAATTTGATTCTATCGATACTCAGTTTTTGTGCAAATACTATGCTGTTTTTACTACTATGGCTGTAATACTTGAAATCAGAGATATTGATCTTCAGCAATTCTTTTATAATTCAGAATAATTTTAGCTATCCTGTTTTTGTGTTGGGGAGTGGGGTGCGATGTGTTTGTGCTTCCATTTGAAGCTAGAAATTGTCCTTTGCAGACCTGTGGAGAATTGTTTTGGACATTTTATGGGGATTGCATTGAGCTATGGATTGCTAAAGGCAGGATAGCCAATTTTGCTATACCAAGAGGTGATATCTATTCTTGATGTTAAGGTGTGTTTCTTAGATAAATCCTGTTTTTAAATCTATTCTGTTAGCCTGTTTATTTTTTTTTTCTCGGATAAGTGAGACTACTGATGTTGAGAAATATCAAGGACCAGTGTTTGTCCATTCCTGTTGATTTCCTGCTGGTATGTGCATGTGTGTGAGTGTGTGCATGTGTGTATGTGTGTGTGCATGCACGTATGTGTGTGTGCATGCACATGTTTGTGTTTCTCCTCTTTTCATTTTCTGCTCTTGGATTATTTATTCCTTGGCTTTTTTAAAATTGTGGTTAACCTCTTTAGGTTGGAGTTTTCTTTCTAGCACTTTCTATAGGTCTGGATTTGTAGATCGATGTTGCTTAAATTTGAACTTATTATGGGATGCCTTCTTTTCTGCATCCACTGCGATTGAAAGTTTTGCTGAGTACAGTAGTTTTTGCTGGCATTTGTGGTCTCTTAGAGTCTGTATAACACCTACCTATGCTCTTTTGGTTTTTAGAGTTTCCATTGAGAAGTCAGTTGTAATGCCAATAGGTCTACTTATATTTATTACTTTCTCTGGGAGCTTTTAATATTCTTTCTTTGTTCTGTACATTCAATGTTTTGATTATTATTATTATTATTTTAAGAGGAATTTCTTTCCTTATATATGCTTTTTGTACCTTGTTAGGCAGCTCCTCCTTTAGGCTAAGGAAATTTTCTTCTATTGTTTTGTTGAAAATATTTTCTGCACCTTTGACCTAGGTTTCTTCTCCTTCCTTTAGCCCTATTATTCTTAGATTTTGCCTTTTTATGGTGTCCCAGATTTCTGGATTTTTGTGCCAGGAGTTTTTTTTAAATTTAACATCAATTTAGCCATTTTATTAAAATTGTGCTTTCAGTGCCTGTGTTCTCTTTGTGAAGTTTGCCTCTGATGTTCCTATTAAACTTCTTCAACTTTTTATTTCTATATTTTCATCAGTTTAGGTTTTCTTTGTTGATTCTCTTTCTACTTTCAGATCTTGAACTGTTTTATTCATTTTCTTCCACTATGAATTTGTGCTTTTATAGATTTCTTTAGCACATTTATTCTTCTCCTCTTTAAGGGCATATTTCATGTTCATTAAGCTATTTTAAGGTCATTGTCTTGTGTTTCACCTGTGTTGCTGGTCTCTAGTGCAGATATATTGCCTTTGATGTTATTGATTATATTTAGGCATATGGGTTTACAAGATTGTAATCATAGGTGCTGAGAGCTGCTCTTGCCTTTGTTGAGTAGGTGCTTCTGCTTGTGTATTTGTTTTCCCTTGGTTTCTGTTGCCCTCTATGTGTAGGAGAGTTGTTGTGGCTGTTTTTCTTGGTGGGGAATTCTGATGGGATTTCACTTGGTATGGATACTGGAGGTTCCCAGTAAATGGGTTCTGTGTATTGCAGCCTATATTTAAGAATGCAAATAAATACTCTGAAAGGAGACCGAGGAGGTCCAAAGACAGGAGCAATGGAGAGTCTTCCACAAGGATCTACTTAGTTCCCTGAGAATGGGGCTAGAGAGTGACATGGCCACAATATGCAGTCTGCTACAGACTGGAGAAGTGACTAGAGGACTGTATTTGGAGCAGATGAGGCGTAGTGAAGATGGAAGCTTGTCTACCTCTCTCTCTCTCTCCCCTCTTTTCCCCCTTCTTTAAGTAATAAATATTGAATTCTACTCTGTACAATGTGTCTGCCCATGTGCCTTCTACCCACTGCCTGATCACACCTGCCAGCCCGCTGGGACCAGCCCAGCACCACATGGCTGGGCCCTCTCCCACTGCTTGGGACCGGGCACCGGGACCTGCTTGCCAGCCCACCCGGGACCCACCACGGGCTGCTTGGGACTGGCTGCTCTTTGGTCCTGCCTGCCTACTGCCACAGAGAACCCACCAACATTTCCCACTGCCAGCTGCTCGGGACCCATCAGTCTGGCCCCCGCTGCTCGGGACCGGGGACTGGGATCCACCACCACCTGCTCGGGACCTGCCAACATCTTTAAAAAAATCATAAAATTTGCAGTTAGCTTACCTGCTTCCCTAGCTTTAGTTTATTTTGCTTTTCAGTGAACAAGCACAAATGTCTCTAGAGAGACTGGGTTCAGCTTAATCAGTATGCACTTTTTGTTTAGTTTCATAGAAACCAATAACCCTTCACGGTAAAAATCAATTCCTAGTGGAATGGCCTTTATTCAATATTTTAAATTAGCCTTTGCATAGTGAAATATATCGTCAAGGCTAAATCACTCATCTCCTTTGGCTCTTGCTACATAAGAAGAGTACAACCTTTGTGCCTTTGCCAAGGGCCAGTCCTGGGCCTGAAATTGAACCCAAAGGCTGACCTTCATTCACTTGCAGACCTTCATTTTCTACGATGGAGAAGAACAGATCTAAAGCAAATTAGGTAGGAAGTTGCATAGCGTTGCCTCTATTCTAGGACATGGACAATGAAACTTTTGCATGTTACAGGTCTATATATAAATTCCTGCCAATTGAGTCAGGTTCACCCTGTGTAAACCAAGTACTCCTGAAACATTGGAGCTTGTTTCATTAAATCGAATAATGAGGAAGATATCATGCCCAAACTCAGAGAGCAGCTTCAACCCAGGCATACACATTTTTGTGTATAGACACCGCACACATGCAAACATTGATCCACCAGCAGAATTGCCATCTCTTCCTAAAGCTCATCAATAGATCTTATAATTAACAACCAAGATGACTACTTTTCAGTATATCAAGGACTTCCCCAGAGAATAATAAAGAATTAGATAACTTTGGTATTTTTGTGATACAGATATTGGATTGAAAAAGATCACCAAAGGGCTAGTATTCAAGAACATTGCTAGTAAGATTTTGGGTTCCCACTCTTCCTTGTTGATCTCAGGAAGCCTGTGAGTATCATCATGATGAGCCAGGCAAATCTGACCTGCGCGTATAAGGATGAATTATACACAATTACATAAAATTTACTTTATTTATGAGCTAGGGCCCTTGCTATTAACAAATCAGCAATGTTAAGTTCATGAGGGATTTTCTAACATCATATAGTTATCTGGATGTTCATTCGGTGTCACAGTAAGAGCCCTTTTTCTCTTCTGCAGAAGAACAGGGATAACACAGCTTTCTGCACTGACACACGTATGGGAAGCAGAATAGCCATGACTCCAAACCTAGAGAGTATACTGCAGGGACCACGACTGCATTTCACATCGTCTTTCTTTATGTGCAATGCAGAATGTATTTGAGGAAGTTTGGATAAATAACCAAGAGTCATATTGGAGGATTTAATGCACTTATTATTATTTTTTTTTTCTGAGTGTAAGGACCAACGGTGCTTTCTGGTCTCAGAGAAAGTACTCCATTCATCCACATGACACAGAGTCCTCAGCTATGGACTGAACACAGCCCTGTTATTACCAGTTATGTGTGGAAGAAGAGAGAGAAGGATACAGGGTCGGGTGATGATAGCAGAGACCGGTTAATAAGTAATTTAGCAACATTTTTAATTCTTCCAAAACCAGAGCTGGATGGCATTTCACAACATCCCCTGAGGTTAGGCTTTACCCTATGCAACTGTTTCATATTAAATGTGAGAAGAGAAGAGGTATGTCATGAGTGCCTGCCTGGGACATTTAAGGGGCACCTTTGCATTTTGTACTGCTTTTAACACTTGCCCTCAAGTCAACAGCACAGAAGCACTGACCATCACAGTATGAACCATGGGTGTGCAGTGATCCTGAATCAGAAATGATTATAATCATAGGGAAAGGCTGACTATAACTCAGCTGTACTCATTATAGACGTTCCATGAACAGGAAATAAACACTGAACATATTTAAGCTATTATGCATATGTTGTTACAACACAAATTATTACCTCTGTCAGCAACATATTGTTCATATAATCTTCTTGTAGATTAGCTAAATATAAACAATAAAAATAGTGCTATAAAAGCAGAGAATTTAGACTGGTTTCCTGGGCTCTGTAACCTATGCTGTACTGAGTACACACTGTTTGTAATCTTTAGGGATTTGTAAGTCTTATGCCAGTTTGCAAATGGTGATTATAGTAGTGCATACCCTGAAAAGTTTTGTGAAGCCTGACTTACCATCTTAAATCACAGGGAGTACAATGTCCATCTACTTATATTCTACACAATTATCATATTACTTACAATAACGCTTAGTATATCAGTAAATTAAGTCATTTATTCATCTCATAACTTGTTCTTTAGTCTAATTTTGTAAGATTTAGCTTATGCATGCTTGTGTTGCATGTGGCTTGAATGTGGAATGTGTCCCATGAACTAGAGTGTGAACATTTGGTCGCCAGCTGCTGGCACTCTTTGGAAAGGTTATAGAACCTTTAGGAGATGGAGCCTTGCTAAAGGAGGTGTCTTACTGGGTGTGTGCTTGAAATCTTACACCCTGGCCCCACTTGCTGCTCTTTCTCTGTCTCCTGAGTCAAATATAATGCGTTCAGCCAGCCTCCTGCTCCAAAACGCATCCTTTTGTAACCTTAAGCCAAAAGAAGCCCCACCCACCTTTTCCTTGAGTTGTTTTTCCCCCTGGGTATATTAGCATAGCAATGAAAATGTTAATAATATTTTAGAAGATAATAAGACAAAAAGAACCCACAGCTCTTTATCAGTCATTGAACTGAATACTCATAATGTAAGCATTTTGACAGCTAAGGAGACATTTTAAAGAGGGGCACCTGTGCCCTTTCTTCCAGCTATTAAGACTTTTGAAACAATGCATCTCAGCAATTCAAAATTCTGCAGGAAGCCATTCCAGCAAAAGAGAAGGACTTAAGCCTTACTGACAGACAAAAAAGGAACTTGCCTGTCAGGAAGAAAGGTCACATAGTACTGACAACTTGAATTAACATATGCATTTTTTCTGGATTTGTCTATTATTTTCTATAAAAGTATAACCCTGCACAGAAAAGGTGAGATGAAGCTAGGAGTCTGTCTCTCCTGCCTTTGACCAAACTAGAAATAAATCCATTGTCAATTTGTCTCCTCATTTCTTAAAAGGTTTATGAATCTAAATGCCTCATAAAATATCTCCTATTGATATCTATAAATATTATTAAATACAGACTTTTAAAATAAATCATGTACCCAGAATAACATAAATTAAATTGAAAATTTGACATCAGTCAAACAATTCCAGTAACTGTAATGCTGACAAGGATGGTAATTAAAACCCGTGGTATGGGAAGGGGAAACTGAGTCCTTGACACCGTGGGACTCTAAAGACACACAGCTCCAAGCACATCTGGAACAGGACATCTGGAGAGCTAGGAGACTTGGGAAACATTTAGATCTTCGTGTCTACTTCCTGTTCTGTGGATCGGAAAAACCATTTCACTTCTGACAAAGTTTGGGGAACATATGTTCTGGAGTATGTAGTGGGAGATTCCAGCACTAGGTAGTCATGGGGAACATCTGTACCCACGAATCCATCAGTGAAAACACACAGAGCTGAACCAGGGGTGCTGGCTCTTCTGTAACCACAGCATTCAAGGTAAAAGGATAACAGTTTCAGACCAGGCTGGTTAACTATCAGAACCTTGTCTCGAAATACCTAAACAAAACAAAAACAGAAGGATCAATTGGAAGATTACTGAGACAATGTAGAGTGTTGTAATCTTATTATCCATGAAAGATTATTTTCTCTACCCTGTTAGGTTCAGGGTAAGAGGAATGTGCATTAAATTGGAAAAAAAAGACAGATTAATGGGGAGAGGGAACATAATATCCATATGTATATGAAAGTTAACCCAAGAAGTAGCTGGTTCATTAAAAGCTTAGTAAAAGGTTGGGGAGGTAAGCATATCAGAGAAAAGATTCTCTGTGAAGAACAAATGTGTTTCTTCAGGAAAGCCTAATGGAGTTTATCAGAACAACAGGAGACAAGGATGCCTGTAATGATTTTCTCTATGTAACTGCTGGTCTAATTTTTATGTTTTCTTCATGGGCAAACCTCCTTTGGAGGAAGTCTACTGTATCTTCCTGAGAGCAGGCCTTCCCAAAGACAGATGTCTGGCAGCTTCATCTCCCAGA
This sequence comes from Microtus pennsylvanicus, assembly GCF_037038515.1. Classification (NCBI taxonomy): domain Eukaryota; kingdom Metazoa; phylum Chordata; class Mammalia; order Rodentia; family Cricetidae; genus Microtus; species Microtus pennsylvanicus. Next base: position 103,844,064 of record NC_134587.1, on the reverse strand, counting down.
AATTGCCATTTTAAGTCTGATAAGGAAAGTCCAGAGATTTCTATAACGCATCCATTGAATGGCAAATGTCTCCACCTTCAAATACTCCTGACACCAACTCTGGGTTCTGAATGGGCCAGATATCATCACACTAGACACCCAGACTTTTCCAAACATGATTGCCCTCAGCATAACTGAAACACACGGGTCTCACTCAGTGGTGAGTGAAAATTAGAGCAATCATATTATAGACAATTACAGTGTATTTTACATTTATCTTTCTTATTGCCTTTAGCTTTCAACTTTATTTCATAATGTAGACTTAAGTTAGCATTTACTGTCTGCTCATTTCAGCACAAATAACTACACTTGGAGCGTTGTGTTGCTCCTGTAGTCCCAGGACTTGGGGGTTGGTGGTGAAGCAGAACTTGGTGAATTCAAGAGCAGCCTAGGCCATGCAGTAATTATCAAGCCAACTAAGACTTCCTAGCAAGACCCTGACTCACAAAAATGAATGGAAAGAAAAGAATTTCTGTTATTATTCCTTGTAGGTGGTCCTCTCAGCAATGAGCTGTACCTTATTTCCTCCCTCACTCCTGAAGAAACTACTTATCTCACTGAGTTGAGGGTTCCTTATACAGGGTGAACTGTTTCCTTTTATTGCTTTCAAGACTTACTATGATGAGACTTCAGTGTATGTCGTCTTTAGGTGTGAGTCTCTGTGAGTTATGCCTCAGAGTTCACGGAGCCCATTGGATGGAAAGATTTTGGCTTTTCAGTGCTTTGGGGAATTTTGGAGACATTGTTTCTTCAATTAATACTTGTCCCCTTTTGACTCTATTCTCCTCGAGGGACACTATTTCTGTTTGTGTGCTTGGGAACTCATCATTTTCAAACACTCTGTTTTTCTGCATTTTTCCTTTTCCTTAGAGTAAAAAGTCTGTATTGGTGTGTTTTCAAGTTTGTTGTTTTTCTTATACTGTCTCTAATCTAATATTAATCTCTTCTAGAGAATTTTAGGTTTTAGTGATGATACTTCAAATCTACTTTGTATTCAATTCTTTTAAAATTTTATTGACATTATTCTATTAATTGGTGTTTCAAGTTTGATGTAAAATAATTGCTATAGGTACCCTTTAATTCTTTATTTTTAGCAGAATTTCCTCCTGAACACAATTATAAATGCTTTACACTTTGTCAGTCGTGGACAGCATCATGAGGTTCCCAGGGAAGGTCAGCTGCCTTTCCAATGTATGTGCCATGCATGTGTGTCACCATTTTTAGTTTAAATCTGCATACTTTGAATATTATGACAGCTCTGTTCATACTACATTTCTGTCTGGAGAGAAGAAAGATGCTTCTGTTATGGTTGCTATTGTCTTATCATTGTTTCTTATTTATTTAATGGTTGCCCTGTATAACATAATGTGGACTAATTCTGTAGATTATATTCTCTATACACCATGTGACAACTGAGTTCCCTGCCAACATCTTTAAAGTTCATTTTATTTTTAAATCTATCATCTTTTGGCTCTTCCCTAGGTCCATAGACCAGTGATTTAAGAATGACTCAAAGAGCTTTTTAAATGACTGTGTAAAAAAAAAAATCTATTACCTTTGCCAGTGGAGCCAACATGGAAAGATGTGGTTACAAGTTTGAGGCCACTTGTAAGACATTCATGTCTTTACTTCTTGCTTTCAGGGGGGATGTAGGTTCAGACACGGGTCAGGGACTAGGACATTTCCCTCTCCACGGTTTCCCCTGAGCATACACAAAGGCCCAAATATGACTGTAGGTTTCAATCCCAAGACTATATTAGTCTATTTTCCAGGTTCCCCATGGTTACCAAATGACTTCCTTTTAAATGTTTGACTAGACCTCTGTGTCTCCAACTAAAATTAGTGTGAGGCAGCTTTGATGTTTCCAGCAGATTGCTCTTATTTTCAGACGCCTATCCTCCAGGGATTGGACTTTCTGCGCCGTGTGAGCTCTAAGTCGAATCAAATAGCTGCAGGCCCCTGGGAATAAACTTTTCCGCGCTGTCACGGACAGCTCACAACAGCCTTGAGTTGGCCATGGAGGCTTTATGTGAGTCTGAGGGGACCTCGCCCTCAGCTGCAGGAATGCCACATTTCATGAGCTGCTGTATCGTCAAAGTAGCACTGGGGAAATCACTGAATGACCTATGTTTAGCCACAGGCTCTATGGGTCTTCAGAATTTGACTGACTTTCAAAATTATCGTGTGGTTTTGTGTTTAGTTGTTGTTTGTGGAGGTGCAGTGTTTGGGGAGCTGGCACGGTGGGAGGTGAACAATTCCACAAAAGTCTCAGGTTTATTACAGAAATTCTCCCTTTCTAGGGTACCTCTCTCTTCTCCAGTCTGAGAAGCTGTTGTCAATAAAATGTAATAGTCCAAGGATTAAATATTATGCTAGCAACGGTGTCGTTAGTAGCTACCAATGCCCTTTACATAGAAATTGGTTAGCAGAGAGTGATTTCGGTAGGCAAGCACCCTGGTATATAGATGTGCCGTTGGAGAGACTAAGGGGTGTAGCACCCTAATATATATATAGATGTGCCGTGAGAGAGACTAACGGGGTGTGTATATGCAGTCTCATACATTAGTCATTTTCATAGGCACATAAAGAAATGTGTGATTACATCTGGAAAACGGCAGTATCGCAGAGAAAATGCCTCTGCCTGCACTGGCTACACTCCTCTGCTGCTTGCGTCTCCAGAGGAGCATGATATATACAGGAGCTTACCCAGTGGAAGGGAAAAAAGAATTAAATTATCCTTGAAAAGATTTCTGATCTTTCTTTTATGGTTGTTCTATGCACAAATTTTATTTTATTAATGCTCTCCTAAAATATGGCTTTTATAATTTAATTTTTAAAAGGATAAATTGCATCACAATAGCACTCTAAGTACGGCGTGAGCATTTTTTTTTCATTTATGACTGTTCCCATTCTCGTGGCAATGACTTTTAGAGACTCAAGGCATCAGAATGAGAAAGTTATGACTTTGGAAGAAATTCAGGAACACTTGGGTTTTTCCTCTTGGTTAGTTGGTCCAAACACATCAATTTACAATTAACGAAATCACAAGGGACACGTATTTAAAGTATTTATTAGAGACCTGTGGTAGAGCAAGCTGCTTTCTCTTACTCATGAAGTCCCATGGGCATGTCAGTAATTAAAGGAGACACACCGTGTAGAACTAGTTGTATCTCGGGCTGTCAGTGAGACGAGCCATGAAGACAGAAAATGTAGAAACTACTTCAGTTAGAGCTTAGCTTTAGGCCCACACTCACCTGAGATACTTAGCCGCAGCATGTCACTCTAGAACAGTCTGTATGCGCCCTTCAAAACTCATCTGTGAGCTCAAAGTTATTTTATAAAAATATGTAGGTTTGGTGATTTGTCTCACATCCAGTTAATTGTGTTCTAGAGGCTACATGTCCTGCGATTTAAAAAAAAATTTACACAGCAAAACATTTGAGGATCTAAATGTTTGATTAATTTTCTGATTGTATATCAAACTGTATTACTTGGTTTCATTTTGATTTTTTTCTTATCATTCTGCCTCACAATCTGTATTTACCATGTTATTTTCAATGATTCAGGTTTGTTATAGTTAAGACAATTCCACAGCCCAGTTCATTACATTTCTCTTCAAGGGAGAAACAGATAATTTGGCTCACAATCCCAGGTTATAGTCTCTTAGATCATGGATGTCAAGGCAGCACTACCATGATATAAGTGGCTGCATCACCTCTACATTCAAGAGCAGAGAGCAATGAGTGGATGCACCCTAGTGCCCTGTCTGCTCTCTCCTTTCCATTTGGTCCAAAGCCCTGCCTATGGAATTATACCACCACATGCAGGCTAGGTTCTCCCTCAAACATGCCCACAGGTCAACCCAATGTAGTCAGTTCCTCACTGAGACTCCCTTTCCATTTGGTCCAAAGCCCTGCCTATGGAATTATACCACCCACATGCAGGCTAGGTTCTCCCTCAAACATGCCCACAGGTCAACCCAATGTAGTCAGTTCCTCACTGAGACTCCCTTTCCATTTGGTCCAAAGCCCTGCCTATGGAATTATACCCCCACATGCAGGCTAGGTTCTCCCTCAAACATGCCCACAGGTCAACCCAATGTAGACAGTTCCTCACTGAGACTCCCTTTCCCAAATAATTCTTGTTTGTATCAGGTTGACATTAAAACTAATCTGCACAGCCTACTATCTCTTCTAAAGGAGCTGTCCAGCCCACCTTCTCTGTAGACTATTGGAAGACACCCTTTTTTCTCTCATGGGTCTTACCTGCTCCCATTTCATCCATGGCTAACTGTAATCCACAGGTCAGCCTGAAACTTCACGGAGCCAAACCCCTCTACCTGCATTTGAATGTAAACTAAGTGGTTCCATGAAAATAAATTTAATTGCCAGATAAATCTGGAGTTAGAAGTTAGTTCCCAAGATGAAACTTATAAGAAACCTATAAATATCCTGAAGAAGGCAGGCAGCAGGGCCACGGAGATGGAGTTGATGACAGAGAGAAGGGGAATAGCCTGCAAGGAAAGAAATCATGATGTGCTCAAAAGAACAAGAGCTTCCAGAAGGACTGGCGTCATTATAATTGGTTCCTCTCTTTGCAGTAACCCAGTTAGCCCTCTGTTAGAGGTAAACGGCATATTCATTTAGCTTTTTTAACTTAGGTAGTTTATTAAAGCTATCTAAAAATTGCTTCCTCCTTCATTCTGGGAACTAAGTGGGCTTAACCATCATTTTCATTGTCAGATGAGGATTTGAAGGGTCACACCAAAGGCCTTTGATCACAAGTGATAGGATACTAAGATGGCCATCTACCTTCTCCATCAAGTTAATTACATTCAAGTTAGGGATGTTATCTGTAGCATTTTCTTATTCCCAGCACAAAGCTAGTCTTAGAAGACACTCAGCTTTCCAGTCTCTGCATTCTTTATTGTACCAGAGGCATGTACGACTTTTACTATTTGAACAGAAAGACAAACAGGGTGGGGAGTAGGGTAGAGATTTCCCAGATACAGCAGCAGTATGGTATTCTTGACTGTTAAAATGAAGCAGGGACTCTTGCTGTTGTTCTAGCCCAAGAACGTAAGTCAAACATCTCTATGTGGATAGCAGCTGTTTCCAGCTCTCTGTTCCCCAGGAATCAGCATGGGAAATTAAGGGCTTCCCTAAAAGAATTTCATAAACACACCAGAGAAGCACTTACTTCAGTATTCAATTAAATCAGTTTGACTTGACTGAGTCATTAAACTGAGACACAGAGTGTGTCATCAGGGGAGAATTGACATTTTAAGATTTTAAAATTATTTATGTGTGTGTGTGGGGGGGGGGGTGCTTCTGTACACATGTGTATGTGTGCTTACACACTCCAGAGAAGGTTGTCAGCTCTCCTGAAGCTGGAGGTGAGGGCCATGGAACTATCTGGTTTGCCAGAATCTCAAGTCTCCAGAGAAAGTAGTGGGAGCTTGTAACTGCTGAACCCTCTCCAATCTCCTCCAAAAGGATTCTACATCTATTTTCATTTTCTTTCAACATCAGTGTAAAACATACCCTTCCTGAGAGCACGAGAAAATGATGTCTGTCAGCAGAGTATGGTTTTGATTTTCAAAAGTTAGTATGTAGTGAAGTCAGTTTCAAATCCTATTTTAAAACACCAAGATAAAAATAAACTATAAAATTGGTATCCAATAAATATCAACACAACTGCAGAAACAGTAAGCTCTTAGGGCAGGGATCACCACTCCCACAACACGTTAGGATTCCTGGAGATTGATGCTGGAGCAGGTGTCAAGCCAGCCCAGGAAATCACACTTACTGTATTGCATCTTGCCTTATTTTTGACCCTGTATTGTCACTTAGTTTGAAAAGTGTACCAGCGTTAAGATAATAAGCTCTTGTTACATTTTTTCCCAAAAGAATTAATTTTACTCTCAAAAGCTGAAAACTGAAGTGTGAATTTTTGAATTGCTACAAATCTTGAAGATTTAATTCCAAAGATTGTTTTTCAACATATTTTGTTAAACAAGTTTCTCCCCTTTAAAATTGACAGTTCATACAGGAGAATAATTTCCCATGTATTTATTATTATTATTATTTTAGAAAATGGAATAAATATGGAATCAATAGAAAACAGAATCATGTGTTTCGTTACTATTGTTCTTTTGTTTCTGTTTTTATCTCTGTGATATAGAGATGAATACTTTGCATTGGTATGGTTCTTGGTCTATTGGTACAAATTTAAGGTTGATTCTGTTACAATGTGTATATGTATTTCTGCTCTTGTTTAAGGTATTGTGTTTGTTCAGCTCTTTTAAAAATGTAATGTATAATTAAGAAATACAAGTTAATAGATAGTCATCTCTAATAATGAAGTTTGTCACAGTTAAACTTCCTAGATATACAGAGATATATTTCAGTTAGATAATCTTCAACACTTCAAAGTTCACAACACTTTGACATCATAGAATATGGCATTTAAAAGGTTTTAAGAACTTAGACTTTTCTTGACAGTGAGATGTGTCTGCTTCTGGCAGTACCAATTACTTCAGAGAGGTTGATAGGCATTGAAGAAACTCATAGAATTTGCCTTTAATGTGTCAAGGTTAGCCATTTGGGCAAGAAACTGTTCTTGCCTGGACTGCTTTATGGTATGCTATATGAACTGGACCTGCAGGACCCACAGAAAAGTGACTGTTAATCTTTTCAAAAGACAGGATGGTCTTTCAGGGTTCTTGCTTCACAGAAGAAATAGGCAGACATTCTGCAGGACACAGAAGAAAGCAACTGATGAACTTTACTATTACAAGGCAGAACATATCATCAAATTTCCTGCTTCATGGAGAAATCTTCTGGATACTATGGACCTGTAGGTTGAAGATAGATGTCCTAACATTACAGAAGAACCTTGGATGACTTTCCAGGAAGCAAGATGTCTCTTTCAATTTTAGAACTTTGGAAGTTACTCACAATGCACTTCCTGTTACTTAGGTAATTGTATATCTTTCTTGGGTCTTTGAAGAGTTGAAGGCAGATAGTTATAGCTATCGTTTTCCTTAGTGATAATAAAAGATGAATTAGATATAAAACTTTAAACTCACAAAGATAAGACAGATGATAGAGTATTTTCCTTAGTTTACCAAATATAAATGAACTAATTGTAACTATAATTCTTGCTTGATAACTGTTTTGTATATGTAACTTTACTATGTTAAAGTTAAAACTTTCCTTTTTAATTAGACAGAAGTGAGGGAGATGATGTGGAATGTCCTTCTGTATATGTGTTGCTTTTATTGGTTAATGAATAAAGCTGTCTTGGCCCATTGCAGGGCAGAATAGAGTCAAGCTAGAAGAGATATAAAGAGAGTAGGCAGAGTCAAGGAGATGCTATGTGGCTGCTAAAGGAGGAGGAAATGCCAGAACCTTACTGGTGGGCCACTGGCGATACCCAGATTAATAGAAATGGGTTAATTTAAGATGTAAGAGCTAGCTAGATATATGCCCGAGACATTGGACAAACAGTGTTATAATTAGTTTAGTTTCTGCGTGATTATTCAGGTCTAGGCAGCCAGGAAACAAATGAGCAGTCTCCATCTATATCTGTGTTAGCAAACTCAAGCTTTTTGCTATCTCTTCCCATACTCGTTCCATTAGCAAATATTTATAGAGCTCTCTTTTATGTTAGCCACAGCATCAAGGAGGTCTTATCCACTTGGCAGCCATTTTTACCATATGATCATACGTGTGCATGTTTTATTTGCTCAGTCTACAGTGCAGGGACTGTTTTCACTTACTGAGCAGTGATCTTATACCAGAGCTTGCTGAGTATGTTGGGATTCAAAGACAGATTCTTCCCTACAGAGTCTAGAGTCAAGTAAGCAGAAGGAAAGTGTGTCTAAAATATCTCTAGTGGGAAGTATAAAATTATAGCTCTATGGAAGAGGTACCGAGAGAGGAGGAAGGTAATAAAATCAATTTATCTTACCCTTCAAACAGGGAGAGCCATCTTTAGGGAGAGACAAGTAAGAAATCCTTTTACAAAGTCATGTACATTTTCCTTGGATGAAAACTGTTATGGTATTTAGATTTGTCCCCCCAAAATCTGTACTCTTTAGTTTTATGTGCACTTTAGCATAGCAAGTATTATTAGACTTCTGGTTCTGAGTGACAGTGTAGCATAACTGTAGCACCTACAATTACTCTTTTATGTAGTATGTTTTTCTTTCTTTTACAGTGAACTGAATTTTTCTGTGTGGGTTTCAACATGGTAGTCCCTGGAACCTTGAGCATTTAATTAGATGATGCTTTTGCTTTTGTCCAATCTACTTTCCTGAGGCTCTAATGGGAAAATGTAGAGTTTGCTTTTGGCATGTGTTATCTGGAATTATGGACCCATGTCATAAAAAGATAGTGGGTTTGGCACCACTTTAGCCTGCATAAAGAAGTCATTTAATTTCTATTTTAACATGGGTAAAGCTTTTGCCAAGGGCTGGGGGGAGGAAAGAATAGCAAAGGGTACTGGGGAGAACTGCAACATAGAAAGGGTATGATGATTTGACTGCAACAAATATATTTCCAAAATTAATGACATTTAATCTAAATTACCAGCTCCAACTTCTGCATTTGTTTTCACATACAGAATGGAGCAAATGTGCTTCACTTGTACAGGACATGGTATGGTGAGGTGATGATTCATACAAATGAGAGAACAAAACCAACTTTACCATTGTTATCAGGACTCTGTGAAAACAAAGACCACCCAGATGGACTTGAGTTCCAAGCAAAAGATTCACTGTGTGTATAGAATCCATGGCTTTTTAGGATCTCCACCCTCCTCTTCTTGCCCTGGATTCTCTGTGTGACTCTGCCCAATCATTTGGTTTCTGCTGGATTAGACATACAAACATTAAAGATTTTATTAACATTGTTGATAGTTATTTACAAAGAACTGAAATGTGTTTATTGTTAAAATTTAATACTCTCCAAGAATATTAGAATTGGCTTAAATTGGATAGGCTATCTATCCATCTCTGGGCAAATGATAGTCAGAAATGTATGTTTATCTTCTGTTGCTTTGATAAACAGCATGACCAGAAGCAACATGGAGGAGTGTGGTGTTTGAATGAGAATGACCCACAGAGGCTCAGAGATTTGAATACTTGGTCACCGGGGAGTGCAGTCACTATTTAAAAGGATTGGAAGATGTGACCTTATTGGAGGAAGTATGCCAGTGGGGTGGAGTTTGAGGTTTCAATTGGCCCATTCTGAGCACAGAGTCTCTCTCCCTCTCTTCCTGCTGCCTATAGATTTGGATGTAGAACTCTTGGCTATGTCTCTAGCACCATGATTTACTGCATACCGCCATCTCCCTGCCTTGATGGAAATGGATTATACCCCTGAAACTGTAAAGGAGAGCTCAATTAAATGCTTTTTTGTTGTAAGTGTTGCCTTGGTTGTGGTGTCTCTTCACAACAATAGAACAGTGATTAAGATAGGGACTTCCAGGTCACAGTGCATTACTGAAGGAAGTCAGGGCAGGGGCGTGGTGGCAGGAAAGTAGGAGCACTGTTTGCTGCATTGCTCTTCTGGGCCCGTGCTCCCCAGGCGTTCCTATACAACCCGGGGCCACCTGCCTGTGGATGGCAGCACCCATGCTGCCGTGGGCCCTTCCTCATTAATTACCAATCAACCCGATGCCCCAGAGATATGTCTATAGGCCAATCTAGCCCAAGTAATCCCTCAGTGGGAGCTTTCCTCTCAGAAGACTCTAGGCCAATAGAGGTTGCTATGGTAGCACGTTGCTATGGAAGCTTCTTCCCAAGTCAGAGGGCTAGAGTGACAACGCTAATATGTCCCAAAGCAAACGGACGTGGGTGGAAATTTGACAGGCGTTACGAGACTGGCCTCTGAACTGGGGATGGTTTACCGCATCACACAGTATTCTGTGAACTGTTAGCTACAACGTCGTAAGTTATCAATTTGTTTTTCCACATAAAATTTTCTTAGAGCATTGTGAGTTCAAAATATTTCAAGAATGAGAATAGAGTGGCTCAGAGTCACACTGTACAGACACATTAGGACTGGGCCATTTGAGAGCCTTCTAAGTGCCCGATTGTCTGTTGTCAATGAAATGATTGCCATTTTCTCAGGACACCCAGGTCGAGAGCCCACACAGCTCTACCACACCTGCTGTTTATGATAGTAATTATAAAAACACCACACAAAACCTCCATCAATTGATAAGGCACCGGAACTCACCATGGGGAGACTGAAAGGTTTTCATACAATAAAAATAGAGTGCTTATAAATTAATAGGAACCAAATTGTGGGATCTACAGTGGCAAGACCATTCTCCCTGAATTATGTTCCAGAAAATAAATAGCACTTGAAGCACAGCATTGCCTGTGGAGTTTGAAATTGCTGCCCCTAACAGCATTATGCCCTGTTGTTATCAATTTGTTCAGGGGCCAGATGTTTAACTGGCATGTCCTCTCCTGCTGAGCTCTCGCACTCTCTGCTTTTGACCACATATCTGTATGCTTTATCTGATTTGGGGGCTGTGACCTTGCTTCATAGTGTGGAACTGTGTCCAACCTGCAGCAAATGGCCTTATCGCTAATTGAGCAACTATCCACAGTGGTGGTCTTGTTTCCAAACTGACCATCTATGTGCTACTCTCCACTGCTTTACTGGTCTTCAGAGAGACTTCTTATAGAATATTTGATGAAGGAATGAAAGATTCTAAAGTTTAGAGTCTATGGTCATGACTGTAAGCATTTCTGGTATGGTAGCAACTGGCCATAGCCACAAACAATGACTCACAAGCATTCTAGTCTCATGTCTGTCTGTAAGTGTTCTAGCCATTGTGTATCTGGAGAAAACACCCTGTGGAGTAAGTCATGGGAATTATGCTATCCTTCACTCTTTAGAACAGATCCCACCATATAGAAGGCTCTCCATAAAATTTCATCGCTTCAGTGATTACAATTCATCCACAAAGAAAAACTATATGTGTGTGTGTGTGTGTGTGTGTGTGTACGTATGTCAAGAATTGATTATTATAGTGGAACATTAATTGTATTTAAGATGGCATAATGTTTATTGTGTTAAAAATAATGATGGTAACTATCATGTTTTTCATACCTTAGCTGATAGCATGAAAAACAGAGGGCTGTTTCAGAAGTTCTGTAAGGAACAGTGTTTCTGCAAGGAGAAATGTTGTCAGATATTGTTTGTCAATCAAATTCAACAAAACTGGACATCACTTGGGTTCAGGGGGCAGTCATAGAAACCTGGCCAAGTGTTTCAGATGATAAATGACTATTAAAAAGTTTTGGGGGAAGAAGAGGTGGCTGGAAAGAAGCACAGCTTATGAAGATTTCCATTCTGAGTGACTACAGAATGAGTAGTTATAGACTGGGGGTAAAGGCAACAGGTTAAAGTTGGGACATTTTAGGGCATGTTTGAATGACAATGAAATTTTATTGCTATCCATGGGAGACCTGCCCTTTCTTGAACAGAAGCAGAGGAGGAGAGGATTGAGGGTTGGGGTAGGGGTGTAATAGAGTGGACTGGGGGAAGCACCTGGCAGGAGAGGAAGGAAAAGAAACTGCAGTCAGGAAGTAAAATAAACATTTTTTTAAAAAAAATGTATAATACACAAAAAGGTATAAAAAGAAAGAAAATAACTGAAGAAAAGCCAAGTGATGAAAAACTAGGGGCCGTTGTCTTAAAGCAGGGGCCAAACTTTCTGTGGATGCTCACAGTGTTTTAAGAACATTGTCAAGTGGTCTACTTGAATCTCATTGAATGGTAGAAAGAAACTCTGAGCTAAACACTGTTATATGGTTTTACAGATGAAAAGCTTAGAGAGATCTGATGACTTGTATGAAGTTGAACAGCTAACACAAGACAGAGTCAAAAACTTGCTGAATTGTGGTGGCACATGCCTTTAATCCCAGCACTCGAGAGGCAGAGAGAGGCAAATCTCTGAGTTCGAGGCCAGTCTGGTTTATAAGAACAAGCTCCAAAGCTACAGAGAAACTTTGTCTCAAAAAAAAAAAAAAGAAAAGAAAAGAAAAGAAAAAACCATAGCTGAAAGTTAAAGCTAAAGCTGTGCCAAAGGTCTATGAAATACAGCTAATTATTAGTTATAAATGATGAGCTCTGTCAGGCCGCTCAAGTATATCCTTTGATTTTTATCTGAACCCATAGTAATGTGAAGCCTCCAAATCATCAAGAACTACTTTCAACATGAAAGGAAACACAAGCCGTTAGTTAGAAACTCAGTTCCGTAATTCCTCATGACCAATTTGAATAATATATATAAACATATATGGCCTACAAATTAATACTATACTCAAATTTCCATTAAGAGCAATACATTGTTTAGAGAAATACATATACAGTTGAAGAAAAAAGTATGCATTTTTTCCCAGGATTAATTTCAAATTTATGGTCAAGAAAGCAAGGAAAGACTTAATCACACCTGGCAGATATAAAACTAGAACCAGAAGAAGGGAAGTAATCAAGGAAAAATTAAAATAAATATGCTTTTCTTTGCTGTCTCGGTGTGTTGTATGTCTTCATTTTGAAAAATAAAGAGACTGAAAATATGTTCTGAAAGAAATAAAGTAAAAAGAAGTAAAGTAAAAAGCCTACAGAGCCATCAATTAGAAAAAGATATCTTGTGTTACCAATAAAAAAAAAATCTTAAGAGCTCAGACTCAGTGATATTTTTCATATCTGCCGCAATGTATGAGTGTTTGAAAGGGATCTCTGGGGCTCACCTGACCTAGTTTTTAATCTTTAGTGACTAGCTATTACATACTCATGATTCATGATTACATACTCATGATTCATGTCCTTATTTAGAAAACGAATTCAGGAGGATTATCTGCCTCCAAGAGCTGGGAAGGCAATGCAGGATGAGGCCGATGAGCTAGCTCTGACACAGCACGCTGTGCAAACTCTTCTCCTTCCTACCTTAGCTTCATTCCTTCGGATGCCTTTTTATTTGGTGCCCACATACTTTTCCTTTAGAGCCGCTGCAATCTACAATGGATTGTTTCAAAGCAATAAATGAATGAAAGAACACATAAATGACTGTGAATGACGGTGCAGAAAGCTCAAAAGGCTGAGGGTCTTTGACACAGCAATGGTACTCTCAAAGTCACCGGCTCACCAGGTGAGCTGCTGCAGGCCCTTTCTCCCAGCACTGAGAGGTGAAGGCAGAAGGATCAAGAGGTCATGGCCATCACTTGCTAAATAAAAAGCCTGAAGTCAGCCTAGGTTATGTGAAACTGTTTCTCTTGTCCTATTTCCCACTCCAAGAAATGCATGTTTCCAGAAATGATGATTCAACAAATACCAGAGATGTGTTGTTATCTGAAGACTCATGAGTGCCAAGCTGCACATGTGTGAAAAGAAGTTAGACCTCAGTGTACTCTCAACAACAAGGACGCATTCTTCAGTGTCCTAATGTCAGATGTTATGTGGGTAAGAAGGCGCCTTCTCTGTTTCAAGCACTACACAACAAATGGTTTCTTATTGCTTAATTAGCTTGATGAAATCTGTCTCTCTAATAAAGTAGTTCTCTCTCGTGCACAGTCAACTGTATGTCAGAGGATTAGACAGAAAGTTTCAGAAATAACTGATAGGTTTCAAAGTGCACACCATTTCTTAGCAGCATGCTGAACACTTGCTGTGTTGTCCTTCTCCATCTGCCTGGATGTGAATCGTTCCTTTTTTCACTGTTTCCATGATGTGTACTCTACCTGGCAGTTCATTACGTAAAAGCCATCTCGGGTACCAGGCTAAATTATAATATCATAGTGCTATGGTAAGTAACCCTTTTTGTAGTTAAAAAAGAAAGTCAGCAATCAGGAATAGGCTTTGGGGGACCGGCGGGGACCAGCGCAGCAGCAGACGCATGCAGCGGGGAACGGCGCAGCGGCAGACGCACGAGGTAGGGACGGGCGCTCAATAACGAGAGCAGATCACCCCACTACAATTAAATCAAAGAGGTAGGCCTTTTGTTTGTGAGGTCACTGGCAAACAGGGAGCCTGGTCCTGATCCTGAAGACCCTTCGGAGGGGTGAGAGGGTTCTTGGCCTGTGGCAGGAACCAGGAAACAGTGAGGGCAGTTGGTAAGAAGAACCCTTGGCCAGCAGGGAAACCTGATCCTGTTTTAAAAGACCCATTAGATCGGATCAATAGGAAGAGATGAGCAGGCGCCAAGGCAAGAATTCACCCAATAATCTGAAAAATAACATGAAAACACCAGAACCCAATGATCTTACAACAGAAGTATTTGAACACCCTAACACAGAAGAAGTGAACAAATTGACTTTATGAAAGCAATAGAGTCCCTTAAACAACATGTAAAAAACGCCCTTATAGAAATGGATGAGAAGTATAACAAAAAGTTTGAAGAAATGAGTAAATACGTACATGATACGCTGGGAAACCAAGATAAAACGATCAAACAGGTAATGGAAACAGTTCAAGAATTAAAAACGGAAATGAAGGCAAGGAAAAAAAAACACAAACAGAGGACCAGCTGGTTATGGAAAATCTAGGTCAATGAGCAAAGTCTGCAGAAACAAGCATAATCAATAGAATACAAGAGATAGAAGAAAGAATCTCAGATTCTGAGGACACCATAGAGAAAATAAACGCTCAGATCAAAGAAAAAAGCAAAGCCAACAAATTCTCAACAGAAAACATTCAGGAAATATGGGAAACAATAAAAAGACCAAACCTAAGAATAATAGGAATAGAAGAAGGAGAAAAGTCACAGCTCAAAGGCACAGAAAATATTTTTACCAAATTATGGAAGAAAACTTTCCCAACATAAAGAAAGATATTCATTTAAATATTCAAGAAGCATACAGAACACCAAACAGACTGGATCAAAGAAAAACATCTCCTGGCCATATAATAATCAAAACACAAAATATACAGGTTAAAGAAAGAATATTAAGAGCTGCAAAGGAAAAAGGGCAAGTAACTTGTAAAGGTAAACCGATCAGACTTACACCTGACTTCTCTATGGAAACCATGAAAGCCAGAAGGTCCTGGATAGATATACTGCAGAAACTAAGAGACCATGGATGCAAACCCAAATTACTATACCCAGCCAAGCTTTTGTTCACTATAAATGGAGAAAAAAAGGCATTCCAGGATAAGAACAAATTTAAACAATATGTAGCCGCAAATCCAGCCCTACAGAAAGTAATAGAAGGAAAATCACAACCCAAGGAATCCAACATTGCCAACACGGCCTACAACAACTCAGGCATCTAGCGACCCTTCCCCAGCACATCTCAAAGAAGGGAGACACACAAACTCTACTACCAAAAACAATAAGAATAACCGGAGTAAACAACCACTGGTCATTAATATCACTTAATATTAATGGGCTTAATTCACCTATAAAAAGGCAAAGGCTAAGAGATTGGATACGAAAACAGGATCCAACAGTCTGCTGTTTGCAAGAAACACATCTCAACCACAAAGACAGACATCTACTCAGAGTAAAGGGTTGGGAAAAGGTGTTTCAAGCAAATGGTCCTATGAAAAAGCAGGTGTGGCCATACTAATTTCTAAAAAAAAAACTGACTTCAAACTAAAAACAATCAGAAGAGATCAAGATGTCAAGATGGACACTTTATACTCATAACAGGAACAATTCATCAGGACGAAGTCTCAATCGTGAATATCTATGCCCCTAATATAAAAGCACCCACTTATGTAAAAGAAATATTACTAGAACTCAAGGCAGACATCAAACCACACACACTAGTAGTAGGAGACTTCAACACACCTCTCTCTCCAAGGGACAGGTCAATCAGACAGAAACTTAATAGAGAATTAAGAGAATTATTGTAGGTAATGAAGCAAATGGACTTAACAGACATCTATAGAACATCCCACCCAAATAGGAAAGAATATATCATCTTCTCTGCAGCTCATGGACCTTCTCAAAAATTGACCACATACTCGGAAACAAAGGAAACCTCCACAGATACAAAAAAATCAGTGTCCACCTGTGTCTTATCTGATCACCACAGATTAAAGTTAGAAGGCAACAACAATACTACCCCCAGAAAGCGGACAAACTCATGGAAACTGAACAGTCAACTACTGAACCACACCTGGGTCAAGGAAGAAATTAAGAAGTAAAGTAAAGACTTCCTTGAATTTAATGAAAATAAAGAGACAACATACTCAAACCTATGGGACACGATGAAAGCAGTGCTAAGAGGAAAGTTCATAGCACTAAGTGCCCACTTAAAGAAAACGGAGATTGCATACATTGGGGACTTTGCAACACACCTGAATGCTCTAGAAAAAACAGAAGCATACACGCCCAGAAGAAGTAGAAGAATGGAAATAATCAAACTGAGGGTGGAAATCAACAAAATAGAAACACAGAAAACAGTCCAAAGAAACAATGAAACAAAAAGTTGGTTCTTGGAGAAAATCAACAAGATTGACAAACCCCTACCCAAACTAATTAAATGACAGAGAGAGAAAACGCAAATAAATAAGATCAGAAATGAAAAGGGGAACATAACCACAGACACAGAGGAAATTCAGAGAATCATTAGATCTTACTACAAAAGCCTGTATGCCACAAAACTGGAAAATACAAAAGAAACGGACATTTTTTTAAATAAGTACCATATACCAAAGCTAAACCAAGACCAGGTAAATGATCTAAATAGACCTGTTAGTCGCGAAGAATTAGAAAATGAAGACGTAAGTCATAAACAATGCCACACCAGTTTGGAATTATGATTAATAGGGTGGTATTTATTTAAAGGGGAAAAAACTTACAGATCACCGTCAGCCCTCTGCGCAACCAGGAAGGAAGTCTAGTAGCCGGCAGAGCAGGAAGTGAAGAGAGAGAGGAGAGGGAAGTGGCCGCTTTTTTAAAGGGAGAGACCACTCCCCAAGGGGCTGGTATCTCAGCGGCGATAGGCTGGAGGAGTGGGAGGACCTCCCGTAACACCTCCCCCTTTTGTTTAAATAAGAGAGTTCTAAACCTACTATGAAATTATATACAATAAGTACAAATATCCTATTCTAACTAGCTTAGGTCTTGTATAATAAATAACTTGGCCAAGTCATGAGAGAAAAGTAACTACATCTATATAGTCTTCAACCCCATCGAAGATCTGAGAAGGGAAATAATGTTACCTGGGTAATTAGGAAGTTCAGGAAAACAACTTCCAAAACATGCAACAGATCACAGAGACAACTAGCTACCTGGGCAATCACCCAAAGTCACGTTAGCAGCGTTGAAGCAACCAACTTTGGCTAAGGCCTAACATAACTGACATACCATTTTCAAAGGCAAGCAACTTTTCAAAACTATCTTACCCTGTCTTGGCAGGATATGACAGTCCTGTTTTATCCATTGATGCATGCTCTGTATCTTTGTCAGTGGTTGAGGTACGGGCATTTCTTTGCCCAGAGGCCAGTTCTTCTAAAAAGAAAGGCTCCAGGTGGAGTGTCTTTGGTGCTCAACATTCTCTCGGGAATAGAGTGGTGTTGCCAGGAGCAATTGTGTCTTACTACCACAAAACTCTGAGTTAGATTAAAGACCATTTTATACAGCTCTTTGAAGAAGTTGAAGATTATCTATCTATACTGAGTATAATCTCTATATATCTAAAGAACCTGATTAGTCTAATTATAAATGACAAACTTAGATGACTATTAGTCTATATAATTCTCAATATCTATCTAACTTAAAGATTAAGACAATAAACAACTGTGAAACAAATGAGGACAATTACCTTCAAATATAAACAATGTACAAATATACATTGCAGTAGGTAAATATATATCAATACACAAACATTATATAAGTATCTTAATCAGAGGTAGAAATGTACACTGCAATATGGTAAATATATACAATACAATATATGTCAATACATAAAAATGTTTTAAACAAGGTAGAAACATGCATGCATACAATAGTCAATATAATTTAACTTTGTATCAATATACAAGAATCCATACCAATATATTTGTCTAAAAACAGTAACTCACAATTACAAATCTATTATCCCATCATCCTTTTTTTTTCCAAAATGATCCCTGAGCTTATAAAATTCCTCCCCCAACACTCAATCGTATACTAATTATAATCAACCCCTAAATGATGTCCTTAAACCCAAGGGCAAACTTTACTGGGAGAGGGGACGTCGTCCTCTAGAATTACTTCCAGCTGTCATGGGGGCGACGTTCTTTCTGGGGGATCCTGTGAAAGTAAAATGATGGTTAAATTTCAAGATCAATGTCTTTTAAAATTGCCAATAGTCTCTGACTATTTTAGGCAGGTCTGGCCAAAATGTTGTATAAGATGTGCACCATTTCAGCTAACCAAGTTGGAACTGTCTTGTGCAGCTGGTACCCAAAGCAGGTCTTGTAGTAGCGCTATCAGTATCATGACGTCATATCAACCAGGTGGAGTTGTTGTTATGGGGCCCCATCTTCTTCCTGGAAACTTCAAATGCCACTTCAGGAAAAACTCATTGTTCATTGTGAAAAACTTAAACATTAATCATATAGACATATATAGACATATATATATACATATTCACTGAAAGGCATGATAGATATGTTCAATGAAAAGTATGATAGATATGAAGAAAAGCAAAGATGTTTTCTAAACTCATATTTCTTTCTGTCCCATATCATGGCTCTTGACATGAGACAGAAACTCTGAGTTTTTCTCTTACTAATAGGCTTGGAATTGGAGAGGGACTGAGCCAGAGTCCAACTTCAAAACCAGCTTTATAAATTTAGAAATATGGTTTAAAATTACTTCCACAACCCTTTCAGTTTTCTTGATATTTCCTATTGGGCAGGTATTTTTCCATCTGTCAGTATCCAAATATCCAGGGTCCCTTGAATTTTTCAAAGATGAGTGTTTTCCTGTGGAGATAAGAACAGAACCCTGCCCCCATTCTATATGTTTTTCTTACCACCTGTATGAATATCATCATTGTGGATAAGTTGTCATTTCTCCTTTCCAAGAGGTTTCTCCTCTTCAAATCGAAACTTTATTAATTTTGATGGTATCCACAATTTTTCTTCTCCTGTGGAAACAAGAGCAAAACCCCTTCCCCAACGTAGCACATCTCCTGGCTTCCATTGAGAGGTCAGCACATCTTTGAAATAAATCGGTTGATTTAGTTCATCAGACTTTTCCATTATCCAATGTCTCTCTGCTGCTGTCGTTCCTTTCTCATTAGCGTTAAGAAAATTCAAGGTTAATAAAGCATTATGTAATCTATTTCTGGGGGTATTTTCAGTCCCTTTCTGTTTGTTCAGCATATCCTTTATAGTACGATTTGATCTTTCTATAACTGCCTGACCTGTAGGATTATTTGGTATACCTGTAATGTGTTTTATATTATAATAATCAAAAAAGCGTTTCATTTTCTTAGATACATATGCTGGACCATTATCTGTCTTTATTTGTGCAGGTATACCCATGATGGCCATAACTTCCAATAAATGTGTGATTACTGAATCAGCCTCTTCTGAGCTCAGGGCAGTAGCCCATTGAAAACCTGAATACGTGTCTATGGTGTGGTGTACATATTTTAATTTACCAAATTCCATAAAGTAGAACACATCCATCTGCCAGATTTCATTTCTCTTAGTACCCTTTGGATTACTCCCTGCAGGCAACGGTGTTTGATTATAGAAACAACAAGTAGGACATCTCTTTATAATGTCCTTAGCTTGTTGCCAAGTAATGGAAAATTCTTTCTTTAGGCCTTTACTATTGACATGATGCTTCTTATGAAATTCTGAGGCCTGCAACACACTTACAATCAATAATTGATCAATCTCAGCGTTGCCTTGGGCTAGAGGACCAGGCAGACCTGTATGGGAACAGATGTGTGTTATGTACATCAGACAAAGCCTGTTCCTGATTATGTCTTGTACCTGGATAAACAATGAAGTCAACTCTGTGTCATCTGGTATAAATTCAGCGGTTTCAATATGCAAGATAACTCTTTCTGCATATTGTGAATCTGTAACTATATTAAGAGGTTCTTTAAAATCCCTTAGCACCATAAGAATGGCATATAATTCTGCCTTCTGGACAGAATTATAAGGGCTTTGTTCCACCGTACTCAATTCATCTGACTTGTAACCTGCTTTCCCTGATTTATTTGCATCAGTATAGAACGTACGGGCTCCAGTTATTGGAACATCACGTACAATTCTAGGAAGAATCCAAGAAGTTCTTTTTATGAGGTTAAGTCTACCACTGTTGGGATAGTTGCTATTAATTTCTCCCAAAAAATTAGCACAAGCTCTTTGCCACGGTTCATTGTCTTCCCATAACTTTTTAATTTCTTCAGTAGTAAAAGGCACTATAATTTCTGCTGGGTCTATACCTGCTAGTTGACGAAGTCTCAGCTTACCTTTTATAATTAATTCAGAGACTTTTTCCACATAAGTTTTTAATTTTTTACTTGGTTTATTAGGTATAAATATCCACTCTAAAATAATATCTTCTCTCTACATTAGAATCCCTGTAGGAGAAATTCTGGAAGGCAATATGTCTAGGATGCAGCTAAGATTTGGGTTCACCCTATCCACATGTGCCTCCTGTAATTTTTCCTCAATCATTGTCAGTTCCTTTTTTACTTCAGCTGTCAGTTTTCTTGGACTATTCAAATCTTTATCACCATCTAAGGTTTTGTTTAAATGAACTATTAGATCAGGTGTTATCCAAACAGCTGGTCGTAGACTGGAAATGTCTCCTAACAATCTTTGGAAGTCACTAAGAGTCTTTAACCGGTCTCTCCTAATTTGTGTCTTTTGCGTTTTAATTTTATCTAACCCTATTCTGTAACCTAGGTAATTAATAGAATTTCCTCTTTGAATCTTTTCAGGGGCAATTTGTAATCCCCACCTAGGCAAGACTTTCTTCACTTCTTTAAACATCCTTTCTAAAGTATCTTTATTTGAATCAGATAACAAGATGTCATCCATGTAATGATAAATTATGGACTTGGGGAATTGTTTACAAATTATTTCCAATGGCTTACTTACAAAATATTGGCACAGTGTAGGACTATTGAGCATACCCTGTGGGAGGATAGTCCATTGATATCTCCTATTGGGCTGAGAATTATTATAAGTAGGCACTGTGAAGGCAAATTTTTCTCTATCCTTTTCTTGTAAAGGTATAGTGAAAAAACAATCTTTCAAATCAATAACTATAAGAGGCCATCCTTTTGGTAACAGAGAAGGCAAAGGAATTCCAGATTGTTGTGGGCCCATAGGTTGAATTACTTTGTTGACAGCTCTTAGATCTGTCACCATTCTCCATTTACCAGATTTCTTTTTTACAACAAACACAGGAGAATTCCAAGGGCTGGTTGATTCTTCAATGTGGTGAGCATCTAGTTGCTCCTGCACCAGCTGTTCCAATGCCTGTAGTTTATCTTCAGCTAGAGGCCACTGTTTGATCCATATTGGCTTCTCAGTTAGCCATTTTAAAGGTAGGGCTGTTGGTACCACTAAAGGTTTGGTATTTGCGGTATGTTCTTGTACAGCCTGAATGGCTGGTGACCTTTTTCCATAATACCTCATCATATCCTTCCCAGAATTATGAGTTCCTGGAACTACAGGAATGTTAATCTGGGTATTCCATTGCTGTAGCGGGTCAGGGCCCCATAAATTTATGGCAATATTGGCTATATATGGCCTTAGTCTTCCTATTTGCCCTTAGGGCCTATGCATTCAACCCATCTTGTGCTTTGTTTTACACGAGATAGGGTTCCAATTCCCAGGAACTGAACATCTACCTCTTGAAGAGGCCAATTCAGATGCCAAGATTCTGGGGTAATGATACTTACATCTGCACCTGTGTCTAATAAGCCTTCAATAAAAGTGCCATTTATACAGACTCTTAGCTTTGGTCTTTGATCATTAATAGAAGTCTGCCAAAATATACGTTTACTCTGTCCTGCTGGGTTTTTTGACTCATCCTCCACATGTATTTCATCATTTAGACCAGTATTACTTATTACAGCAGAAATTGGAGCTTTTAATTTTCTTGGTGAGGCACGTTCTCCACTGTGACTGGGAATGACTGGGCCACTGTTGGCTTGGGGGCCTGCGAGAGGCCCCTCAAGGAGTTTCCCGACGGTATCGGGTTGCCTTGTTTGTCTGTTGTTGACCTGCATTCATTGGACCAATGTCGGCCTTTACCGCATCTCTTACATATACCTGAAGGCCTAGGTCTCCTATTTTTGTCATTCCCAGAGGAGATAATATTCCTAGAAATTCTGTGCCTGCAATCCCTTTTCAGATGTCCTAATTTACCACAATTAAAACACCTGGCAGTTTGATGTCTCCTCATTGCTTTGGAAATCGCTTCTCCTACCCAAGATTCATCATTATAGCTAAACGTTTCAACATTCATCGTATGCTGAATCCATTCATCCATAGGTGCTGATCTAGACTTTAAAGGCCCAATTATCTTTTTGCATTCTATGTTTGCATTCTCAAAAGCTAGAGATTCAAGAAGTATTCGTCTAGCTTCTGGGTCTGTTATCCCTATGTCCAGAGCCTTAATTAATCTTTGCAAAAAGTCAATAAAGGGTTCTCTCTGTCCCTACCTAATTCTGGTATATGATTCAACCCTTTTTGCTGGATCTTGTGTCCTATTCCAAGCATTTAAAGCTGCTTGGTGACATAGACACAGTACTTCATCGTCATAAAGAGCTTGGACCTGTGGATCAGCATATTCTCCTGCACCAAGAATTTGATCTTGGGAAACCTCAACACCTTTTGCTCTTCATTTCTGTTCCATATGTTTGGATTCTTCTCTGAAATAAATTCCAAACATCAAGGAAGGTCCATTATCTAAAACTGCAGACACTAACTGATGGAAATCATAGGGGGTAGCTCTAGCATTAGAAGCCCAAGTCCTTATCATTTCCTTTACATATGCATTGTGCAAGCCAAAATTAACAACAGCTTGCTTAATTTCTTTCAGATCATTCATTGCTATTGGTGTCCATCTAGCTTCTTTGACTCCCTTTGAGCCTTTAAAAGTTGATGCTTTGTCAGAATTAAGTATAGGGTATGTCACTAGAACCCTGGGTAAGCCAGTTCTAATAGCTGGTGGAGGCATGGTATCCTGTCCTTGTGCCTCCTTACTCTGTTAACCAGCTCTAATAATTTCTCCAATCTTTTCAAATCTTTTTATCATTGTCTCTCTTAAATCCTGAATCTCCTGGCCTATGTATATTTCCTGTGATTTCACTGAGGTATCAATTTTTTGGTTCCCATTCTGCACCTGTGATTCCAAAGCTTTAATTTTTTCCTTCAAAGATAACATGTCCTCTTTAAACTTTTCTTGTATATCATGTAGATTCCCATCTTGGAGGTACATTCTGTCTGTTACCTTATCAAAACTTTGTGATAAAGTCTGAAGGTCAAATTCAACAGCCTGAACCCTTTCAGGTAACTTTCTAATACCCTTGGATATGGAGTCAATTTTGCCTGTCATAGTATCCACTTGTTCAGATAACCTCTGATTTTCAATAATTTTAGTCCTGTCAATTAGTTGTTCATTATTAGTTCGTAAAGATTCTATCGTTCTTAGGAGTGCCATATTCTTCCTTAATGATAGAATATGGAAAAGAAAATTGAAACCTAGTAACAAGCCAATTAAGGTATCCCCATAATCATATAAACCGTGTATGATGTAATCCATTGTATTAGTAAATATAAATTTACTAATCCATTGTATTAGTGAAAACAAAGCAGTAAAATTTGCATTAGAAATGAAAACTGCCATATTACCTATTATCCAGCAGGTGGCGCTGTTGCCAAGTCTCGACGAAAACAGGGTCCTGTTTCAGAGTCCGCCTAGTATTCGTTAAAAACTGGAAAATGTAAGTTGCTCAACAAAGTAAATGTAATTAAATTAATTCCAGAGAAGGAACCAGAAACCAGAATCCAGGGGTAGAGAAGAACAACCTGGAAGCCACTTATGCCTCCACGTGACAGAGTCACCCTGAGGGGTTGCAGCTTTCAGCAACCGCGTGCTCTGGTTCGCGCCACTTAAGAGCTGTGATTGCAAGGGAGATTTAAAAACGACTCAGAAAAGAGCAAACCACGCAGGCAGAGACTACGTGGGCCTGTGGAGTTTAAATCCACGTGGGGAGGCCAAGGCCGCCGCTACAAGGCACAGGCCACGGCTGAGGAAGGGAGGGCTCCCGCCAAGCCGAACTCGCAGCGGGCAGCCAAGCAGGAAAAGGAGAGGTTCTAAAACCAATTGTTGGGTGCCAATTGAAGACGTAAGTCATAAACAATGCCACACCAGTTTGGAATTATGATTAATTGGGTGGTATTTATTTAAAGGGGAAAAAACTTACAGATCACCGTCAGCCCTCTGCGCAACCAGGAAGGAAGTCTAGTCACCGAAGGAGCAGGAAGTGAAGAGAAAGAGGAGAGGGAAGTGGCCGCTTTTTTAAAGGGAGAGAGAGACCACGCCCCAAGGGGCTGGTATCTCAGCGGCGATAGGCTGGAGGAGTGGGAGGACCTCCCGTAACAAGAAACGGTTATCAAAAATCTCTCTTCAAAAAAAAGTTCAGGACCAGATGGTTTCAATGCAGAATTCTACCAGAACTTCCAAGAAGAACTAATACCTATACTCCTTAATGTATTTCACCATATAGAAACAGAAGAGTCATTGCCAAATTCCTTTTATGAAGCTACAGTTACCCTGATACCAAAACCACATAAAGACCAAACCAAGAAAGAGAATTACAGGCCTATCTCACTCATGAATATCGATGCAAAAATTCTCAATAAAATACTGGCAAACCGAATCCAAGAACACATTAGAAAAATTATCCATTATGATCAAGTAGGCTTCATCCCAGAGATGCAGAGCTGGTTCAACATACAAAAATCTATCAATGTAATCCACCATATAAATAAACTGAAAGAAAAAAACCATATGATCATTTCATTAGATGCTGAAAAAGCATTCGACAAAATTCACCACCCCTTTATGATAAAAGTCTTGGAGAGATTAGGGATACAAGGGTCATACCTAAATATAATAAAAGCTATTTACAGCAAGCCGACAGCTAACATTAAATTAAACAGAGAAAAACTCAAAGCCATCCCACTGAAATCAGGAATACGACAAGGATGTCCACTCTCTCCATACCTCTTTAATATAGTGCTTGAATTTCTAGCAATAACAATAAGACAACATAAGGGGATCAAGGGGATTCATATTGGAAAGGAAGAAGTTAAGCTTTCATTATTTGCAGATGATATGACAGTATACATAAGCGACCCCAAAAACTCTACCAAAGAACTCCTGTAGCTGATAATCACCTTTAGTAATGTGGCAGGATACAAGATCAACTCCAAAAAATCAGTTGCCTTCCTATACACTAAGGATAAGGAAGCAGAGAGGGAAATCAGAGAAGCATCACCTTTCACAATAGCCACAAATAGCATAAAATATCTTGGGGTAACTCTGACCAAGGAAGTGAAAGATCTATTTGACAAGAATTTTAAGTCTTTGAAGATAGAAATTGAAGAGGACACCAAAAAATGGAAGGATCTCCCTTGCTCTTGGATTGGGAGGATCAACATAGTAAAAATGGCAATTCTACCAAAAGCAATCTACAGATTCAATGCAATCCCCATCAAAATCCCATCAAAATTCTTCACAGATCTGGAGAAGACAATAATCAACTTTATATGGAAAAACAAAAAACCCAGGATAGCCAAAACAATCTTATACAATAAAGGATTGTCTGGAGGCAATACCATCCCTGACTTCAAACTCTATTACAGAGCTACAGTATTGAAAACAGCTTGGTATTGGCATAAAAACAGAGAAGTCGACCAATGGAATCAAATAGAAGACCCTGACTTTAACCCACAAACCTATGAACACCTGATTTTCGATAAAGGAGCTAAAAATATACAATGGAAAAAAAGAGAGCATCTTCAACAAATTGTGCTGGCAAAACTGGATGTCAATCTGTAGAAGAATGAAAATAGATCCATATCTATCACCATGCACAAAACTCAAGTCCAAATGGATTAAAGACCTCAATATCAGTCCGAACACACTGAACCTGATAGAAGAGAAAGTGGGAAGTACTCTACAACACATGGGCACAGGAGACAACTTCCTACGTATAACCACAGCAGCACAGACATTAAGGGCCTCATTGAATAATTGGGACCTCCTGAGACTGAGAAGCTTCTGTAAAGCAAAGGACACTGTCACTAAGACAAAAGAGCAACCCACTGACTGGGAGAAGATCTTCGCCAACCCCGCAACTGACAAAGGTCTGATCTCCAAAATATATAAAGAACTCAAGAAACTAGACCACAAAAGGCTAATCAACCTAATATTAATATGGGGCACTGAGCTGAACAGAGAATACTCAACAGAAGAACTTCAAATGGCAAAAAGACACTTAAGGTCATGCTCAACTTCCTTAGCGATCAGGGAAATGCAAATCAAGACAACTTTAAGATACCATCTTACACCTGTCAAAATGGCTAAAATCAAAAACACCAATGATAGCCTTTGCTGGAGAGGTTGTGGAGAAAGGGGTACACTCATCCATTGCTGGTGGGAATGCAAACTTGTGCAACCATTCTGGAAAGCAGTGTGGTGGTTTCTCAGGAAATTCGGGATCAACCTACCCCTGGACCCAGCAATACCACTCTTGGGAATATACCCAAGAGATGCCCTATCATACAACAAAAGTATATGCTCAACTATGTTCATAGCAGCATTGTTTGTAATAGCCAGAACCTGGAAACAACCTAGATGCCCTTCAATGGAAAAATGGATGAAGAAAGTATGGAATATATACATATTAGAGTACTACTCAGCAGTAAAAAACAAGGGCTTCTTGAATTTTGCATACAAATGGATGGAAATAAAAAACACTATCCTGAGTGAGGTAAGCCAGACCCAAAAGGAGGAACATGGGATGTACTCACTCATATTTGGTTTCTAGCCATAAATAAAGGACATTGAGCCTATAATTAGTGATCCTAGAGAAGCTAAATAAGAAAGAAAACCCAAAGAAAAACATATAGGCATCCTCCTGAATATTAACCTTCATCAGGCGATGAAAGGAGACAGAAACAGAGACCCACATTGGAGCACCGGACAGAAATCTCAAGGTCCAAATCAGGAGCAGAAGGAGAGGGAGCACGAGCAAGGAACTCAGGACCGAGAGGGGTACACCCACACACTGAAACAATGGGGTTGTTCTATCAGGAATTCACCAAGGCCAGCTGGTCTGGGTCTGAAAAAGCATGGGATAAAACTGGACTTGCTGAACATAGCGAACAATGAGGACTAGTGAGAATTCAAGAACAATGGCAATGGGTTTTTGATCCTACTGCATGTACTGGCTTTGGGGGAGCCTAGGCAGTTTGGATGCTCACCTTACTAAACCTGGATGGAGGTGGGCGGTCCTTGGACTTCCCACAGGTCAGGGAACCCTGATTGCTCTTTGAGCTGATGAGGGTGAGGGACTTGATCCGGGGAGGGGGAGGGAAATGGGAGGCGGTGGCGGGGAGGAGGCAGAACTCCTTAATAAATAAATAAATTTAAAAAAATAAATAAAAGCTAAATAAAATGCAAAAAAATAAAAATAAAAAAGAAAGTCTCATAATATAGCAATAATGATACTATCACTTTAGATGTGACGAAAAGAAGGGTTTCATTTAAAAGAAGAGGTAAATGTTGTTAAGAAAAAAATACATTGCTAAAAATATATTAAACTACTCATCAGTCTCTCAAAGCGTCTAATTCGTCTTCATCATAAGAATAATATGTATACAAAGCCCACACTGCATAAGGATTTGGTATTAATCATGTTTTCAGGTATCCACAGCAGGTCTTAGAACATATACCTGCAGGAGAAAGGAAAATTACTTTAAAATTATATAAATTACATATTTTATATAATTTATAAGATTATATAAGTATATAGTAGTTTACTAGAGGAATATTCTAAATGCAACTTCTTTATTTTCAGAGCAAGAAAAACATAAGCAGCTACTGGATACTATTTTGCAGTTTAAATGCCTTAGCATAGAGTATTGTATAAAATATCCACTCAATGAAACAGACTAAACCTTTCTTCTTGGGTTTTATGAGTCCATTAGCCCACAGTGGTAGGTCACTAATGGCTAACACACAACCAAACTTGGTAATATTTCACAAAATTTGTAGGACTCTTTGATGGTAATTTATGTATCTTAGCTGCATGTTACATATAGTGTTTAAAATTGCACAGTAGCTGAGAAAAGACAATAAGCTTTTCTCAGCTGTTCTGGCGGTCTATCACAAGATGAATGAGAATGAACAAACTTACATTTTTTATCCAGTTTGTTTCCCTGGTGTTCTTTCTCCAGACAGCTTCCCTGCTCTGCCATTGCCTGATTGTGAGATGACTTAAATTGCTTTGTTTAAAAGTCTGTGCCTGGGATTCATGCTCTATATCCATTCAGAATTAATTTTTCACACTTTCCATGGCTTTGTTTTCTCAGTAGAACTTACTTGTTACACAATTTAAATGACCTCAAATCCAGCCAAAGGCATTTGTTTTTCACACCACTTTTATATTAGGTTTTGTCATATGACATCTGTCTTGAAAATACCTCGTTACCCTAATAGGTCTCTATAGGAAGGGAGGACCTCTGTGTGTGTTGTTATGATAGGATCTGTATACATTACACAACCAGGAGCACTGGAAACATGCCATTTCTACCCTTCATTATTAATCCTAGTAAATAATTTTCAAATGTCATTTCTTTATGAAAAATATGTCTGATAACTTTTTCTTCCAATGTCTATTAACCAAAGCCCTTGTACTATCTGGATTCATATCATTATTTCCTGACCTGGATTTAAAAGGGAGACAGTTTTTTCATTGCAGTTGACAATGATACTGTTTCCCAAACTCTACCCTAAATTTCAATAGTCCTTGGAGCCCAGGTAAATACTATTCTATATTATTGACTATTCAGGGACTTAGGAATTAATAACTGTATTTTTCATAGTTTCATGTCATTTACAGTTTTTCTATGTTTTAGTTTAGGTATGGGACTCTTAATTCCATACTTTTGTAATCATGTTTTATCCTTGATGTGTAACTGAGCTTACTATGGATGCTAAGTGCATAAGAAACCCTTGCATTATGCTAAATTTATAATTGCATTCAAAAATTAAAATACTGTCTGAAGATAAACAATACTGTGCTAGTTTCAATGAGAATTTGAATAGTTGGTCTACAGCTGGTGGAACTCTGTGGGAAGGATGACAAGTCATGGCCTGGTTGGAGGTGTGTCACTGGGGAGGGGCTTTGAGGCTTTCAATACCTATGCCATATCCAGTTATCTCGTTCTCTGCATTGTGATAGTGTCTCAAGAGCTAAGCTCTCAGTTACTACTCCAGCATCATGTCTGTCTATTCAGCACCATTCTCCCTGCTATCATGGTCATGAACTGTAACCCTCTGGAACTAAAAACCTCCAATAAACTTTTCTATAAGGTGCCTTGGCCATGGTATCTTACCATACCAATAGAAGAGTAACTAAGACAAATAAACATGATGTTTTCACTATTGTGAGCAGTCTTTCTTTGACAATGTGCATCGTATCAAAGAAGTTTTATATATATATATATATATATATATATATCATAAATTGTTGCAGTAACTATCAGGTAGAGTGACGTTGCTTCACTGCCTTTAATGATTATCATCAAAAGAAAGTATGGATTACTAATAACTCATGGGTTGGGCCTTAGGGACTCATTAAAGAGGTGACAGACTTTTCAACAGCCATATGGGTATGCTCTGAGTGGTACACAGACATAATGCAATGTGGCCATTCTGGTATTATTATATTATAATATTATAAATATTATAAGACAAAATTTATGCATACCAGATAAGATCAAGAGCTTGCTTTTAAGTTCACTTCATTCTTAGTCCGGAAGGCATTCAAATATACGTAAAACTTAAAATGTAGCCAGTACAGTACAGGCACCAAGATGAATAACTTTTGATGACCGAAGTTACAAAATAATCCCACACTAGTTCAGAATTACATGTGATAAATGGTTATTTTTTTAGGGGTAGACTCACAGATCACAGTCCTAGATCACAGTCCTCTGCATGAATGGGGAACAGGAACCAAATCTAGCAGCTGGAAGCAAGAGAGCGAGCACATGCTTTAGAGCTGCATGTATGGTATAAGAGACCATGCCAAAGTGGGGAGGTATCTTAAAGACTATTGGCTGAAGGAGCTCCCACATCAAACTTTAAATCACTGAAAGTTATAGATACAATAGAAAGAATCCTAATCACAATTTTGACAAAGTAATTTTAAAAGTAATCAATTCCAAAAGCTTTTAGGAAAAACAATTGATCATAAAATACTTAAAATGTAGAAAAATATATGAGAAATTGTATTTTAAATAAATGTAACCCAGTAATAGCATTGACTTCTAAGTATCTATCATCTAATATATTGAACTTTTGCTTATAATAGTGAAAAAATAAAATAACAAATGTATGTCCATTTAACCATAAACCTGTATTTATCTATGGTTAAATATGATAAGCTCATATCAGAGAATGAAAAAAAATATTTTTTTTTAATATTCATTAGTTCTATAAAATCTTCAAGGTATTAATATTCTACTGGAACCTCCAACTCATTCCTACATGATCCATAAAGCCCCATTCCTGTCTCTCTCTCTCTCCAAACCTCATCCACTCAGAGAGTCTCCAACAAAGAAAAGGCACCAAAAAGCCCAGCTCCACATTTTTTTTTTTTATAATTTTTTTTTTTTTTTTTTTTTTAGAGTGTCCCTTAATGTATTTCCTAATGCTATTTTCTTTTTTTTTTTTTTTATTTTTTTTATTGATAAAAGTAGGATAAAGAAAAGAAAAAAAAACAAATTTCCACCTCCTCCCACCAGCCTCCCATTTCCCTCCCCCTCCTCCCACTCTTCTCCCCCTCCTCCCACTCTTCTCCCCCTCCTCCCACCCCTCTCCCCTTCCCCCCACTCCTCTCCCCCTCCCTTTCCAGTCCAAAGAGCTGTCAGGGTTCCCTGCCCTGTGGTACGTCCTAGGTCCTCCCCCCTCCATCCATATCTAGGAAGGTGAACATCCAGACTGGCTAGGCTCCCACCAAGCCAGCACATTGCGTAGGATCAAAACCGCATGCCATTGTCCTTGGCGTCTCATCAGCCCTCATTGTTCGCCATGTTCCGAGAGTCCAGTTTTATCCCATGCTTTTTCTGGTAACAGTCCAGCTGGCCTTGGTGAGCTCCCAGTAGATCATCTCCACTGTCTCAGTGGGTGGGTGCACTCCTCGTGGTCCCGACATCTTTGCTCATGTTCTCACTCCTCCTGCTCCTCATTGGGACCTTGGGAGCTCAGTCTAGTGCTCCAGTGTGGGTCTCTGTCTCTATCTCCATCCATTGCCAGATGCAAGTTCTAGGATGATATGCAATATATTCGTCAGTATTGCTCTAGGGTAGGGTCATTTCAGGTTCCCTATCCTCAGCTGCCCAGGGAACTAACTGGGGACCTCAGCTTGGGCACCTGGGAGCCCCTCTAGGGTCAAGTCTCCTGCCCACCCTAAAGTGGGTCCCTTAACTAAGAATTGTGGTTCCGTGCTCCCCTATCCAACCTTCCTTTATCCCGATCCTCCTGTTTCCCCAAGTCCACCCTCCTACCCTTCTACCTTTTCTCTCCCCATCTCCCCTAACCCCCATCCCACCCCACCCCCAAGATCCCACTTTCCCCCCCGGCAATTTTGTCTACTTCCCTTATCCAAGAGGATAACTATATGTTTTTCCTTGGGTTCACCTTCTTACTTAGCTTCTTTAGATTCGCCTATTGTAGACTCCGTGAACCCTATTTATGGCTAGAAACCAATTATGAGTGAGTACATCCCATGTTCGTCTTTTTGGGCCTGGGATACCTCACTCAGGATAGTGTTTTCTATTTCCATCCATTTGCATGCAAAATTCGAGAAGTCATTGTTTTTTACCGCAGCGTAGTACTCTAGTGTGTATATATTCCATACTTTCTTCATCCATTCTTCCATTGAAGGGCATCTAGGTTGTTTCCAGGTTCTGGCTATTACAAATAATACTGCTATGAACATAGTTGAACAAATGCTTTTGACATGTGATAGAGCATCTCTTGGGTAAATTCCCAAGAGTGGTATTGCTGGGTCCAGGGGTAGGTTGATCCCGAATTTCCGGAGAAACCGAAACACTGACTTCCACAGTGGTTGCACAAGATTGCATTCCCACCAGCAATGGATGAGGGTACCCCTTCCTCCACAGCCTCTCCAGCAAAGGCTATCCTTGGTGTTTTTGACTTTAGCCAATCTTACAGGTGTAAGATGATATCTCAAAGTTGTTTTGATTTGCATTTCCCTGATCGCTAAGGAGGTTGAGCATGACCTTAAGTGTCTTTTGGCCATTTGAACTTCTTCTGTTGAGAATTCTCTGTTCAGTTCAGCGCCCCATTTTTTAATTGGGTTAATTAGCCTTTTAAAGTCTAGTTTCTTGAGTTCTCTATATATTTTGGAGATCAGACCTTTGTCTGTTGTGGGGTTGGTGAAGATCTTCTCCCAGTCAGTAGGTTGCCTTTGTGTCTTAGTGACAGTGTCCTTTGCTTTACAGAAGCTTCTCAGTTTTAGTAGGTCCCATTTATTCAATGTTGCCCTTAATGTCTGTGCTTCTGGGGTTATACCTAAGAAGCGATCGCCTGTGCCCATCTGTTGTAGGGTATTGCCCACTTTCTCTTCTATCAGATTCAGTGTTTTCGGGCTGATATTGAGGTCTTTAATCCATTTGGACTTGAGTTTTGTGCACGGTGATAGATATGGGTCTATTTTCATTCTTCTACAGGTTGACATCCAGTTGTGCCAGCACCATTTGTTGAAGATGCTTTCTTTCTTCCAATGTAAACTTTTAGCTCCTTTATCGAAAATGAGGTGTTCATAGGTTTGTGGGATAAAGTCCGGGTCTTCTATACGATTCCATTGGTCGACTTCTCTGTTTTTATGCCAGTACCACCCTGTTTTCATTACTGTAGCTCTGTAATAGAGTTTGAAGTCAGGGATGGTAATGCCTCCAGAAGATCCTTTATTGTATAGGATTGTTTTGGCTATCCTGGGTTTTTTGTTTTTCCATATAAAGTTGATTATTGTCCTCTCCAGATCTGTGAAGAATTTTGATGGGATCTTGATGGGGATTGCATTGAATCTATAAATTGCCTTTGGTAGAATTGCCATTTTTACTATGTTGATCCTCCCAATCCAAGAGCAAGGGATGTCCATCCATTTTTTGGTATCCTCTTCAATTTCTTTCTTCAATGCCTTAAAGTTCTTGTCAAATAGATCTTTCACTTCCTTGGTTAGATTTACCCCAAGATATTTTATGCTGTTTGTGGCTATCGTGAATGGAGAAGCTTCTCTGATTTCCCTCTCTGCTTCCATATCCTTTGAGTATAGGAGGGCGACTGATTTTTTGGAGTTGATCTTGTATCCTGCCACATTACTAAAGCTGTTTATCAGCTGTAAAAGTTCTTTGGTGGAATTTTGGGGGTCGCTTATGTACACTATCATATCATCTGCGAATAACGAAAGTTTAACTTCTTCATTTCCAATTCGAATCCCCTTGATCCCATTATGCTGTCTTATTGCTATTGCTAGAACTTCCAGCACTATATTGAAGAGGTATGGCGAAAGTGGGCAGCCTTGTCGTGTTCCTGAGTTAAGCGGGATGGCTTTGAGTTTCTCTCCATTTAATTTGATGTTAGCTGTCGGCTTGCTGTATATAGCTTTTATTATATTTAGGTATGACCCTTGTATCCCTAATCTCTCCAAGACTTTTAACATAAATGGATGTTGAATTTTGTCAAATGCTTTTTCAGCATCTAATGAAATGATCATATGGTTTTTTTCTTTCAGTTTATTTATATGATGGATTACATTGATAGATTTTCGTATGTTGAACCAGCCCTGCATCTCAGGAATGAAGCCTACTTGGTCATAATGGATAATTTTTCGGATGTGTTCTTGGATTCGGTTTGCCAGTATTTTGTTGAGGATTTTTGCGTCGATATTCATGAGTGAGATCGGCCTGTAATTCTCTTTCCTGGTTGAGTCTTTGTGTGGTTTTGGTATCAGAGTAACTGTAGCTTCATAAAAGGAATTTGGTAATGACCCTTCTGTTTCTATATTGTGGAATACATTGAGGAGTATAGGTATTAGGTCTTCTTGGAAGTTCTGGTAGAATTCCGCATTGAAACCATCTGGCCCTGGGCTTTTTTTGGTTGGGAGGTTTTTGATAACAGCTTCTAGTTCTTCGCGACTGACAGGTCTGTTTAGCTTGTTCACCTGGTCCTGATTTAATTTTGGTAAATCGTATTTATCTAAGAAAGTGTCCATTTCTTTTACATTTTCCAGTTTAGTGGCATACAAGCTTTTGTAGTAAGATCTAATGACTCTCTGAATTTCCTCTGTGTTTGTGGTTATGACCCCCCTTTCATTTCTGATCTTATTAATTTGCAAATTTTCTCTCTGCCGTTTGATTAGTTTGGATAGGGGTTTGTCAATCTTGTTGATTTTTTCCAGGAACCAGCTTCTTGATTCATTGATTCTTTGGATTGTTTTTTGTGTTTCTATTTTGTTGATTTCAGCCCTCAGTTTGATTATTTCCAGTCTTCTACTCCTCCTAGGTGAGTCTGCTTCTTTTTTTTCTAGAGCTTTCAGGTGGGCTGTTAAGTCTCCAATATGTGCTTTCTCTGTTTTCTTTAAGTGGGCACTTAGTGCTATGAACTTTCCTCTCAGGACTGCTTTCATAGTGTCCCATAAGTTCGAGTATGTTGTTTCTTTATTTTCATTGAATTCAAGGAAGACTTTAATTTCTTTCTTTATTTCCTCCTTAATCCAGGTATGGTTCAGTAGTTGACTGTTCAGTTTCCATGAGTTTGTAGGCTTTCTGGGGGTAGCATTGTTGTTGAATTCTAACTTTAATCCATGGTGGTCTGATAAGACACAGGTGGTTAGTAATATTTTTTTGTAGCTGTGTAAGTTAGCTTTGTTACCAAGTATGTGGTCAATTTTCGAGAAGGTACCATGAGCTGCAGAGAAAAAGGTATATTCTTTCCTCTTTGGGTGGAATGTTCTATAGATGTCTGTTAAGTCCATTTGCTTCATTACCTCCATTAATTCTCTAATTTCTCTGTTAGGTTTCTGTCTGATTGACCTGTCCATTGGTGAAAGAGGAGTGTTGAAGTCTCCTACTATTAGTGTGTGCGGTTTGATGGCTGCCTTGAATTTTAGCAATGTTTCTTTTACATACGTGGGTGCTTTTATATTAGGGGCATAGATATTCAGGATTGAGATTTCTTCCTGATGAATTTTTCCTGTTATGAGTATAAAATGTCCCTCTCCATCTCTTTTGATTGATTTAAGTTTGAAGTCAACTTTGTTAGAAATTAGTATGGCCACACCTGCTTGTTTCTTAGGTCCATTTGCTTGATAGGCCTTTTCCCAGCCCTTTACTCTGAGTAGGTGCCTGTCTTTGTGGTTGAGGTGTGTTTCTTGTAGACAGCAGAATGTTGGATCCTGTTTTCGTATCCA
This sequence comes from Microtus pennsylvanicus, assembly GCF_037038515.1. NCBI lineage: Eukaryota > Metazoa > Chordata > Mammalia > Rodentia > Cricetidae > Microtus > Microtus pennsylvanicus. The sequence continues at coordinate 103,808,291 of NC_134587.1, read as the reverse complement.
GTCTCTTAGCCTGTGCCTTTTTATAGGTGAGTTGAGTCCATTGACATTAAGTGATATTAATGACCAGTGGTTGTTAACTCCGGTCACTTTTTAAGTAGTAGGGTTTGTGTGTTTCCCTTCTTTGAGTTGCGCTGGTGAAGGGTCTCTAGATGTCTGAGTTATTGAGGTCTCTGTTGGACTCCTTGGTTAGTGATTTTCCTTCTATTATTTTCTGTAAGGCTGGATTTGTGGCTACGTATTGCTTAAATTTGTTTTTATCCTGGAAAATTTTGTTTTCTCCATTTATGGTGAACGAAAGCTTGGCTGGATATAGTAGTCTGGGCTTGCATCCATGGTCTCTTAGTTTTTGCAGTACATCTATCCAGGACCTTCTGGCTTTCATGGTTTCCATAGAGAAGTCAGGTGTAAGTCTAATAGGTTTACCTTTATAAGTAAGTTGGCCTTTTTCCTTTGCGGCTCTTAATATTCTTTCTTTATTCTGTATATTTTGTGTTTTGATTATTATATGGCGAGGGGATGTTTTTTTTTGATCCAGCCTATTTGGGGTTCTGTATGCCTCTTGAACCTTCATAGGTACATCCTTCTTCAGGTTGGGAAAGTTTTCTTCTATAATTTTGTTAAGTATATTTTCTGGACCGTTGAGCTGCACTTCTTCTCCTTCTTCTACTCCAATAATTCTTAGGTTTGGTCTTTTTATTGTGTCCCATATTTCCTGAATGTTTTGTGATGAGAGTTTGTTGGACTTGCTGTTTTCTTTGATCAGTGCGTTTATTTTCTCTATGTTATCCTCAGACTCTGAGATTCTTTCTTCTATCTCTTGTATTCTGCTGGTTATGCTTGTTTCTGTAGTCTCTATTCGTTTACCTAGATTTTCCATGTCCAGCCGGCCCTCTGTTTGTGTTTTCTTCTTTGCCTCCATTTCATTTTTCAAATCATGAACTGTTTCCATTATCTGCTTGATTGTTTTTCCTTGCTTTCCTAGGGTATCATTCACTGATTTACTCAATTCCTCGAACTTTCTGTTATACTTCTCATCCATTTCTATAAGGGCGTTTTTTATATGCTGTTTAAGGGTGTCAATCACTGTCATGAAGTCAGTTTTTTCTCCTTCTTCATGATTAAGGTGTTCATGTCCTCCTGTTGTGAGGTCGCTGGCTTCTGGTGGTTTCGTGTTGTTTTTCAGATTGTTGGGTGAATTCTTGCATTGGCGTCTCCCCATCTCTTCCTTCCAATATTCTCCTATGGATCTTCTTTTACAGGATCAGGTCTTCTTGCCAACTGATGTACCTTCCAAGTGATGTCACTCCCCCGTGATGTTTCTCCTGGAGTCCAGTTCCGATCTCCTTGCTGCTTGGTTAGCTTGCAAACAAAGGCCCACCCTGCTTGCTGCAGGCAGGTTATGGAGACAAAGGAGCTACCACCTTCCCCTTTGCACTCACCTTCGGGTTCAGTCCCAGCGCCCAGGCAGGCTGAACAGGGAGGCACTCTGCCCCAAGAAGGGAGGGATGGAGGGAGACAGAGGGTAGGGGGATCTGGATGTAAGCTGGATGGGATAGGAAGAGAGAGGAGGAACCGGGCAGTGTAGCCCTGTAGGTTGATCAGGAAGTGTAGGCGGGCTGTTCCCGGGTGCCACAGCACTCACTCACCACAATGATGTCTCACTAGGTGCCCTGATCGAAACTCCGTGCTGCTTGGTTCACTCGCAGACAAAGGGCCCACCCTGCTTGCTGCAGGCGGGCTATGGGGACAAAGAAGCCCCCGAGCTCCCCTTTACCCTACGCTTGGGGTTAGGACCCAGCGCCCAAGCAGGCTGAGCACTAGGCGCTCTGCCACCAGGGAAGGGAGGGGGGAGAGAAACAGAGGGTGGGGGGATCTGGATGTAAGCTGGATGGGATAGGAAGAGAGAGGAGGTACCGGGCAGTGTAGCCCTGTAGGTTGATCAGGAAGTGTAGGCGGGCTGTTCCCGGGTGCCACAGCACTCACTCACCACAATGATGTCTCACTAGGTGCCCTGATCGAAACTCCGTGCTGCTTGGTTCGCTCGCAGACAAAGGGCCCACCCTGCTTGCTGCAGGCGGGCTATGGGGACAAAGAAGCCCCCGAGCTCCCCTTTACCCTACGCTTGGGGTTAGGACCCAGCGCCCAAGCAGGCTGAGCACTAGGCGCTCTGCCACCAGGGAAGGGAGGGGGGAGAGAAACAGAGGGTGGGGGGATCTGGATGTAAGCTGGATGGGATAGGAAGAGAGAGGAGGTACCGGGCAGTGTAGCCCTGTAGGTTGATCAGGAAGTGTAGGCGGGCTGTTCCCGGGTGCCACAGCACTCACTCACCACAATGATGTCTCACTAGGTGCCCTGATCGAAACTCCGTGCTGCTTGGTTCGCTCGCAGACAAAGGGCCCACCCTGCTTGCTGCAGGCGGGCTATGGGGACAAAGAAGCCCCCGAGCTCCCCTTTACCCTACGCTTGGGGTTAGGACCCAGCGCCCAAGCAGGCTGAGCACTAGGCGCTCTGCCACCAGGGAAGGGAGGGGGGAGAGAAACAGAGGGTGGGGGGATCTGGATGTAAGCTGGATGGGATAGGAAGAGAGAGGAGGTACCGGGCAGTGTAGCCCTGTAGGTTGATCAGGAAGTGTAGGCGGGCTGTTCCCGGGTGCCACAGCACTCACTCACCACAATGATGTCTCACTAGGTGCCCTGATCGAAACTCCGTGCTGCTTGGTTCGCTTGCAGACAAAGGGCCCACCCTGCTTGCTGCAGGCGGGCTATGGGGACAAAGAAGCCCCCGAGCTCCCCTTTACCCTACGCTTGGGGTTAGGACCCAGCGCCCAAGCAGGCTGAGCACTAGGCGCTCTGCCACCAGGGAAGGGAGGGGGGAGAGAAACAGAGGGTGGGGGGATCTGGATGTAAGCTGGATGAGATAGGAAGAGAGAGGAGGTCCCAGCTCCACATTTTTGATGACTCTTGCAACTTGCTGCTCTGTTGCCACCAGCAGCCCAAATCCCCACTTAAACATTCAGTTTTTCACCATACTTGGGCACAAACCCAGCTTGTAACAAACACGTCGTCATCCCTCTCCTATAACCTAGAGAGTTTCCCTGCTTTAGTTAGGGGTGCAACTTCTCTAGCCTTCATCTCTGGGACTGGGGAACTCACCCAGGAGTTGCTTTGCTCAAATACGGTTTCAATTCAGTTTGATATGGCTTACTGTGTCACCAGAAAAAACCTAATATTGGGGGACAGAAAACCTATTAATTATCGCCTTGTTAAAATAGTTCCAAAGTAATACATACAAGTGTAATAATATTAGTGTAAAAATCACTATGCAAAAGAACCTGAAAACACTGATAAGAGAATTAAAGCAAAAGCAAAGATAAAAGGATTTGTTTATTGACAAGTAACAATCATAGGTCGATCACACGGATGAGCGATGAGTGGCGTCTTTCCACCAGTGCGACAGCTGGAGCTAGTTTCTCCAACTGGGTTTCCTTTTCAGAATGAATCCCACGTCCTTTGTTAAAGCCTTTCCACTATTCAAGGTTGGGAAGCTGCCTTGGCACTGGTGTATGTGATTCATTACTTGGACTACTGTTCATAGATGCGCATGGTCCCTTCCGTCATTCTGAACATCAGCGTGGGAACCGGAGCCAGTTTCTCTGTGACAAGCTTTGCAGTTTGTCACAGCGTGAACTATGGGAGGGTGGCTAAAGACATCCCTAGGAGTGCTCTCAGCACGAGATCCAAGAGAAGTTGCTTCCTTGTTGGTGCCAGATTCACTTCTGCATCTGATCCAAGAGAGATGCCGTTTACCCACCGTCATTTTAGTTATGATTTCCTGGGAAACAGAGTCAGTAAGGGTTTAAAATCCAGGTAGCCTATAAATCATATATATATAAAAGTAGAGTCAATGGTGTTAGTTACATATCTGAGACATATTCTGGGCAGTGCTGACAAAACTTTACCAGCTGTGGCATGTTTTTAAGCATACGTATTATAATGCCTCAAATAATTGAAGCGTGTGTTTTGATTACATGTGTTAAGACTGCTGTTACTACAGAACATGGGGAAATTTTAACTTGATAGCCGAGCTCTGAGGCTGATCCTTGCTTATAAAACATGGGTGACTCACTAGTGAAGTGAGACTGTCAGATACTAATTAACCCTGAGACCTACCTTTCTTTCTTTCTTTCTTTCTTTCTTTCTTTCTTTCTTTCTTTCTTTCTTTCCTTTTTTTCCTCTTTCTTTCTTTCTTTCTTTCTTTTTCTTTCGTTTTTTCTTTTTCTTTTTCTCTTCTTTTTTAACTTTTTCTTTTTTTTGAGACAGGTGTTCTCTGTGTAACAGCCCTGGCTATGTAGACCAGGCTGGCCTCGAATTCATAGAGATCTGCCTTCCTCTGCCTCTCAGGAATTAAAGGTGTGAGCCACCACTGCCTGGCAACCCTGATACTATTAAACTGGATTTCACTCTAGTTACCTCAGTGAAATCCTCTGGATTATCTTTTTAAAGTTATTGCAATCCTTTAGAATAACCACTTTAAAGATTTTCCTATATAGTACTAATTTGTCATTCAGAGTTAATCATATAACAAAAATAAATAGGTAGATGATTACATTTAAAATGTTCTCCTTATGTAATAGAAGTTACTTAGCGGGGAGTTACATGTCACAGATGACGTATGCAAAGGGACAGTAGCTCACATGAGCATGTGGCTCTGGCAGGTCCTGCCCTTCTCTCCCATTCCTGCCACCTTGCTAAAAATCCTTAGATTATATTCCTAAAGCTAGCCACCAAGGTCTCTTTCCTTATTTGGACACTTCCTCTTCCTAAGGTTGACGACCAAGGCCCAGTGATCAAAAGCGCCTTTGACTCACCTAATTAACATGCCCAATTAAAATTAAACATCACATCCTAACACAGGGTTTCCCTTCACCTGTGTGGCCTGCCATTTTCCCATGTGCCACATTTGTCTCCCCTTTATCCTGAGGCAGTCCTTTGTCCTCCCAAGGCAAATATCCCTGCCTGCCTTCCCTTGTTCCCTCCTTTCTCCTTTGTCCCCCATCTCCTTTACCACGGCATCCTAGCCCATTCTAACACAGACCTCCCCTTTTCCTCTTCATAAAATTTCTGCCTAGGTCAGGAAACGGTCATTTTACCTTTTTTTTTTTTTTTTACTGCTTAATAAAGTGTCTCTCTGTGAAAACAGGTGTTTGAACAGAGTTCTTACCTAGTCTGGGGTCTGTGCAGGGGTTCCCTTCAGCATGTCTAATCTGGGATACAATATTCAGTCCTTTCTCTTTTTTTTGCCTTAAAATATACAAATATTTCTCCATGGTCCTAGGTTGTGATATCAGAATAAGACTACAGAATTTATTTTGAACGCCCTGAAAATGATTAGATTTGGGCCATTAGTAACTCTAGTTTCTAAAATTTCACTTACTTGTTTCTAATGTAGAATTGATCCCTTGGAATTTCTTCCTCATCAAAATCTATTATAAATGTCATATTCTTCCAGAGCCTGAGCCAAGACAATGGTCAAATAGTAAGAACGTGACTAAATTTATACCAGTCTTAAAAATCTCACCTTCTTTCTCACAATGACTGGTAAATGTGGCACATCCTGATCTAATTAAAACACTTAGGTTTAACGGGAGAGAGCGGTAGTTGTGGTCACCAAGCACGGACCTACCAATGCCGTGTGGTCTACAATAGATACCAACAATCACTCAGGTCTCTGGTTCTACTTTAGGCAGCGCCAGTAGCCCTGCCTCTTTCTGTATTAACTCAACGCTTTTAGTATGAAGGCTAAACTCCTACAGCAAAGAGAACCAAAATGTAGAGACTCGAGAGAAATGCCACCAAGATGCTTGAGACACAGACTGACAGACACCTGCAATTATCCACAAAAGAAACCTTAGTGGAATCTTGAAAATATGAGAATTAGGCAAAGCCACTTGCATGTTCTACAGAACAGAAGAAAAGCCCTTCTTGACAGCATAGACGAATGATCTTACTGGAATAGCACCAGACTTCGGCCCCACTCCGGCGCTCTCCCCACACCGAGAGAGAAAAGAGCTGGTATAGGAACATCTGCAGAAAGAAAATCCACGAGGAAAAGAGAGCACCTGACTTCAAGCTTTAAAATGTCAATGTTGTAAGCATGGAGTACAGACTACGGTATCCTAAACAGGAATACACACAAACACACACACACACACACACACACACACACACACACACGCACACACACACACCAAACAAATTGCCTAGATTAGGCAATTGGAAAGTCCATAAATTGCAGCACCAAAGATGCAAAACGTGGCAGTGGGAGTGGTACAGATGTGGAGAATACTTTTTCTTTCCAATTTCAGTTATCAATATTGACATGATATTCATTTAAAATAAAATATTATTCCCAGCACTCGGGAGGCAGAGGCAGGCGGATTTCTGTGAGTTCGAGGCCAGCCTGGTCTAGAAGAGCTAGTTCCAGGAGAGGAACCAAAAAAAGCTACGGAGAAACCCTGTCTCAAAAAATCAAAATAAAAAAAATAATAAAATATTATAACCTAAGATGTTTTAGTGAGCCCCATGATAAACACAAAATAAAATCTCAAAGTAAACACACTAAAAAATTTAGTACACTAAAATTAAAAATCAGGGGATTTAAAAGTGTTAAAGCAAAGGCATTGTATATACAATGTTGTGAGTCTATAAATCAGCTAGGAAACAGAAACCAAGTTGCAGTAGTCTGAACCTATCAATTGCTGCCTTGAATTCAAGTGAATTAAATTCTCCATTTGAAAGAAATATAGCGGCAAGTTGGGAAAACAAAATCCCAACTAAGCAAACCAAAAAAAAAAAAAAGATAAGACCCAACTTTCTTTGCCTATAGCAGACTCGTGACACATGTAAAGGCATGTGGAAAACTAAGCAGACTCATCACGCATGTAAGGACACTTGGAAAACTGTGTGGAATCGCCACAGGAAAGAACATGTGAAAAACTAAGCAGACTAAGGACATGTAGAAAACTGAACATATTGGAAGAAGTATGAGCTCATGGAAACCAACAGAAAATACAATTAGCCACGAACCTGCCAGATAAAACAGACATCAAGTCAAAAGCTATAAAAACAATCATGAGTGACCTTTATTTAAGGAGATAAATATACTGGGAATCAACAACAATGGGAAATGTATATATATCCAATATTTTAGCACCTAGGCACAGGAAGCACATATTAATAGATTTAAAGAGACACAGGCTGCCATACTGTAAAAATAGAGGAAGGCAGCAACTACTTTTAGCCATTGGCAGATAGATCATCCAATAGAAAAATCAATGAAGAAATATGGATTTAAACTGCACTTTAACCAAAGAAATATGCCAGACATCTGCAGTATTCATCGTCTACCCAATAGAGACATTGTACAAAATCTTCTCAACTCTACGTGAACGTTCTCTAGACTAGATCATATTTGCTAAAACACAGCATTAACAATTAAAAACAAAATCTTTTTACTAGGGCAACAGAATGAAACCAGTAACATAAAAATACCTGGAAACTGTAATTATGTAGAAACTAAACATGTTCCAGAAGACAAATAAAACAAGAAAGAATTTAAAGGTCCCCTTGAGACAAAAGAAATAGGGCCGTGCTAGACTGAAGATTATCTGAAAACACAAAAGCAGTAAGTTCTATGACAAAGTTTACAATGGGTTGCATCAGAAAAGCAGAATTCGTGTGAACTTCACAGAATTTCTTCAGAAACCATATGCAAGAACAAACCAAAACCAACCTCAGAATAAGGTAAGGGATAATACAGAGTGAGGAAGAAAGAAATGAAATCGAGTGTTTAAACAATACAAAATAAAAGTGGAATGAAGAGTTATTTTTTTGGAAAACTACGAGAAACTGATGGGTTTTTAGATGAAAGCTTACAGTGGATGAGAGTAAGACAGAGGGCTGGAGGGAGAGGACTGAGAATTGCACCAACCAGCAATTCCAATGATGCTGACCTGATTTTCTCCAGCAGAGAATATGAAATGCACCTCCAGCCTCATAAGCAGCACTCTTTTTTCTGGACCTGCTTTTGATGTTCTGTTCTTCAACACCAAATGCCTGCTGCCCCGGAGTGGGTCTTCCTATCTTTTCCTCCTTCAAGCTAAGCTCTTGAATTTTGTTTGAATACTGTTTCCTATTGGTTTTCCCTTGTCCCTTCTCTCTTTGGGGATGGGGAACAGAGAATGCCAACACTGGGCAGGGCTTCTCCTTCAGTTACTTCATTCTTCAGATCTTCTTGTGAGAAAAAAAAATACACATTGGACTAAAGAGGTGAATGACTGGCAAAGATGTCAGTGTTATAGATGAAGCGCTCAACTCTTTAGGTCACGAGCCTTGAATTGTTTATTCATCAGCCTCGTGATTGTCCCTGAGGGCGCTGTGAATTGGGTTGATGTTTAAGTGGTGACTAGAAAACTAGACACCCTAGTTACTCATAAAATAAGTAAAACATACTCCGTAAAACAAAAGTTAACTATCCGTACTAGTGCTCATGGGTCAAGCTAACACATAAATAAAATAACCAGGCAGCCCATGTTCAGAGATGGAAAGAACATCACTCCTAACTGGGGGATATATATTACACCTTGCAACTCTACCACCAAGAAAATCTAATGTCTAGTATACTTTTTTGTTTTTACATGGGTGATTTGGAAGTTTTCCAGCTTTGAGTGGGTCCCAAGGAAGAAAAGTCCTCTATGGTAGATCCAGACTTCAGTTAAGATAATCCCATCACTTAGACCACTTGATATCCAGCCCTGTAATACTGAAGCTACCAGCGAAAATGAAATACCTCATCTGGGACCTTCTGGTGAAGTGATCATGGGACAACACCTGGAATTCTGAAGGAAAACTTTTCCATTTGCAGGGAAGATCTGTGTACCTTTGAGAAACTCTTCCTGCCATGTTCCTGGACTATGTAGGATTCCACTATGTATGCTGTGAATATGTTTTATTACCATTAGCCAATAAAAGAAGCATCTTTGGCCTATGACAGGGCAGAGTATAGCTAGGCAGGAAAACTAAACTGAATGAAGGGAGGAAAAAAAGCAGAGTCAGGCAGATACCATGTAGCTACCCCAAAAGCAAGATGTAAGGTAACAAACCATGAGCCTTGTGGTAAAATATAAAATATTATAAATGGGTTAATTTAAGATGTAAGAGCTAGCTAGGAATATGCCATTAGCCAAACAGTGTTGTAATTAATAAAGCTTTTGTGTGATTATTGGGATCTCAGTGGCTGGGAAATGAAAGCCCGGTCTCCCTTTTCACTGAACAGTGGTAAAAACAGAACAAGAGTGTGTTTCATGCATCTGTAACATTTGATCTGATTTGACAGACTCATTAATTCATAAAGTGAGGTGAGTCTAATAGCAACCCATTGTAAGATAGATATAGTATATCTCAAACCTACCATGATGTAGATATGAAGGCACATGCAAGCCACATGACCAGATAAACTAGACCCACAGCCAACATTGCTGTCCAGACTGACTAGTCTGCAGAAGATTAAAAACCGTTCCTCAAGAAGACAGAGAGTCATGTGATGTCAATTTGACTACCTTGTTTTGTTTTGTTTTTTAAACCTGGAAAGTAAATTCTTGTTCTAAAAGGGGTAAATATCTATCATGTCTGGGGGTTACAATTCTTACCGACAATACACCACAATTATAATATCTAAGGATGAAGTGTTTCATTCTCTGGTGTATCTTACTAAGAACACAGGACTCTCTTTAGAACAAAGGAGGTGAGGAAGTCAGTCCATCACCCTATCCATCATATAGACACCAGCAGAAGTGGCTGGCCTGCAAGACATAGTTAAGATATAGCTGAGGAGTAATATTTAGTAAAGATTGAACTTCAAATTCCAGGATATTTGTGTAGAATAAGTCAAAGTCTTTGGATAGCATTATATAGGAAAAAATGGCTACACTCTGCTCTAATGATATTTCATTTGTACTTTAATAAATAAAACTTGCCTGAAGACCAGAGAGTAAAACAGCCCCACTGGTCATCCTTATAGACCAGGTAGTGATGACACACACCTTTAATCCCAGGAGCCATACTAGTTTGCCATAGAAACTGGGCAGTAGTGGTGCATGCCTTTAATCCAAGACCCAGAGAGGAATATAAGACAGGAGGAGACAGCTATCAGACACAGTCTCATTCTGAGATTCCTGGAGGCAGGATCACCATTTGAGTCTGAGGTAGAAATAAGAGCCAGTGGTTGGCCATTTTTCTTTTCTGACCTTCAGGTTGAGCCCCAATATCTGTCTCTGGATTTTTATTAATCGTGCTACACTCTGCCATTATTTTGTCTTCTTGTTTGCTTTGTGACAGGGTCTAACATTCTAACTAGGATGGCCTTGAGCCAGTGAGCTCCTTGTGTCTGCCTCCCAAATGCAAGCATTATGGGCATGCACCACCATGCCTGCCCTATTTCTCTTCATGACCCACTGAGGATTCTTGTCCCATCTGTCCCTGAAACTCTAGACAGGCTTGTTTAGAAGATCTAGTCCACAAACTTTCAAAGTTTAGTGAGGAGAAGCAATGGAGTTCTACTGAGCCACAGAACATGTCTCCCATCTGCCCATCCAGTGTCTGAGAGGAGTCATCATCCTGACAGCAATAGGGAGTAATCACAAGAGGTAGCCAGGCTTCTATCAGTGTTAACCAGGAGGAATTTGTGTGACATTGACATTATCTATGCTGGTAGCTCATGATACTCTCTTATTCTACCTAGTGTGATGATAAGTTGAAGAGACAAGTTATCAAAATCTGAGAAACTATGGACAAAAGAAATCAAAGTTTTCATGTGTGGTCCAGATAATTTTACCAAGCAAAGCTTGAAGACCGGCAATGGTGGTCTCCCTGAGGACTAGCAGAAACAACTTCTTTAGAGGAAAGAGTACAAGTACAATGTTGGCTAACAAGACCAACTGCAGTAGTTGGCTCTGCTAATACATTACTAGACTTACTCTTTAATGCCCCTTAAAGGCGAAGCCCTTGGGAATCCCAGACTAGTTATTTCTCAAGGGTCTACAAGAAAATTGAGACAAGCATCACAAGAGAAAGTGCACAGTGAACATAGAGCTAGATCACTACTAAGACCTCACTTAAAGAAAAGAACCAAGTTTGTGCTATCATCTGGGTGAGCTAGTTCCTTCAGCATCTGCCTCAGCAACAGAGAGCCTACCAATTCAAATGCAGGCTTTCCCAGAGAGGGGAGCATTCAGAGGCTTATCATGAAGGTGCCATAAAGTCCGGCCATTTCCTGTGATTATGAGACATCAGCTCACCAGATTTCAGATGCGTTCTTCAGAACCTGTGATCTACTGAGGCATCATGGTATCTTCTCTCTTTGACCAATGCTACTACCTTCATGCCCATTATATCTATGAAGGCCTTTATTGACTGTCTATATTTCCAACATCTGTTTTGACACTTCTAATGTTACTTCCTAGAACTTTCTCTTATTAATAGTTGTTTTATATTCAAAAGTCTAAGGCTGACACTTAGCTAAAGCCACATACCACAGTCCCACACCTTACCTTTGAACAATGGCTTATTTATTATCCTCTCTTTTCCTCCCTCTCTCATTACTCCCTTCTCTCCCTCCATCTCCCCCATATGTGTGTACCATAGCGTATATATGAAAGCCAGAGAATAACGTTCAGGAGGTGGTTCTGTGTGTCCACCATGAATACCAGGAAACAAGCTTAGACACTCAGATGTCAGATGGTATAACAAGTGCCTTTACCCACAAACTATCTGGCCAGCCCTGAGTCTCTTCTTCCTAAATCAAACCCTCTAATCTGATGTGTTTATAGCTTAATCAGAAACACTTCTACTTCAAACACTGGATTATACCAATTGACAGAAAAATCTAGTTACTTTTTCTTTTAAGACAATTTCCAATTTTTAAATATATAAAGAAAAATATAGAGCACATTAAGCAGGAATTTTGATTCCTTGGTGCAATACATTTCACTTGTAGTTAATTTGATACATGATTCACCAGTAGCTAGTGGTAGTCAGCTTTCATTGCTTCGGAAAGTGTGTAGGACAGTAAACACAAAAAGAGGGATGGTTTATTTTGGCTCACAATTTCAGATGTTTCTACCCATGACCAGTTGGCCCTGTTGCTTTTGGGTCTTTGACTAGACCATATTTCATGGCAGCAGACACTAGGCAGAGGAAACTTCTGGTTTCATGGCACACAGAAAACAAGGAAACAGCCAGAAATTTCCAGAGTCCTCTACAAGGTCACTGTGCCACAGACCTAAATTACTTCCACTATACCTGGACTCCTCAAAATTCCATCAACTTCTTAACAACACCAAGGAAGGCAACAAGCCTTCGATGTACGGGCTGTCGGGAGGCATTCAAGATAGAAAGTTCAGCAAGTGTGCATGTTGTTCTGAGAAGTCATAGCTCTAGTTACTTACCATCTAGCCACCACATGACTGAGAGATAGGAGTATGTGTCCTAGCATAAATATTCTAGACCTTTTATGAAAGAGCAATTTAAGGTGATTACCTTCCCATTCCAGCTTTGCTTTTAACTCTATGTTGCTTTGTTTCCAACCTGTCTTAGAGCAGTATTAGCACGCCTCAGATGGCTGCAGCTAAATCTTTATGTATATTTGTTGTTCTTCTTCTTCCCCAAATCATGAAAGATTAATTTCAGCTTCCATGAGAATTTGTGTGGTCTGGGAACTCATTTATTCTCCTTCAACCGAACACACTGAATGCTTATTTGGTATCAGGGTTTTGAATAATAGGAGGTAGTGATATAAAATTGGTGCTATGTGTCAATAATCCCCAATTAGAAGGAAAAGTAAAATACCTCATTCTTCCTCTCCATAAGAGGGAGAAGGAACTACACCACAGTGTTCCTACATAATGAATTCCATTCAAAGACTCAAAAAATAGGGGGCTGGAGAGATGGCTCAGAAGTTAAGAGCACTGACTGCTCTTCCAGAGGTCCTGAGTTCAATTCCCAGCAACCACTTGGTGGCTCACAGCCATCTGTAATGAGATCTGGTGCCCTCTTTGGCCAGCAAGCATACATACAGACAGAATACTGTATACATAATAAATAAATCTTTAATAAAAAGACTCAAAAAATAAAAATGAAGGAAAGAAGGGAACACAAAAACAAGGAACAAAGAAAGGAACAAAAAATAAATCTAGTGATGGGTGAATTCATTGTTTTGATTGCAGTAACCATTTCACAGTATACATCAAACCATTATATTGTATACTTCAAATATATGTATATTTATATGCTATATATATACATCTACTATAACATACATCCTCAAGCTTTGAGTAAGGGTCTTCCTATGTCCTCTAAGATAGCCTCAACTGTCAATCCTCTTTTCTTAGCCTCATAAATTCTGGGACCATAAACATAGGCCACCATAACTAGATCAAATATAGACATTTTAAAATTATACCTTAAAAGAGAAGACAGGGGTAGGCACAGGGAGAAAGAGAATGAGGGGGAAGGGGAAGAGAAGGGGGCAATGTCTCCTTACTGAATCTCTAGCTTTTTTTAATTTGAACTACAAATTTCAGTTGGGGATTATCAGTGTAGGAACTATGTTGGCTATGTCCTGGTAAGATATGAACAGGTGAATACAGGGTCCTCTTCAGAGTATGAATGGTCACAGCCTCCACTACTGTCGTTCCTTTCAACTTGTTCATTTTAGCAAAAACTCTAAGACAGGTGAAAAAAAATCCCATTTCCCATGTGGCTGTAATTCAACTAAATGCTGGCAATATTATTCAAACATGAAACACAGCTGCAACTCCTTAGCTGCAGTTCTTTCTTAAGTGTAATTTATTAGTGAGGGCATAGCTTTCTATACAACTTGACAGGCACCAATGGTAAATTAAAGTAGAAGATACAGTGAGCACGTACAAAAACTTAACAGCAAATATAAAAATTTTGTAGGATACTTTTTCCTAATTAATAGAGAACTGACTGGAAATGTTTGCCAAGCAGATGTCTCTTAAACCTTTCACTATTATTTTATTTATGTCATATATCAAGTGCTTTACTACTTTTTCCTTGAGGTACAGAAACTGCATTTCTCTTTTCTCTGCAAACCTACTCTTTTTTTTACTTGCAAACCTACTTTTAATAGAGGACTCTATCTACCCCCAAAGCCCTTCAGTCTTGCTCCTGTTGAAGTGAAGGCAAGCACATTGTTCAACAGTATCCTTAAAATATTTCAATAATCCCTGGGTAGAATAACAAAAGAGTCATAATGCAATAGTTATAGGTAGGACGTGCAACCTAAAAACTTTCATGGGCTTCTGATGCTGATTAATGGAACCTTCCTTAGAGTGCTAGCCTCCAACTGTACCAGGAACATCAGTCTCCTGTAGCACACACACACACACACACACACACACACACAATGACTCAACTCAGCAAAGGGTGTTGTGGAAGCAAAAGAAAAAACAAAACCATTCTTGCTTTCCTGAGTCCCTGAAGAGAAGGGTATGGTCCATTTGTAGTCATCCTAAAATGGCAACAGGGAAAGGAGAGAGTCCAGACTTGACTTTCACTATGCTGCCTGGTAGTGCCTAGGCAGATTAAAGTGGGAAAATGCCTGGCAAGCAGAGGTCCTGGCCTGGGAAAACAATATCCACCTCTCAAATTGTGAAAAGCAACCACGATGAGAAGTAGAAATGCTATGTCACAGTTCTTTTGCTCTCTCTTGCTCTTGCTTCCTCTTCCTTTCCCCTACCTTTACATCACTCCCTCCCCACTCCAATTCTCCTTCTCTCTCTCTCTCTCTCTCTCTCTCTCTCTCTCTCTCTCTCTCTCTCTCTCGGATTCCTGCATGTGGATAAAACGTGACCAAGTCACTCATGCTCCTGTGTCATGCCTTCCCCTACAGGCTGAACTGTAGCCCCTTTGGAACTGTAAATCACAATAAACTCTTCCTCCCATAAGTGGCTCTGGTCCAGGTACAGCAACAGAAAAGGATCTAATACAAATGAACAGGCTTAAATTCCTCAGTGCACCAATGAGTGGACGAGGCAAGAAGACTACATTGTCTATAATGTCACCTTTTTCCAACAGAGGGAGTAGAAATTTTAACTTCCATGGGCAGTGATGAAGATCATTTTTCTATAGCCTCAAATCATTGCCAGTTGTGGGTAAGACAATAGCTTTCTGGTTGAAGCTCATCGTTTTCATTCCTAGAATGGTGTGCTTTGATAAACATGGGGTGCTTTGGCTTAGTGAGGTCATTTATTAATTATTGTATTTGTGGTTGCTATTTTGGAAATGAAAAATAATGGATTTCCTGTGGTTTTCAATACATAATAATTACCGCCATTTTGATTAATTTTTTTTAGTTCTCAGATTTTTTAAATTTATCAACTGGGCATTCCATCCAAGCCTTGTGAAATTTTGGTTGACAATCTTGCATATGAAAAATGACATCTGCATCGTATATGTTTGTACTTTTCTTCTTCAAAAATAAAAAGAGATTCTTCTCACATTTATCTATCTTTCCTATTCTCCACTTGTTTATGATATTTACGTTCTTTTTCTTCTTGATTTTTAAGTGTTAGGATGTGAAAAACTTTAAGAAGCTTTACTTGATTAGGATCTGGTTAAGACACATGCCCTTTGCAATATCATAGGAGTCAGCAGGGAAAAAAAAACAACTGTCCCTAGCAGCTAGCTGACTAGCTTTGTGGTCTAGACGGGAGCAGGTAAAGAACCGCTTGAGGGGAGGGAGGGAAGCCCGCACAGAAGCAGAAGTAGCAGCTAAAAGCAGGAAGAGGGTGTGCAGAAGTAGTCCATACCTGTACTCCGCAAAACTAACCCCCTTGACCCTGCGTAAACCTGGCTTGCGTTTTTTGCCTATATAATGTCAACCCCAAATGATGAGGGGTCTCTTCCCTACTGCGCTGTGTCCAGTAGTAATCAAACCCCCAGCGTGACTGGAAAGCATACTGAATAATCTTTGCTTTTGACTAGATTCCGGTGGTGGTTTCTCTGGGGGTCTCAACTTGGGCACAACATAAGGTTTTATTTTTTTATTATTATTTTTGTTATTATTATTTAGATCAGGCCTCTGTCATGATGTAGCTGCTAATTGCAATTTCTTAGTATTTTCTGACCAACAAACCTCTCCACTGACGCTATAATCCCAATCAGACCAAATCAGACCGAATTAAAAAATGCCCAGGTTTAACGGCTGTCAGTGTTCCCTGGGACCCTCTCCGTGTTGAGAGAAAAGGGGAGACCACACGTTCATTCTGGGGGGGGGGGCAGATTGAATAACCTGTGGGAGTGGTCTTGACCTTCCCTGGGGAGGGGTCACCATTTGGCGGGTTTTCTTGAAGGTGGAGCTTGGATTGAGGCCACTCCCAGGGGAGGTGGCTTGAAATGGAGTTTTCCAGCCAACATTTCAAAATGGATGCCAGGGGGCTGGAGTGAAACCCCCAACTAAACAACCCAGACTCTTTGTATAAAGGGGTTCCGGGGGGCTGAAGTGATGCTTCCAACTGAACAGCAGTGTTTTCCTGTTTGTCATGTGAGTTCTGTTTTCCTGGTAATTCTTTTCTTCCTTTGGTTCAATGATGTGATTAACAAGCACTTTCCATATTTTGTAGTTGGTTTTAACAGCATTGCCTCTACATTTTGAGTTTCTGTGTGGAAGGCACTCCACAAACCTAGGTTTATTTTGATGTGAGTAATAGATCTAATTCACTTACCTTTTCCTAAATGGCTACCTGTTTTATTTTATTTAAAAGTCTATCTACATTAGAGATTGGAGGTGCTTCTTCACCGTGAACAGAAAACTCATGTGTCCTGGCCAGTGGAGGTCTTCCATACTTTTCATTTATTTATCTGTTCATGTACTTTTGTGCTATTTAGTGATCTAAGATTAATACCTTTGATTTAATAAATGGTTTGTGCTACTCTGTCATATTTCATCCACATTTGACTTTACATATTAACTTCAAAATGGATTTTCATAACTCTAAGGAAATAACTAACTTGATCCTTCTAACACATAAACACACACGCACCTACACACACACACACACACACACATACATACACATGTATTACCACTTGGCCTACAAAATAATTAAAAGGCTCTTTGTATTTCTAGGTTTTTAAAAAACTATGTAAGACAGAGATGATTTAGCCTTTGAAGTTACTGCAGATTTCCCCTGTGAATTATCTTGGATTTGAACTTGTGGGGACCATTCTTTTGTTTGTTCATGGCGGTACATTGTTTTGTTTGTTTGTCCAGTGTTGCCAGGCCAGCCTGGAATTTACTGTATAACATAGGGTGGCCTCACATTGAGCCTCAGTTTCTCGTGTGTTGGGATTTTAGGTGAACTTCAGTATACCTGTCTAAACTCTCTCTGTTGAGGTTAGTTTCAGTTTCCATAAAAGATCATCCACATCTTCCAAAATTGCTTGCATATCTTTCTAACTTTCGTGTTGTGTGTTGCTTTGCTGTAGTTGTAAAGCATGGGGGTATGTAGTTAAGACTATATGTTTTCCTCATTGCTTCAGCTATAGTAAGCTTTTTAATACATAAATTCTTTAATTTCATCTTTATCTGTTTTTCCATAGGGATATATAATAACTACTTTATTTTATTTTCCAGAGAGAAATAGCAATTTAGAAATTATTTGTTTCTAATTAAGTTACACTTTTGCTAGGTTTTAATTAGTAACTATCAGTCTATTACTTCGGGTCGGAACGTGTACGGCTGTGGTCTGTGATAAGGTCAGTTGCACACATGCCCATGGGTAATTGAATGGAAGCTAGTCTTCCTTTCTGAATTATTAATGACTGAAGCAGAACACATAATTACAGTTTTAAGATGTAGCTAAGTGATTAAATTACTTCGCTTACTGAAAAGTCATGTAATTACAGCTATAATGTAATTGACTTTACTCCTTCAAGTGTCATGCTTTGGATTGGAGTCTTTGTTCTTCAGTGCTCTATTAACTTAATAAGTTTCTAGCTTCTCTGTGTTGAGAGCGCAGCTCCACGTGTTGTTAGGTGTGCAGGCATTCCTTTCCTGTTTTATTAATGAAGTGTCTTTACCATTAAAGAGAGCCTTCCTTGACCTCATCCAAATCTGAATTTAAATATTTCCACTGTCTTTTACTTCTAAAGATTTATTTTGTGCATATGAATGTTTTGCCTACATGTATGTATATGTATCGTATGTGTGCCTGGTGCACTAGGAGGTTAGAACAGGGCATCCGATCCCAGATCTCCTGGAACAAGATGACTGTGAGCAACCAAGTCGGTGTTGAGAATGAAGCCTGGGTCCTCTGCAAGAGCAACAGGTGGTCTTCACTACTGAGCAATATCCCCAACCTCCCCAACCCTACTCCTTTGCTTTGACAAAGCATCAGGGTGTTCTGGTTTGGAGGGATCATGTTCCCTTGATACAATCTCTTCCTCAAAGCCTCACTGCGTGGGTCCATAGCCACTTGACTGCTCTTTCTAAGCTCCTGTAACTGTCATGAGGCAACATTGTGGGGAACAGTTGACAGAGATAGAGGTGCTGACTTCAAAAATCTTAAGGGTATGGCTTTAAGACCTAAAGAGTTTTGGAATGTATGTCCCCAGTGACCCAGGTCCAACCTCCTTAAGTTTCTGTCACCCCCAAACTGGAAACTCAAAATATTACTGGAAAGGAACCAAGCTTCAACACATGCTCCTTTGGGTGACGTGCTCAACCAAGTGGTGACGGCTTGTATCCGCAACAAATTTATAGCTGTGCTTTCTTACTGTTCACACTTAAAGCTGTATGTTTGCTCTTTTACTTTCCTTAGGTATATCTCATGCATACAACATAAAGTAGGGGTTGCAAAGTGAATTAAACTGAAAATAATTTTTATTTAATATGTTAGGTAAGTCAACATATAAAATAACTGATATAAATGGTAATTTTTAAATTCTATTTTTTCACATATTTATAATTTATGTGGTTTTATTTCTGCTGTGTATTCTCTGCTCATTTTACTTTTTTCTCTTATTATTCAAGAAGGTTCATTTATCTTTTTCTGAAACTGGCTCTGTTTTGTTCTGTTCACACATACAGCTTTCTGTCATGTTTCAGCCATTGGCTTCTATTACACAGGTCTCTCCACTTTTCTATACACAGCACTCAATGAAGGTCTTACTCCATAATATTACATACTGTTTTATGACCTGCATTCCTACCAGTGCTGGATCTTAGATCTGCTTTTCAAGCCCATTACATCCCCATGGCCCATTTCCCTGTATTTCTTAGGTTGGGGAAATTTTCCCTTTGGCAAAATGAGCTCGTTAAAAGTTTGCCTGGACAAAATCCTCCAAGTTTTCTTTGCATATTTGCATATACACCACTATTCTTGTACGGTGTAAAACAAGAAGAGTTTGGATAGATTTAAAATCCCTGACTCACACACTTTATTAAATACCCAGAAAGCTTTCTCCATTGTTATCTTGCTTTGCCTTTTGCTGGGAAGTGTAAGTCAAATCAATTTTTCTTTCACATAGAATATTCCCCCTGGGAGCCCACAGGATATCATCTTTTTATTTGAAGCACCAAAGCTTCTGTAGTCGATATCTCAAAATTGACCATCCAGGGCAATTTCATCAGGCAAATATGGGCCTTCAAAAAACACAGATTTAGGTCTCATGTATTTCTGGAAAATCTTATTGGATAGTAACTTTAAACAGTGGCTTTTTTTGCTTCTGCGGAAACTGACTGAAGAGAGTCTTCTTTGAGAGTCTTCTACATCTAACACCATACTGCTCGTGATTTCTGCCTTTTAGCATTTTGTTTGGGGTCTTGTCAATTTTAATTTTCTCTTCAACAGTGCTTGTTATACTCCACAGAGGTGTATTCCTCCTTTGTCACCTTGTACTGTGGTATTCGCTTCAGAAATAACTTATTTTTCAATTGTGTGAGCTGGTATCTTTTTTAACTTTGTTTCCTGTACTTGAACTTCCAAATTTTAAGGATGTTTAGCTCATGTTAGAATAATGCATTGCAGGTTTTATCTGTACTTTTTTCACTTTGTGGGAAATACTTTTCATCTGGTAAAAATACCAATTTTCTATCAAATACCTTTATTAAAGAAATACAGCTATTAAAATTTTAATGTCCCTTTCTGGCGGTGACGACCTCCCTACGAGAACATGCCTCTCGCAAAGGATCTCCTTCATCCCTCACCAGAGGAGGAAAAGAGGAAACACAAGAAAAAGCGCCTGGTGCAGAGCCCCAGTTCCTACTTTATGGATGTGAAGTGCCCAGGATGCTATAGAATCACCACGGTCTTTAGCCATGCACAGACGGTAGTCCTGTGTGTCGGCTGCTCCACTGTCCTCTGTCAGTCTACAGGCGGGAAAGCAAGACTGACAGAAGGATGCTCCTTCAGGAGGAAGCAGCACTGAAAAGCACCGGATTCGAGATGAGTGGGAACCATCCCAATAAACACATTTTGGATACATAGTGTTTGTCTTGTTTAACTGGTAGGAAGTTGTGCCTCAAGTATCCCAGGGCAACCAGAAGAGTGGTCCTTTTGGGTCAAGAAGGCCTTGAAGATTAAAGTCCAATCAAAAATGAGATTTAAAGGGCGGCAAGATGATTCAGCCAGCAGACTCTTGACAAGTTGTCTTAAGTCCCCAGAACCTACACAGTGGAAGGAGAGAACAGACTCCCTCAAGTTGCCTCTGACTTACACACTTGAGTCAGGGCATGATTGTGCTTCCTCCTTAACCCGAGCAAATATGTAAGAAATAAATAAAATGAAATTTAAGTATTAGTAAAAAAAAAATTTTAATGTCATAAAATTATCTAAAGGGTTTTAATTTTTCTAAGGTTAGTTTAATTGCAATTAGAAAAATAAGTTACAATTTGTCATAAATGATTGCTTTTCTTGTTTTAGACCATTCTAAAATTAATAGGCAAATTATGTTCCTTATAAGACTAATTATAAATATCAAGTAGAAGTTCTATTTTACTTCTTGGTGAGTAAATTTTCATGCATGACATAATTGTTAAATTATGCATAATTTTAAAATAGTTGAGAGCCCCAACTCATATTTTTATTTCTATTGTCGAGAGGGTTTTTGGAAATCTCAGTGCCTTTCTGATGTTCTTAGCTGTTTAAATTGTTACATGTCTACTTCTTTGGGTTTCTATAGTCTTTAATTAAAATCATGATGAAAGCTGCTTAGATTTCTCCCTCGAATTGAGGTTTTTTTTTTATCTTTTTGTAAAGAATGGTTTGGAAGCTATTCTTCTTGGAATAGAATTACTCTTAAATGCATAAGGCTACAGTCAACTATGTGAGGCTTGATGGAAATTTGCAAAGGAAATGTCTAGTCTCCTTCAGATGCATAAAAGATTCCAAGAGATTTCTTTGAATTGTCCCTTCAATGCTTTTTATTTATGAATAAAAAATTGATAGAATATAAAAGACTATTTAGTGAAAATAAAAATAAAGCATTTCCTATGTCATTAAATCAAGGTTTGAAGTAAAATAAAGCCAATAATTTATTTTATTAACTATTTATCATAATTCCAGAACAGAAAGAGCAGGGAGGAGGCTCAGGCGGTTCCACTCTTGCTGAGAGACAATTGGCAGCTGACAGCTTCTGGGGCAAGGGCGGGGGGGGGGTCAGTTTTTTTTTTCAAGAATTTGGACTCAAAAGCATACCTATGTTCCAGCATATGGACCTGCCCCCATGAACATACAGAAACATCAAGTGGACTCAGTTGGTGGGGGCATGAGGTTGGGAGGGAAGGTGGTGAAGTGGGGTAAGAATTGAAGGGAAGAAAATGGGGATGGAGATTACCAAAACATAGAATATCCATGTATGAAATTCTCAACCACACAAAATAAAACAAAATTACTGTCTGGTAATTGCCAGAGAACATGGGACAAATGATAAGTCTTGGAATCTGGGAGTGTAGCTAGGTAAGCATGAACTGTGATTCATTAATCTCAGAACAGAGAATTCCAAAACACTTTGTTCAATGATTTTATAACTTCAGCATCATTATGGAAGATACACAATATATCTGAGAAATACTTTTGCCCATACAATAAAATTGAAAACCACATTTTAAATGTTCTAAGCAAAAGGAAAATAAGAAGTCAAATCTAATTAGTTCCAACTAATTAATTCTGGAAGAGGTGTTTATGTCATTAAATTTCACTGGTTTAGCTGATGTCTGGTTAAACAGATATTAAAAAGAAAACCTTTGAATGGTTAGAGATTTATGTTTGTGAACAATCTGAAGATCATCATAAAGAAATTGCGTATGTAATCTCAAAAGGAATTTGTACAATATTGAGCAATAACATAAACAAACCTGTCATTTATACTATTGCTTACAGGTTGTTTATTTCAATTCTTATTACTGAAGAATCAAAAATAAGACACTGGACCATTTGCAGGGTACTGGTTATCTTAAGTGTCCTTGTTATTTCTCTGTCTCAAAGGGTTACCAATAAATGATAATTTCTATAGTTATTTTCTTTAAAAATTAAGAATTTCATTCATAGTTGATTACTTTGATTGTCTATATTTTCAGATTAGCTAGTTATGAGCTTTCTGATTTTAAAAACTTTTGTATTAATCAATTTTTTCAGATAGTTACTATGTATTATTTACCTCACTTTAATATACTAATAAAAATTGTGTCAACTTCAGATAGCATTTTCAAAGCCAAATTAGCTCCACACTCTACAACAGGAATAAAGAAAATTCAGAGGGGAGAAAGGAAAGGCAGAGGGGAATGGAATTAAAGCCCAAGTTCTCAGAAGTTTATAGTTTAGCAATACTGATTGCTGTTCTTTCTACCCTTTCTGCTTGCACAGCCGTTACTCTTGATAACTACTATATCTGTGCTGAAGTTCATCGCATACTTGGCCCTCTCTATCCCTGATCCTTTTTATCTGCACAACACTGTCTTCTCCAGTACACCTGTATCAAAGATCATACTGCTATCAAAACATTATCACCTCTGAAACCTTTTAAATATCAAGCTGAAAATTCTCTTTCCCATTGTTCTAGATGAAAGATCTATTTCTCTCTCTTACTTAAATATTTTTATTTCATATGACTTTCAATACATTTTTTCATTAACCAATCATAATCCAGCTGAGTAGTGGTGGTGCATGTCTTTAATCCCAGCACTCAGGAGGCAGAGGCAGGTGGATCTCTGCGAGGTCATCCTGGTATACTGAGAGAATTCTGGGACACTCGCGGCTACACAGAGAAATCTTGACTCAAAAACCAAACTAAATAAATAAAAATAAAAATAGCAGGAATCAATCACAATTCCTTAAAACCCTCTTGACCTTACTCCTTAGAAAAATTTGGCCCAGAATTATTGGTGAAAATCCTTGAGAATTTACTTTCTTCCTTGGCTCCCTCCTTTCTAGTGTTAAATATCTCTAGAAAATAAGCCATATCTGATTACAGTAAATTATTTGTATTTATATTGACATCCTGGAAATTGAATATTAACAGAGAAAATCCTATAATCTAACTGAATTTACACCATGACCATAAATGACAGATGACACTCCTACTGACTTATGACGCCAGCACACTTCAGTGAGATTCATCTTTCATCCTGAAAAGCATCCATTCCAGCTGTGGTCCTCACTTTCTCAAACCACCAGCATTACTCCTGCATTTTCAAAGTCATTTAATTTTTTTTTTCAAAAACTGAAGAAAATCATGAAAAGGAAGCTTTTATCTCTAGGTACCAATTATTTCATCTGCGTGTTTATTTATCTATTGTTTGTGCTGTTTAATAAAAACCAAGTATGACTTGGGTAACAGAAACCTTCATTCAGACAGATTTTTGTGGTAACAGAGTAGAGATCATTGTGGTAGGGAGAATGCTCTGACCACTGAATCTGTAGGCATCTGAAGAGTCAGACTGAGTGGAATTTTCTTTCATAAAAGCTAGAAAGAGCTAGACTGTGTAGAAAGAGGCATGTGCCATGCAGCATGAGTAAAAAGATGCACTATTTTCTCAAAACAAAAAAAAAAAGCAAAGAGCTTGAAATAGGACTATGATGGAAATTGGTGTGGCGTGATGGTGGGAGGCCTCTGGTGGGTCCTTTTGCTCAGCTGAGTCTTAAGAGAAGTAATTAAGCAGCCATTGTTTGCTGATTCTGGGTTAGGATGGGCTCAAAATAAAGTACCAGAGCAGAGACTCTAGTATGAAAAGAAAAGCAAGTTTGACCAAACAATTGGTGAATGTTCTAATGAAGTAATGGATATAACAGTTAAGTAAAGTTTTCATAAGGTAATCTGGAGGATCTTATGCTTAGTAAACAATGGAGCATCTTATGTCTTGTCTAAGTCACATAAGGAAAGCTTATCACTACAGTAAGCTGCCTGCTAAAACACAGCATCATGGAGCATTTTATACACATCTTTTTCGCCGGGCGGTGGTGGCGCACACCTTTAATCCCAGCACTTGGGAGGCAGAAGCAGGAGGATCTCTGTGAGTTCGAGACCAGCCTGGTCTACAAGAGCTAGTTCCAGGACAAGCTCCAAAACCACAGAGAAACCCTGTCTCAAAAAACCAAAGTAAATAAACAAAAATAAAATAAACATCTTTTTCCAAGAGCAAAGCAATCAGTTAAGGATTAGCACTATGGTATGTATTTGAAAGGTTTGAAGAATGCCTATCCACCTGAAATATATCTCAGTACATCTAGAAAAGCAAAAATCTAACTAACATGATTACAAGCTTGACTATTATAGATGACTATCTATTAAACTATATTTTATAATTATATATTACATTTTTAATGAGTTTCATAAACACAATACCTTAATCAAGAGCAGAAATATATAAAACAAAATTAAACTTAAATTTGTATTAATAAACCAAGATCCATACCAATGCGAAGTATTCATCTTTATATCATATTCCCCTTTAAATGTAAACAAACATTTATAAACAATATTTGGGAATATGAGCATAGTTATCTCCAAACTGCTTCCTGCTTTTTGTTGGGCAAAATAATTTTTGGGGGTTGCTCACAGTAACCTTTCAGGGGGTCTTGGCCCATCAAACCACATTAGCCTGAAATGAATCCATATCCTCTGTCGAAACAAAAGAACCTTTTTTTCCAAATCAACAAATCCTTAGACCCAAATTTTGAAGGCAAGATACCTTTAAAGTATATATGTTGGTTACTTAGCTCCTTCACAATCAAAAAATTCAAAGAAAACACAATAATGTACATAATCTAGACTCTCTGGGGATATTCCATTTTTATGTGGCTTATTTTTCTTTCTCTATTACTTTTTATTCAAGTTTAATATTTATTTCATTATCTTTACTCCTTTAATCTATGAATATTTGTACTCTTCTCATTAAAGACTTTGTTTTATTTTTTAAAAGCCATTTAAACTGCTTTTTACAACTCTCTATACTCATTTTCTTCTCTCTCACAGGCCTACATACATTTATCCAAAACTCTGTGACCCATTTAGAGGTCTTTTTCATCTGAATTCATTTTTATTGCATATCTGTAATCATCTTTTGACCAGGAGCACTTTTTTTAAATCCTAAGTGGGCATGGCTAAGACCAACTCTGTAGTCCTGCCTGTTTGCTCTGTGCAGTCCAATGTGGCAGAGACATATTTGCTGTCTCTGGGAGCCATGCATGTTGCCCCATTTTCAGGCACACAGAGGCTCCATGTTGCCATTAAGCAAGTTATAATGCTCTGCGCACAAACCCCATTTAAATGCTCAGCCTCCTGAAAGAGCCAGAGTTCATGCTGGCAGCATGGCCAAGGAAGCACTGTTTCAAAAATGGTGCTGCTTTTTTATTGCTACAGCTGAATCATAAACTCTCTGTTAAAGAAGTTGTGGCATTAAGCCATGCTTATCTCTGTTTTGTGTGTGTGTGTGTGTGTGTGTGTGTGTGTGTGTGTGTGTATTTTCTTTTAAGCTTTCTCAGGTTTTATGTGGATTTAGCTAGCACACATTGGAGCGCCATTTTGTTGTAAGAGGCTGCTTGTTCATCCCGTCTACCCAGAACTGAAATACGCACATAGAAACTGTATTAATTAAATCACTGCTTGGCCCATTAGCTCTAGCTTACATGCTGTTCCTTAGGTACCACTCACCTCTATTTTGAGACAGGGTGTCTCACTGGCCTGGAGTTCATGAGTAAGACAGTCTCACTGACCAATAAACCCAGAGGTCCATCTGTCTCAGCCTCCATGGACTGGGATTATAAATACTTGTCACTGTTCATAATATTTTTATGGGGTTTCTGGAAAATCAAGCTCAAATGATAATGCTTGAACAGCAAGCACATAGCTGACTGAGCTATGTTGCTAGTCCCTAAATGGAGCATCTCAGAGGTTGTCTATAGCTGAACATCAGCTGTTGTAAGTTATCAACCTATATGGCCTTATTCTGTTTCTCCAGCTGGAGCCTCAAAAATCACTTCGGTACCTGATGTATGGAAAAAATGTGGAAAGCAATAAGTGGGGGATCATCAGAGACATCTGTGATGATTTGAACAAAAATGGCCCCAAAGGAGTGGCACTTTTCGGAGGTGTGGCCTTCTTGGCGGAAGTGTGTCACTGTGGGGGCAGGCTTTTAGGCCCCCTTTGTTTGAGCTTCTTTCAGTGTGACAGTCAGTTGACTTCCTGTTCTCCATAACCAAGATGTAGCCAGCGCAATATCTGCCTGGAGGCCACAATGTTCCCCACCGTGATGATAATGGACTGAACCACTGAAACTATAAGCAAGCTACACCAATTAAATGTTTTCCTTATAAGAGAGTTGCCATGGTCCATGGTCTCTTCACACCAATAGGAAACCTAACTAAGGCAACATCTCTGTTACTTTAAACCACAGCTGAGGGAAATATGCTACACACTTGGCATGAGGATGCCTGCTTGTGCAATTCCACAAAAATAAATTCCTGATTCATCTACCCAAGCAGGATATCCTAAAAAAGACAACTCAAATTTCTAGCAAGCTTCTAGAATGAGAACTAAAAATTGTCAGAAAATTAACAACACATTGCCTTGGCTGCTTCTTTGTCACAGGACTCAAACTGTCACCAGGAAATCACTCTCCCTTGTTCTTCATTATAACTGCATCATCACTGCCATGTACTGAAGTTCACATGTTCGTTTCTCTCAACAAATGACTTCTAACCATGCAGTTTGCAGCTGTCTGACAAAATCTCTCTTGCCAGGCTGTGATGGCATACACCTTTAATCCCAGCACTCAGGAGGCAGAGACAGGCAGATCTCTGTGAGTTCGAGGCCAGCCTGGTCTACAAGAGCTAGTTCCAGAAAAGGCTCCAAAGCTACAGAGAAATCCTGTCTTGAAAAAAAAGAAAGAGAGAGAGAGAGAGAAAAAAAAAGAAAAAGAATTGTGATCGATATGCAATTTTGTTTGCTGTTGTAATCTAATGTGTAGTAAATGTCTTCATCCTAAATTTGTACAAAAGAAAAATATGTCAATTCCTCCAATAGAGTTCTAAATCTCAACAACTATGACAACTTGCCAGTATAACTACCTAATTACTAACATGTAGAAGTTATCCCCAATGCATTCTTTTTTAACACTCAAACTGTCAACTCATAGCATCTACACCTTAAGGATGCATGCTTGCCTCTCTGCAACTCTTCTGCTAAAAAAACGTTGTGTCAGTAGTCCATGGAAAGATCCATTTCCCCCCAAAACTTTCAGTTTTCTTCCTCTAGAATGTTTTAGTAGGTTTTTTTTGTTGGATTGATAATGACATGAAGATTTATTATTAATTATAAAAACTTGGCCTTAGCTTAGGCTTGTTCCTAACTAGTTCTTATAACTTAAATTAATCTATACTTTTTAATCTGTCTTCTTTCACAAGGCTCATTACCTATACTGTCCATCCTGTTTCCTCCACATGTGGCTGTTAACTCAGCCTGTGTTTTCCCAGAGTTCTCTATCTGGAAGTCCCACCTCTGCTCTCCTACCTAGCTACTGACTGTTCAGCATTTTATTACACCAAACACAGCAATGCATCTTCACACAGTGTACAACTATCTTAACAACAGCATATATAGATTAGATAAATGTAAAAATTGTGTAATTACTTAGCCATGACTTGAATTAATCTGTAAATTCAAGGCTGACCTCTATTTAACTTTTCAGTTATAACCCAACTCATTCATCTACCTTTAATTATGTTCTAATTATACTTACTGATCAATAATACTCAGCTCCTATTTGTAACTGGAGTTACTCTAATACAGTGAAGAACAATATTAAGGCTTACATGTTGTTAGAGAAGACAGCACATAGAATTAGTACATAAGCCATCAGTTACATTAGACAAGACTATTCTATAAAGAGAAAGCAAAGCAGAATAGATCAACAGGGAGTCTTGGTATAAGGTGGTCAATTCCAAGAACTCACCACACTGGTATCAGGGATTTTGTCTGGTTTAGTCAATGTGGGGTCCCATTCCTAACCCTAACCCTAGCGGACTTACTGGGGGTTTTACACATTTTTGTACTTAGTAAGAACTTGTTAGAGAAACAAAATGCACATAGTCATTTTAGATTATTAGAGTATACTCAAAATGATTTTAAAGTTTTATTATTTCACCTTTATACAAACTTTAAATGCAGATGAGAAGCTCTGAAAACACCATACTGATATTATGTTTGTTTTTCCTGAATGCTTTTATTTTAATCGTCATATTTGTCTACTTAATTTGACTTTCCTAAGAGAAAAGTGAAATAACTTAGTGGCATTTATAATAGAAGTCTGAAATATTGTATACACATTTTTATTAATACACGAGTAGAAATATTTTTTAACTAAATAATTGATTTTATAATGGATTTTTTTGTTTCTTAGCTACATTTTGGTGTTCTGTGTTGACAAGAATGTTCAGTAGATAAATAGGAAATGTCAGAGTAAACATTTTAAACACATAGTCCATCTTAATTTATTTTGATTTATAATATGAAGTAAATCCATCTTTAACAAAGTCATTATTTGACTGTAATGAACTTCATGTGTTCAAGTGTTAAATTTCTGAGAGATTAAAGCTGTGTCTACATAATAATAAATGAAGCAAATTATATTGTCATTTATTATCAAATGATGACTCATTGACTCATCACATAAAAGCAATCAATTTAACTAGTTATCATTAAAATCTAATAAATCTCTAATTGGTCAATTTAATAAAACAATTAAAATTGTAATTCATATGAATTTCTCTCTTAAAGCCTGATTTAATTTCTGAGGATTATGATAATGGTATCCTTGACAGCACAGTAAGTAGTTTTGCTGTTTCTCATAGCAACAGTGTGAATCAGCCCTATTATGATCATGGTTGAGTTCAACAAGCCTTCACCTTATCACACACTCAAAGCAAGTTCTGCTATTCCATTTTCAATATGCACAAGTCCATTTTCTTCAGCAAGTACACCCAACTCAAAATTGCACAAGTGGATATGCCTTTAGCTGACATTGTTTGCAAAGTCATAAGACAAAATTTCTTAAAGGATCAATGAATCCCAGTGAAAATGCCCAAGATAGGAGACTAGTCACACAGAGCTTTAGGAAAATGTTGACTAAGTCTATATCATCTTTTTAAGACAGACCATGAACAACTAAAATCTATCTGCAGCTTAGAAACTGATTAGGCAAAGCCTAGAATCCACACATCTGGGGAATCGTTTATGGTTTCTGTACTCCAGTGCATTGACAGTCACGTCCCCTGCCTTGTTTCTCTTAGTTCATTCCTGCTGTTCCTTCATATTTCTTCTAGAATACAAATTTCAGTTGGACTAGACTCACCAATTTCTCCCAGTGTTGTATAAACGCCTCCCATCGAGCTTATAAGTATCCTGTTTCCAGACAGTAAAGAACACTGTTGGAAATTGGCAAAGTTAATACCACAGGTAACTTTGAAAGCTAATATCTAAATAGTGTGTTTTCAGACATGACATGTGAGGTTCCTCAGGGTTTGACAAAGATAATCAGTGCTGTACTGATTAGGAAACTAGATCCACTAATTAACTATTCTCCTTGCATTTTCTTTTCTTTTTTTGTGTAGGGGGGGTTTGGTTTTTGTTTGTTTGCTTTGCTTTGCTTTGTTTGTTTGTTTGTTTTTTGAGAAAGTTTCTCTGTCGCTTTGAAGCCTGTCCTGGAACTAGCACTTGTAGACCAGGCTGGCCTCGAACTCACAGAGATCTGCCTGCCTCTGCCTCCCAAGTGCTGGGATTAAAGGTGTGTGCCACACCATCCGGCTTTCTCCTTGTGTTTTCTAAAATTAATCCCTACAGAGAATGACTAGAAGACATGCATAGTAAGTATAAATTCTGGTCTTATTCCTAAGTTTCACCAAAAAATGTGAAAACTTTACATACCTTATTAGTAGTCAGGTTCTCTAGAGGAACAGAACTTAATAGAAGTGTGTGTGTGTGTGTGTGTGTGTGTGTGTGTGTGTGTGTGTGTGTGCGCGCGCGCGCGCGCACATGTTATTAGACTGGCTTACAGGCTGTGATTCAACAAGTCCAGCAATTGCTGTCAGCCAACAGAAGGTCTAAGAACCCAGGTAGTCCATGAGGCTGGCTGGCTCAGCTGGCCTTCAGTGTACAACAGAATCCTGATGATGGAGGCTCTAAAGCCAGTGAAGGCATGGACTTGCCATTGAGAGCAGAACCAACAGGCAAAGATAAAGCTTCCTTATTCCATTCTCCCACATCCTTTATGCAGTCAACAGTCAACAGAAGGTGTGACCCAGATTCAAGGTGGGTCTTCCCACATCAAAACATCTGGATTAAAGGTGTATCTTCCTACCTTAGAGATCCAGATTAGAAGTGGGTCTTTCCACTGTAGATGACTGGGAGAACATGGCTCACAGAATCAATCCCTAAAGACTCACAGAGACTGAAACGACAATCCTGGAGCCTATAGGGGTCTGACCTAGGTCTTCTACATATATGTTACAGTTATGCAGTTCTGATGGGAACATAACAGAAGGAACATATGGGGGGGGGGGATTCGATTCTTTTGCCTGCTTTTGGGACCCTATCCTCCTACTGGATTTCCCCATTTGGCCTTGATATGAGGGTTTGTACCTAGTCTTATTGTAACATGTTATGCCATGTTTGTTGATATCCCTGGGACACCTGCTCTTTTCTGAAGGGAAACAGATGAGGAGTGACTGTGGGGGAGATGGGAGGTGGGATAGGACTAGAAGGAGTAGAGAAAGGAGAAATTTCAGTGTGTGTGTGTGTGTGTGTGTGTGTGTGTGTGTGTGTATTCTCACACGCACACACACACACACTTACACACACACACACAAATTCCTCTCACAGGTGTGCCCAGCAGTTTGGATTTTAGTTAATTCCAGATGTAATCAAATTGACAACCAAGAAGAGCCCCAATATATCAAAGGTTATATATCCTTAAAACAAAAATCTTGGCCTTGAACATTTACTCTGTGACTATTAGAGTAAATATATACAAGTATGTATATAGATTTCCATTGTGTAGAGAATAAAATTCAAACTTACTAGAGGCATTCGATTCCAGCCTTGTCTTCTGTTTCTTTTTGCAGGCAGCTTTACTTCATGCAGGTGGCTAGATCCCTTCCTCCTCCCTTCTCCTAGAACCTGTCGTTTGGCTATGCTCAAGTTAGATGAAAAGTACACACATTGTTAATGATGTTTTGCTCCAGGTCATGTTTTTCCACTGATGCCTCTGTAATACAAATTAGATACGTCCTTCCCTTTCATATGCCAAACCAGAACATCAGAATAATCATCCTCTAATCAGATAAAAACATAAGGAAGCAGGAGTATTACTTCTGCTTCAATTTCTGATTAGCTACAAATACAGACCATGTGTGTTGGATTCTGTGGGTGAATGCCTCCTACACATCCCTCCTAAAGTGACCTTTGCTTCTTTGCGTGGTGCTTGTTACTCTGAAGGTAAACTGTGCTGCCTCCAGCAGCAACAAAGAGATTGATGCTTGTAATTCCAGCAACGCCTGTCGAAGGAACAAAGGGATAAATGTTGGCTCTCCTTGTTGTAAGTAATTAATGGCAAAACCAAGATTTACTAGGAGGATACTAGGTCCTTTCCAGAAGCCAAGGGGAGAGCTGATGCGAGGCCTTAAAGTCAAGTAAAAATGAGTTTTCAGGGAGTTCCTGTACACATCTTTGTGCCTTTCTACAAATAAGATTTATTACCATTGCCTCCAAAACCCCTTCTCTCCTCTGCATCTCCACTGCAGTTTTTTTCTACTTTCTAAATGCTCACAGTTCATATTTCTCTGACTAATTGCTGATTTCTCAAAATTGCCTACACAACTGCAGAAACTAATTAACCCTTAGGATAAGTATGCATTCCAGAAAAAAAAAACAAGTATTACCACAGGTTCAAGTACCTGAGCACTTGATACAGAGACTGGGGGAGTAGCTCACTGGTAGAACACCTGCCTAACATGCTCAATTCCCTGGGTTAGGTCTCAAGAATGACAAGAAAACAAAGAAACAAAAATGAGCCTTTCTGGTCCACAGTCAAATGCACATATGCAAATAAACCTGCAGTACTTGGCAAAGAAGCTCTGTGGAGTCTGCAAACCTTTTAACATGTCACCTCCTAACACTCCTATGTTAGAGAGTTCATTATATTGTAGCTCTTCTAATTTCCTTGGAGTTCAGGAGCCTGCAGAGGATGCAAAGTTAAAAGGCCCAATCTTCTAATTACACAATTGGTCCCTTGGTAATCACTATCCACACTGAAGGCATTCAGGAGCTAGCCAGGAGTCAAATTACTCATGAAACATAAAGAATACAGATTTTGGAATGCTATCAAGAACTAAGGACAGGTAATGTAGTGTTTGCTTTATTTTTCAATACTAACATAATTGCTGATAGAGTTCATATTGCAGCAGAAAATATGAGATAAAATTATCTTAAGATGCCCCAAGAAGATAAGGAGATGAGACCATGGCTCCAACAACATCTGCACGTCTGACTGATAGTCTGAGACCCTAAACTGACAATTCATCCACATGGTACCAGGTTTCTGAACTAAAGAACTGTAGTATAAGATATTTTTCCTTTATGCTACTAAATATTTAACTAAATATTGGGGAAGCAACCAAAAACTAATATAGATGGCAAAAAAAAAGAGACACAGAATAAGGATGCAATTTTCTTCAACGGAACATGCATTTGAATGGAAATTAGTGTCATTTTTTGAGATAAAAGGGAGGTCAAACATCAGAAAGCAAAAGGCAGGAGTCACAGTCAATTTTGGGCTCTTCAGTTTGAGTTCTTTTGTAAATTCAAGCTTAAAATAAAGTTGTATTCTATGTAGGTCTGAAGCCTAAAGGGTAAGCCAGGGATAAAACAAATAAATTTATTACCATATCAGTGGTAATTAGAGCCCAGTAGGTATATAATACTGCCTACAGGCAGAGTATAAACTGAGGAGAGGAAATTTCCCGAGGCTTATTTATCTTAGACTTCCAGGTACAATCTTAAACAAGCTATAAAAAATAAACCTACGTACTTGCTTTGCTCTCTCCCATCTGCTTTAATAAAGCTGTTTGGTTTTGAAATCTTTTGTCTTTCTCACAGCACTTCAGGGAGCATATCTCAATATCCTGACATTTTGCTAGCCTGTCTCCTGAAGCATTAGAGACCATCTAAACAGGACCTTCACTGACAAATTTCCCAGACTGCTCACTCTAGACTGGAGTAATGGAGCCTACCGTCTCCCTGCCCGTTCCTACTCTCTGGCTTGGCTAATTTTGCATTTAATGATCGATCATTAAAATATCCCACTTCTACATTTTTAATGTTGGCATTTTTCAGGTCCCTACTTATAAGATAAAGAAACAACTTTAGCTCAGATGTTTTAAAAAAGGAAAAAGTGTGTGAATAGATTCTGCAAATATTTATTTCTATTAGTTATATGTCACAGGAACAACACATTGCTAGATAAGTCCCCAATTCCCTGAACTTCAAATTGAAATCCACTGAGATTTGGAGACACGTAGGTGCCTTATAAAATGAAGGGAAAATCAAATGTCAATGTAGAAGGAGAAGGAGACAACCCAGTGCCAGGAGCAGCTGAGACAGTGGCATCAAATCACATAGAGAACAATAAATACCGTTAGTTGCACTTTTCTATATTCATCCTTGGGCTGACTACTTCTATGCCATTTTGACACAAGCTAGAGCTATCTGAAAGGAAGAAACCTCAATTAAGAAAATACCTCCATAAAAAGTGGCTGTAAGGCATTTTCCTAATTAGGGATTGATGGAGGAGGGCCCAGCTCATTGTGGGTGGTGCCATTCCTGGGCTGGTAGTCCTAGGTTCTGTAGGAAAGCAGGCTGAGCAACCCTTGAGGAGCAAGCCT
The DNA here is from genome assembly GCF_037038515.1 of Microtus pennsylvanicus. Taxonomy (NCBI): domain Eukaryota; kingdom Metazoa; phylum Chordata; class Mammalia; order Rodentia; family Cricetidae; genus Microtus; species Microtus pennsylvanicus. The sequence goes on along the minus strand of NC_134587.1, from coordinate 103,773,778 downwards.
GTAAGCAAACCCCACCCCCACAGTCTCTGTATCAGCTCCTGCCTCATGTTTCAAACTCCTATAGTAATAAGGGCGGCAGGGCTGCGTCCCCAACACCACAGCCGCCTGCTCGATTAGCTTTTGCCCAGAAATAACAACACACAAACTGTATTCATTTAAACACTGCTTGGCCCTTTAGCTCTAGCCCTTACAGGCTAATTCTCACATCCCGATCAACCCATCTCTAATAATCTGTGAGCACCGGTCTTACCAGGAAAGATTCAGCATGTCTAACCTGGCGGCTTGCTTCGTCGCGTGTGTCTGCCCGGGAGCGAGGCATGGTATCTCTCTGAGGCGTCTGCTCCTGAGAGGAGAGCTGTGGAGTCTGAGCTCACTTCCTCTTCCTCCCAGCATTCTGTTCTGTTTACTCCACCTACCTATGTTCTAACCAATAAAATGGGTCAAGGCAGTTCCTTTATTAGCCAATGACCTTCCTCCATCAAACTCCTGTCTGAGTTCCTGGCCTGACTTCCTTCAGTGATGGATCTTTACCTGGAAATGTAAGCTGAAATCAACCCCTTCATTCCAAGTTGCTTTGGCCATGGTGTTTCATCAAGGTCTTGCATCACAGCAATAGTAACTCTAACTAGGACAATTTTCATATCATTCTCACAAAAATACTTTATTTTAAATATTGCTGTGGTGGCTATTATTGGTTGTCAACTTGGCTGCTTCTGGAACTAAAACCCCAAAATGGAGGGCAGACCTGTGAGAATTTTTTTTACTTAATTTGAAGTAAAAAGGTCCGTTTCTAAACTGGATCTTTGAGTTAGAAAGACATAGGCCTTTAATCCAGATGTTTCTAGCTGGGAAAAGACATCTTTAATCTAGGCCACATTTTATGCTGGAAGCCTATATCAGGATATGGAAGAAGGATGCTTTTACTCTTTGCAACTTGCCCTTGCCTTGCTAGCAAGTCCATTTTTTCACTGGCCTTACAGCCTGCTTCCTTGGGATTGCAGTGTATACGGAAGACCAGTTGACAAAGGATAACTTAAACAGTTAATTGTTTTAACACGTTGAGACATCAAATCATTAGCATTCTGTTGTTTAGGGAGTGAAGTCACTCTAGACCAAGTATCCTGAAGACAGCCATTCCCCAGGTGACCTTGTATTACAAAAGAAGGAGCAGAAGTATGCTTGCCTGTTTTGACCACCTGTCAAGATGGATGGACCTCCCTGTATGAGCCATCCTAATGTCAAAAGAACTAAGTAACCACATCCTGATTCAGCATGGGTAGCTACACTGGTTGTCAACGATTTTGTGCAATCTCCAAACTCTCTGACCATCAGACAAGGTGAAAATAGGCTCATAGTTTTGGGCCTCCACAGGAACTGAGCAACTACTGATCCATTTACAGCCAGCCATTGTTGGATAAGATGGACCACAACCTGTAAATCATTCTAATAAATCTTTCATATATATTACATTCTAATATATCGCTTATATGTATGTATGTGTACACATACACATATATATTCATATGTTCATATATATGAATGAGATAGAGAGAGATTCATTCTATAAGTTCTGTTACTCTGGAGAACCCTGACTAATACAAATACTAACTGTATTTTTCAGATAAGGAGACGGAGGCTAGACAAACAAAAATTGTCTAAATAACGTCAGTAAAATCAAGAACTAGATTTGTCCTCTTATATGGAAAAATCAAGATACAAGCACTTCTTTCTCACTGTAGCACTTCACCTTCTAGCCAACATTCAGGAAAAAAGAGGAAGCGGTTTTTATGCCCAGGATTTTTTAGGTAAATGCAAAACCTGTGACATCTTTCTATTCCTGTGACCATTTGATTCTAGGACATCTGCTTTTCCATCTTTGACAATTTCTCTTTACAGTTAGCTTCATGGCTTCAAGTACATCCTAGCTATCTAATAGCAAGAAAACAATGGATGTTTACTCTTTTCAAATTTAATATTTTTACTTCTTTGACAACTTTATAATTACATATCTTGTTCTTAGTCTTTTAATCCCTTGGTGGTGGTGTTGTGTTTTCTTTAGAAGGTTTGACTATGTAACCCTGGCTGGCCTAGAACTACTATGAAACCAGGTTGGCATTGTACTCACAGGGATCTCTCTGCTTCTGTCTCACAAGTGCTGGGATTAAAGGTGTGTGCCACCACACCAGACTTAATAAAATATCTTGATCACTTTCATTCCCAGGTCCCTGAACCTTCCAATATATGTTCTTCCTACCTTCTTGTCTTTTTCTTATATATTATTTTCTTTTTTATTATTTTTCATTGACCTACATATTTTTCTCCTCTCCCTTCCCTTCCTCCCCTCTCTCTTTCTACCCTCTCCCATGATCTGCTCCATCCCCCACACACCCAATTTACTCAGAAGATCTTGCCTTTTTCTACTTCTCATATAGATTAGATTCACATATGACACTCTTAGTTTCGTCTTTGTTGTCTAGGTTCTCTGGGATTGTAAATTTTAGGCTGGTTTTTCTTTGTTTTATGTCTGAAAGCCACTTGTAAATAAGTACATATTATATTTGTCTTTCTGGGTCTGGGTTGCCTCACTCAATATGGTGTTTTCTAGATCCATCCATTTGCCTGAAATTTTTAAGATATCATTATTTTTTCTGCTGTATAGTATCCCATTATATAAATGTACCACATTTTCTTTACTCATTCTTTAATTGAGGGCCATTTAGGTTGTTTCTAGGTTCTGGCTATGACACATAGTGTTGCTATGAACATAGTTGAGCACATGTACTTGTAGTGTAATTGAGCATCCACCGAAAAGTGGTATTTCTGGGTCTTGAGGTAGGTAGGTTGTTTCCTAATTTTCTGATAAATCACCATACTGATTTCCAAAGTGGCTGTACCAGTTTGCACTCCTACCAGCAATGGAGAGGTGTTCCCTTTACCCCACATCCTCTCCAGCATATATATTTTTTCAAAATCAGCTGTCTGTTAGGATTTCTGCTGCTGTGAAGAGACACTATGACCACAACAAGTCTTATGGAAAACATTTGATTGGGGCTGGCTCACAGTTTCAGAGGTTTAGTCCATGGCAAGAAGCATGGCAGCGTGCAGGCAGACATGATTGGTCTTGAACTCACAGAGCTCTGCCCCTGACTCCCAGGTGTTGGAGGAGATGAAAATTTTTTACCTTGATCCAGAGGCAGCAGAAGGAGACTATGTACCACACTTGGCATGGTTGAACATATGAGACCTCAAAACCCAACCCCACAGTGACACACTTGTTCCAACAAGGCCACACCTACTTCAACAAGGTTACATACCTCCTATTATTGCCACTTTCTATGGTCCAAGCATTCAATCACATGAATCTATGGGGCCATACCTATTCAAACCACCACACCTACTGAGCCCAACTAGTGCTACACATGAGCATGGACAGTTTTCCACTGGCCACATCCCCAAAGAAATATAACCCTCCCTCTCCTAGCAGCCATCAGTTACCAATGGCTCTCAGATAGGAATGGGATTCTCATGAGTCGCTCCCCCATCTCTGACTTGAGTAATTGACTGGCTTGAACTTTTCTTCCTCCTCCTCCTCTTCATCTTCTTCCTCTCCTCCCCCATGCTCTCTCCTCCTCCTCTTCTTCCTTTCTTCATCATTTTCTTCTTGTTCTTCCTGAGACAGAATCTTACTGTATAGACCAAGCTGACCTCAGACTCAGAGATCTGGCTCCAGAAACAATGAGATTAGGGTGTATCCATACCCAGCTGCCTGACTTAATCTTGTGCACCTAACTGTAGTTGCTGTAAGTCCATGAGCGCAATGAATGACCCTACCACGTTCCTGAAGACAACACTCTACAGCACTCTTTCCCATTCCTCTCTGCTCCTTTTCCCATGATGTTTCATAAGCCATAACAGAGAGTTGATGTTGCTGTTCTGCTTAGGACTGAGCACACACCAGTCCCTATTCTCAGCACTGTGGTCACTGCATTGTCTTCTGTCTACTGCAGCAAAAGAAGCTTCTCTGGCCAAGAATGAAAGCAGCACTAATCTATAGGCACACACATAAATATTCAGAAGGCAGTTCAACCACATGGCCGTTTAGTGAAACCCTCCCAGGGGTGGGGATTACGACCTATCCGTGAATATTCAATTTTATTATATGCATTGGAACTGAAGTAGTCAATGTTGCTCTATCCTCAGAAGTGTCAAAAAAATCCAATCACAAATTTACATCTGAAAATAACAAGAAAATAGAAAAGATAATATTAGATCTTTCAAATGGCAGGTTAAAATTAGGGCACCCTGCTCAGTCAGCACACAGCAGTACTTTTGCAGCCTAGATGTGCTGTATGTAAAGAGTAAGACTTTGTGGAAATCAACCCCAGCAGATGAATTCTGCACCCATTGCTTTGATCGCACCTCACTGATTGGCTCCTCTGAAAACAAAGCTCTTCCAAGTGTTCCAGCCCAAGAAAGTATACACAGCCGTCTGTGGCAAAGCTGCTGTCATAGGTTTCCAGGAGCAGAACCATGCCCCGAAGAACGTGACTTTTGAGGAGTGCTCATGATAGTCATGTGATTCAGTAAAGAAATCGGGATGAATCTGAAAAGAGATCAACTTTATAAATACAAAAACAAAGTTATTGCCATGTTGATCTATGTCTTTCATTTTTCATTTGACAGCTATGCCAAGCGATGAAAGCCCAGAGTCCACCATGAATAATTCACAAACAACACACAGGTTTATTTCGAGATCTTAAAAATCCTTGACTCCAGGTTGACATTTCATCCATACCAGAAGAAGAAATGATCCTTCGTTTTCCAGGGCAGTGGACTGATTTAACCTCCCCATGGCGGAGGCACAATGCAGGCACTCTCACTGGGACACAGGCACGGACTGCCACCCACGTAACACTGGAACATCAAACATCGTTATTTCAAGCAATAAAATTCCAATTCCAATTTGTGAGCAATTAGCAATAACATTTGATGACTCACTGGATAGGAGATAAGATTTATGTAACTTCATGAAGAGAAAAATCATCATCCAAAGTAAATATGTCATTTGTAATATATTGCTTTTACTTAGGCATGTTTGTCTGGCAAAGATTTGCATGGTGTTTGCTTAAGTTAACAAATAAAACTCAATCAGAAATGAGAGTTGTGTCTGAGAGATCCTGCATACTGTACGCTCTAGAAATAAGTGCTTAGCCAAGTCACTCGGGCCTTTCATCCTTTGGGGTTCCTCCTTTCTTTGAAAATAAAGTGATTTAATCCTTTTTTGCCCTAGTTGCTATGGCTTGGATATGATTCATCCCCTAACAGGTTCATGTGCTAGAAACTCAATCCCCAGCGTAGAGGCATTCAGAGATGGTGGGAGTAAGAGAGATAAGTGGGAAATCGCTAGGGATGCTTCCCCTTGAAAGATTAAGGTGGAGACCCTGGTTGATTCTCATAAAGAGAATCACCTTTCTCTTTGCTTGGGCTTCTTCTTTGGACATGTGATCTACCCCTCTTACAGAAACTATGCCACCACAATATGGTAAGGCAACCAGCAACCATAACTAGGACCAACACGATGCCATTGAACTTTTAACTCCTTAAACTATGAGCTAGATAAATTTAGTTCCTATATATGTTGTCTGGCTTTAGGTTTTCACTGTAGTAATAGAAAACAGACAGATACAACTACTCTGGAAGCTTCATTTCCACCCTATTATTGATTTCTGAAACTTTTGAAAGAAGATACTTAAGCTTCCTTGGCCATATTTATGTCTAGAACTAAACTCAAGTTATTATTGCATATTTGGTCCTGGCTAACAATTCAAGCATAAACCACTTCTTTCTTTTTCTCCTGTCCAGTAACTCTATAAAATTACCTTGTCCTTTGAATCCCATTAGCATCCCTTGGGAGTTGGGGGGTAGACTGTTCAGTCTGTAATGTGCTTCTTGGTCAAGGGCAATCAATGGGAGGATACTTCAGTCTGTTTGATGCACCCATATTCAAGTCTGGGACAGTGTGTGTGTGTGTGTGTGTGTGTGTGTGTGTGTGTGTGTGTGTGTGTGGTTTTCCTAGTGTTGTTCTCTGCAAGGAATTCTTCTGCTAACAGTGCAGAATTTATTTACATGTGCACCCTCCATGTCTGAAACCAAACAAAACGAAACACAGAGCATCTTCATGCTTTGGGATGCCTTAGAGATGAACAACGAATCAGACCACTGTGTAAAAGATGCTTTCATGGAGCCTTGGAAACAGCAGCATGGACCTGCATCAAATATTCCTCATAGAGCATAGCTCCTCTTGGGAAATTTGGATTTCTGATGAAGGCTACCACTGAAAGGAGGCCCAGGGTTGCTGTATCAGAGGGCCTTCCGTATGGAAACACCAGTAGGGATGGGGTTGGTGCATCTTCCTGAGAATCTCATTTGCTTTGCAGACTTCCTTTACCACACCATTTGTGAAAGGACAGAAAAAGACTCGAATAACTTCCTCAGTAAATAAAACTGGTATGCAATAAATAAATAAACAAACAAACAAACTGGTATGCATAGTTGTTACTCCTGTGCCATTTAATCCCAAACTCAGACCTGGGGAATTGAGAGCTGTTATTTCATTAAGCCCTCCCCCCGCTTTAAATGCCCACATTTGCCTTTTAGAAAGGTAACCCCACAAGAAAACAGCAGTTATTACTTATTCATAGGCTCACTGAAAGTCTTAGGAGACACAAATAGATGCCCACAGACTGTGGGAGAGAAATGTAGTGTTAAGTATCTCCTCTCTGGGTGTCTGATGTTGTAGAAGAAATCACACCTGACTCTAGTGTTTCTAGCAATACTTAAAGAGTGTTGCCTAAAACAGTGTACTGCTTCTCCATCCAAGCTGGTGCACTGACAGCAAGGGGAGCTGCGGATTGTCACAGGCCATGGCACGGGGAGCTGCGAATTGCCACGGCCAAGGCACGGGGAGCTGCAGATTGCCACGGCCATGGCAAGGGGAACTGCTGGTTGTCATGGCCATGCATTGCTTATTATTTATAATTAAACAAAAAGGGATTGAAAAGTAAAATTTGCTTGAAACATTGCAGAACAAAAACGATGTAGTATGCCAGACTCTTCCAAGTTGTATAACTGTTAACTGTAACGGGGAGAACGCCGTTAGACAGAATTAATTGGTCACATCCAAAAATTAATTTATATTTTGGAAGATGAGAACGGATACCAGGTTTTTCATTAGTAAAAACAGTAAGACATCATGTTAGACGAACCTGTCTAATGTCAAAACAACATCACTTTTATCGGGTGCCTTCTAGGAGAGGCTTTTCCTGGCTGCCCTTCTACAGATGCAAACTCAGGACTGGAAAGCATATGCTCCCTGTTCCATTTTCTTCCTCCTTGGTGCTTGTCACTGACTAATATACTATGCACTTTGGAACATTTTTTGTTGCCTGACTTCCCTGACATGCTCTCCATGAAGACAGGGGTCCTCTGGTGAGTCCTGTCTCCTGCTCCTGCCTTCAGTAAACATCTGTGAGATGGATGGATGGATCTTTGAATGCCAAACTTCTAAAGAATTCCTTTTATTTTTCCTTACTTATAGTGAAGAAAACTGTCTTTCTCTGCAGGAAGGAAAATTGCTTCTCCCTATCCTAGACTGGTCCCTCATTCCTCTCCATCACACTTGCCTGCAGCCCATCTGATAAACATAATCTTGGTACCCAGGAAAACATGTTGCACAAGGCCTAAGGGCATAGATCTGTTCTGTCTCCATCACTTTGGAACTGCCTTCTCTGAGCCTGTTATCTCATTTGTGAAGTTCGGATACAAATGACACTATTCGCCAGCATGTACAAGGAGCTTTGTAAACTCCCAAGCCCTACGCAAACACAACTAAATAGGTCAATGTCTATAACAAAGAACGACAATAGTTCTTTCATTGTGAAAAGCAATATTTATCCCTCAGTTTCTCTCTGTGTGTCTCTGTCTCTCTCTCACCATGAATCCCTTCACCATAAACTGTCTGTCTGTGGCTTTAAGCCACGACACCACCACCCTTTTCCGCATTCTGTGCTGCAGCTGATTACAGACATCTGATGTCCAGACTGGAGCCACTGAGCCATTTGAAAAGGTAATGATGTATTTAAGTGTCCAGCTGCCAGAGAAACATCTAACAGAGCAAACAAACCACATGTTGGTAAACAGGGTCAGAAGTGGAATGAGAAATGACATTAGAAGGGCTTTAGGAAGATCCTTCCTAATTTGCTGTGGACTCTGAAATTACAAAATGAGATATTGATTTCTTTCCTCTACATCATTCCTCCTCACAAATATTATTAATGAAGTCTATCTTAGGGGAAAAAACCCTCAAGATCTATATCTGTCTTCAATACCTTCAAAAAATTCAATTTCGGAGGGCTTGCTCTCTGATTGGTGGGCATAGAGCGGAGGCGCTGTGAAGTCAGACTTCTACTGAGTGGTAGTCCTGGGGAAATGGGAGTCCCTGAACTCTTCCTTAGAAGACTATAGCAATCAGAGTGATGCTCGGGAAGACTTTTCCATAAAGGATCAAGATAACGACCTGAGGCATTGCAGGCCACCCTATCTATCTGCACAGCTCATCCTTGACACTGTAGGGCAAACACGGATGTAGGAAACATGTGTGCAGCTGTTTTAACACACATTTATTTACAAACAGGCAGTGGACTGGCTACAGTTACCAACCCTTTCCCTACCAATCCCAAACTGGTGAATTTCAGTCATCCAGTGCCAAAATACTGAAAGGAAGAGATCCCAGGAAAAATAGGCCGCCGCCCTATACACACTTACCCTGAGGCTTCTTAATCTGTTCTGCCATTACAATCAACATGTAATACCAAATATTACCTCATTCTCATTCTTCAGTAAGGATCCAATTTAACAAGTAAGAAAGGAGGATTATGACCATCCAGAACAGTATACGTGTGGTTGGGGTATGGATTTTGAAGCCACATCTCCAGCCTTTGAATTATGTTCTGTTACTGCAAGTGTGAGCTGGGGCTAAGAGCTGCTTCTTCTTGCCCTCATTTGTATGTCACATGGAAACTGCACCAGCTCACCAGTTTTTTACGGAGATTAGATCAGACACAAGTGAAGACGCATGCCTGAAAATTATTAGACAGTGAGCTGTTGTTACTGTTATTTCTTCTAGACCCAGAAAAAGCAATGCCTGCCCCTCCACTTAACCCAATGGCCGAAGAATAAATAAATTCCATAGTTAGCTGATGACACCCCGTCTCTATACTGCTTCAGGCGATGGCTGACTGTGACTTATCTGAGACTGTAGTGAGAAGAACGCATCTCCTGTCTCTGGTTTCACTTCCAGCTCAGAAATTTTGCTTTTTCTTCTTTAATTTCTGAAAGCAATGGATAGTTGGGTATGAGTTTTAAAAAATCTTATGTTTTAAAATACTTTTTTCTTAATTATTTTTATTATTTCCTGAGTATCATTTTTTTTTACTTACACTTTTAATTTTAATTTCATAAATGCTACTACTTGAAATACTGCACATTCTTGAATACATCTCCTGGCCCTAAGAGGGAGAGGAGTCCTGTGAATGTATCTTCCCCTCAACCCTCTTCTCTCAAATGCTGGCAGATGCTATCTTACCTTCCTGACGTGTGGAATTTTCTTAATAAGATTATCTGAAGCAGGAAGACCCATCCTAAATCATAACAGCCCCCTCTGGGGGCTGGAACTGAAAGACGGAGATTTAGCTCTTTGCCTGGTTGCCCTCATTCTTGCTGACAAGTTCATCTATCCTGTTGTGGCATTGCTTTGCTGCTATTAGAACCCGCTTCTCCAGAGTTCCAGCATAGACTGAAGATTAGCAGCTCCCCAGGAATCCTGCAGGACTCCATCACCAGAGTAAGACTGCTGAGACATCCAGCTTCGTAGACTGAACAAGTGCCAGTTTCTCAGCCTTATTGCTGTGACATAGTCATTGTTGGGAGCAGTAAACTAGTGCTGGGCCAACTACGCACTGAGGGTTGTTGGGCATATTCTTTGCATGTGCATATGTGTGTGGTGTGGTCTATGTGTCTGCTTGTTCACGTGTGGGTACAGGTGCATATGCACATGTTTGTGCATTGTACATGCAGATTCACAGTTGCGTTCAGGTGTCTTCCTCTAGCGCTATCCACTATACTGATGAAGACAGAGCTGACCAGTTGAATGTAAAGCTTGCTGATTAGCTAGTGTAGATCCCTTACTCCTCACCTGCTGCTTGCTAGGGTTATAGTCACATCACCATACCCACACAGTTTTCACAAAAGTTCTAGCGGTCCAAGCTCTGGTGCCCAATCTCAAATGAAAGGCAAGTGCTCTATCAAATGAGCCATCTCCCCAGGCCCCTGCTTTGAGTTTTAAAGGCACCAATCAACGATTCCTTCACACAGACAACAGAATGCAACTTTGCCTACTTATGAGAATCATAATCATATGGGACTTTTAAACATTCTAATTCACAGTCATGAGCCACAAAACAATTAAAACAAGATCTCTGGAGGTAGAACTTATACATCAGAATATTTGAAAACTCTCGGGTATTTTCAATGTGCTTCTCCGTTCTTTCTCCTGTGTATAATAGATGGTGGAGAAAATTAAATATAAAAGCAACCTGCTTTATTATTGAACAGAGTTTTGCCTATGAGGCCCAAACCATTTTCTGTTTATTTGTGCACAAATTGAATCGTCCACCATAGAGAAATCATCTAGACAACGGCAGGCCTGTGCAGGGGCAGAGCTGGTCCAGTTGATGTCTGATGTTTGGACAGCTAGCTGTCAGGTCATGTGAGGAGAGAAGAAAATCTATGCCAGCACACACGGCTTCTACCATTGCACCCATCAGCTCTGTATCTAATGGAAGGTAAAAGAGATGGGGGGAAAAGATGTCAACAATGATCAAAAATTCATTTGCTTCTGTTCCCCAAGAGAAGTAAACATAACTTCAAATTCAAATTAAATTAGAATTAAGTGATTATTCTCCCCCCAAAGCCAGCTAAGCTAAAAATGAGTTTCCTGAAATTTGCCATTTTAATGCCTAGTGGCTTCCCACTTCCCTGTCCATTTGAAAAATTCTCCAATACTTCCTGCATAACATGGAACAAACTTGTATGCATTTTTCTAGCCTCTCTGCTAAACTTTAAAGTCTATCAGGAAAGTCAGATCTGACAAGAAAACAAATGAATGGCTTGAACGGTAGTCGAGCAGGTTAAAGATACGAATGTGATCTGGCACTCTGTGCCCAGGCTGCCTTCTCTGGCTTTGCCAGTTACACAAGTGTTGGAAGAATATGTTTTAGCTTTCCTACTGTTCTGGTGGGATCCCTAGCGGAGCATAAAAGTGGAAGATGTTTATTTTAGCCCATGTCTTCAGAGGGCTCAGTATTCATCTCGGGCTCTGTTGATGCTGAGCTTGTGGTGAGAACGGACCTCTTGGTGGGAAGGATGTGGATGAATAGATTTAAGTCATCTGACTGATAACTAGGAAACAGAGCAAGTGGGAGGAAGATGTGGAAGGAGGCGGGAGAGGAAGCCTTTCTCATTCTACCTCTGTGGTCTCCAGCCTAGGGATGGTGCTAAGCACGACTAACCTTCACAGAGAAGTAATATTTTTCCCAGAATCATTTTCCCTAGGTTACTAGATATTGTGTAAACTCTCTCAGTGAGATACATAAAATGTGGGAAGCTCAGAGGGATCAAAACTGTTTTCTTGTTCTTGACAACTTCAGGAGATATTAGCATATGGCATAACATGAAGGCTGAATCCAGGGGTTAGCCTCTCATTTTCCTTTTTTTTTCCTGATGATTTCATAAGCTCCTAATTTTAATTAAAATCCTTTCTGCTTGAAATACCTACACATATATCTGTTTCTCATACTTAATTGGGGCATATATTCAAAACTGGAAGTCAAGAAACTCCCCCAGATAAAGTTAGCCTTTGATTGAAGAGATACCCGGAAAAATAATCAGGGCTTTCCTCATACAAGCTGATCAAGAAAGTGATGGGCAGGGAAAACAAAAGCTACACAGATAAAAGAGAGCTCAATGTGCTTTGAAAACAAGAAGGATAACACAATTGGAGAAGAAAAAAGAGGAAGAATTGGTGTATAACTCCGGAAATATAAACAGAAGCAGGCTTACTTCTGGCTCCACAGGGCAGACACTCAAATGTAATCTAAAGAGAGGAAGTCAGTAGAATATTGTAGCAAAGGAGTAACATGAGCTTAGCCTTGGCAGACCGCAGACTATAGGAAGCAGTTATAAAAGCAGAAACTCAGCTGGCTGGCTGTTTCCACAGTCTGAAAGACATTAACAGTTTGGATTTTGATGGCATACCAGAAATGGGGGCTACTGAGTAGATTGCTGGACATATTCTAAAGGTAGTGTCAATAGAAATGTCGAGACACTGCAAGAATACCAAAATAAAATCTGGATGAGCATATCTCATTACCCAAACAGCAACCCTTTGCAAATGAATAAGAACTCTACTCATACAAAGAAAATAAAGATGATTTAGGACTGTCATAAGCAAACTAAACTTATGGAGCCCCATAAATAGGACGAAGAGAAAAACTCAAGATTGACTAGTCTTATTTTTCTTGAAACAGTGGGAGGATGAAGTAGTCATCTTGATAGATGATGGAGTGAGAAATTCAGGCAGGGATGGTGTGAGTCACAAATTCTACCAGGGCTGACCTCATGGATATGTGACCAACAGAGGTGCATAGTACTTGTGTATCTAAACATTTTTTTAAATGGATTGAAGCAAAAAAATAAAAAGCCATTGACCATTAAGAAAGAAAGTCAGAGGAGGAGTAAGAGATGGCTGGTGGTGTAAACTTTCAATTGTAACTATCTGGTAATCAGTGTAGCAGAAAGCAAGGGGTTTACTATGAGTCTCAGAAGGGTAAGCAGGTGAGTGCTGTGGGACAATGGTTTTACCCTGTAAAGATTTGTTTCTTGTACTTGTTTAATAAAATGCTGATTGGCTTGTAGCCATGCAGGAACATTGAGGGATAGAGGAAAGATTCAGTCTGCAGTCGTCACCCAGACACAGAGGAAGCAAGATAAGAATGCCTCACTGATGAAAGATACCAAGCCATGTGGCTAACACAGACAAAAATAATGGATTAATATAAGATGTAAAAATTAGTCAATAAGAAGCCTGAGCTAATAGGCTCACCGGTTTATAATTAATGTAAGTCTCTGTGTGTTTCATTAGGGCTGAACAGCTGCAGGATCAGGTGGGACAGAAACATCAGTCAACAGCTGAGTCTCTCATTATTTGAATTCAGAAATGGTCTTTGGTACTAGGACTCAATTGAGGCTATAGGTGGTAGCTAATTTCCCTCCTTACTGGAATGAGCAAGAAGAATGATCAGAAGAGTGGAAAGCACTTAACAAGAAGTCCAAAGAAGAGACCATTGTTGAAAGTTTCTCTGTTACTCTACATAAACACACAAACAGACAGAGACACATATATATGCATACCCATGCCTACTAGAGAAAAAGCAATGGAGATGTATTGAAAATCCTATGGGCATAAGACTTCAATGATTCCTACTTCATTTCTTTAGCATAAATGCAGACATGAGCTTCAATTCTGATCTGAGGGATAATTTAGTAATTGCCTAAAATATGGCTTAAATTTATCACAATATAGTTGCATTTTAATTTCACAGTTTGTTCAATTTTTACTAGTGCTGCTTCCTTGCACTTAAAGATTTTTTATTGTTTTTATTGAGCTATGTATTTTTCTCCACTCCCCTTCCTTCTTCTCCACTACTCATCTACTCATTCCTATGGGCCCCATACTCCCAATTTACTCAGGAGATCCTGTCATTTTCTACATTCCATGTAGATTAGATCCATGTATGTCTCTCTTAGGACATCCATTTATGTCTTGTTTGTTGTCAAGCTTTTCTGAAATTGTGAATTGTCGTCTGGTTTTTCTTTCATTTATGTCTAAAAGCCACTTAAGAGTGAGTACAATGATATTTGTCTTTCTGGGTCTGGGTTACCTCACTCAATATGATGTTTTCTAGGTCCATCCATTTGCCCACAAATTACAAATGTCATTATTTTTTTCTACTGTGAAGTGCTCCATTTTATAAACGTACCACATTTTCCTTATCTATTCTTGAGTGGATGGGCATTTAGGTTGTTTCTGGGATCTGGCTATATATATTTTGAAATCAGCCCTCTGTCCAACATAGAGTTGGTGAAGATCTTTTTCCATTTAGTAGGCTGCCATTTTGTCTTCTTGACCATGTCCTTTGCTTTATATAAGTTATCAGTTTCAGGTGGTCCCATTTGTTAATTGTTTCTCTCAGTGTTTTTGCTACTGGGGTGATAGGTAGGAAATGGTCTCCTGTGGCAATATGTTCAACTGTATTTCTGACTTTCTCTTCTAAGAGGTTCAGGGTTATTGGCTTTGTGTTGAGATCTTTGATCCATTTGGACTTGAGATTTGTGCATGGTGATAGACATGGATCTATTTTCATTCTTCTACATGTTGATATCCAGTTATACCAGCACTACTTGTTGAATGTGCTTTTTTTCCATTTGATATTTTTTGCTTCTTTGTCAAAAATCAGGTATTTCTAGGTGTATAGATTAATATCCAGGTATCCCATTCAGTTCCATTGGTCCTCCTGTCTGTTTTTATGTCAATACCAGGCTGTTTTCAGTACTGTAGCTCTGTAGTAGAGTTTGAAGTCAGGGATTGTGATGCCTCCAGAAGTTCCTTTATTGTACAGGATTGTTTTCACTATCCTGGGCTTTTTGCTTTTCCATATGAAGTTGAATATTGTTCTTTCAAGGACTGTGAAGAATTTTGTTGGAATTTTAATGGGCATTGCATTGAATCTGTAGATTGCTTTTGGTAAGATTCCCATTTTTACTGTGTTAATTCTACCTACCCAAGAGTATTGGAGATTTTTCTATTTTCTGGTGTTTTCTTCAATTTCTGACTTCAAAGATTTAAAGTTCTTGCCTTACAGGTCTTCCACTTGTTGGGTTAGAGTTACTGTTAGATATTGTGTTATTATGGTTATTATGAAGGGTGATGTTTCTCTGATTTCTTTTTCATCCCATTTATCATCTGTGTAAATGAGGGTTACTGATTTTTTATTTATGTATCCTGCTGTATATTAATCAAAGTGTTTATAAGTTGTAGAAGTTCCTTGGTAGATTTTGGGGGTCGCTTATTTAAACTATCCTATCATCAGCAAATCATGAGAGTTTGACTTCTTATTTTCTAATTTGTATCCCCTTGATCTTCCTTTGTTGTCTTATTGTTTTAGCTAAGACGTCAAGAAGTATATTGAGTAGATATGGAGAGAATAAATAACCTTGTCTTGTTACTGATTTTAGTGGGATCGCTGGGAATTGTTCACCATTTAGTTTGATGTGGGCTGTTTGCTTGCTGTATATTGCCTTTCTTATGTTTAGATATGCTCCTTATATCCCTGCTCTCTCTAAGACCTTTTTCATGAATGAGATGATCATGTGGTTTTGATTTTTCAGTTTGCTTATATGGTAAATTACATTGACAGATTTTCTTATGTTGAACCCTCCCTGCATCTCTGGGATGAAGCCTACTTGGTCATAATGGATGATTTTTCTGATGTGTTCTTGGATTCGATTTGTCGGTATTTTATTGAGTAGTTTTGCATCAATGTTCATGAGTGAGACTGGTCTGTAATTCTCTTTCTTAATAATGTATTTATGTAATTTGGGTATCAGAGTAATTGTAGCCTCATAAAAAGAACTTGGCAATGTTCCTTCTGTTACTACTGTGTATAAAAATTTGAGGAATATTGGTATCAGTTCTTCTTTGAACAGCTTGTAGAATTCGAAGCTGAAACCATCTGGCCCTGGGCTTTCTTTTGGTTAGGAGACATTTGATGACTATATCTATTTCCTTAGCAGTTATAGGTTCATTTAATTTGCTCATCTGGTCTTGATTTAATTTTGGTAAGTGATATTTATTCAGAAAGTTGTCCATTTCCTTTAAGTTTTCCAATTTTGTGGATTACAGGTTTTTGAAATATGACCTGATGATTCTCTGTATTTCCTCTGCGTCTGTTGTTATGTCCCCCTTTTCATTTCTGATTTTGTTGGTTTGGATATTCTCTCTCTGCCTTTTGGTTATTTTTGATGAAGATGTGTCGATTTTGTTTATTTTCTCAAAGAATAAACTCTTTTTCTCATTGATTCTTTGTATTATTTTTTTTTGTTTCTAGTTTGTTGATTTCAGCTCTCAAATTGATCATTTCCTGCCATATAATTCTCCTGGGTGAGTTTGATTCTTTTTGTTCTAAATTTTCATATGTTCTGTTAATTCACTAGTGTGGGATTTCTCCAGCTTTTTTATGTAGGCATTTAGTCTTAATTTCTTCCTTTATTTCTTTCATGACCTATTGATGCTTCAGGTGAGCACTGTTTAATTTCCATGTGTTTGTGGACTTTCTGGAATTAGGGTTGCTGTTGACTTCTAGTTTTAGACCATGGTGATCCGATAGATACATGGGATTATTTCAATTTTTTGTGTCTGTTGAGGTTTGTTTTGTTACCTAGTATGTGGTCAGTTTTTGAAAAGGTTCCATGAGGTGCTGAGAAGAAAGAATATTCTCTTATATTTGGATGAAATGTTCTAAAGATGTCTGTTAAGTCCATTTGAGTCATAACATCTGATAATTCCCTTATTTCTCTGTTAATTTTCTGACTGACAGACCTGTCCAGTAAGTTGTTGAAGTCTCCCACTATTAGTGTGTGGGGTTTAATGTGTAATTTAAGCTTTAGAAATGTTTCTTTTACATATGAGGATGCCATTTTATTTGGAGCATAGATGTTCAGTATTAAGATTTCCTCTTGGTGGATTTTTCCTGTGACTAATATGAAATGTCCTTCTTTGTCTCTTTTGAATGACTTTAGTTTGAAGTTTATTTTGTTAGATATTAGGATAGCTCCACCAGCTTGTTTCTTAGGTCCATTTGATTGAAAAATTATTTCCCAACCCTTTCCTCTAAGGCAATGTCTGTCTTTGACGTCGAGGTGTATTTCTTGTATGCAACAGAAGGATGGATTCTGTTTTTGTATCCAATCTGTTAGCCTGTGTCATTTTATAGTTGAGCTGAGTCCATTTATAGTAAGGTATATTAACGATCATTGATTGCTATCTCCTTTGATTTTAGTTTTTGTTGGTGGTGATGTTATTGTGTGTGTGTTTCCTTTCTTTGGGGATTTGCTGCTGTGAGATCATCTATTTTCTGGTTTTTGTGGATATAGCCAGCTTCTGTGGGTTGGGGTTTTCCTTCTAGTACTTTGTGTAGGGCTGGGTTTGTGGCTAGGTATAGGTTGTATCTGGTTTTGTCATAGAATATCTTGTTTTGCCCATCTATGTTGATTTGAAAGTTTTGCTGGGTATAGTAGTCTGGTTTCTTAATGTCTGTATAACGTTTGACCAGGACCTTCTGCCTTTCATTGTTTCCAATGAGAAGTCAGATGTAATTCTGATAGATCTGCCTTTATATGTTACTTGGTCTTTTTCCTTTGCAGCTCTTAATATTCTTTATTTATTCTGTAATAATATAGTGTTTTTATTATTATGTGGTGAGGGGACTTTTTATCTAGTCTATTTGGTGTTTGGTAAGCTTCTTGTATCTTCATAGCCATATCTTTCTTATTTGGGGAAGGTTTTCTTCTATTATTTTGTTAAATATATTTTCTGTGCTTGAGTTGGACTTCTCTGTCTTCTATCCCCATTATTCTTCGATTTGGCTTTTCCATCCTGTCCCATATTTCCTGGATATTTTGTTTTAAACTTTTGTTAGATTTAATGTTTTCTTTGACTGATGAGTCTATTTCTTCTATTGTATCTTCAGCGCTTGAGATTCTCTCTTCCATCTCTTATATTCTGCTGTTTATGTTTGCACTTGTAGTTGCTAATCATTTTCTCATGATTTCTGTTTCTATAATTCCCTCATCTTGTGTTTTCTTTATTGTCTCTATTTCAGTTTTCAAGTCTTGAGTATATTCTTTCTTACATTTGATTGTTGTTTCTT
This sequence comes from Microtus pennsylvanicus, assembly GCF_037038515.1. Taxonomy (NCBI): domain Eukaryota; kingdom Metazoa; phylum Chordata; class Mammalia; order Rodentia; family Cricetidae; genus Microtus; species Microtus pennsylvanicus. The sequence goes on along the minus strand of NC_134587.1, from coordinate 103,755,674 downwards.
TGTTTTCTTTAAGGGATTTGTTAATTTCTTTCAATTTTTGTTTGTGTTTTCCTCCATGTCTTTGAGGAAATTTTTCATTTTCTCTTTAAGGGTCTCAAACACTCTCCTAAAGTTATTTTTTTAGGTCACTTTTTTCTGCTTCATCTCTATTTGGTTGTTCACATCTTGCTGTTGAGCACCACTAGTTTTTATTGATGCTGTGCTGCTATTTGTGGTATTGAGTGTATTCTTACCTTGTTTACCCATCTTTTCTTCTGATTGGTGTAGTTGGAGCTCTCTATGTCTCTCATGATCAATCTTTCAGGTGTCAGTGGATCCAAGGCTCTGATGGTTGTTCCTCATGATGCAGTCAGGGCCATGGTTCCAGTCACCCAAGAGTTCATTAGGTGTTCCTGGAGATCTCCCAGCATTCCTGGGAGTCGTTCTGCAATCCCAAGGGTCATTTGGTCCTGGTCTCACAGAGGCTGCTACTTGGGGTTGCTCCTGCTGACACTTACGGTTTTTATTCTTTCCTAGGTGAGTGGCTTTCATCTTTATTTTTTTAAAGTGACATTTTGACATTATTTTTGCAAAAAAGTATGATCATTAACATTTTAAAGATATGGAGGTGTAGCATTGTGGTAAATTACTTGCCTAGCATGCATAAGATCCTGAGTTTGATCCCCAGCACTGTAAAATAAAAATAAATAAAATATGGAAACCACACCCACATATGTGTGTTCCTAGCTGTTTATACACTGTTTAGTTGCACATGAAATTTAAAATCTGTATATAAATAATAAGTAGAAGAAAACTCTAGATGTAAATTAATAATTTATTCTTAAATAAATCTTTATTTATACAATTATCATCTCAAGTAACATTTAGAGAAAAATGTAAATGAGCTATTTATTTCTGATATCACATAGAATAACATGAAAGCTTCAATATTTCTGTCAAAATATTTAGTATATTGAAATCTCTGTCACCAGTTGTATAATTTTATCATAATTAATACACAATAGCTATTAATTTGTAAGTATTCAAGTTGTTTAGAAAAATAAATGCCACATTTATTTGATTTTCCTAAATCAGTTTTAATGAGTTCTGGCTTATTTTCCTGGTGAACTGGTAACAAGCGTGTGCTCCGTCTGTTGGCTCTGGATGTATTACAGTACAAAGCTCAACCTCATGGTCAGATGTCATTGGAGGATGGACCTTGGTCATTATAGGATCACAGATCTCCATTTTGATAAACAGGTCATGTGAGACCAACTCAAGGGCTTCTATGTAAGCACAAAGACCTGTTTGATCTCTCATATCAGAGAGCTGGCCGTGGTGGCTTGTCCTTGACTTTCTAACCCTTGGAAGTAGAGACAGCAGTGCCCTGAGGATCCATGGCCAGCCAGCCTAGGCTACTCATGAAAGCCCTAGGTCAATGAGAGACCCTATCTTAGAAACCAAGGTGGTAGTGCTGCCTGAGGAACTACACTTGAGGTTGTCCTCTGGCCTCCATTTGCTCTCACACATGTGAATATGCTTCGAGATATACATATGTCCCCACAAAAATACACCACACACACACACACGGTGCAGAAACAGCAGTTCACAGTTGATAGATGTGTCAGCTTAAATGCCAGTGGAACACTTTGCTAAGTAGTTGAACCAGGAATAGCATTCCTAATTAGCTAAAACCAAGCAGCAGTTGAATTTCAAGTGGGCCCAGTAGGATAAATATAACGCCCAAACTCAGTGGGTTCCAGAAGCCTGAATTTAAGGTGAAATTTGAAATTTGGGTGCTGTTTTCCTAAGATTCACTCCATGTACTGAGCCGACCAAATGATACCAGTGTTTTGTCTCCTGAGAGCCAGCTCTGTCTGGCCTCCCAGGTGTACCTCATCATCTGAACATTGAGTGTCTTGTTCCCTATGAATGACCCATGATATTACATACCCTGGGTGGATTACCACGTAAAAAGGAAGGAGAGAAACATTTTCTTAAACATAATTATGTTCTTCAGTAATATGGTGGCCATGCCTGCAATCAGCCGGGCTCTGCCCTGGCCAGTCCTTCTTAGTAGTCATAGACAGACAATGGGGAACAATGGACTGATGGAGGAAGGTCATTGGTTAAATAAAGAAACTGCCTTGGCCCTGATAGGACAGAAAATTAGGTAGGCGGAGTAAACAGAACAGAATGCTGGGAGGAAGAGGAAGTGAGCTCAGACTCAATAGCTCTCCTCTCTGGGGCAGATGCTATGAAGCAAGCCGCCAGGTTAGACATGCTGAATCTTTCCCGGTAAGACTGGTGCTACACAGATTATTAGAGATGGGTTGATCGGGATATGAAAATTAGCCAGTAAGGGCTAGAGCTAATGGGCCAAGCAGTGTTTAAAAAAATACAGTTTGGGTGCTGTTATTTCGGGGCATAAGCTAGCCAGGCGGCTGGGAGCTGGGTGGCAGGAACGCAGCCCACAGCTCCTTCAACAATGAACTTAATAGCTTTTATTTCTCTTAAAAAGGAGGAGACTGGAAGGTTGAACTAAATGCACTCCAAATTCCAACCAACTATGAAAACTCTGTAATCTATGAAAGCTGTCCTTTGAATACTTTAATATGCTGGGAAAACTTTTGTACTTTGAGGGCCATTAAAGGGCCATAAAATGAAGCTAATGCCATAAAAAGTAAAAGATGGCAATGAGTCAATATTTAGCAACGTCTTCTCTGTCTGGTAGATTCCCCTAACATCACATCTGTTTTCCCTAATTGCCTTACTCTGGCGCTTTGTGATTCTTATTCTAGAAATACACAATGTCCTTTGAATCCTTAGACCATTCTTCAGCCTTCCCAATGTCACCTAAATGGGGGCAGATTTAAGGCACAAGAGGAAGAACAAAGGGCAAGCTGATGTCAACTAAGATTTTATCCTCTCTCCTTCTTCAGTTGCTGTAATCACGCACGTCTCAGTTTATTGTCCTGTTGCTGCAATAGAATACCCTGATAAAATACTTAAAAGAGAAAGGAATTATTTGGCTCCAAGTTCACATAAGTTTATCATAGCAGCAGCAACTTCAGCAGCCTGTCCTAGGGCATCCACAGCCAAGAAGAGAGGGCATATACTCTCTGCACTCATATATGGCCTGGCACCCACTGCCCAGGAAATGGTGCCACACACAGTGAGCAGATGGGTCTTCCTACTAAACAAGAAAATCCCCCACAGACTTGCTGGCAGGACAACCCACTCTTGACAACCCCAGATGAATCTAGATTGGGACACTGACAATTACAATCAGTCACCATGACTCTACCCCTTGTCTACTTGACACACAAACGTCACTTTAAACAATAACCTCTTGTCTCCCAACTCTCACTTTTGTCTCACAGAGTAAAATATTGTGTAACTCTTAAAGTTGCCACAGTCTTCCAAAATCCTCACACGAAAAATTCAAAATTTCATTAACTATGACCTCATGTAAAGTAAAAAACCGGGCACACACTTGCAGCCATATAATGGCACAGTTTAAACTTTCTTATTCCATTGAGGAAAAAACAGAGTATAAGTAGAAATAATCACACCAAAGTAAAGCTAAGCAGAGTGAGCGTGAAATCCTGAGCTCTACATTCAGGGTTGGGGCCTTTAATATATCAACTGGTTTTGAGAAAGCTTGGGCAGCCCCCTTCCTTTAGCCATGCTGCCTGTAGCAACACAACCTCTCTTTTGAGTTAGGTCCACTCCTTATAGACAGGTCTTCTTGGCAGATGTCACATGGGCCTTGCACCTCCCATATCCTGGGGTCTCTGGTAATGGCTTAAGTTTCACCTTCACAGCTCACAAAACAGCTCACAAAAATGCTCTCTGTCTTGACTCCAGTCCTGACACACAGTGTCTCCAGTCCTGACACACAGTGCCTCCAATCCTGACACACACACAGTGCCTCCAGTCCTGACACACACACACAGTGCCTCCAGTCCTGACACACACACACAGTGACTCCAGTCCTGACACACACACACACAGTGCCTCCAGTCCTGACACACACACACAGTGCCTCCAGTCCTGACACACACACACAGTGACTCCAGTCCTGACACACACACACACAGTGCCTCCAGTCCTGACACACACACACAGTGCCTCCAGTCCGGACACACAGTGATTCCAGTCCTGACACACAGTGTGACTCCACTCCTCACACACAGTGATTCCAGTCCTGACACACAGTGTGACTCCACTCCTCACACACAGTGACTCCACTCCTCACACACAGTGACTCCAGTCATAACACACAGTGCCGGGCTTTAGTTCCTCTCCATAACTCCGTCATCTTGCATCTTTTCTGTCTTCAAAACCAATGCCACATGGCTGCTGTTGAGATGGTCTACCAGTGGGAGATGTAGCCCAGCCCTGACAATCACAGCTGTAAATGGCTTCTATATGCCGCCCGGGGCTGCTTCCCCACTGCCCTGGTGATGAACATCAGGTTCCTCTTACTGACATTTATATCTTTATCACTGTTGCCTTGTTGTCTGTACTCTCCTCGTCCAAAGCTTTATAATCTTAGTCACACACCATTTTGTGCATGTGCACACGTGTGTGTGTGTGTCTTACAAATCAGTCCATTATTATTCAATTCAAATTCACTCACGTTCTCAGAACATGTGAAGAATGAAGCACCATTTCTGTACCAATCTCATCTGAATGGTCCCAGACCAGTTACTGACAGAGCAAGGTTTGGTTATTCATGCTCCTCTCTGAATCCTTTCTTCTTAATGCCCACAAGAACATTTAACCTACTGATCTCTGCTTGCATCATGCAATGACTTTTCTGCCCTAAAGTTCCAACCTATTCCTCATTCCTCCCACAAAGCAATTCTACAAACCTAATGTGCAGATTAGTCAGGGTTGTTACAGCAATGACCCCATTTCTTATGCCAATTGCTATCTTAATTTAGTTTCCTGTTGCTGCAATAAAGGCCTTAGCATAGGCAATTTAGAGAAATAAAGGATTTATTAAGTTTATAATTCAGTTCATCATTGCAAGGAAGTCCAGGCAGCAAGAACTGAAAAGAGCCAGTCACATCACACACTGCATCTGCAGTAAAGAGCAAAGGACTGAGTGCATGCAAGTGCTTGGCTCACCCTCTCCAGCCTTACACAAGCCATGATATCTTGTCAAGGGAATGGAGCAGTGCACAGTGGGCAGGTCTTCCCAATAATCAAGATCATCCTTCCAGAACATGCCTAGGTTCCTGCTTAGTTAGACAGTCACTCATGGATACTTCCCGTGTGATTCTAAACCAAGTCAACCTGACAATTAAAACTACCATCACACCACAGTCTACCATGTCCTAGCAAATTTTAGACACCATTGTATGACTTTTAATAAAAGTAAATTAATTAACTGAAAAGAATGGTGTTGCGGGAGGTCCTTCTACTCCTCCAGCCTATAGCCACTGAGATACCAGCACATTGGGGCGTGGTCTCTCTCCTTTTAAAAAAGCAGCCACTTCCCTCTCCTCACTCTCTTCACTTCCTGCTCCACTGGCGACTAGACTCCCTTCCTGGTTGCACAGAGGGCTGTTGTCTGGGAATGTGATCTGTAAGTTTTTTCCCCTTTAAATAAATATCACCATATTAATCATAATTCCAAACTGGTGTGGCATTGTTTGCGACTTACGCCTACACCTGGTGCCCAACGTTCAGTTTTAGGACCTCTCCTTTCCACGCTTGGCTGCCGGATGCGAGTTCGGCTTGGTGCGAGCCCCTCCCTTCCTCAGCCATGGCCTGTGCCTTGTGGCAGCAGCCTTGTGACGTATGTCTTGTGCGTGGAGCCAGCAGCTTAATATAAATCATCACGCACTGGCTTTTCTTGCTGCAGTTGTTTATATTTTCCCTTTAGACACCTCAGATTGACTTCAAATCCCCACACACCCTATCGTCTGCCTCCCCACGTGGATTTAAACTCGACAGGCCCGCGTAGTCTCCGCCCGCGTGGTTTGCTCTTTTCTGAGTCGTTTTTAAATCTCCCTTGCAAGCACAGCTCTTAAGTGGCGCGAACCAGAGCACACGGTTGCCAGTTGCTGAAAGCTGCAACCCCTCAGGGTGACTCTCTCACGTGGAGGCATAAGCAGCTTCCAGGTTGCTCTTCTCTACCCCTGGATTCTGGGTTTCTGGTTCCATCTCTTTCTGGTTCCGTCTCTGGAATTGATTTAATCACATTTACTTTGTTGAGAAACTCGCATTTTCCAGTTTTTAGCATCTACTAAGGCACTGAAACAGGACCCCGTTTTCATCGTGACTCGGCAACAGCACCACGTGCTGGATAATAGGTAATATGGCAGTTTTCATTTCTAATGCAAATTTTACTGCTTTGTTTTCACTAATACAATGGATTAGTAAATTTATATTTACTAATACAATGGATTACATCATACAAGGTTTATATGATTATGGGGATACCTTAATTGGCTTGTTACTAGGTTTCAATTTTCTTTTCCATATTCTATCATTAAGGAAGAATATGGCACTCCTAAGAACGATAGAATCTTTACGAACTAATAATGAACAACTAATTGACAGGATTAAAATTATTGAAAATCAGAGGTTATCTGAACAAGTGGATACTATGACAGGCAAAATTGACTCCATATCCAAGGGTATTAGAAAGTTACCTGAAAGGGTTCAGGCTGTTGAATTTGACCTTCAGACTTTATCACAAAGTTTTGATAAGGTAACAGACAGAATGTACCTCCAAGATGGGAATCTACATGATATACAAGAAAAGTTTAAAGAGGACATGTTATCTTTGAAGGAAAAAATTAAAGCTTTGGAATCACAGGTGCAGAATGGGAACCAAAAAATTGATACCTCAGTGAAATCACAGGAAATATACATAGGTCAGGAGATTCAGGATTTAAAAGAGACAATGATAAAAAGATTTGAAAAGATTGGAGAAATTATTAGAGCTGGTTAACAGAGTAAGGAGGCACAAGGACAGGATACAATGCCCCCACTAGCTATTAAAACTGGCTTACCCAGGGTTCTAGCGACATACCCTATACTTAATTCTGACAAAGCATCAACTTTTAAAGGCTCAAAGGGAGTCAAAGAAGCTAGATGGATGCCAATAGCAATGAATGATCTGAAAGAAATTAAGCAAGCTGTTGTTAATTTTGGCTTGCACAATGCATATGTAAAGGAAATGATAAGGACTTGGGCTTCTAATGCTAGAGCTACCCCCTATGATTTCCATCAGTTAGTGTCTGCAGTTTTAGATAATGGACCTTCCTTGATGTTTGGAATTTATTTCAGAGAAGAATCCAAACATATGGAACAGAAAGGAAGAACAAAAGGTGTTGAGGTTTCCCAAGATCAAATTCTTGGTGCAGGAGAATATGCTGATCCACAGGTCCAAGCTCTTTATGATGATGAAGTACTGTGTCTATGTCACCAAGCAGCCTTAAATGCTTAGAATAGGACACGAGATCCAGCAAAAAGGGTTGAATCATATACCAGAATTAGGCAGGGACAGAGAGAACCCTTTATTGACTTTTTGCAAAGATTAATTAAGGCTCTGGACATAGGGGTAACAGACCCAGAAGCTAGACGAATACTTCTTGAATCTCTAGCTTTTGAGAATGCAAAGATAGAATGCAAAAAGATAATTGGGCCTTTAAAGTCTAGATCAGCACCTATGGATGAATGGATTCAGCATACGATGAATGTTGAAACGTTTAGCTATAATGATGAATCTTGGGTAGGAGAAGCGATTTTCAAAGCAATGAGGAGACATCAAACTGCCAGGTGTTTTAATTGTGGTAAATTGGGACATTTGCAAAGGGATTTCTGGCAAAGAATTTCTAGGAATAATATCTCTTCTGGGAATGACAAAAATAGGAGACCTCGGCCTTCAGGTATATGTAGGAGATGCGGTAAAGGCCGACATTGGTCCAACTAATGCTGGTCAACAAAAGACAGACAGGGCAATCCAATATCATCGGGAACCTCCTTGAAGGGCCTCTCGCAGGCCCTCAAGCCAACAGTGGCCCAGTCATTCCCAGTAACAGTGGAGAATGTGCCTCACCAAGAAAATTAAAAGCTCCAATTTCTGCTGTAAAAAGTAATACTGGTCTAAATGATGAATTACGTGTGGAGGATGAGTCAGAAAACCCAGTAGGACAGAGTAAATGTATATTTTGTCAGACTTGTATTAATGATCAAAGATCAAAGCTAAGAGTCTGTATAAATGGCACTTTTATTGAAGGCTTATTAGACACAGGGGCAGATGTAAGTATCATTACCCCAGAATCTTGGCATCCGAATTGGCCTCTTCAAGAGGTAGATGTTCAGTTCCTGGGAATTGGAACCCTATCTTGTGTAAAACAAAGAACAAGATGGGTTGAATGCATAGGGCCCGAACGGCAAATAGGAAGACTAAGGCCATATATAGCCAATATTGCCAAAAATTTATGGGGCCCTGACCTGCTACAGCAATGGAATACTCAGATTAATATTCCTGTAGTTCCAGAAACTCATAATTCTGGGAAGGATATGATGAGGTATTATCGAAAAAGGACACCAGCCATTCAAGCTGTACAAGAACATACCGCAAATATCAAACCTTTAGAGGTACCAACAGCCCTACCTTTAAAATGGCTAACTGAAAAGCCAATATGCATCAAACAGTGGCCTCTAGCTGAAGGTAAACTACAGGCATTGGAACAGCTGGTGTAGGAGCAACTAGATGCTCACCACATTGAAGAATCAACCAGCCCTTGGAATTCTCCTGTGTTTGTTGTAAAAAAGAAATCTGGTAAATGGAGAATGGTGACAGGTTTAAGAGCTGTCAACAAGGTAATTCAACCTATGGGCCCACAACAATCTGGAATTCCTTTGCCTTCTCTGTTACCAAAAGGATGGCCTCTTATAGTTATTGATTTGAAAGATTGTTTTTTTAACTGTACCGTTACAAGAAAAGGATAGAGAAAAATTTGCCTTTACAGTGCCTACTTATAATAATTCTCAGCCTAATAAGAGATATCAATGGACTGTCCTCCCACAGGGTATGCTCAATAGTCCTACATTGTGACAATATTTTGTAAGTAAGCCATTGGAAATAATTCGTAAACAATTCCCCAAGTCCATAATTTATCATTACATGGATGACATCTTCTTATCTGATTCAAATAAAGGTACTTTAGAAAGGATGTTTGACGAAGTAAAGAAAGTCTTGCCTAGGTGGGGATTACAAATTGCCCCTGAAAAGATTCAAAGAGGAAATTCTATTAATTACCTAGGTTACAGAATAGGGTTAGAGAAAATTAAAACGCAAAAGGCACAAATTAGGAGAGATCGGTTAAAGACTCTTAATGACTTCCAAAGATTGTTAGGAGACATCTCCAGTCTATGACCAGCTATTTGGATAACACCTGATCTAATAGTTCATTTAAACAAAACCTTAGATGGTGATAAAGATTTGAATAGTCCAAGAAAACTGACAGCTGAAGCAGAAAAGGAACTGACAATGATTGAGGAAAAATTACAGGAGGCACATGTGGATAGGGTGAACCCAAATCTTAGCTGCATCCTAGTCATATTGCCTTCCAGAATTTCTCCTACAGGGATTCTAATGCAGAGAGAAGATATTATTTTAGAGTGGATATTTATACCTAATAAACCAAGTAAAAAATTAAAAACTTATGTGGAAAAAGTCTCTGAATTAATTATAAAAGGTAAGCTGAGACTTCGTCAACTAGCAGGTATAGACCCAGCAGAAATTATAGTGACTTTTACTACTGAAGAAATAAAAAAGTTATGGGAAGACAATGAACCATGGCAAAGAGCTTGTGCTAATTTTTTGGGGAGAAATTAATAGCAACTATCCCAAAAGTGGTAGACTTAACCTCATAAAAAGAACGTCTTGGATTCTTCCTAGAATTGTACATGATGCTCCAATAATTGGAGCCCGTACGTTCTATACTGATGCAAATAAATCAGGGAAAGCAGGTTACAAGTCAGATGAATTGAGTAAGGTGGAACAAAGCCCTTATAATTCTGTCCAGAAGGCAGAATTATATGCCATTCTTATGGTGCTAAGGGATTTTAAAGAACCTCTTAATATAGTTACAGATTCACAATATGCAGAAAGAGTTATCTTGCATATTGAAACCGCTGAATTTATACCAGATGACACAGAGTTGACTTCATTGTTTATCCAGGTACAAGACATAATCAGGAACAGGCTTCGTCTGATGTACATAACACATATCCGGTCCCATACAGGTCTGCCTGGTCCTCTAGCCCAAGGCAATGCTGAGATTGATCAATTATTGATTGGAAGTGTGTTGCAGGCCTCAGAATTTCATAAAGAAGCATCATGTCAATAGTAAAGGCCTAAGGAAAGAATTTTCCATTACTTGGCAACAAGCTAAGGACATTATAAAGAGATGTCCTACTTGTTCTTTCTATAATCAAACACCATTGCCTGCAGGGAGTAACCCAAAGGGTACTAAGAGAAATGAAATCTGGCAGATGGATGTGTTCTACTTTATGGAATTTGGTAAATTAAAATATGTACACCACATCATAGACACGTATTCAGGTTTTCAATGGGCTACTGCCCTGAGCTCAGAAAAGGCTGATTCAGTAATCACACATTTATTGGAAGTTATGGCCATCATGGGTATACCTGCACAAATAAAGACAGATAATGGTCCAGCATATTATCTAAGAAAATGAAATGCTTTTTTGATTATTATAATATAAAGCACATTACATGTATACCAAATAATCCTACAGGTCATGCAGTTATAGAAAGATCAAATTGTACTATAAAGGATATGCTGAACAAACAGAAAGGGACCGAAAATACCCCCAGAAATAGATTCCATAATGCTTTATTAACCTTGAATTTTCTTAACGTTAATGAGAAAGGAACAACAGCCGCAGAAAGACATTGGATAATGGAAAAGCCTGCTGAACTAAATCAACCGATTTATTTCAAGGATGTGATGACCTCTCAATAGAAGCCAGGAGATGTGCTATGTTGGGGAAGGGGTTTTGCTCTTGTTTCTACAGGTGAAGAAAAATTGTGGATACCATCAAAATTAATAAATTTTCGATTTGAAGAGGAGAAACCTCTTGGAAAGGAGAAATGACAACTCATCCACAATGATGATATTCATACAGGTGGTAAGAAAAACATATAGAATGGGGGCAGGGTTCTGTTCTTATCTCCACAGGAAAACACTCATCTTTGAAAAATTCAAGGGACCCTGGATGTTTGGATACCGACAGATGGCAAAATACTTGCCTAATAGGAAATATCAAGAAAACTGAATGGCTTATGTAAGTAAAATATATTAAACCATATTTCTAAATTTATAAAGCTGGTTTTGAAGTTGGACTCTGGCTCAGTCCCTCTCCGATTCCAAGCCTGTTAGTAAGAGAAAAACCCAGAGTTTCTTGAGTTTCTGTCTCATGTCAAGAGCCATGATATGGGAAAGAAATATGAGTTTAGAAAACATCTTTGCTTTTCTTCATATCTATCATACTTTTCATTGAATATATCTATCATGCCTTTCAGTGAATATATATGATTAATGTTTAAGCTTTTCACAATGAACAATGAGTTTTTCCTGAAATGACATTTGAAGTTTCCAGGAAGAAGATGGGGCCCCATAACAACAACTCCACCTGGTTGATATGACGTCATAATACTGATAGCACTACAACCACTAACGGAGATACAGAGCATGCATCAATGGATAAAACAGGACTGTCATACCCTCCAAGACAGGGTAAGATAGTTTTGAAAAGTTGCCTGCCTTTGAAAATGGTATGTCAGTTATGTTAGGCCTTAGCCAAAGTTGGTTGCTTCAACGCTGCTAACATGACTTTGGGTGATTGCCCAGGTAGCTAGTTGTCTCTGTGATTTGTTGCATGTTTTTGAAGTTTTTTTACTGAACTTCCTAATTACTCAGGTAACATCATTTCCCTTCTCAGATCTTCAATGGGGTTGAAGACTATATAAATGTAGTTACTTTTCTCTTATGACTTGGCCAAGTTATTTATTATACAAGACCTAAGCTAGTTAGAATAGGATATTTGTACTTATTGTATATAATTTCATAGTAGGTTTAGAACTCTCTTACTTAAACAAAAGGGGGAGGTGTTGCGGGAGGTCCTTCCGCTCCTCCAGCCTATAGCCACTGAGATACCAGCCAATTGGGGCGTGGTCTCTCTCCCTTTAAAAAAGCAGCCACTTCCCTCTCCTCGCTCTCTTCACTTCCTGCTCCACCGGCAACTAGACTCCCTTCCTGGTTGCACAGAGGGCTATTGTCTGGGACGGTGATCTGTAAGTTTTTTTCCCCTTTAAATAAATATCACCATATTAATCATAATTCCAAACTGGTGTGGCATTGTTTGCGACTTATGCCTACAGAATGGAAGATTGCTTCTTGTTTTTCCCCACCATCTGGAAACTTCCCTTCATCTTCTTCAATATGATTTGTCTACATCTTGCATAAGCTAGGAAGGTACTGTTCATTTGGATGGCACATCCAGTTCTGCGTTTAATCCCTTCACAGAGGGAGTTATGTTTCCTGTTTACAGGGACTACCTTCCAATGACTTACTTAATGTCTCAACAGACTCTAGCAGTCCCCAGATGAAACCTGCCCTTCTAAATAAACCTCAAGCCTGCCACTTGAGTGTTTATTTTAGACAGTTTCTGGATTTAATGCTTTTACTGGTAGCATTTAAGCCCTATCTTTTTAATTAATGAATGCTTATATCATTAGAGTGGATGAGAGAAAATTGAGTTCATAGTTCTTTATGCAATGTTCTGCTATAACTCTAACCCAAGAGAACAGGCATGGGAACGACTCAACCCAGATTTCCTGTGATTGCTTTTCTTCTGCTCTTCAACATCAGAAAGCAAAAGCCAATGTGAAGTTGCTGGCTCTCCTTCTTAAGAGCCTAGTGGCGCTGCTACGCCATACAGCTCTACATCTCTCTGCTGCTGTGGCTGCGAGAGTGTAGCCTGCATGTGGTCCTGAGCTCCGCTAGTCTGAAATGACTAGGGTAGTTTCTCAAGCATAACCTAGTAATACCCATGTTCAGAAGAGGCACATGTGATGGTTAGTGTTGTCAGTTTGACAGGATCTGGAATCTTCTAGGAGACCAGCCTCCCAGCATGCTTGTGAAGGGTTATCTAGGTCAGCCTCTGAGCATGACTGTGAGGAATTTTCTCAATTAACTTCAGAGAAAGGACTCACCTACAGAGGGTGGTATCACTTCCTAGGCTGAGGTCCTAGACTATAAGAAGAAGAGAAAGTGAGCTGAACACAAGCAAGCATTTATGTAGGAGGCCACTTGTTTGTTTTCCTGGCTGCCCAGACTCCCAAAATAATCACTCATAAACTATATTAATTAAATCGCTGCTTGGCCTATTAACCCTAACTTCTTATTGGCTAGCTTTTACATCTTAATTTAACCCATTTCCATTATTTTATATTTTACCACAAGGCTTGTGGCCTACCAGCAAAGTTTTGGTAGGTCTGTCTTTGGCAACGACTCCAAGGCTTCTCCTTGACTCCACCTTCTTCCTCCCAGCAGTCAGTTTAGTTTTCCCCACCTAGCTAAGTTCTACCCTGCTATAGGTCCAAAGTAGTTTCTTTATTCATTAATGATAAGCACAGCATACAGAGGAGAATCCCACATCAAGCATTCATCATGCTCTGCTTCTTGACTGTGGATGCAATATGAGCAACTGTATGAAGATCCTGCTGCAAGGACTCCCCCATGATGATGGACTGTATTCTAGAACTGGGGACCAAAGTAAACCTTTTCTCCCACAGTGTTTTTGTCAATGTGTTCTCTACAGCGAGAGGAGAAGTCTCTAAGAGTCTGTATTATGTGCTCTTGTCAAGCTACATGTCCAAACGTCTATCTTGGAGCTGATCAGTCTATGAAGCAAGCCACTGTAAGAATGCCTCCTTCCTTACAGTGTCAGCAGTGTTAGGGTGCAGGCTCTGAAGAAATCCCCTTTCTCTAATCTAACAGCACACGGTGTCTGACGTGATGAGGGGAACTTCTGCATCCACTGATACACTCAGAGAAAGTCAGTTTCCTATGGTCATAGTACTAACCACTGAAGCTTCACACAAGGGCAACCAGTTATGAAAATTAAAAGTCTAAAACCTATTTGCCCCTCCATAAAGTTCTAGAGCAGTAGTTGTCCAAACATCCTTCAGTTTTTTGTCACCAAAAAACTATTGAGCTCTACATTTTTCTCTGCTCCCCTCCTTTTTCCCCACTCCCTATCTACCCTCTCCCATGGTTCCCATGTTCTCAATTTACCCAGGAGATCTTGTCTTTTTCTACTTCTCATGTAGATTAGATCCATGTATGTCTCTCTTAGGGTCCTCATTGTTGTCTAGGTTCTATGAGATTTGAATTGTAGGCTGGTTTTCTTTGATTTATGTCTAAAGCCACTTATGAATGAGTACATATGATACTTGCCTTTCTGGGTCTGGGTTACCTCATTTAATATCATGTTTTCTAGATCCATCCATTTGCCCACAAATTTCAAGACGTCATTATTTTTATCTGTGTAAGTACTCCACTGATAAATGTACCACATTTGCTTATTTGTTCTTCAGTTGAGGAGCGTTTAGGTTGTTTCCAGGTTCTGGCTATGAAAAACAATGCTGCTATGAACATAGTTGAGCACATTTCCTTGTGGTATGACTAAGCATCCTTGGGTGTATACACAAAAGTGATATTGCTGGGTCTTGAGGAAGGTTGCTTCCTAATTTTCTGAGACATTGCCATACTGATATCCAAAGGGGCTATACCAATTTGCACTTCCACCAACAATGCAGAAGTGTTCCTTTTAGAACACAATCATTCCAGCATAAGTTGTCATCAGTGTTTTTGATCTTGGCCATTCTTCCAGGTGTAAGATGGAACTTCAGAGCTGTTTTGATTTGCATTTCTCTGATGGCTAAGGATGTTGAGCATTTCCTGAAGTGTCTGTCAGCCATTTTAGATTCCTTTGTTGAGATTTTTCTGTTTAGGTCTATACTCCATTTTTTTTAATTGGTTTATTTGTTCTTTTGATGGTCAATTTATTGAGTTCTTTGTATATTTTGGAGATCAGTCCTCTGTTTGATGTGGGGTTGGTGAAGAGTTTTTCCTATTCTGTAGGCTGTCATTTTCTCTTGTTGACCATGTCCTTTGCTTTACATAAGCTTTTTAGTTTCAGGAGATCCCTTTTATTTTTTCTCTCAGTGTTTGTGCCACTGAGACCATTTAGAAAATGGTCTCCTGTGCCAATGCATTCGAGTATATTTCTTCTTTCTCTTCTATGGGGTTCAGTGTGGTTGGCTTTATGTTGTCTTTGATCCATTTGGACTTCAGTTTTATGTATGGTGATAGACATGGATTTATTTTCATTCTTCTACATGTTGATATCCAGTTATGCCAGCATCATTTGTTGAATATGCTTTCTTTTTTCCATTTGATATTTTTGCTTCTTTGTCAAAAATCAGGTGTTCATAGGTGTGTGGATTAATATCCGAGTCTTCAATTGGTTCCATTGGTCCTCCTTGTCTGCTTTTATGTCAATATCAGGCTGTTTTCAGTACTGTAGCTCTGTAGTAGAGTTTGAAGTCAGAGATTGTGATACTTCCTTTATTGTACAGGATTGTTTTGGTTATCCTGGTTTTTTTTTTTTTTTTGGTTTTTTTTTTCTTTGCTTTTCCTTGTGAAGTGGAGTGTAGTTCCTTTGAGGTCTGTGAAAAATTTTGCTGGGATTTTGATGGACATTTCATTGAATCTGTAGATTATTTTTGGTAAGATTGTCATTTTTACTATGTTAATTCTACCTACCCAAGAGCATGGGAGATCTTTCCATTTTCTGGTGTCTTCTTCAGTTTCTGTCTTTAAAGATTTAAAGTTCTTGCCTTACAGTCTTCCACTTGTTGGGTTAGAGTTACTCCGAGATATTTTATGCTATTTATGGCTATTGTGAAGGGTGATGTTTCTCTGATTTCTTTCTCAGCCCATTTATCATCTGTTTAAAGGAAGGTTACTGATTTTTTATTTTAATCTTGTATCCTGCCACATTACTGAAAGTGTTTAAGAGTTGTAGAAATTACTTGGTAGAATTTTGGAGGATGCTTATATAAACTGTCATATTATCTGCAAATAGTGAGAGTTGGACTTCTTTTCCGATTTATATCCCCTTGATCTCCTTTTGTTATCTTATTGCTCTAAGTAGGACCTCAAGAACTATATTGAATAGAAATGGAGAGAGTGGAAAACTTTGCCCGTTCCTGATTTCAGTGGGATCACTGTGAGTTTCTCTCCATTTTGTTTGATGTTGGCTGTTGGCTTGCTGTATATTGCCTTTATTACGTTTAGGTATATTCCTTTTATCCCTGTTCTCTCCAAGACCTTTATCATGAAGGGATATTACATTTTGTCGAAGGCTCTTTCAGTATCTAATGAGATGATCATGTGGTTTTTATTTTTCAGTTTGTTTATATGGTGAATTGCATTGACAGATTTCCATATGTTGAACCATCCCCGCATCTCTGGGACGAAGCCTACTTGATCATGGTGGATGGTTGTGGATGGTTTTTCTGATTTGGTCTTGGATTTAATTTGCCAGTATTTTATTGAGTATTTTTGCATCAATGTTCATGAGTGAGATTGGTCTGTACTTTTCTTCCTTAGTAATGTCTTTTTGTGATTTGGGAATCAGGATAATTTTAGCCTCATAAAAAGATTTTGGCAATGTTCCTTCTGTTTCTATTGTGTAGAATACTTTTAGAAGTATTGGTATTAGTTCTCTGTTAAAAATATTGTGGAATTCTGAGCTTAAACCATCTGGTCCTGAGCTTTTTTTGGTTGGGAAACTTTTGATGACAGTTTCTATTTCTTTTTTTTTTTAGTTTTTCAGAGACAGGGTTTCTCTGTAGCTTTGGAGCCTGTTCTGGCACTAGCTCTTGTAGACCAGGCTGGCCTCGAACTCACAGAGATCCACCTGCCTCTGCCTCCCGAGCGCTGGGATTAAGGGTGTGCGCCACCACCGCCCGGCCAGTTTCTATTTCTTTAGCAGTTATATGTTTATTTAATTTACTTATCTGGTCTTGATTTAATTTTGGTAAGTGATATTTATCAAGAAAGTTGTCAATTTCTTTAAGTTTTCCAGTTTTGTGGAATACAGGCTTTTGAAATGATCTAATGATTCTCTGGATTTCCTCCATTTCTGTTACTATGTCACCATTTTCATTGCTGATTTGTTAATTTAGATATTCTTTCTATGCCTTTTAGTTAGTTTGGATAACGGTTTATCTATTTTGTTGTTTTTCTCAAAGAACCAACTCTTTGTCTCATTGATTCTTTGTATTGTTTTCTTTGTTTCTAAATTGTTGATTTCTGCTATTTGATTATTTTCTGCTGTTTAGTTCTCCTTGGTAAGTTTGCTTCTTTTTGTTCTAGAATTTTCAAATATTCTGTTAATGTACTAGTGTAGGATTTTCCCAGCTTCTTTATTTAGGCATTTAGTGCTTTCCTCTTAACACTACTTTCATTGTGTCCCATCAATTTGGGTATACTGTGCGGTCATGTTCATTGACTTTTAGGAAATCTTTAATTTCTCCCTTTATTTCTGCCTTGACTTATTGATGATTCAAGTGAGCATTGTTTAATTTCCATATATTTGTGGGCTTTCTGGGATTAGTGTTGCTGTTGAATCCGAATTCTAAGCCATGGTGATCCGATAAGATACATGGAATAATTTCATTTTTTTTTTTATCTTTTGAGGTTTGTTTTGTTACCTAGTATGTGGTCAGTTTTTGAGAAGGTTCCATGAGGTGCTGAGAAGGTATGTTCTTTTATGTTTGAATGAAATGTTCTATAGATGTCTGTTAAGTTCATTTGAGCCATAATTTCTGTTAGTTCCTTTGTTTCTCTGTTAAGTTTCTGTCTGTTTGTCCCGTCTAGTGGTGAGAATAGAATGTTGAAGTCTCCCACTATTAGTGTGTGAAGTTTAATGTGTGATTTAAGCTTTAGAAGTGTTTCTTTTACATATGAGGGTGCCTTTGTATTCAGGGCATAGATGTTCAGTATTGAGATTTCCTCTTGGTGGATTTTGTTCCTGTGAGTAATATGAAATGTCCTTCTTTGTCTCTTTTGAATGATTTTAGTTTGAAGTCTATTTTGTTAGATATCAGGATAGCTCCACCAGCTTGTTTCTTAGGTCCATTGGATTGGAAAATTATTTCCCAACCCTTTCCTCTGAAGTGATGTCTGTCTTTGAGGTTAAGGTTTGTTTCTTGTTTGTAGCAGAGGGATGGATTCTGTTTTCGTATCCAATCTGTTAGCCTATGTCTCTTTATAGTTGAGTTGAGTCCATTTATACTAAGGGATATTAATGACCAGTGATTGCTATCTCTGTTATTTTAGTTTTCATTGTTGGTGATGTTATTGTGTGTGTTTTTCCCTTCTTTGGGATTTGCTGTGTGAGATCATCTATTTTCTGTGTTTTTGTGGATATAGCCAACTGCCGTGGGTTAGGGTTTTCCTTCTAATACTTTGTGTCACCAACCCTTGATTTATAAAGGTGTCACAACATGTGACCACCTTCATCCTGTGCATCATCTTCTCCCCAGACTTCCCTTTGTATATTTCCATTTCTACATACAAATTTTACATTTTTTTTTAATTTAAAGACAGTGCCCATGTTGCTTTAAGACCTATCCTAGTGATGTCAGTTTAGTTTGATTTGCCTCTAAAAAACTTATTTCCAAATGTGGTCACATTCTATGTACTGTGGGTTGAGAGATCATCAGTATTTGGAAAGGGGCATGATGGACATGATTTCAAACGAGCAGGGAGGATGAATGGCACCCTGTCCCTAGAGAAGATGAGCTGTTTTTACTTTTACCACTATATTCAAATGTGTGCATCTATGCCAAAGAAGCTTGGACTGGATTAGTGTCACTGTGGAGCATATTAAATTCCCACCCCACTTGAGGCAGGTACTGTGTGACAGGAAAGAAGAGGATCTACCTCTGTTTACTAAGGATTAATGTTACAAAGTATAAGTGTTTCCTTGAATTTTCAATCCTTCTCCTTCACATTCTAGTCTGAGACTAAGAGCCTTCAGTGGGTGTTAGAATAACCTGGACAGAATTCCAGACCCCTTTTCCAAGTTCTAGATTTAGAAAGCAGGTCTAGGGTAGGATCCAAAGTACATTCCATGAAACCCAGGTCCCACAGATGCAAAGCTGGCTCTTTAGTTTGACTTTGGCTATGATAATTAACAAAGCTACACCACACTGGTGACTTTCCAGTTCCATTCACCTTGAATTGAGTTTTGCTAGGGCATTTAGCACAGTACCTTTCAGACTGATGTGCTGTCAAACTTGCATCAGATTTTCTAATAACGTGTGAAGTCACATTGTCAGAATGCACAGCACAATCCCCCAATTTGATAGATATTTTTACTCCCGGCACTTACCTTCCATGAATGCTAAATTTACAATCTCAAGGATTCAGCTTTCTCTTGACAATATTAACAAAACTAGTGCCCCTTTTCACTATGTTATACACATTTTAGCAGGCCCATTTTTAGCACTCAGTAGGGTACCATCTTGCCTCAAATTCAACTGGCCTAAAATTGAATTCCTCAACTTCTGACTTGTTCCTGTCCTAGCTCTCATTAATAATCAGGTCACATATGTGACACTTGATATTGTCTTCAACTCCCTCATTATCGTCTAATCATATTCTAGGACTTCTCTCCTTCCTCTTTTATATTTGCTGTCATGCCCTTCATTTGGGCTCTCCGCCCCTTTTCATTGTTTTTCCATGTCCTCACTTTGGGTGTCTTTCAAGCCACACCTAAGTCTTTTTGTTTGTTTGTTTGTTTTGTTTTTCAAGACAAGGTTTCTTTGTGAAACAGTCCTGGCTATTCTGGAACTCGGTGTGTAGACCACGCTGGTCTGGAACTCACAGAGATCCACCTGCCTCTGCCTCCCAAGCACATGGATTAAAATAGCTTTGATCTCTTCCCTTTCTGTGCAAACCTTTTGATGGTGCTACAAATGGGAAAGCCTCAAGCTAAGAATCATGGTACCCTGCACTCCATCCTCTTTTCAAACCTTTGTAATCTTGTTTCTTATTATTCCTGCTATAGCCCATTCCTTGGATAGATACGAATAAATGTTCATTCACACTAGTTATGTCACTAATGTCAGAACAAAGAGACAATTGTACCCAAGTCCAAGTTGGTGAAGCAGTGAGTTCATTGGGGTTACTTACTGGGTCATGAGTGATTTGTTCCCCCAATCATGAAGATTTAATCAGTCTGCAACATTATCAGTGGAGACACAATTTTTTTTATGGCCCCTCACTTCTCATCTTTGTCCTTATAACATTCATGTAGTCTACATGTTTTATTTGAATCACGCTTCTATAATTACTGGTGCACTAGTGAAGTGAATTATAATAGTTTTGTAGTTATCAGTGTATGGCATCTTCATTGCTTTTAAATTTTCATTTAAAATTCAATTCAGATTTTTTTTTTTTATTTAGGACCTCCCGAGTGAAAGACCCCAACCCTAGTCTCCAACTTAAGATTTTTTTATGATCAACTAGGCCAGGGCAAAACAGGATGTCTGTGGGCAGCAGAAGCAGTCTTGAGACCGGTTGAACCTGCCAAAAAGGAAAAACACCCAGTCCTTTATGTAATCTATAAAAACCCGAGGGGGGGAGAGACTATGGCGCTCAACAAGAATCACTCAGAGGGTGGCGGAGTGATCGTCAACAACACTGAGAGCATCCTGATGACCTATGACCATGTGGAGCTCACATTCAATGACATGAAGAATGTGCCAGAGGCCTTCAAAGGGACCAAGAAAGGCACCGTCTATCTAACCCCGTACCGGGTCATCTTTCTGTCTAAGGGGAAGGATGCCATGCCAGTCCTTTATGATGCCCTTCTATCTGATGAAGGACTGTGAGATCAAGCAGCCGGTGTTTGGTGCCAACTTCATTAAGGGGACAGTGAAGGCTGAAGCAGGAGGTGGCTGGGAAGGCGCAGCTTCCTACAAGTTGACCTTCACAGCAGGGGGCGCCATTGAGTTTGGGCAGCGGATGCTCCAGGTGGCGTCTCAAGCCTCCAGAGGTGAAGCCCCTAATGGAGCCTATGGGTACCCTTACATGCCCAGCGGGGCCTATGTCTTTCCCCCGCCAGTCGCCAATGGAATGTACCCCTGCCCTCCTGGCTACCCCTACCCACCGCCCCCACCTGAGTTCTATCCGGGACCTCCCATGATGGATGGAGCCATGGGATATGTACAGCCCCCACCGCCACCCTATCCTGGGCCCATGGAGCCTCCAGTCAGCGGCCCCAGTGCCCCCTCCACTCCCGCAGCTGAGGCTAAGGCTGCCGAAGCAGCTGCCAGCGCCTATTACAACCCAGGCAACCCACACAATGTCTACATGCCCACGAGCCAGCCTCCGCCGCCACCCTACTACCCCCCAGAGGACAAGAAGACCCAGTAGACTATGCCCACTTCCCTGCCTCTCGGAAGACCCCTTCCTGGGCGTCCCATGGAGCTGCATCTGGGACTTTGGGAGGCCAGGGAGGACCCTGATCTTCCCCAGTCCTGATTATAAACAGTTACCAGGAACCAGCCCTGATGGAAGGCTGGGGCTCCTGGCCTCTGCGAGCACCTCCCAGCTTCTCACACTAGCTCAGCCCTTGGCGCTGCTCCGTCTAGCTTCCTTCTCACCATTTCTGGGGCTCTCGGGAGCACGGGTGACTCCTTGTTCCCCACTGCAGTAGCTCCTTCCCACAGAGGGACTCTCTGGCCACTCC
Source organism: Microtus pennsylvanicus (assembly GCF_037038515.1). Lineage (NCBI taxonomy): Eukaryota > Metazoa > Chordata > Mammalia > Rodentia > Cricetidae > Microtus > Microtus pennsylvanicus. Next base: position 103,733,798 of record NC_134587.1, on the reverse strand, counting down.
TCCACCACAGACCAGCCCCCTCAGCCTGAATCTTGGGCTTATCAGAGCAGCCTTGGGTCTCCCCCTTAGACCCTGCCAGGCTGTGTTCACATTCCTTCCCCCTGGTATGCGCCAGACCCTGGAAGGTCACTGTCCCAGTGTGTGATCAGTCCACGTTCCCTTTGGCCAGGCCCTGGCCTCAGTCACAGCCTGTTGCACCTGTCCTGTCCTTGTCCCTTCTGTTGCCCCCGTCTTTGGGTGTTTCACCTGAGCCTCCAGTAGTTGGTGGCATCAGAAGCAAAGGCACAGTGGAGGAGGAAGCCCCTATGGTGGAGTTTCTGGGAATTAGTTCCCCTTTCTCCTGTCCCTTTGCCAGGGGCCTCTCCACAGGAGTGCTGGAGAATGCATGTCTGTCCAATGAGGCCATTTGGTCTGGGAATGAGCACCTCCAACCATGGGGCCTGACACCTGCCATCTGCCCCTGTGTGAGCTTCACGCCCCCTGGATGTACTAAGATTTATTCTTGTTCCTGGTCTGGTTGCAAAATGAGGAGATGGTTATTTAAAGAGAATTCCCTATTTATTTGACACAGAAAAATCCAGTTAATATATTAATGTGAAATAAACCCTGTTTGCACCTTGATTTGTTTGCTACAACTGTGAAATATAGTAAAATGAAGTGACTGGGAAAAAAAAAAAACCCGAGGGGGCAGAAACTGGCTGAAACTGGCTTGATCTAGACTTGTTTTTGTCCTGATGTTGACCCACCCCATATGTTAATTTGAATTGACAATGATGTTGCTGTTGCTATGCTTCCCTGTTATGTAACCCCGAGACCCTATAAATACTTGCTGAAAAAAATACACGGGGGGCTCAATCTCATGAGAGTACTGAGTCACCTGTAGGCACCTTCTACAATAAAAAATCCTCTTGCTGTTTGCATCCATTGGAATGGCTTATTGAGTCTGGGGGATCTTTCCCTGAACCCTAGAAATTAGGGTCTTTCACCCAGATGTCTAAAACAATGTTTAACACAATAGCTGGGGAAGTGTTCTAGGGACAGGAGTTTCAGCTTCAAATCAAGAAGGTACTCTCCTTCTTTTGTGTGAAAAAACAGCTAATACACTTAATTTATAAAGAGTACATGAAAAACTGGTGACTCTGAGAAACGACATAAGTAAGGAAGGTTTTAAAACAATATATTTCTACTTCTACTCTAAAATAACACCAGGTGAGCCTGAAGATGCATGGCTCAGATGTTAAGAGCACTGACTGCTCTTCCAGAGGACCCAGGATCAATTACTAGCACCCACACATCATAGTTCACAACCATCTGTAACTCTATTCCCAGGGGATCTGATGCCTTCTTCTGGCTTCCTCAGACATTGCACACATGGTACAGAGACTACATGCAGGCAAAACATCCAGACACATAAAAATAAATAAATAAACAAAATTAAGAAAAAATAACATAGCTTGCTAAAGAAGAAACAATATTCAACAATATTCTAAGGCTGTTTATCATGTTTTCACAAGCAATGGTAAATTGATATGTCAAAAAGGACATATTCTAGTTGGGTCTGCTTGAACTATTTTACTACATATTCCACTATCTGTTGGGGGAGGACTTGAGTACCAGTTTAATCCCCCCTCAGGGCTCAGAATTGGATGTCTATGGTAAAAGACCAGGATAAATCCAGACCCCCTAACAGGAAGAGCAGAACCAAAAATCTAGGTTGATGGGTTCAGTGACCTTGTTTCAGGAACTGGCTGACTACAAGTTAGATTATAATCTTGAGAACAATCTTGAGAAATGGGGAGTTACCCCCTTGTGATTATCACTGGTATTTTCAGAATCTTCCAATTACCCCCTCCCTACCCCCTTTGGGTAGTGCTTTCTTCCCTTAAATATCCCTTCTCCAAGCTATCAGGATGGAACTCCTCTACCCCTGCGTGGGATATGAGTCTCGGCCCCAGCGTACTGGTTCCTGTCACTAAACCTCATGTGATTACAGCAAGGATGGTCTCTTGTGAGTTCTTGGGGGGTCGTGTTATCCCGAGACTTGAGTGAGAGTCTCCCACCTCTGGGAGTCTTTCATTGGCAGGTGAGGATCTTAGAGTAAAAGTTTAACTCAAGTACATTACCTGTGCATCTTCTTTATTTTTTGTGCAAGGGGAAAAAGTGAAGTGAAAGGTCGTGGTAAAGAATAATAAGGGGAAGAAGGAAGGAGAGTAAGGGGAAGAAGTAGAAAAGAAGTAGCAAAGAGAAGACGAAAAGTAAGAGTAAGGGCTGATCTCCACAATGTTTCTAGTTTTTACGGACATAGTTAGAAAATTTTATAGGTGAAGACAATGATAATATGCATATCAAAATCACAAAAAAGGGCAGGTAGAACCTGACTAAGCAGTACTCTGGAACAGGTGACCCAGCCAAGGAAAGAGCCAGCATTCAAGGGGAAATACCTGACATTCCAAACCATTAGATAAAGTTACTAAACGTCCCTGAATCCTGGATTCACCTACTCTCCTCATTTAATCTCTTTTGTGCTGACCAGCTTTGAGGACGCCCAGATTTGTTTGTTAGCAAAGGTGGGGCACGCTGCCTTCCTGCTCAGTGCCTGTCTTCTATAGAAATTTCTGTGTGGTCTGTTAGCAGGTAATTTTGTGGGACTGACTCTATGTAAATTTTACCATTAGAACAAAGAGTAAATGCCATTGATCCAAGGCCTCATGGTGTAGGGAAATGGAGCAAGTTCACTGCTCCACTGCCTGTGTAGAAGTCACACTGCTGGGGTGTTTTGGGAATGAATCCCACTTTGAAGGGAAGAATCACAGCTTTACAAAGTTTCCACAGATAATGACAGCAACTTTTCCAAAAGACAAGTGTTCCTGCAGCTCTGCAAAACAAGTTGCTCAATGTGGTCATGAACATACATATGGCCCATATTTCCACCGATTGGTCGGTGAGCTGTGCATTCACTGTGTAGTCTTGTGGGCTCCAACAACTTTCAGTACTACCTTCTGCTCCAGTTAACCATCTAGATAAACAGCATGACCTCTGTTGACTGACCCTAAGTAGGGAACACGTGCTTGTACCTGAGCAATCACTGAATGAAATTTGAAAGTTCTTCCAGTTTCTGGGGCCTCTCCATTCTTCTTCCTAGCATGTACGTTGCCCAGGGATGCTGATAAACTTCAGTTTAGTAGGGAAAATTTACAATGCACTTCACCACCTTGGAAAGCAAATTATTGATACCTCTTTTGTATTCATGAGATAATCCCTAGTGCTGGCTGCCTGCTACTTACAAATGTAAATGGAATGTGAGGCCAAATGAATGGAAACCTTGGTGATCCAATCAGGGACTAAACAACTGTCAGTCATGCTTGTTCCCCTGAGAGGTCAACAGAGCAGGTAAAGCAGGTTGAGGAAGGCTTAAGAGAAACACATTTTTCAATTTCATACAAACACTTAACATACTTCATTTAAACAAAAATCTTTCTCCACTTCCCAAAAAGTTTTTTCTCTTCTCTTTTTGGTATGCATCAAATTAGTTTCCAAACAAGTGGAATTTCTTTTTTGATTTTTAAAATTATATTACTAAAAAATGAATTATTCTTATCAATTTTTTAAAAATACAAAGACCCACGCTTCAGATGATTGAGTGATAATAGTTGCTGCTAATAATAAATGTTCCAGTGACCTCTGAAGACCCAGAACTAATTTGGACATTTTCCACTGTGACATATAACTTGCTTTACATTTGTTCTAAGAAAGCTAGGGAACTAAAAATGGTTGAGGAAAGAGAGACAATGCCAAGACACTGCTCTGTTCATGAAACATACTCTTCAAAAGCTCAAGAGATCACCATTAACAAGCTGAAGTCTGACAGGCGTAATATTTTTGGAGCAGTTTAAAATAAGAAATAAAAAATACTATAAATTATTTAGGCCTAAGCCAGCTATTTCATTCTGAGGAACTGTAAAACATGCCTCCTCTTTATTTTTTTGTTTAGATTTTATTTATTCACTTATATGAGTGTGTATATACCTGATTGTGTATACCCATGGGAAAAGGCATACCTGTAATGGTAAAATGTGGTGGCGCAGTTCCCAAGAGGTACAGTGGGCAAATGGGACACAAGGGAGAGCAGATCCCAGGCAGGGAGCCACATGGCTAGTGAGAGACCTCGGCGGGTCATCTGGTCCCACAAGGAGCCACAGCAGGTGAAAGACAGAGACAAATAGGCACACCATGCATAGTGAGGTTGGGTACTTATTTAGTGGGTAATAGAGGGGAAAGGGAAATGGGGGAAGGGGAAGGGGAGAAGAAGAAAGAGCAGAGAGAGAGAGAAACAGAGAGAGAGAGGAAGGTGGAAGAGGAGAGGAAAAGAGAAGCTACCACCTCAGGAGAGAGACAGAAAAGAGGGAAGGAGTTCAGGCAGAAGTAGAAGGAAGATCCTCTTGCCTTGGTGGATGGGGTAGGGAGTGGGTGAGGCTTGTCTATTAAAGGAACAAGAGAGACCATTGCATTCCCATCTCTTTTTTATAATAAAAAAGTGGGAGTTGGGCACAACAGGATAAAGGAACTGGGTCCACGGATTCTCAAGACTGCTTTCTGCTTATTCATGGGCATTGTTTGGGGAGGGGGAACCTGAAAAAGCTGAGTGCTGGTCACATCCTGGAGTAGCTGGTCTCTTTGCTCCTGTCTGGTGTTTGTGGTATGGAAATGTCTTGTGTCTCTTACACCTGTTCAAGGTATTGGCTGAACAGAGGACAAAGTTAAGTTTAGGGGGAAAAAAATAGCATCAGAGAACCGAGAGGAGTGTATCTGACCTGTTTAAGGTGAATCCTTCAATTTGGCTCCCTGGAACTCTTAAGAATTTTTTGGGTTTATGAAAACATAAGTTTTAGCATATTTATGTCAGAATGACTGTGACAGATGTTTTTGCCCAATGTAAAGTATTTTTAAGACTATGAAAGGCAGTGTGAGAGAGAAATTTGATAGCATGCACTTGTCCTCACACCTTTATAACTTGCAGGTATACACCTTAATAACTTGTATTTGTATTTTTCTGAAATTTCTTTGGTGAGGTTGTCCATTTCAACTGACAAAACCTCTCAGCTGTGAAACTCCATCAGAGATCTTTGAGAAGGATAAAATTTTACTTGACTTATTGATTAAAAAACAACAGATAACTTACTTGGTTGGCACCTAGAGCTACTCCTCAGGGTCCTCCATGAGGGTTATATTTGTCTTTTGCTGTTTAGTGCAGGACATGCCATGTTCCAGAAGATCATTTGGGCTAAGAAATTTGTAACAAGACAAGCCTACCTTGACCTTTGCAGCTAAGCTGTTGATTCCACTGATTCTGTCTACTGTCTGGAGATCTTCAGTTTAGATGAAAGGTAGTTTTGTCCGGTGGTCAGCACTTGGCAGTTGAAATGAATTATGGATGGACGTTGTTCTGTGCCCATTTGTCTTTTGTCTTCTTTTGAAGGAAATAGAGTGCTGCTGCTAGGAGCCAACCTGTTTCTTTTTGTTACAAAAATTTTTAATAATTAAATATTTAAATGCCATATTTCCCAGATCTCTGAGCAGTTGAGGGCTGTTTATCAGATATAACTATAGTATAGAATGTGCCTTGAGAGCTGGGTCTTAACTTGTCTGTACTGGCTCTCAAATTAACAGGTAAAGTGCGGTTGTATTAAGAGACTTAAAAGTATATACCAATTTAAAACATGAGACTTATTGCTTTGTAGTCTAGAATGAGATACAATGGACAGGCAATTATAATATCTAACAGTAAACATAAATGCATTTAAATTACATGTATGCATACACACACACAGTAAACAGGAATTGGGTGAAGTGAATGGTCTTGGTGGACCCTAACAAAGGCATGTCACTGCACAAAACAGACACGTAGCAGAGTCAGCAAGAGGAATTTAGAGACAAAAACATAAGTAAACTGAGAGACCGGGCACGGTATGCCTCAGTAAAGATGGCAAGACTTGGTCATCTGACCTGGGCATCAGTTAAGATGGCAGTAAAGTCACCTGACCTGGCTGTCAGTTAAGATGGTGGTAAGGACACCTGACCTCAGTCATAATGGCAGCAGTCACGTGTCATAAGAAATGTCATGTGTTTTGAGCCACGGGAGTTTTCAATATAATAACAAGAAAGACCTAGAGGCATGATCTGCCCTGTTGCTGTGCCACGGCACCAGAAGCCCCTGTGGGGAGCAAAGGCTGGAATTGTAAGTAGCTGCCTTGAGGATCCGACTAATCTTGTCATTTTCTGTGGGACCAGCAGCAGTGTGGCAGGAATAGTTTGAGGAAAAGTGGAGCAGGCAGGACACCAGCAGAGCATTTACAGGCAGATGGCTGATAGTTTGAAGGTTTATATTTCATAGCTCTACATATGAAAACAGCAACACCAAAGGATCTATTGGAGGGCATCTTTTCTCTATATTGTTGATAAAGCCTGACTGGCTCCAGTCCGGGTACCAGAAAAGCTAAAGGCCACTCTGAGCAGCCACCTCTTCTGAAGAGAGACTGGGAGGAGGGTAGAAGAGAGAGAGATAGCAGTTATCTCTTCAGAAGAGAGACAGAAAGAGAGGAGCTACCAATGTAATCGTAAAATAAAATGGTGCCATTCCCCAAGTAGTGACAGTAGGCAGTGAGCCACAAGGGGCAGCAGGTCCCAGGCAGGGAGCTGGGTGGATGAGAGACCTCAGCAAGGTCAGCCAGTCCCATGTGGAGCCATGGAAGTGAGATAAAGAGACAGATAGGCACATCCTGCAGAGTGAGGTTGGATATTTATTTAGCGGGTTTCAGAAAGGAAGGGGAAAGAGGATATATATATATATGTAGGGGGGAGGAGAGGAGAGGAGAAACTATCTCTTCAGGACAGAGATAAAAAAGAAGAAAGATTCACTTGCCTCAGTTGATGGGGGGGAGTGGATGGGGCTTGTCTCTTAAAGGGACAAGACAGACCCTTACAATACCCATTTTGATGTATGGATGACAGAAGAGAATATCAGCTGGCTTTTATCATCTCTCTGCTTTTCCTTTGAAACAGGGTCTCTCCCCAAATTGAGTCTTCTGTTTTCTCAGCTAGGTTGGAGGTTTGCAAGCCCCACTAGCCCCCTTTCTCTACCTTCTCAGAGTTGAACTTATAGGGCATTTGTGGGGATGGCTAGCTTATTTCATGGTGCTGGTACCCAAACTTTCTTCATGATTGCACAGAACATCTCTTAACCGCTACTACCTCTTTAGTAAAGTGGGTCAATAATTATTTTTAAAAAAATAGCTTAACACATCAGCATTGACAGAGAGCCAACCATTGACCTATGAATTCTTGCCTTTGGAGATGCTATATTAGTTAGCTTTAAATATCAATATGACACAGCCTACATTCACCTAGAGAGAGAGTCTCAGTGAGGGATGTCGACATTGTGTTGCTTGACTTCTGAGCATGTCTGTAGGAGATTGTCTTAATTGAGATCATTGATGTGGCAAGACCTAGCCTACTCTGGGTGGCACCATCCTGCAGGATGGCGTCCTGTACTGAATGAGTAGACAATCAAACTGAGTTGAAAGTAAGCAGGTGAGCATGCATGCGTTCATTTTTCCCTGCTCTTGCTGTGGGTGCAATGGACTGGCTCCTTCGGGCTCCTGCTGCCTAGACTCTCTTGCAATAATGGACCCAGAATCATGAGGTAAGATAAACGTTTCTCTCCTAAGGTGCTTTTTGTTCTGGCATCTGATGACACCAACAGAAATGAACCTAGAATGGAAGCCTGGCTTCCATTTCATGGGAATTTCACTTTGAGGGTGACTTTTATCCCAGGGGTACTTAAGAGCAAAAGCATCAGAAAGAAAAATGGTGAGAGCAGGTGAATTTTTCAAAAGTTTGAAAAGAACTCCAGGGAGGAAACTGACCCTTATTTCCATTTGGGAAGATTGTACCAGGAGAAAACTAGATACATCAGCCTGGCTCTACTGCCACAGTAGCTTATCAGTGTGTTATCGCATTGTTTCCCCAAGGAGCTTCAGATCCAGGAGAAAACTAGATACCTCAGCCTGGCTCTACCGCCACAGTAGCTTATCAGTGTGTTATCGCATTGTTTCCCCAAGGAGCTTCAGATCCATGCCACTGTTGTTTTGTTTTTCCAAATGAAAAGGAGTAATGCCTTAAATGTTTGCCTTTATTTTGTTTAAAATATCCTAACATAAAGTCAAATAGTTATCTCATCTGTTTCCTCTAACAATAGGGAATATTTAAAATGTATATTGATCTTATACATTACAGGTATGTCTTATGAAATCACCATTCACTTGTAGTATCATTTATCTTATTTATCTCACTTTTTCTTATTCATAAGTTGTTTTATGAAAAATCACATTGCCTCCACAAAATAACTTTGCAGGCATTCTAGTTGTATGAGCCGATTTTGTGCCAATTTAACAGCTGCTGAAACCGAAATAAAAAGAAGTTAAATGCAATAGCAAATTAGTTATGATGTCAGAAATAGCAACCAATCTCAAGACCGTTCATCCAGTATTCTAGTCCATACTATGAGGTTGAATTAGTTTAACAACAACAAAAAAAAAAACAGTTCTAGGAAAGAAACACTCTTACAGGGACTAAGCAGCTGACAGGAGACCTGACTTGTGTGGGTCTACAGTTGAAAAATAAGCTGATTCTCACTCAAGTTATACTTTAATTGGGAAGCAAAGTTATGCATTTTCTACAGAACCATATTAAAGTTATTTAAATACTGTCTTGACCAGGTTTCAATAAAGCTAGTTTTTAATCAGAAGAGCAACCCCAGACTGGGGAGTTGCCAAAGTGTTTGTCATGCAAGCATGAGCTCCATCCCCAGCATCCATGTGAAAACTCAGACATGGCGGCATACGCTTTTTATGCAAGGGAGAGTGGGTGTGGGACAGGGGCACCTAGGGGATCACTAGCCAGACAGCCTCGCTTTCTCAGAAGATTCCAGGCCATTGAGAGACCCTGTGCCAAACAACAAGACTAAGAGCCCCAGGGGGAGAACACCCAAGGCTGTTCTCTGGCCTCTACATGGGCATACAGGAGTGCCTGCACACACACACACACACACACACACACACACACACACACGCACACGTGCACACAAACACACACACACACACTTGAGAGAGAGAGAGATCAATCCCAATCAAAGTGGCAATGAGTGATACCTGCCCTCATGTTATAGAACACGCAAAATGCAACAGCTAGTAATATTTCAGATGAGGAAAATGAATCAGTTAATTTACTTAAGTCATACTACTGGAGAATGCTGTACTTGGAACATGAACATCTCTTCAAGTATAGTCTCTTATTGAAAAGAACCCTCATTTACTTATATCATTAGAATCTTACAATCAATAATAACTATTTGCAAATATATGCATAAATCATTCAAGTAATTTGTAAGTAAAAGCAATGCCTAGAATTTGCCATTGTTCATTTAGTATTTAATAGAAGGAAAATATTTTTTATATACCTTTTTAAATTTAAATAGGCTCATATAACTTTCCCCATTCCTTTCTTTCTTCCAACCACTTCCACCTATCTTCCATTAAAAATAGTGAACCCTTGACTCTCGAGCTTTTCTTTTGTTATTACTGTTACATACATATGTGTGTGAATGCCCACAAATATATATAAATACAACATGTTGAGTATGTTTTTGTTGGTGGTGAATATAGGGTTTCAAGATCGGCTGCTCTGCACTAGACAACCAATAAAGAGGCTCATCCCTGGGAGAGGCTAATTCTCTTTCTCCAAGTAATTATTAGCTGTCTTTAGTTCTTTGCTTTGCGGTGGACCCCACAAAGTTCTTCCCTTCCGTATTAACATTTCCATTGATATTGTCATTGTTCCTGTCCTGTTTGTTTCCAAGAGAGACTGTTGCACAGTAGACTTCCTAGTATTCTCTTACAGTCTTCCCAGCCTCTCTCCTGTGATGTTTCCTGAGCCAGGAGCTGAAATATAAATATATCCACTGGGCCTGAACTCCCACAGCCTGTCGATTTCTACATAGTGTTCAGTTGGGGTTTTCAGGGATGGTTCATTTGCTGTAAAGAAAGGCTTCTGTGATGAGGTGTGGTAGCTACACTTAACCTGTGGGTATAAGAAAACGACTTACAATATATTCTGCTAGAAGGAATTATTCTGTTCAAGCAAGGTGGTGGTAGTATCTTCTTTTTGCTAAGATTCATGAATCAACCTTACAAGCTCTTGGAACGTGGCTAGACTTCCAGTACCAGGGATGATTTCCCAACTGTTGAGGGGGACTTGAGACCATTTAGACAGCCATTGGTTGCCACGGACTGGTGAGCCATTTTTTGCATATGCTGGTAATCTCTGTGGTTTATAGGAGTTGAAGCTGACTATTTAATTGCTTCTCTGCCTCCCTTGGCAGCACGGCTAGTATTGTCTGGAACCATAAGCACTACATCCTAGGAAAGAGACTTTCAGGTGAGATGCAGCTCAAATCACTGTCATCCTGTTTCCTAAATTAATGGTGTCCTCAGCGGCAGAACTCCACCTCAATCCCTGAGAGCTGCATTGATGTCTTTATTCTTTGAGAAGTCACTTGGGCTACCCTGACCAACCTTTCCAAAGGAGGCTTCTCATGTCTGGTATTGGGGGTTTTGTTAGCCTGTTCTTATGAGGAGTATTGAACCCATATGGCTTAACATGTGTGTGTGTATACATATATTTGCGTAGACAGATATGTATGTGTGCATCTATGCATTTTTGTGTGTAATTTTAGGTAAATACAAAGTGATATGATCTCTTGTGGCTTTATAAAACAACCTTTGTCTATTTGTCCCTACTTTGTCTTTCTCTTACCATATTGAATTCCCTTCCCAGAAAAGAAAAATTATCTTGTATTATAATGTAAGACATGAAAAAATTACAGAAGCAAGCACGCTTTTAAAGAGATAATTATTATGAAAAATTGTCTCGCTGGGGCATTTATTTTCACTAGCATTTAGGCTGCTCTCCTCCAGACCTAGGCAGTCACAGCCACAGTAATCCTCTGGTGTTTCTGTTTCATCCCATGAGGCACACACTTATTAGTACACAGATCTGATTTGTCCTTGGTGGCAGATGAGAAGCCACTTAGGAATGTTCACATTAACGGAGACTATCACTAGGGAAGATGCTCTAACTGAAGACTCAGGTGTCAGTGGATCAAACAGCAACTGAGTCAAGGTAAGGGTCTGGTAGAAAGGCAGGTGAGGCTCCCCGATATTTGGCGAAAACCCTCGCCTGTTATCTAATGAGAGAGGATGATGACACAGACTAATTAATGAAGTTAAATAACAAAAGTGTTTATATAAGAAAAGAATATCTCTCCTAATAAATAAAGTTTTCATTCTACAGCTGTCTATATGTGTTCATGTGCAGTCTTTTGCCTACTGAGACAAAGGCTTTCTTTAGGTAAGCATTCATGAACAAACTTTTCAGATCCTTTTACATGAGCCACACCCATAGTGTGTCATGTATGAGTTTCTCCTAAATATGGAACAAAAGCAAGAAGCTCCCTAAACATAACCTAACTGTGAAACATCTTCGGAGTTTAGATTTTCAGGACTTGTCTTCCATTATTTTAGAGCTAACAGCTATGTATTTCAAACATACTGTTTTTTAAAACATTAATTTTAATTTTCATGATCACTAAATATTGTCTCAATATTTTTCCATTTAATATTTTCAAAATGCAAGTTTGTATTGAAATCATATAATAACTAGAGCAATTCACCCAGCATGAGATTTTAGTGCTGGTACAATTGATTTTGATTAGACTGATAGGCTTGGAAGTACATGTGTTGCTTACTCTTGCCAAGCAATAAGTGTCATGTGGGTGTCCGTCACTATTGTACCAAGGGAAAAGGAAAAATCAGTGAGTCCGACTGAAGGGCACTACTCATGATGCCCAATGAAAGAAACTAGAAAGCAGTCTCTTCGCTGGGAAAGCGGCTGTAGTCAATCAAAGCCAACTCAGAGTGGTTTCAGCTGTCTTAGGAAGAATGAGGTACAAGCATAGCTTTAAAAACCTTGGGCATCCCTAGAAGAGAAACGGCTCATCACTTAGACAGAAACCGTCAGTCTAGAAAGTCATTTCAGAGCCAGCGAAAGGGCTATGATAGGAGAGCTTCCCCAGATATCTCTCAGGTCTATCCTTAAAGAATCCTGCTCATTTCATAATTCCTGTGTTCATGGGCCCATTAGAGATGCTGCTGAGCCTATATTTAGGGATGGACACTGTGCCTGAGCAGTACCAGAGCAGGAATATAAATATGAAATGTTTATAGTGATATGTTCACAGTCTCTTTCTGGACTGTAAATGTCTTCCTTGCATTTTCCACTTCACTAAATTAATACCAGCAATCTTTTCTGCCTTGCTTCCTTAAAGCTGCCCAACATGACAAGAATTCTATATTGCAGGTGCTTGAAGGCAACAAATTGTTAAGCAAAATATTTCATCCTTAAACACCATAAAGGAAGTTGTTCATAAAGCACGATGATTCTTTATTTCCTAAAATGCAAAAATCAGGAACGCTGCATATGCAGTATTTCTATTCTCCTTTATGCTCTGGAAGAGCACTCTGTATACTTATTTTTCTATCTAATGAATTAAAAGAGCACATAAGTTTAATTTATAATTCTGTCAAAATATATATTGCCATATCGAACAGTCTTTAAAAATTTATTCATGAAAATCCTCCAAAGAGGAAATTCAAGTGGTTGAGAAGTGATTAAAGAAATGTTCAATATCCTAAGTTATAAGGGAACTGCAAATCAAAACTACTTTGATATTTCATCTTATACCAATGAGAATGGGCGAGATCAATAAAAAAAAAAAGATAGCTCATGATGGCCAAGGTGAAGCATAATGGGGACATTCATTCACTTTTGAGAGAGTATACATTCGATAGACACTATGGAAATCAAACGTGGTCATTCCCTAGAAAGATGGGACTCAATCTACTTCAAGACCCAGTAATACCACTCTTGGGTATATCTACAAAGGGCACTTCATCTTACCATGGAGACACTTGGTCAACCATGTTTATTGCTACTCTATTCATAACATTCAAAATTGAAAACAACATAAATATTCACCAATGGGTTAATGGATAAAGAAAATATGGTACATTTATACAGTGGGATATTACTGAGCCATTAAAAAAATGAAATAATGAAATTCGCAGGCAAATGGAAGAAACTAGAAAAAAAATCATCCTGGTTAAGGTAAGTCAGACTATAGAATCCATATGGTATCTATTCACCTACATATAGATGTTATTCTTACATAATCAACAAGCAAGCTACAACCTGTATAACCACAGAGGCTAGGTAGAAAGTAAGAGATTAGTGTGAGAGATGGATCCCCCTAAGAAGGGGAAATAGAATAGATAGTTACGAATGAGGGTGGGAGAGGCTTGAATGGGAAGATCAAACAGGGAGGGAGAAAGGGGGACAAGGGAGGAAATATGGGAAGGAATAGCTAAACCCAAAGGTCATGTGAGGGGTTGCTACCTAATACAGTAGCAACTTCCTATAATACATACATTTATTTATGAAGGCAATCGAAATGAAATTGCCAAATGATGGCAGAGACAGAGCCCTAACTGGACATTCCTTGAAAACAAATGAAATTTCTAGCGTCAGGAACTTGTTACAAATAATCAAGTTCTTGGGATGTTCCATGGGAGTTTTCAAACAACTCAGGCTATTGCCAAGGTTATTGGTGGCTCTCCACAAACTGATGATAAGGTCCTACTACTGTAGGTAACACCTACACAACTCATTGAACAGGGAGAAATCAAGCCAGTGCTTACATAGAGCTTTCACCCCTACAAGCCAGCATCTTTGGTACAGGAAGGTACTCTGGGCGTTGCCAAAGGGGAAGGGTAAATACCAATCAGCTAAAAATCCCTCAGGCTACAGCGTGACTTCCCTGCTAGATACACTGGTGCAACAGTTGTACAAAGCTTGTGGGAGGAACCACTTAATATCTGACTTGAGTTTAGGCCCACTCCATGACATGAATCTCATTCCAATACTGCTTGGGTGACGAAGAACCCGAGACTTGCTAGCCCAGAGACTTGGGGAAAAACCAAACACTGATGTTTAAAAAAAGGAAAAAAAAAAGCTATAACATGACTTGTAATGACATTCTGTTATACTTGTAGATCAGTGCCTTGCTCCACCATCAGAGAAGGGAAAAGAGACCCAAAGCCCAACATTATGCAGAGAGTGAGAGACCATGGTACATTCAGCATAAGTGGGATGTCTCCACCAAATCCCTCCTTTCAGGACATTACTTTTTTTTCTTACAGGTCATTTGTGTATATATTATGGCTTTCTTTCTTCCAGGTTTTTACTAAATTCCAGTGTTTGTGAATGTATGTTTCTGTATCTATATATGTTTCTTGTGCATTTTCTTTGGCTCTTTTTCTTGTCTGTTTGTTTTTTCATATTTTGATTTGTTTGGTTTTGATTTCTCTTATTTTATTTTATCACTATTCCTTCGATGCCTCTTTTTTTCTTACAGAGACATGGGAAGGATGTGGATCTAGATGTGAGAGGAAGTAGGAAGGAACAGGGAGAAGTAGGGGGAGAGAAATGTGTAATCAGGATATACTGTATAAGAAATATATTTTCAATAAAAGATAAAGTACTTCTCTATGGATCTGGGAACATGGCTGTGGAAGCACAAGGGCTGGGTGTGGTCCCCAGGAATGCATACATGAATCTGTGAGTGTAACCAGTGAATTGAGTAGGACAGGGGCCGGAGGGGGCTCATGAGATTTTCAGGTGGGAAAGTTGGGAGAACACAGAAATTAGAAGACATTGTAATAACATTTAAATCGACTGAATGCAGTCTATATCCTCAATCAATGCTTTTTAATGAGCATCTTTGTGCCATGGTACTTATATATGCAAAACACCCAGCCTAACATTACTTCAATACTTTCTACAGTTGAAGAAGTTAATACTGCTCTCCAGTTCTTCCTGGTTGAAGACAGTAACATCATGGAGAGTGATTTTCTTAAGATTTCTGTGTAGGACACATCCATCAACACTGCTGTCATTTCATTATCCTAGAAAAAATCATACTGCTGACCACAGTGATGTGAGATCCCCCTTTGTATCCTGTGAATACCATTGGTTAATAAAGAAAATGCCTTGGCCTCTTGATAGGGCAGAACTTAGGTATGCAGGGAAAACTAAACTGAATGCTGAGAGGAAGAAGGCAGAGTCAGAGTCAGAGAGAAGCCAGGGAGCCCCGCCAGAGACAGACACTGGGAACTTTACCTGGTAAGCCACAGTCATGTGGTATAACACAGATTAATAAAAATGGGTTAATTTAATATGTAAGAGTTAGCCAATAAGAAGCTAGTAGGCCAATCAGTGATTTAATTAATACAGTTTCTGTGTGATTATTTTGGGGCCGAGCAGCCAGGAACCAACAAGCAGCCTCCTGGAGCACCACAAAATCAATATGACAAGCAAGTGCACTCTATCCACATTAAGGCATGTCAAACAACATAAAGAATAATCTATCAATCAATTTGATAATCTTCTACCTAAAATTTAGGTTCAGTAAATTATTTGTGGACATATACTGGCCACTAATATTAAATCAAGAATCAAGAAACCCAAAGAAGGCACAAAAAAAAAGAGAGAGAGAGAGAGAGAGAGCAATGAGATTAAATTAGTTCCAAAAACTTTCCTGTGAAGCAACACAGTACCTTATGACTTTTTTTGATGGATTCTACCAAATATTTAGAGAAAACCTAACACCAATTCTTCTCAAATCATTTTTCTCCATAGAGGAGGGGATTTTTCAAAGCTCATCCTATGGGGGTAGAATTACTTTAATACCAAAACCTAGACAAGGATGTAACCAAAAAGGAAACTAAACATTAATATTCTCTATATGCAAAAAAAAATCCTAGCAAGCTGAATTTAATAAAAAAAAAATTTAAAAGACCAGTCAAAATCATGTAGGCCTCTTCCCTGGGACAAAGGGCAAATCAACACATGTTGATGGAGGAAGGTCATTGGTTAAATAAAAAGAAACTGCTTGGCCCTCATTGGTTAGAAGATAGGTGGGAGGAGTAAACAGAACAGAACGCTGGGAGGAAGAGGAAGTGAGCTCAGACTCCACAGCTCTCCTCTCGGGAGCAGACGCCTCAGGGAGACGCCATGATCCCAGCTCCCAGGCAGACGCACGCGATGAAGCTCTGACCCAGGATGGACATAGGCTAGAATCTTCCCCGTAAGCGCACCTAGGGGCGCTACACAGATGATTAGAAATGGGCTAAATTAATATGTGAGAATTAGCCTAGAAGAGGCTAGATAAAAATGGGCCAAGCAGTGATTAAAAGAATACAGTGTCTGTGTAATTATTTCGGGTCATAAGCTAGCCGGGCAGGTGGCTGGGGTGTTAGGGTCACAGCCCCACCGCCCTTATTACTACAACATGTGATACAGTACTTAAGCAGAATCTTTGTCTGCAGTTGGCATGATCGTGGTTAGAGAAAATCCTGAAGAGCAGCAAAGAACTGGGTATGTAAAAGACAAGCACAGAAAACCAAGTCTGAACAAAAAAAAAAATAGAGAGGCGATGAGTAAACAGTTCTCAAGGACAGTTCAGAGTGGGCATCAGAGAAATGCGAATCAAAGTCACGGTAAGATTTCACTACACTCCAAACACAGCGACTATGGTCGGGAAAACAAAAGGAATAAATGCTGTTGAGCATGCGCAAGCAGGATAAACAGACCCTGCCCCACTGTGGAGGGATGAGCATTAATTCAGCTGCAGTGGAAATTGCTATGGAGGTTCCTAAAAACCTAAATAAAAGCTACCTTGTGAGCAGCTATCCCAATCCTGTGTGTACGGTTTAAAAAAGGTAAACCATCATGTAAGCAGATGCCTGCATATCTGTGTTTGTTATAACGCTGCTCCCAATAGGGAGGTTATAGAATTTGCCTGTGCACCAATCAGCAGGTGAGTTAATAAAGAAAATGTGGCGTATATACAGAGTGGTGGCATTTCACTGGCCCAGAAAGAAAGGGATATATTATGTCACTTGTAGGAAATGGATTGACCTGAAGAGTAATGATGGAGGAAGGTCATTGGTTAAAAAATAAAGAAACTGCTTGGCCCTGATAGGTTAAAACATAGGTGGGTGGAGTAAAAAGAACAGAATGCTGGGAGAAAGAGGAAGTGAGCTCAGAGGCCATGCTTCCCTCTTCCGGGCAGACGCGATGAAGCAAGCCGCCCGGTCAGACATGCTGAATGTTTCTCGGTAAGACTGGTGCTACACAGATTATTAGAGATGGGTTAAGAGGCTGAAACTAATGGGCCAGGCAGTGTTTAAAAGAAGAGGGGGGACTTGGGGAAACAGGAGGATCGGGATAAAGGAAGGTTGGATAGGGGAGCACCGAACCCCATTTCTTAGTTAAAGGACCCACTTTAGGATGGGCAGGAGACTTGACCCTAGAGGGGCTCCCAGGTGCCCAAGCCGAGGCCCCCAGTTAGTTCCTTGGGCAGCTGAGGATAGGGAACCTGAAATGACCCTATCCTAGAGCAATACTGACGAATATCATGCATATCATCATAGAACCTTCATCTGGTGATGGATGGAGATAGAGACAGAGACCCACACTGGAGCACTGGACTGAGCTCCCAAGGTCCCAATGAGGAGCAGAAGGAGGGAGAACATGAGCAAAGAAGTTGGGACCACGAGGGGTGCACCCACCCACTGAGACAGTGGAGCTGATCTACTGGGAGCTCACCAAGGCCAGCTGGACTGTTACCAAAAAAAGCATGGGATAAAACTGGACTCTCTGAACATGACGAACAATGAGGGCTGATGAGACGCCAAGGACAATGGCACGGGGTTTTGATCCTACTTAATGTGCTGGCTTGGTGGGAGCCTAGCCAGTTTGGATGTTCACCTTCCTAGATATGGACGGAGGGGGGAGGACCTAGGACTTACCACAGGGCAGGGAACCCTGACTGCTCTTTGGACTGGAGAGGGAGGGGGAGAAAAGTGGGGGGAAAGGGAGAGGGGTGGGAGGAGGGTGAGAAGAATGGGAGGAGGGGGAGGGAAATGGGAGGCTGGGAGGAGGTGGAAATTTGTTTTTTTTTTCTTTCTTTTCTTTATTCTCCTTTTATCAATAAAAAAATTACTTTAAAAAAAAAGAATACAATTTGTGTGTTGTTATTTTGGAGTATAAGCTAGCCAAGCGGCCAGGAGCCGGGCTGTGGGTAGAGGCCCTCAGCTCCCACAACAGAGTAACATGATAGGGAAACTAATCCAGGCTCAGAAAGAATAGATCATGTTTCCTCTCATATGTAGAGCCTCTGTCTAAGAACATATATGTGACAGGGGAGTAGAAGGGAGGTGGCTATTGCTGCAGGTGGAAATCAGCAGACGCAGGTGGTGGAACAGGGTAGACAAGGTGAGTTATGAGCAAAGCGTATGATACTCCTGTGTGAAGATGTCCCAATAAAACATATCCTACACACCCATTTTCCTTGGTTGAGAGTTGATACGGTGTTACTGGCTTGGAGCTGGGGGTGACCCATGGGACAAGAATGATGAGGCTAGAGAGATGGCTCAAGGTTAAGGGCATGTGCTGCTCATTCAGGACCAGAGTTTAGTTTCCACTGTCCATATACGGTGGTTCCCTGTAACTCCAGCTTCAGGGGATCTGATGTCTTCTCCTGATCTCTACCAGAACCTGCAGTCATGAGCATACACAGATACATACACATAATTTGGATGGGGTTAAAAAGAAAGAAGGTGGCTGGAACAGATCCAGCTGACAGCCAGCAAGATGGGGACTCAGTCCTACAACTACAAGGAAGATACTTCTGATAACAGGAATGAGCTTGGAAGAGGTCTCTAGGATCAGATGAAAATACTCTAGCAAATACATCAATGTCTGCCTCAGTGAAGAAACTAGTCCTGCAGCACCAGATTTAAACCATACAGGTTGATGAGATAATAGGAATATGTTCAGTTGACTCACTAAAATATATATATAAATATATGTGTGTATATATATATATTTCAATAAGAGAAAGAGTAATGCATTATTCATGTATGGCAATAAACTGCAGTTATACTCAAAAATAACCATTGATCCCCAAATCTCAGGGGCAGACAGAAAAAAATTTATTGTCCCTCACAAAATGACCAAATAGATATTCTAATTTCATGGGTGGTTCATCTTCAAGTATCCATTAACAGACCCAGGCAACTCTTGTCTGATATTCTGTCTAATTATTCCCTTAGGGCAATGAGGAAGCAGGATTTTGTAACTTTTGTGTACTACACCTGGAAGCAGCACACAACTGTTCACTTTCCTGCCACTAAAACTCAATCATATGGCCTTATCCACTCTAAGAGAGGTTCGGATACCATCTAATGTGTGCTCAAGGGGAAGGGAAAACGGGAATGCAAACAGCGAACAGTGTTTACTTCAACCTTCTTAGCTGAACTCTGGCAGCGAGATGGTCACTGTGGTCAGCACAGTTTTTCTAAAGCATAAATTTGGTCATGTTATTCTGCTGCAAAACTTCCTATAACTTTCCAACCACTGAAAATAGAACCATCGCTCTCAGCAAGATGGATGAAGTACTTCAAGTGAGCACAACCTTGCCTGGTCACACTGCGTTCCTCCTGCGAAAGAACACGCTGAACTCTTTGCTATGTTTTACCATAGCTAGCCCCCGCAGCTGTCTACTCACGGAATGGTTAATGGTCCTCACAGTCCAGTTCACCTGCAGCTTCTCCATGCGGCTGCTTGTGCTGCTTCCGTATCATTTAGAAATAGCCACTTTGCCTTTTATCCCATTTGTCCTATACAATCTTTGCCATGACAACCATAATACTCAATCCACTTACGGCTTCTCATTCATTACTGCCTCCCTCGGCCTCGAAAAGGGATGGGGTACAAACATTCGTTTGCATTAGTACTTGATATTAGTATTGGCCATCCCAGCATCAGTAAATAAGCAGACAGGTTACAATAATATTGGTGTTCAAAATTCAGCTAACCCTCTGGATGGAACCAAACAAGAGAAACTACCTGAATACCCAAGGTAACCCATAATTTTTACCAGGACTTTCTGTAAACTGCTGGGTACTCAAATCCCAGGCTTTTTTTTAAATTTCATCACAGTATTTGTGTGTGCATGTCCATGAGCACATGCATGAGTGTATGTGCATACGTGTCTGTCTATGTGTGTGCGCGCGCATGCATGCGCTCACAGAGGTTAAAAGACAACTTATAGGAGTTGGTTCTCTTCCTCCATCAGTATATAGGTCCTAGGGATTGAACTCAGGTCGTCCGACTTGGCAGCAAGTGCCTTCACCCGCTGAGCCATCTCAACAGTCCAACTCTCTAGATTCTCATTTCCAGTCATAAGTGTATGATGGTAATTGTAAATACCTTCAGCATGTTTCATAACTTAAACATGCCTCATTGCATCAGTGAAAATAGCTACTACACACAAAATGCTTGTGGCCTCTTTAAACTTCCTATGTTGAAGCCTATCTCTAGTGTGGCAGTATTTAGAAGTAGATTAGGATACGATTAATATTGGAGAGTGGAGGCCTCTGGAAAACGATGGGCACCCTCATAAATGTCTGTTAATACCAAAGTCTTTCATTTGTGAGCAGTGAATACACAAGAAAAACAGACTCAAAAATTGCCATCACATTTGCTTAAATTTGCCAGCCTTGAATTCCTTAGAGACTGAAATCCCTGTTTTGTATAAACCGTCTTATTGTTTTGTTTAAACAAATTTAATGGACTGACATACCTAGCAAAGAACTGGGGTTAATTAAGGCTGAGACTGAAGCCATATAGTTATAAGAATTTCTCATATATGTCAATGAGGCTAGCAGACCATATTGTTTCTGCTTTGATTTCATTTTAGAATTTTGGGATATTAACTCATCAGGTCAGACCAACATACCCCAGAGTTTTCTTCCAGAATGGGAACCTCAAAATTTGATTACAAGAATTGATTAAAAATTATATGCTGGGCTGGAGAGATGGCTCAGCCGTTGGAGGCTGGGCTCACAACCAAAAATATAAAAATTATATGCTTACCATAACCAGGAGACAATAAATATTCCTACAGATAATTCAGAGAAAAACATAAATTTTACTCAGGCCAGTTGTGCTGTGAGCGTGTTCGTCAACCATCTTCTCCGTAGGCGCATCAGTGAAGCATCTGCACCGAAACAGACGGTGTAGCTGGGGAGATGGCTTGGTGGTAAATTACTCACCACCACAGCTGAAGGATTAGAGTCTGGATCCCTAGAATGCATGGAAATGCCTGATGATGTGGCAGCAGCTGTCACTCCAGCTCTCCTGGAGACAGACACAGAGGCTCTCTGGAGCGAGTTAGATGTCTCTATTGACGAGCTCTGGGTCCAGCTGAGACACCATAGTTCTTTAATCGATATTCTGCTTCACTATTTCCTTCCTGCCAACATGAAATGGACTAAGAGTAAACACGCAGCACTCTTCTGATAAAATTGCTTTTCCACATATGAAAGAAATCCTTCTGCTTCTGTTCGTCTGCGCAGAGACTATAGAAAAACTGGAGCAGAAGCAAAGACCATCCTTTTCTAAGACGCTCCTGTAAAGCAGCGGGTACAGAAAACATGGTAAGGCACTCAAAGAAGTGGGCATGGCGAAGACATGTATGGAGCTTCATGTATGGAGCTGCTGCTGGTTTGAGTACAATCCAAAGGATGGTAAAAGTAAGAGTGGAGACTTCAGGAGAACAAGAGAAATGGCCTTCATCAGAGGGCTGGTGATAAACGAACATGAGTGTATACATGCCTGCAGCAGCCAAAGGGAGATGTGGGTTATCGTCCTCCACCGTTCTCTGCCTTGTTGCCTTGAGATAGGCTATCTAAATGGGATCTGCCATTTTCCTGGATCAGCTGGCCAGTAAGCTATGGGGATAAATCCATCTCTGCCCCCAGTGCTAGGATTATGGGCACTCACAGCCATGCCTGGCTTTGATGTGGGCCCTGATTCAGAGATCTGAGAGCCTATCCCACACTTAAAGAGAAAGCACTTCTTTTCACCAGCCCATCTCCCCAGACTAAAACTGTTTTCCTACACAATCAAAATTTAGATGTTACACTTTTAGTTCCAATTTATTGCTTCCTCAACAAGTTAGAATGGCTGGATTTCATCTTCAGTGAAATCCTCCCATAGTTAGGAATATTGTTTCATGAGCCACCGATCGCATGAGACGAAAGAAAACCAAGGGAAGCTAAATGGAAATCCTAGCACACAGCTCCCAGAGGCTGGAGCCAGCAGTGATGTGTGGCCTCCGCCACTCCATCTTGGATCCTTACCCATGAAGCCTTGCGTAGCACCAAGGAAAACCGTGAGAACATAGAAGGGGATAAGGACAAAGGAAAGGAGTCTGAGGAAGTGGGGACGGAAACCTAGATATAGCTCCAAAAATCCTACTTTCACACCATTCTTTCACTTTTAAAAGTACATTTGTTTTTCGCTTAAGTAATCTGTAGCATGAGCCATTAAGACTCTCTGTGTTAGCTGCCGAACTGGCTTGTATAGCTGACTGATTTTAAAGGTAGCCACCGAAAGCCTGCCTGTAAAAACTGAAAACAAGAATTCTTGGGAGTTTTTGTCCATTGTCTACAACACAAATATCCACAACAGTATGTTACATTATTTAGACAAATTTGTGAACATCTTTTTTTGTCATGTGTAATCAAGCTGGTGGCAGTGTTGCGTGCCTACACATACATTAATCCAGTCTTAGAACGCAGGTCAGTGCTAACTCAGAAGTGACATCACTGATTTTGGAACAACCACAGAACTTAATCTGCCAGAGTCCAAAGAAGCCACAAATTACAGCCCAGCTGGATGGCCAGGGTTCCCAAACCATAGCCATAAAACTAAAGGATGATCAGGACTCAAATGATTTTGCTTGTGCATATAAAAAGCTAGAGAAAAATACCTTTTCCTATTGTTCCTCTTTTCACCTTATTCTTCTGTTAATTGTTGCCATTTATTTTTAGTGATTTAAATAAAATCATAACATATAATCTTGGCATTTATTTTGGACAAGTGATGATATTATATACAATCCAAATTATTATGTACATTATAATCTTAGATAAATTGTTTAATTTGGAGATCTTCAACAAAATGAGTATTTACTATTTAAAAACTTTGATGATCAGCAACATTTACACTGATACTCAGTAAGTTGTTAGTATGCTTAGTGATGGCACAGTTGCTGAATATCCTTCCTTCTTTTCTTACTTTATATTTAATTTTTTTGTAGTGTAAGAGTGTGAAGATTTCTAAGCTTAGTTTGCATACTTGGTTGTAGTAGATTTGCTAGCTAAAAATGCATCTCAAAAATATTTTCAAATCTAGCAGGAATGACATATCCCTAGCAGTGTTCATATTGTACATGAAAGAAAAAAAACTAAAAAATTAAGAACAAAAACAACTTCCCAAAAATTAACTCATTTTATTAAAAAGTATTAACATGTTTACTGCAAAGGTGTTTTCATTTGTAAAAAATATTTTAAAGTATTTTTCTATAAATTATAGTTTAGATTTGGAGGTGTTTTTAATGTGGATATTAATTTTAAGATTTATTTTATTTGGGCTTGAAGGTAAGTTGGTGTAATATGTTTATGCAATACCTATGTAGACCAGAAGAGGGCATCAGATCATCTGGAACTGCAGTTCCAGGCTATTGGGAACTGCCAGATGTGGGTACCGGGAACCAAACCTGGGTCCTCTGGAAGAGCTAGCGGCCAAGGCTCTTAGCTGCTGACCTATCTCTACAATAGAGTAGATAATGATTTATTAATTGAATATGTAAGACTTTTATAACAACACAAGAGAGATAAGTAGACTTCTCCCAACCCCATAATTGGCTGGTGTGAAGAGATGAGAATTCAGGGGAGAACTTTAAGTTGTAACAAATATGTAACTATCTCCCAACCCCAGGTAGAATTCTATTCCAAGCAGGATCTTTAAGAATGTGACCTAAAAGAGGCTCCAAGGAGGCTGGGTTTTCCCTTCCATTAACTACACAAGCCTTCAAGAAGCTACCATCTTCGAATAACAGAGGCTTGTTGGATACCAAATGTACTGCTATCTCAATCTCAAATGCTCCTGATTCTGAAACTATGAGAAACGTTTTTGTCTTGTTTGTAAGGTATTTAGTTTATGACATCGTTGCTAAGCAACACAGCCAGACCAAGACAAAGTCTATGCTGAAGAACTTTACTATTTGATTGTTGGCCATCTATTAACTCTATAACAACTTTCACAAAACAAACCCAGTGGCTTCGTTCAACACCCACTTATTTTCTCAGTTTCTGGGGGTCAGGGATGAAGGCACAGCTTAAAGTCTAAACATCGTCATGAAGTTGCTTGTGGGAGTTTCTCAGATGCTGTTTTCATCTGAAGCTCAGTTTTAGAGCTTACCAGGTTTCTGGCAGGCTTTGCTTCCTTCAAAAAAAAAAAAAAAGAATAGTCCTAAACACAGGCCAGAGGCAGTAGATAACTGGGGTCTGACCCTTGTATCAGGTGCTTACCCAAGGCTTCCGAAGACTGACAGCCGCTGCCTCAGCTGGAAGTCTCTCTCTTTATCTACCAATCTCTTCCTCTCTCTTCCTCTCCCTCCCCTGCTCCTCTCCCCCTCTTCCTCTGATAGCTACAACCATGCACAATAACAAACAACTTTTGCTCTATTCCTTCACTTGGAAGCAAGTCTTGACTGTGCAACTCCCGCTGAGAGTGAGTGGATTGTGGAAGAGTGTGGCCCACCCAAGTAAGGGATCACTCTGGAGTTTGTTTCTTACAATTGGAGTGTTTTAATATATAACTATAAAATAATATAATATGTAATATACATACACACACACATATAAGAGGCTGAAGAGGTAGCACAGAGGTAAGAGTTCTTTCTATGTAACCATGGAGACCTAAGTTTGCATTCCAGCACTCACATAAAAAGCCAAATGTTGTTGTATCTGTGCCTGTAATTTAGTGCTGTGACAGCCTATAAAGGAAAAACATTAGGGCTTTCCGGCAACCACCCCACCCTCTCTCAGAGATCAGGGCAGAGAATGATAAATAGGACACTCAGCATCTTCTGGCTTCTGAATGTGTACTCACACATAAATGTACATATGTGCCACACTCAGGAACACACACGCACAAAGGAAAAATCATATTTTAAAAGTTGTAGGGGTCACATACCTTAGAACAATGTAAGATCAGCAAAGCGTAAAAGAAAACAATACTGGACTACTTTATTATTTCTTTCATACTTATATTAAAGTTTTCTTGATTTATGAAACACTCAACTTGGTCTCATCACCCTAGAGTGTTCTGAGCAGCCCACCACTTCCTTCTTCATACACGTTCTTCACTTGCAATAGTACTAATTCTAGCCATTCTTGGAAGAGTTGAATTCAGACAAATCATTGAGAGTGATTTAACAAAGTTCTACTGTCTTATCGTGATTTTTGTGTAAGACGCCACATAAAATGTGTTGCTATAAGGCAACTATTCTCTCAGCTCTGTGGGAGGCCTGAGTCCATCTGAGGGTTTGTCTGCACACAGTAGAATGCAGAATTATTAGTGTATTGATTGGGCCTAGAGCTAGCTGCAGTTAGATGACTCGGACTGGTTTCCCTCATGGTTTGAAAACTTCAGTTGATATTATTTGACGTTAGAGTTTTATTTTACCTTTATTTTTCTTTTAATTTTCATAAAATGCTGCTTGTATTTTGTTCTAGATGGAATCTATTTTATGTAAACATTATCCCATATTAGGGAAGAAAATAAGGTCTTGGCAAACATTAATCGTAAATGATGAAACATGTAGCTACAACACACAGTATTTGTATTCGTTTGTACAAGACCAGAATCTGTTAATACAAACAATTTAGACCTTGATCACTGAAGGTGGCATATACCTGGAATCCCAGGACTGGAAAGGCTGAGGCAGGAGGATTGCATTTGAAACTAACCTAGTCTCCTGTAGTGGGATACTGTCTTGACAAAAACAAACCACACACACAAATAGATGTTTCTTAACAAATATTTGGTAAAAATGACAAATCACAGGTTTACCTGGCTGTTCAAAATTTATAAAAATCTCGAAGTATAAGCAAAGAAGAAAAAAGACAGAGAGAAAGTGAAGTGTTAAACATTCAGAATGGGTCCATGATATGACCTTCCCCTCCTTTTTGAATCACTAAGCTTCATAGGAAAGCTGGATGCTGCCCTTTGGTTCGTGGGTTTCCGAAATCAGGAGAGATATACCCACTGTCTCCTTTGGAACACCAGGAGTGAAAACTCAAATCTAGCAGAGACATGAATCTTTCTGACATTTCAAAGACTCTCTAGACAGTAAGAAATTAAGTCAAAAAGGATCTATGTGGTCTCTTGGGTCATGACAAAGGGAATGGCAGGGATAATAGCAGGGACTCACAGCCAATACCACAGGGAGTTAACAGTGTGGACTAAGGCTCTGCTTGAAGATACTGTTATTGCCCAAGGCCCATTCTCTGTACTCAAGGCCGAAGCCTCTTGTTCTCAGTCTTCACGCAGAAGCCTGAGGGATACAATGAATGTGACATCTTTAAATTGAAAATATTTTTTTCTTTGGAAGCCACAGTTAGTTTGGATGGGAGTATAAAAGACAGATTCATCTCAGAAACATAGAACACTGCATTCCTCAGCTACATCAATGTATGGCTTACGAAGGTCAAACCCACGGACCTGTTTTGTTTAACATTTTAACAAGATTCAGGACTTTGGACCTTCTACAAAACCAAGGCTAATTTGTTCAACTGTAAAGTGTTGATTCATGTCATGTTTAGCTTTGAAGCCTGATATCTAAAGAATAATCCTACAATATGATGGACAAAGAAAGCTCCTACCGTTGAAATCATTGCGTGAATAAAGTTAGGTGAAATGAATCTTAAGTGCAGGAATTGTGAAACACCTCACACACACACACAAAATGCACACACGCATACTCCTGTGGCTATTCATAGGAGCCTTTGATTTAAGAGTCTGAGATAAAGTTTAGACATTTTTTTTAACCAATTTAATTTTCCAATCAAAATTGATGCTGACCAGAAGGTCCACACTACAAAGGTTAGTTCCTCCCAGGTAAAGTCCAGAGGCCAAATACAGCTAAGGAAGCTTTCTCTCCTTGGATCTTTTCTAGAACCGTCCCTACCTTTGCTTTGCTTCTGTGACTTTCCCTTCGGCCCTCCAAACCTGCAGCTTAGTACATTCAAGTGCAAACAAGACAAAACACCATTGCCTCGTTTAGACTAGAAATGCTTTGCGGAATGCGAGTCTTGGTTCTGGTCTAGCCATTTGTAAAATGCTACTTCTCAAATTGCCTTCCAGAACCACATATTGCCAAAGGTCCCAGGATGTTGGCTTTCTTCCTTTATTCTTCATTTCAGGGAGGGGGATTAGACATGATACTTCTCTCTATGTCATCCAAAAACACATGCAGCTAATACAGTGCATTCATGTTCTGGACGTTCTGACAGAAAGCTTTTTAGTGGCCAAATGCCCTGAAGGCAATAACCGAGTTTTCCAACACCCCATTGCTAAGTTAAAATCTCATGGAGTTTTATGGCAAAC
Organism: Microtus pennsylvanicus; assembly: GCF_037038515.1. Lineage (NCBI taxonomy): Eukaryota > Metazoa > Chordata > Mammalia > Rodentia > Cricetidae > Microtus > Microtus pennsylvanicus. The sequence goes on along the minus strand of NC_134587.1, from coordinate 103,706,042 downwards.
AAGAAAACCAGATTTATTTAGAGTTCATTAGGGATTTAAAAATGAATAAAACTTTCTACAGTGTAGACTATTTATTTATTTATTAAAATTGTTTATATTGAGCTATATATTTTTCTCTGCTCCTCTCCCTTCCTTCCCCTTTCTCCTCTACCCTCTCCCATGATCCCCACCCTCCCAATTTACTCAGAAGATCTTGTCTTTTTCTACTTTCCATGTAGATTAGATCCATGTGTGACTCTCTTAGGGTCCTCTTTGCTGTCTAGGTTCTCTGGAATTGTGAATTGTAGGCTGGTTTTTCTTTGCTTTATGTCTAAAAGCCACTTGTGAGTGAGTACATATTATATTTGTCTTTCTGGGTCTGGGTTACCTCACTCAATTAGGGTGTTTTCTAGATCTGTCCATTTGCCTGCAAATCTCAAGATATCATTTGTTTTTAATCATTCACTTGTTAACACATTCATTTATTTGCTGCTCACTTAAAGCCAAGCATAAATAATAAAAATGAATGAGGGGGTGTTACAATTCACATAAGGACTAATTGAACAACATACCAAGAACTGGATTAAAGAAACAGCAATATATGATGCGTATATTCCTCTGTCAGTCATCTGTGTGTCTCAAGATATCACTAAAATGACCAGGGGGTGGTGGCGCATGCCTTTAATCCCAATGATCAGAAGGCAGAAGCAGGTTGATCTCTGAGTTCGAGGCCAGCCTGGTCTACAGAGAGAAACTCTCTCTCAAAAAGGTTGGAGCATTATAAGAGATGGTGATTTACCTCTCTGCCTGGAGGATTTGTGACAAAGTCTTTGATTAGCCACCCACTCTGTTTCTAGTTTGTTCTCGTCTTGCCGCACTCAGCCACCGAGTGGACAGCTAACTGCGATCCGGCTGTAACCTATGAATGCAGAGCAGTGTGGAGTTCTTGGTGTCTGACCCCAGGGTTGTTTTCTAACTATTTCAGATTCTTAAATAAGTCACTGTATCATTCCCCAGTTGAGTCTTGCTCTTCAAGCTGTCATACATCATGATTTCGTGTTTCTTTTTCTTCTCTTTGTACAGCAAGTAGTTTATGTTTCTAAGAAAAGCACTTTATTGGAAATAAAAATCGCTTTTTCCACTTGCTTGGCCATTTTAACCATGAATAGTAGCACTCTAGGGACTTTTCCCAACTTGGACTGAGCACAGACATTTTGAACTTTTTTCCTCAAATTAAAAAGAGAGTTGTTTTCTATGCTTATCAGTTTGTTGTATGCAAATTTGCACTGAGAAGCTGAATAAGCTTTCAAAGGCCATGACGGCTAACTAAGACCATTGTGGAAGTGGATTCTGCACATCTCCAGATAAGACCAAAGGGATTGCTTCCTAAAAGTGTCATTAAAGACTTTCTCAAGTTCCCATATCTTATCGTTTAATATGAAAACAGGAGCCGAGAGAGAATTAAAGTTCAGGGGAAAGCAAGAGAGAAGGGAAGCTGGCGATGTGACGGATTGGCGTGCACATTTACTCTTGGTGAATTATGAGAGAACAGTAGCTTACATTAATTTCTCAAAACCAATCACTAGACTTCACTGAGTTCTGAAGAGAGTGGGACAAACAAAATCATCATCGAGATTTCTGTTTCCAGTGTGAAGAGGACAACAGAAGCAGTGTTATCTGGATGCTGGCAGCAGGCATCTCATCGCGGGAGAAATGGAGAGCCCTGCTCTGGATTCAGAAAGTAAGGAGCTCACTTCCCAGAGCCGTGTGGATATATCCAAGATTCAGTCCACAAGTCACTATGTGTCTTAATTGCTATGTCAGCACAGGGGAGAGTAGCTCATTGAAAGAATCTATAAAAGCACGGAATCAAGACAGAATTGTAGCATTGCATGCTTGGCTCCATGAATCACAAGCTTGAAATATGGCACTACTACCAGCTTTTAACCTAAATAAGATATCACTGCACATTTAAACCAGTTCTCAACCTGTGGGTTGCAACCCTTTTGGCAAACCTCTATCTCCAAAATTTCCCATTGCAATTCATAACAGTAGCAAAATTACAGTAGTGAACCAGAAATTATTTTCTTGGTTGAGAGTCACCACAACATGAGGGTCTCAGTGCCTCATTTGATAAGGAATGATACAAAAGGCCTTGAATTAAACACCAAAACATAATAGAATTTTGGACCTGCAATTAATTCTCTATTCTCCATCTCTAGTGATTTTTTTATGCATATGCTGTTGCCGCTGGAAATGTGATTTGATGTCAGAGAACATTTGTGAGGCCCTGGGTTCAACCATCAGCACTGTAATAAAAACTAAAACAGCAAAGCACGCCTCACACTGCAGTAAGTTAAATTAGTTACTTTATACTTAGGGTAATTTGGTTAGCTAATAGTGATGCTATTAACCAAAATCATTCAAAGATTGTTTAATTCGGGTCAACATATTTATTAGATATTACATATTAAAGTCAAGTATAGAGAAGCATTTCAACAAGTATTTTTCACTTATTCTGTTAACAATTAGCTAATAACACGCACAGAATACTCACCTAAAATCCGTAAGTCATTTTATAAAGCACATAGTTACATTTTCTTGACTAAGAATGTCTTTAAAATATATTGGAAGATTTAAGAACATGTTATTTATATTGTAGTGAGAATTTGCCTGATATAAAGTCACTCTTACAAGTGTTATAAAATATGAAAATTTAGTTCACAACGAATGCCGTGAACTCAGGATTCCTGAAGTGGGAAGTGAGAAGGATGAAGTCGGGGAAAAGCAGGTAGCTGTAGTTAAGCAAATAATACACTGCTAAACACAAACAAAGGGGACTTTAGGGAAATAAAAGTAGTTTACATAAACAAATAAAGTTGCTGGAGATCTGTGAGACCAAATAGCTACCTGGAATCATGAAAAAAAAAACATATCTTAAAGCTTTAGAATAGATTCCCACTTAGGATTTGACTTCTCTGTTATGGACTTTTGACCAGGTTTCCAGTATCTGGCATGAATTCCTCCTGTGGAGTGTCTGAAAGTACAATCAGAAAGTTGTACCCATAGCTGTCATGGCTCTATTGCACCATTAGGCATGTCTCCACTGAGAGGCTGGTGCTGTTTGCTAAGACTGCCAATGACTTTTCTCCACCGGTTACCTACATAGCACTTCTGGGCACTACAGCACCTAACCAGCCTAGAGGAGACTTCAGCTCAGCCCCAGCTTGATTATGTAAGTCCTTCAGTAAAAATATGTGATGTCTTTAGCAAGAAAATCTTGCCATTGAGTTATGATGAAAAAACAGGAGGAGCGCCAAGAATCTGCAGTGTTTTATGTGTCTGGAGCCTCCCTGACCAAATTCATAAGGAAGTACCTACATCAGACACTGGAATTTTTGTTGAATTACCTATGGCATCTGTAGGAAGCATTGTCTATCTACTAGGGATACCACCCTTCAAACTCTTTCAGTTTTTAAAAATTGTTTTTTGTAGGTATGTGTGTTTCTGTGAATATCTGCCATGTTGAGAGCAGTGCCTTTGAAAGTCAGAACAGGACACTAGATTCCCTGGAGCTGGAGTGTACAGACAATTGTGAGTGGCTTGGCATAGCAGCTGGGAATTGAACTTGGGCCTCTGGAAGAACAGTGTGTGCTCTTATTTCCAACCCTTAAGCTCTTTTTCTTTTTAATTATACTTTTTAGTTTGCTTACCAAATAGTGAGACTCTGTGTGCCTCTTTCATACACCCAGGTTTTGGGTAAGCTTCCATCCACTTCTCCCCCTCAAATGTCTAGAGAAGTATACTGATGCAGCTCCAACATCTCAGAGGAATAAATTAGACTTTCTGGGAGTGAATTTTACAATTCAAAGACAGATTTTATTTCTGGGTTGTAAATTCTAAATCTTCATCTTCTGGATGACTTTCTTCAAGACAAGACAGAATAAATCAGAGGTATACCAACGTCAGAAAGGTTCTGGCGTTCATATAAATTAAACTCAAATCTAAAAGTAAGATGCTGGGCAGAAAAAGGTCCTTACCTTACCTATATTTAAACTAGAAATCAGCAATAAATAAAACAATTAAAATTACTGCCAAAAGAAGCAGAAAGAAAACACAAATATGTAGGCTGTTGTGCTTTTGTTCAGAGTTTACATATTGTCATTGGCAGGAGGAAAAGACTAACTTCTGATCTATAGATATCAAAGTATTTTATGACCTTTCAATACCTGATATGAAAAAAAAGTAAAAAAGTTGTCTTTTGACATTTACATTTTATTTTATTTGTGTGTTACCTGAGTGTTTGTATGTGCCCCATATGTATGCAAGTGCCCATGGAGGGCGAGACATCAGAGATTCCCGTGAACTAGAGTTACAGACAGTATAAGAAACCAAATGTGGGTGCTAGGATTGAACCTTGCTCCCCTTCATGAGTAACAAGTGCTCTTAACTTCTGCACTATCACTACAGCCCATGAATTCAGGTTTTAACAAAGCAAGACAAGCAAACATTTAAAAATACTCACGAGCATAGAGAGCCATCTGCCACACATCTAGCCCCATTCTGTTCCCCACAGACACTTTTACTCTTGTCTGTTTAACTTTTTAACAGTCATCTCCAAAGTTCTGAACTCTCCCTTTCTGCCTCCATTAAAGAACACTTGGTTTTATATATTAGCATCTTAATGTGATAAATAAGTTCTTTTATTATTATTAATTTTTAAATTGATTTTATTGAGCTATACATTTGTCTCTGCTCCCCTCCCTTTCTCTCTACTCTCCTTCAACCCTCTCCCATGGTCCCCATGCTCCCAAGTTACTCAGGAGATCTCGTCTTTTATTAGATATATGTATGACTCTCTTTGGGTCCTCATTGTTGTTTAGGTTCTCTGGGATTGTGGTTTGTAGGCTGGTTTTCTTTGCTTTATGTTTAAAAACCACAGATGAGTGAGTAGATGTGATAATTGTCTTTCTGTGTCTGGGTTACCTCACATAATATGATATTTTCTAGATTCATTCGTTTGCCTGCAAATTTCAAGGTATCATTTTTTTCTGCTGTGTTGTACTCTGCTGTGGAAATGTACATTTTCCTTACCCATTCTTCAGTCAGGGGGCACTTAGGTTGTTTCCAGGTTCTGGCTATGACAAACAATGCTGCTATGAACATAGTTGAGCATGTCCTTGTGGCACGATTGAGCATCTTTTGGATATATACCCAAAAGTGGTATTGCTGGGTCTTGAGGAAGGTTGTTAATGAATTTTCTGAGAAATTGCCAGCTTGCACTCCCACCAGCAATGCAAGAGCATTGCCTTTGCCCCACAACCTCTCCAGCTTATGTTGTCATCAGTGTTTTTGATCTTGGCAATTTTTACAGGTGTAAGATGGAATCTCAGAGTTGTTCTGATTTGCATTTCTCTGATGTCTAAGGATGTTGAGCACTTCCTTAAGTGTCGTTCAGCCATTTTAGATTCCTCTGTTGAGAGTTCTCTGTTTAGGTCTGTACACCATATTTTATTGGATTATTTGTTCTTTTAATGGCCAATTTCTTGAGTTCTTTGTATATTTTGGAGATCAGTCCTCTGTCTGATGTGGGGTTGGTGATCTTTTCCCATTATGTAGACTGTCGTTTTGTCTTGTTGACTGTGTCCTTTGTTTTACATAAGCTTTTTAATTTCAGGAGATCCCATTTACTAATTGTTTCTCTCAGTGTCTGTGCTACTGTGGTTATATTTAGGAAGTGGTCTCCTGTGCCAATACATTCAAGTGTACTTCCCACTTTCTCTTCTTTAAGGTTCAGTGTGGTTGGCTTTATGTTGAAGTCTTTGATCCATTGGACTTGAGTTTTATGCATGGTGATAGATATGGGTCTATTTTCCTTTTTCTACATGTTGATATCTAGTTGATAGCCAGCACCATTTGTTAAATATGCTTTCTTTTTTTCATTTTATGTGTTTTTTGCTTCTTTGTCAAAAATCAGGTGTTCATAGGTGTGTGGATTGATATCCGGGTCTTCAGTTGGGTTCCATTGGTCCTCCTGTTTGTTTTTATTTCAATGCCAGGCTGTTTTCAATACTGTAGTTCTGTAGTAGAATTTGAAGATTGTGATTCCTCCAGAAGTTCTTTTATTGTACAAGATTGTTTTGGCTATCCTGGGTTTTTTGCTTTCCCATATTAATTTGATTAACGTTTTTTTGAGACCTGTGAAGAATTTTTCTGGGATTTTGATAGGAATTACATTGAATCTGTAGATTGCTTTTGGTAAGATTGCCATTTTTACTATGTTAATTCTATCTACTCAAGAGCATGGGAGATCTTTCCAATTTCTGGTTTCTTCTTCAATTTTTTTCTTCAAAGATTTAAAGTTCTTGTCATACAAGTCTTCCACTTGTTTGGTTAGAGTTAGTCTGAGATATTTTATGCTATTTGTGGTTATTGTTTGTGGGTGATGTTTCTCTGATTTCTTTCTCAGCCCATTTATCATCTGTGTACAGGAGGCCTACTGATTTTTTTTTATTTAATCTTGTATCCTGCTACATACTGAAAGTGTTTAGGAGTTGTAGAAGTTCCTTGGTAGAATTTTGGGATTGTTTATGTAAACTATCATATCATCAGCAAATAGTGAGAGTTTGACTTCTTCTTTTCCAATTTGTATCTCCTTTATCTTCTTTTGTTGTCTTATTGCTCTAGCTAGTACCTCAAGAACTATTTTGAATAGATATGAAGAGAGTGGACAACCTTGTCTTGTTCCTGATTTGATTGGGATCGATAGGTCTTTTTCTCCATTAAGTTTTGGTCTTGACTGTTGGCTTGCTGTATATTGCCTTTATTATGTTTAGGTATTTTCCTTGTATCCCTGCTCTCTCCAATACCTTTATCATGAAGGGATGTTGTATTTTATCAAAGGCTTTTTTCAGCATCTAATGAGATGATTATGTGGTTTTTATTCTTAAGTTTGTTTGTATGGTGAATTACATTGACAGATTTTTGTATGTTGAACCATCCCTGCATCTCTGGGATGAAGCCAACTTGATCATGGTGGATGGTTTTTTTTTTAATGTGGTCTTGGATTCGATTTTATTTTATTTTATTTATTGGGGTTTTTTTGTATCAATGTTTATGGGTCAGATTGATCTATAATTCTCTTTCTTAGTAAAGTCTTTCTGTGGTTTGGGTATCAGGGTAATTGCAGCCTCATAAAAAAGTTTAGCAATGTTCCTTCTGTTTCTATTGTGTGGAACAATTTGAGGAGTATTGGTATTAGTTCTTCTTTAAAAATCTTGTAGAATTCAAAGCTGAAACCATCTGGGTATGGGCTTTTTTTGGTTGAGAGGCTTTCGATGACTGTTTCCATTTCTTCAGCAGTTATATAGGTTTATTTAATTTGCTTATCTAATCTTGATTTAATTTCTGTAAATGATATTTATCCAGAAAGTTGTCTATTTCCTTTAAGTTTTCCAATTTTGTGGAGTACAGGTTTTTGAAATATGACCTGATGATTCTCTGTATTTCCTCCATGTCTGTTGTTATGTCTGCTTTTTCATTTTTCATTTCTGATTTTGTTGATTTGGATATTCTCTCTCTGCCTTTTGGTTACTTTGGATAAAGGTTTATCTATTTTGTTGATTTTCTCGAAGAACCAACTCTTGTCTCATTGATTCTTTGTATTGATTTCTTTGCTTCTATTTTGTTGATTTCAGCTCTCAACTTGATTATTTCCTGCCGTCTTGTTCTCCTGGGTGAGTTTGCTTCTTTGTGTTCTAGAGTTTTCAAATATTCTGTTAATTCACTAGTGTGGGATTTTTCCAGCTTCTTTTTGTAAGCATTTAGTCCTATGAACTTTCCTCTTAACACTGCTTTCATTGTGTCCCATAAATTTGGGTATGTTGTTGGTCCTTTTTATTGAATTTTAGGAAGTCTTTAATTTCTCCCTTAATTTCTTCCTTGACCCTTTGATGCTTCAGGTGAGCATTGTTTAATTTCCATGTGTTTGTGGGCTTTCTAGAATTAGCATTGCTCTTGAATTCTAGTTTCAAGCCGTGGTTACCCAATAAGATACATGAGGTTATACCAATATTTTTGCATTTGTTGAGGTTTGTGTTGTTACTGAGTATGTGATCAATTTTTGAAAAGATTTCATGAGGTGCTGAGAAGAAGGTATATTCTTTTATGTTGGGATGGAATGTTCTATAGATGTCTGTTAAGTCCAATTGAGTCATAACATCTGTTAGTTCCCTTATTTCTCTGTTAATTTTTTTGTCTGAATGACCTGTCCAGTGGTGAGAGGGGAGTGTTGAAGTCTCCCACTATTAATGTGTGGAGTTTAATGTATGATTTAAACTTTAGAAGTGTTTCTTTACATATCAGGGTGTCCTTGTATTTGTGACATAGTTGTTCATTATTGAGATTTCCTCTTGATGGATTTTTCCTGTGAGTAATATTAAATGTCCTTCTTTGTCTATTTTGTTAGATATTAGGATAGCCACACCAGTTTGTTTATTAGGTCCATTTGTTTGGAAAATTGTTTTCCCAACCCTTTACTCTGAGGCGACGTGTGTCTTTGAGGTTGAGTTGTGTTTCTTATATGCAGTAGATATGCAAGGTTTTTTTTGTATCAAATCTGTTAGCCTGTGTTATTTTATAGGTGAGTTGAGTTCATTTATATTAAGGGATATTAATGACCAGTGATTTCTATCTCCTGTTAATTTAATTTTCAATGTTGGTGATGTTATTTTGTGTGTTTTACCCTTCTTTGGGATTGGCTGTTTTAATATCATCAATTGTCTGTGTTTTTGTGGATGTAGCCAACTTCCTTGTATTGGAGTTTTCCTTGTAGTATTTTGTGTGGGGCTGGGTTTGTGGCTAGGTATTGGTTAAATCTGGTTTTGTCATGGCATATCTTGTTTTGTGAATCTATGGTGATTGAAAATTTTGCTGGGTATAGTAGTGTGGGCTGGCATCCGTAATCTCTTAATGTTTGCATAATGCTTGACCAGGAACTTTTGGCTTTCACTGTCTCCATTGAGAAGTCAGGTGTAATTCTGATAGGTCTACCTTTATATGTTACTTGGCCTTTTTCCTTGCAGCTCTTAATATTCTCTCTTTAATCTGTGTACTTAGTATTTTGATTATTATGTGATGAGGGGACTTTCTTTTTTGATCCAGTCTATTTGGTGTTCTGTAAGCTTCTTATCTCTTCATAGGTATATCTATCTTTGGGTTGGGAAAGTTTTCTTCTGTGATTTTGTTAAATATATTTTCTCTGCTTTTGAGTTGAACTTCTTATTATATACCTCTTATTCTTCAGTTTGGTCTTTCATGTTGCCCCATATTTCCTGGATATTTTATTTTAAACTTTTGTTAGATTTAATGTTTTCTTTGACTGATGAGTCTATTTCCTCTATTGTATCTTCAGCACTTGAGATTCTCTCTTCCATCTCTTGTATTGTGCTGTTTATGCTTGTGTTTGTGGTTCCTGATGGTTTTCTCATGGTTTCTGTTTCTATAATTCCCTCAACTTTTGTTTTCTTTATTGTCTCTATTTCAGTTCTCAAGTCTTGAAGAGTTTCTTACATATGTTTGATTGCTTTTTCTTGGTTTTCTTTAAGGGATTTATTGATGTCTTACAATTTTTATTTTGTCTTTTCCTCCATTTCTTTGAGGGAACTTTTCATTTTCTCTTTAGGAGTCTCAAACATTTTCCTAAAGTTATTTTTAGGTCATTTTCTTCTGCTTCATTTATATTTGATTGTTCAAGTCTTGCTGTTGTAGGGTCACTAGTTTTTATTGGTGTTGTGTTTTTCTTCATGTTGTTGTGTGTGTTCTTACTTTGTCTACCCATCTTTTTCTCTAATTGGAGTAATTGGGGCTGTCTGTGACTGTGGTGATCAGTCTTTCAGGTGCCGGTGGATCCAAGGCTCAGATGGTTGCTCCTTATGATGCAGTCAGTGCCACAGTTCCAGTCACCCCAATGATCATTCCGTGTTCCTGGAGGTTACTCGACACTCTCCCGATTTGCTCTGCTCCTGTGAAGTTCACTGTCTCAGGCCTGCTGGAGCCTAGGTCTGATAAATCAGTTTTTGTTTTAACTTGAAATGTGCCCAAGCTCCCTCCGCCTTAGTCACTTATACTTTTAGTAGTGAAGATAGCAGCACCATCTTCCTTCAAGGACGTTTAAAAGAACATCAACTGGAGAAGTTGTGAACAGACTTAAATATTCATGTACTTGAAACAAAAAGACGTTTGCTTCTGATCCTGAGATTGGCCTTTCAGAGTAGAGCAATGAAGGAAGTGTGCTTACTTAGCATTCTAATACTGCAAAAATGTAATTTTTTTCTGACATTATTAGAGTAGAAGGCAAAGCTGATAAAAATGCACTTTTCTCAGTTTTGTGATCTTTAATGAGAATCATCTACCCTGATGCTTCTCTGTGACTTTTTCATCATTTCCAGTGAGTTTGCACAATCTCTACTAAATGTAATCTTTTTTATTGTCCCGTTGTTTTTTCAAATACAATTATCCTGAAATTCAAGAGGAAAAACACATACAGAAATAAAGTAGGAAACAGAACTATGCAAATTGGGGGACAGGTGTGTGTTGTGGGGGCAGAATACGTTGCTAGATCAGCAACTGGGGAACCATATCACAAAAATAGAAGAAAAGAGGAAGGGAAGGTCAGCCTTTCACTGGTCACTAATGACACTCTTGGATAGGACCTGGCAGGGAAGTTTAATCGAAGCAGGTTCCTGGTGTCTAAAAGTAGGATTGTACTGTTACGTAAGTTTCCACCTGATTTCACAGCCCAGTGTGAATGTGAAGTGTCTCGTACCAGATTCTGGGGTGACTGTGTTAAAGCTGTCGGTTGCCTTTATTATCATTTTTGACATGACAGCAGAATGACTATTTTATATGCGATCTATTATAAAATCTAAACGAAGGGGTATAAGAGAGAAATGATTGAAGGGTTGCGAAATTTTAAGCCTATGATAACAGAAGCAAACAGAACCATAGAATAGGCACAACCTCCGCACACAGGGTCACAGGAGGAGAGCTCGGAGGCACACAGTTTTAGGAAGAACATTACAGCATATAAACTCTGAAAATTAGCTTTTGGGACGGGAAAGCGTGAGAAGAAAGAAGTGTGTACACAGGGAGAAGTCTGGTGGTTACATCATTACAGGGGTAGTGACTTTAGAAACAGATGGCCATTACAGGGGTTGGGTCAGTTTGTTTGTGTGCTTGTTTTTAAAACTAAAACAGACACTGAATTTTTATAACTTGCCTCCAAGCACTAAGCTCCTCACCAACAACATCCCAGGATAAGGAGTATTATTGTTGCTAAGAGAGGCAGACATCTTTGCTACCTTTGGGAAAACAGGTGCTCCTTATGATATGAACCATCATGGTGGAACACAGCACTGCAGCCCCTCAGAATCTCTGTTTCTTAGGGAAAACTGTGGAAGGGGAAGATCTGTGTGGTGAGTGGTGGCTGATGCTTAAGCAACTAGTCTCAGGAGTGGTACTCGGCATGCCCTACCCCTGCTTCCCACTCCAAGTTCTGCTGACCTTCAGCTCCAACCACTAATAAATGCAGTGACCTACCAGATGGTCCTCCTCATCAGGACCCCTCAGCCTATGGCTGTGACTCTTTTCTCAGTGACACTGTCCATTTACCATGAGAATTATCAGGCAAGAGAGTACAAATGTCCAAGTGCATATCCAGGTACCAAAGGAATGCTCTGTTGTGTGATGACCCTAACTTTCTCCTCCTGATCTAGGTCCATGACCCTTGCTCTGATGCTGAATGCTCCTCTCATGTGTGAGTGCCTTGGCAAGGAAGAAAAAGAAAAGGCAAAATTTTCGTTTGATGGGATCTTTCTTCCTTCAGGTTCCATTCAACTTTCTTATATACTTTATTGATTTTTTTTCCTTTCTGGGAGTCAGAATCTCTAAGTGGGCAAAACAATATTACAGACAAAGTGCAAATGCCAATTAACCGACCAATGCCTGGTCCCCAAACCCAAGCATTCTCAAACTACTTAAAACATACCTCCAAATAAGTATCTCTGTTTTGGCACATGTACTGGAGCCTACAAGATAGTACTTTTTTCATTGGGTATTATTTTCTGAGCTTTTTGACTATGCCAACACCTATCAGATGATAGAGCATCTCTCCACAATGAAAGATTCATGAAAAACCTTGGTTATTGGTTATAATAGAAGCACAATGAATGATTGTGACAGAGAGGGAGCAGACTATTCCTGTTCACTCTTCTTCTGTTCTATTGCATTGTCTGTCTCTGGGAAGTATTATGTAAGGGAGTCCTATGTTCATGCCTGCTCCTACTTCATCATAAACTAAGCTCTTGGATATAGTGTTAGATGGCATTTCTCCAGTGGATCAAATCTCTTGTCAGTATGACTAAAACCTTTAGAGTAAGAAAAGTTATCAACTCCATAGCTCAAATACATGACAGATGTCCAAAAACAAACAAACAAAAAACAACAACAGTGCTCACAGGACAAAAGAAATTCAATAATGTGTCTTTACGGTCTGCTGAATGTCAAGTGTTTCAGCTTTGGCTGCCATTGTAGGTGAAGGAGGACTTTGGTCCTGAGTGCGTCCACATCGCAATGTAATTAGCCTCAGCACTTGCAGTTCGATACATACATTACTCCTCTCCTCTCTCCTCTTCTCTCTGCCGCCATTGTTTTTCAGTTCTTAGGCTCATGGGCCAATGCTACTATAGCCAATAATTCACATTGCTTAAGGTCAAATTGATGAGCTATTCTGTTTACGTGACTGTTTATACTTCTTCAGTCGTAGACACTTGGTTGTCTGACAGGTTATGGTGTACAATGCAGGTATCTTAGCCATTGTGCTTACTGTCAGTCTGTCCACACATTCTGGCTCTCCATGGCTCCAGCCTTCCCCTGTGTCCCTTTTCAGTTCACTAAACAGGCCTGGAGAGACGGCTTAGCTGTTAAAGGCTAGGCTTACAACCAGTCCATTAAATAATTCAATGTCAGTGAGAAAAGCTGGTCGGTGTATAAACGAGTTTACCACCAAGCCCAACAACCTGAGTTTGATTTCAAGACCCTACACGGTGGAAGGAGAGAGCTGATTCTTGAAAATTGTTCTCTGACATCCACATGAGTGCTGTAGAACACATTCACCCTTCCCTGTTCCCCATAAAGAAAGTCAAATAAGCGAGCAAACAGCTATCTATGACATTTATCCAATGAGTTCATATATACCCAGAAGAACAAGTCTTGATTTGCAGGATTTTCCACTCATGACTGTCTTTCAGGGTGGCTGAATTAAAAGTGTCATGATATTTTTAAATTTATACCCACAAAGCAAGACAATCTATCTATAGACTATATTTACATTTTTATTTAGTTGGCTCTCAATGAACGAATTTCCCTTCTCTGTAGAATATAGGTGTGAGAAAAAAAAAAACCATTCCCCCAAGAAGCAAGGAAAACAACACAAAAGCCTTACCTATCTGCTCTCGCAGACTTTGTGTTCATTCCAATTCCATTTATATTCCCAGACATATAATTTCTATTTTACTCCTAGTGTTGCTAGATCAGTGTGGCCTGAGGAGTTTGGGTCTGAAAGAACTAGACTTATGCTCAGAATCCGGCCTCATGATTGTTTTATAGCTCAAACATTGGGCTCACCATCTCTTTCAGGACAAGCATAATACCAGAGAACTGTTGCTTTATTTGTTTAAATTATATAATTCTGCTACAGAGGGTGTTGCTTTTCTTTAGACACCAGGAATCTCATTTATAGTTTTGTCATTAAGGAACAACATTTCCTATTTATAATTATATAGATATAATACCACAGGTCCTACCAGGTTGAAATCTAAACCGTATGTTAGTTGCTATTGTAACTTCAATTAATGCAGAGAAATTACTTCCTCTAGAACTCATTCAAAATTGGCGACCCTCCATGTAACCTCATATATAAGTCAGAGCAAGATTCCCATGCGTGAAGTAGACTAAGTTCATAGATATGAGAAGGCTTCTAGAATCTGCATTTCCTTGTGATGGAAAGTACAAAATACACTGATGTGCTCTATATGATGAGAGATGCCCCAATACATCAATGACATCAGCTCCTGCATGCACGACAGCAGTGGCTACACACAATGCATGTTAGGCTGTGTTAAAAGTCCCCAGAAAACTCATACATTAATTACAGCATCTGAACTGATGCCACCTTTTGTTTTGTTCAGTGTTGTTTTATGGATTTCTCTCCTTTTGTAGAGCGAGACAGGCAGAGTGATTGAATGTATCATGGAAATGGAGTTAGTACCCTACATCTTCCTTATGTTCAAGGCATTAATTTCTAATGTTGTCTAATAAATATGATATGTTGGCAGAGGATGCTCATTCATTCCCAGCCACCAAGCCCTGAAATAACCAGACAGAAATTATATTAGTTACAATACTGCTTGATCTATTAGCTCAGGCTTCTTATTAACTAGCTCTTACATCTTCAATTAACCCATTTCTATTATTTTGTGTATTGTCCCAAGGCTGTGGCTTACCGGATAAATTTCTGGAGTCTGTCTTTTTCAGCAGCTACATAGTGTCTCCCTGACTCCACCTACTCTCTCTATATCTCTGTTCATATTTCCCACCTGCCTATATTCTGCCCTCACAGAGGCCCAAAACAGATTCTTTATTAACCAATGGTGATATAATATATTCACAGCATACTGAGGGGAATCCCACATCAGCGATGTACTTGATATAATAAGTTTGTGGTGTATAAAACAGGGAGTATAAGTGGTCTTTTTGGACTTCAATATAATATTTTAGCACCAAAGCTATCATATTTCCAGTCACAGAATCAATCAGAGTAAGGACATCTAATGATTACAAACCCACTTGTCCTGATGATACAATTTGAGACAGAATAAATGTCTGTTGCAAGGACACTTCAGCCTCATGACAATGAAATCCACTGTAAGTTTTATCTCATATTGTGGCTTATCAAAAGAAGCCCAAAACAGTGATTCAGACCTTAAGCTATTAGCATAAGTCGTGCCATGTAAGCAAGGAGACTTACCTGCTACTGTGCCCTTCTTTTCTGGTATATGTCACTTTGAGAGTAAATGCAGATGAGAAGAATCATTATGCTGTATTCTTGCTGTGGTGATGTGTGTTCTTGCTCCCTGTTTCTAAAAGGATGTTAACAAGTTTTAAGTGTGAAAATGATTCAGATGTGATTGCTCAGAATTTCCTATTGAGATGCTGACTTTTCAGTCTCCTTCTTTCCTATTTGAAATAGAACGTCACTTGTAGTAGCCCACACTAGCCTGGAACTCACTATACAGTCTATGCTGGTGTCAAACTCACGGCCTCCCAAGTACTTTCATGCAGATGTGAATGATCACACTAGATGCTCTAGTTTCCCCTCTGCTGCTGTTATGAAACACTCGGACCAAAAGCAACTGAGAGGAGAAAGGGGTTTATTCACTTTTACGTCCTTGTTAAAACCCATCACGGCAGAACTCAAGTAGAAGTTCAAGTATCCCATGGAGAAAAGCTGTTTGCTGGCTTACTCTCTGGCTTGCTCTGGTTCAGCCTCAGGAAGCTTCTTGACAGAGCCCAGGACTACCTGCATAAGGAATGGTACCACTCACAGTCCTTACCACTAGCCCTCAGATAACACTAACCCAGAACCTATAAATGTTTCTGAGGTCCCTCCTTCACCCCACTCCTTTCAGAATGTAAGCTATATAGGTGGAAGAACTAACTTTGGAAATATCCAGGAGACTATAATTTCACATCATATACCATTTTGGCATATGCACTTGCCTAACTAAGCTTCATTTACATCTATTGCCATATTTTTACTTTACTTGTGTGGTCTAAGTATGTTAACATCTTCTCTTGCCTGGCTGCTGAGTGCTATGTTCTATAATAATGTCACTACATTGATATATCTTTTCTCATGAAATGTTTTATTCTATAATCATAACTGAAGATTCTAGAATCTACTCCCAAATTTGCATTATTGGATACTTTAGCAAATAAATAAGGCTTGCAATTTGGAAGTAGAGTCTCTTCACCTTTAGAAGTGATGTTATGATTTAACTATTGTGGATTGTCACTTTACTTTTCTGCTGCAGAGCAAAAACACCACGTAAAAGGCAACTTACAGAAGAATGTATTTACTTGACCTTACAGTTACAGAGGGTGAGAGTCTAAAATGATGGAGAAAAGACATAGTGGATGAGGTAACAGCTCAAGGACAAAACGGAAAGAACAATCTAGAAATGAAACAAGTCTTTAAACTCTCAAAGCCCATCCCAGAAACAAATTTCTCCTAGCAAAGCCACATCTCCTAAACTTACCCAAAAAGCACCTCCAGCTTACAGAGGAAGGAATTAATTTGAAGACTAAGTACTCAGATACCTAGGACTATGAGGAGCATTTATCATTCAAACCACTACACATGGTCACTTGGTCTAGCAGCAATTTGAAAGGATGAAAACCACTTCTGAGAATGAACAGCAGAACTCTGAAGGCATTGCCTTCCAGTTGGTTGTCATGAATTTGGGTGAACAGAACAGTTGACATTAAAGAAGAAAGTGCTATGTCACGAGCTCAAAAACTTAGATGAAGCAGATTAAAGAAGATAATGTTAATGAGTTGGGTATTTACAACTGATTTTCAGGATCTCATTTTTCCCCAATGAAGAAAGAACTGACTAGTCTGGGAATTAAATGATGTATTTTACCTATGGCATGCTTTTACTGAGTCCTATGACCACTCTCTAGCATATTTTCTCTCTGCTGTATCTATGTGGCAAAAAAAGGCTTCTTGACTTCTACACATAGCATTTAGTTCATAGTTAATAGTTCTTTATATCAGATGTTCCCAGTAAACATCATCATCACTATATTTATACTTTATCTACATATCATATAAATATTATATGATATGTTTAATATATTGATATGATATATTATATTTATCATTCTTATATTTGCTCTGTTGTCCATATTTCTAAAGTATCTAATCTACCATTGACTTATTTTCAATTCATTTCATTTTAATGTTATGGCATCCCTAATCACTGCCAAGAAAACTTCTGTGTTCTGTCAAGAACTCTCTGTGGTCTACAATTTTCCCATCTGCTTACTATGATAGGGACCTCAGTTAGGCAGTCTGTTAAAGCTCCCCATTCATCTGCTTTAGGTTGGGCTTCCCAGTAGGAAATTATAGTAAAGAAATATATTAGAGATTGGTCTAGGGATGAGCAATTTTCACAAAAGGAAAGAAAGCAAAATTTGCCTAAAGAAGTGACCAAAAATGCCTCCACAACTAGACCTTGACCATTTTTTTATGGTCTCGGAAGGGGGATGAAGCTAAGATCACTCCAGAATTGTTATAGATTAAGATGAATGGATAAAGAGTACTTCACACCTACTTTGACTCACAAGTCTGGGATCCTTAGCCAAGGTGGTTTTTCTCAGCAGAGAGAAAGGAAGCTGAGGGTAACTGGGTCTGACTCTCTACTGTGCTGCTAGGAAACGTGAATTTGGGCAGTACATTACTGCGCCTGCTCTAAGCAGCACTGGAGGAGAGGAGACAGGAGAAGAGATGCTAGAACCTGGACCTACTCTTTCTCCTTCTCACTTAAGATGATAATTAAATACAAACACGTGTGAATCTTTCCTGCAGATGCCATGTCTTACCTCTTCTGCTATATTTGGCTTTGACACTCCTTTGTTCTCACTATGTGCTGCTACCCACCTTGTTCAAGTACTGTTATATGTAAGTTACCCTCCTCCTCTAGAACCACACAGACATCACCATCTTACTAAAATAAAAAATCCGGGGGCTGGGGAAATGGCTCAGTGGGTAAGAACACCTGCTATGCAAGCATAAGGATCTGGGTTCAAATCTTAAGCAACCATGTAAAAAGCCAGGCATGACTGTGTTCATCTGTGACCCGTCTGTAAAGGGGCAGAGACAACAGGACTGCTAGAGCTGGCTGGCCACCAGCCTCGTTCTGGAATCAGTGAGACCCTGACTCAAGCAATAAGGTAGAGAAAGAGCAGGGCACCAGACACACCCTCTGCTCTCCACACACACAGGGGCATGTTGATCCACATACATACATGCATATGAGTGTGCAGTCCCCTCCACAGGTTCTGCCTGTCTGTCCTCCTTCCCTCTCATGATTATATATATACATACACACATTCACACACACATACATATATGTGTGTGTGTTTGTATGTATATATATATATATATATTCATATCTTTAAGAATATTCTCTAAACTAGACTAACCCTTCTACTCCATTAACCAAGCCCCTGCTTAAAACAGAATAGTGTCAGTTGTCCTCTTAATGGTCCCTTGAGCTTGGTCAGACCAGTCTACTTGTTAGAAAAGATCCTCCTATTTATCTTCCAAGATTACCTAGGTCAACAGTCACAGGGTAATGTAAGATCCTGCAATGGCCCTCTCCCCTGCTCTCACCAAGGAGAGTTGCATGGAGTCATTATACATGGAGTCCACTTTGAAGAGTTATTTGCAGATCTAGAGTAAATGCTCAGTGGTTAAGAACATTTGATGTCCCCCGGAGGACTCAGATTCCCAGCATCCACCTGATGCTCACAAAATAAATAAATAAACTCATTAATTAATTACAAAAAACCTCGCTGTATCTCTAGGTCCAGGGTGTCTTGCACCCTTTTCTGGTCTCTGCGGGCACCAGACACACATGTGGTGCCCAGACAGACAGACAGACAAGACTCCCATCACATAAAATGAGTGTTTTTTAAAAGGGTTCTTTACATACCAGTGCTCAACCACTCCCCTGCCTTTGTTACGGATTGTGCTTTGGCTCCCGGAACGTTAATCCTCCTCTCTTTTCTGTCTAGGATGTAAGAACCTTGAAGGCAGGTAGCATGCTGAGTGCAGTACAGAGTTTAATATGAATAAATCCTGAATCAATGGATGTGAAAAAAAAATACGTGCTTAGGCACTTTCTCACAGAGAGAAGCCATTCTTTGTCCAGAAATGGTAGCCCTTGACACAATGCCAGGTGATGTTCCATTCCAATCGAGTGTACTTATCCCAACAGGTGGTACTGGTACATTTACTATGTGAAGAAACGATGACCAGCCTTGCAAGTTGGAATCTATGCTAGTGTTCTCTATGTAAAAAGGAAACTGAAAAGATGTACCTTGTATATGTAATAGCAAATGAAAGCCTTTTACAGCGCATTCCCACTTAGAAGCACAGGGTAAAACACGCCAACTAAGTAATTATCCCATGAATAAAAGATGATGGCCCAGCATTCAAGGCAACATGCTAATGGATTCTTAAACCGACAGTTAAAATTGCATATATTTATCACATACAATAGGATGTGTTAAAATATATATACACACAGTGAATTATAGCTATTATTCTATTGAGTGCCAGATGCCTCTAGCTTAAGTAATTCATACAGAGGCATTTTCAATGCCGATGAAGTTGTGAACTTTAATTTCTTAAAGGTATTATTTCTTAAAACTATTGTTTCTTTCTAGATCTCTCAAAGCTAAAAGCATTTATTTTAACAGAAATCTGTATTTCATCATACAATGCCTTTTATTTAGTGCAACTATTTCTTTTTAGGTTCCACTGTCTCTTGTAGTGTTGGGGCAGAAACAATAGCAATGATTCTCAGTAGTGGACACTTTTGCCCTCGGGAGACTTCTGGCAACATATACAAACATTTTACTCATTACAATTGGTATGAAGGCATTTTTGGCATCTCATGGGTAGGGACTGAAATGTTGCCACTTGTCCTAAAGAGCAAAAGACAGACCCCACAGCAGAGAATTACCCAGGCCAAATGTCAACAGTGCTAAGATATAGAAGCCCTAAGTTAGGACAAAATGTGTATAGAGAGGGTTGTCCATTTGTATGTGCATATGTATATGTGAGCATGTGTAACATATGTTTGTAGAGACCTATTGTCAATGGGCATCTTCCTCAGTCTCTCTTCACGTTATTTTATTTTGGTTTTGAGATTATAATTACAGCATCCCTTCCTCTCTTTCTTCCCTGAGAGCCCTCCTAACTCTCCATCAAATTCACTGCCTCTGTTTTTAGTTTTACTAATAAGACCCATCTCTCACTGAACAAATTGGGCTAGATTGGCTACCACCGAGCCTTGGTGATCTCTGCTTCTCCAGTGCAGGGATACAGGAATTACAGACATTCTACATCACCCCATGGCAGGCTTCTTTTCATGTAGATGTGAGGAACTGAACTCAGATCCTCATGTTTGCATTGCAAGCATTCGACCAACTAAGCCATCACTCCAGCCCAAGTTTTGTTTCTTTTGTGTTTGTTTGTTTTTTAATGTTATTTTAGTCTTAACATTAACAAAAAGAAGTGCCTCTTGGGTTTCATTTAAAAAATGTCTTTTTGTAAATGAAGGCAAGAAGTGACTTATGAGGCGGTGGGAGAAAGAATCATCTGAAATATTTCTAAGAAACGCTTTGCTGTAGACAAGACAATCTATGCCATGAACCAATCTGGACCCAAAGCCACAGTGAAGCTTGCTTATTTTTTTTTTATTCATTGCAAACTAATACTTGTTACCACAGTGAAAAATACAAAGCGTAATTTGAAGTTCCATGTTTTCTTAGGGCTGGGTGTATTTTGAACAGTGTTTTTGTTCCTATTTGGATCCTTTAAATGTACCCCATCCAAATGGTTTCTGTCAGACCCAGCTGCATGATCATACATGCTGTGTTTACAGCCTTTTATCTTCCCCTGTGTCTTTCATTCAGCAGTGAGAGCTCTTGGTGTGACTTGATGCTTTTCGTGTGTTTGAAGTACACAAACGCAAGAGCACCTGCCTGCATCCTCTCTGATGAGATGACAGCTCGGAGAGGAATCACCATTACTTACCTTCTTAACAGTTATTCATGGCAGTTTTCAATAAAAAGACTTATGTGCTGTTCTCCCAATAAGAAGAAATATTACCCCTAGGAGCTGCACAAAAAAAGGTAAGTGGAGCCATTTGTTTCCATTATGTGTGTCATTGAGAGTGAATTTCCTCAATGTTTTATCTGCAAGATTTTAAAGAAGAAAGGAAAAACATAATAAAAAATTTATAACGTGGCACTCACCACACAGATAATAATAACTAAAAACATTATAGGTTAAGAAAACTTCCCATGATGTATGGAAAACATTTTATTTGACTTATATGTTAGGAATGTTTGACAAAATTGAAAAGTAAATGATTTCTTACATTTGTATCTAACGAAAATAAAAAGGTAAATAATAATAATAAATAGCTAAAAATAAGCAACAAAAATGATTCAACATGCTGTATTTATATACTTATTCAAATACATGAAACAATAATAATCAAAGAAAAATAAGCCATCAAATGTTTGGAGGGGGAAGTGAAATAATTATATCTTAATTAAAATAAATAAATACATTTTAAAATAGCATATATTTCACTCAGGTTCAGCATATATTCTTTTTAATATTTATTTGTTACAGGGAGAGAGGGCCTGCTTTTGGTCCCAGGTGCCTGAGAGGAGCATGGGCCCTTTGTTTGTCCAGACTGCCCAGCTTGCTTACACCCCAAATAAGCACACAGAAACTGTATTCATTAAATCACTGCCTGGCCCATTATCTCTAGCCTCTTATTGGCTAATTCTTACATCTTGATTAACCCATTTCTAATAAATCATTGTATCACCACAAGGTTGTGGCTTACCAGGAAAGATTCTCAGGTAGGAGAACCATGGTGTCTGCTTGTCTGCCCTTCTTCCCAGCATTCAGTTCTGTCTACTCTGCCTACCTAAGTGCTGACCTATCAAAAGGCCAAGGCAGTTTCTTTATTCAACCAATGAAAACAACACATAGGCAGAAGAACCTCCTACACCATTTATTTACATTATTTTTATTGTGTGTGTGTTTGTGTGTGTATGTGTGTGTGTATGTGTATACACACATGTATGCAGGTGCCCATATAGGCCAGAAGAGGGCATCATATTTCCCTGGGGCTGTAGTTACAGGCAGTGAGCCTCAAGATGTAGGTGATGAGAACAGAAACATAGTCCTCTGCAAGAATATTACTCAAGTTTAACTGCTGAGTCATCCCATTGCCTGCCCCCTATGTATTCTTATTTCTTGCTGACTGGGATTTGATGGTGTAAAGTTTAATTACTCATGGGGCACTCTATGGTAGCATAAGGTATGAAAGTAATAGGAACTAGAAAGCAATTATATGGCAACATACAAATGGCAAAACAGGTAAAGAGGAAAAACAGCTAAAACTCTAAGCAATTTCTGCTCAGATTGCACAGTTTGATTAATGCCTCTATTTTGATGACAACTTAAATAGCAAATAGAATATATTTTAGCAGACCAGCACTTGAGCCAGGACACACACACACACACACACACACACACACAAAAAAGGGTTATCTTAGGTCTTATTAGGATATTCTCATTGATATATGATCCTGTCTCAAATGCTAAAAGAATATTACAGATCTTTGAGTTCCCCATAAAATACTTTTCCTGAGGACCTATTTTACTATGGGTTTCAGGTGGTCACATAAATTAGCCTGGAATATTACTTGCACTGAAAATGGATTGTTGTTTTTAATTACATAGGCAAGTTAATCCATTAGATAAATTACCTTGAGGATATCAAATAATTTTTGATAATCAATATATTCCCATGTAAAATTAACATATTTATTAACTCTGTCATAGGTATCAGATATTAAAAGTAAAAGAAGAAAATATGGCTTGGCCTCCTTGCTTTCCCATTATGAGAAAATCTAAATGTCTTTTGGATATTTTAAGGTGAGGTAATTGATTAGAGAATTATAAGAGTACTCAAAGGAAACTGCAATCGGTGAGGCAGAAGGGAGTAAGGGTTGATGATTGAATCAGTTATCAGCCTAAACTTTCCATTTCTGTTGGTTTCATCATGAGGCAGATACGAAGAAGCCTACTAAGAATGGTCACTAAACCTGAGCGCCTCAAGTCACATGTAGGACGGAACAACTAGGAAATGAAGGTGAATGACTACTGTCCCGTTGTCTGAAACGTGGACTGATATGAATGATTAAATAGCTCCAAATAAAAGAGTAAACAGGAGGCACAAAGAGACAAAGAGAAATTGATTCCCTTCCCTCGCATCTGCCTTCTGCTCACTCACTCTGTTTTGATCACTGATTCGGTAAAATTGCCTGCCATTGGATACTTCTCCAAGACCAGCTTCAGGCATTTGGTATTTGAGAAAGTATGAACATTGCTGTGGAATATTACTTTGCATTGTGTGAAGATGTGTCATTGCGATTGGTTTAATAAAAAGCTAAATGGTCGATAACTAGACAGGAGGTATAGGCAGGACTTCTGGACAGTGAGAGCTCTGGGAAAAAGAAAGGCAGAGTCTCCAGCCAGACTGGAATAACCAAGATGGGCATAACAGAGATGAGGTAACAAGTTCACTGAAGAACATAGATTTTAAAAGATGGGTTGGGGCTGGAGAGATGGCTCAGTGGTTGGGAGCATTGCCTGCTCTTCCAAAGGTCCTGAGTTCGATTCCCAGCAACCACATGGTGGCTCACGGCCATCTGTGATGGGGTCTGGTGCCCTCTTCTGGCCTGTACACACACACACACACACACACAGACACAATATTGTATACATAATAAATAAATAAACATTTAAAAAAAATGAAAAAGAAAACAAAAAAAAAAAAGATGGGTTGATCCAAGTTATAAGAGCTAGTTAGGAACAAGTGTAAGTTAAAGCTGACTTCATAAGTAGTAATAATTCTCTGTGCCATTATTTGGGGACTGGCAGTCCAAAGCAGCCTGCTACAGAACAGTCTCTCTGATTTCTTCAATATGCTTCTAGCATGTATAATCTATAATAAGTAAAACCTATCATTAAAGTCTGTAATGATATCACCAGGAAGGAAACAATAAGTGATATTACCTTTACTTTTGAAAGTACTACATCAGGGAATTAAAGTAGCTTTTAATTTGTAGACCTAATACATACTAATAGAGAAAGGCCATTTGTAAGCTGCTATCTATGTCTTCATATCTTTGGAAATTATTCATGAGCTAATCTTCCTCTTGCTAACCTCTAAGCTGTTAATTCTTGCTAACCTAGAAGCGGTTAATTCTGCTGGATTTATCCCAAGGTTTGTTGCTAACTAAAGCAACAAAACACTTTTTTTCTCTCCACGCTAGACTAGAGAAAGATACTAAGGCCCTCATCATCCCAAGACTCTGCAATCTTCTGGAGGTACTGTGAGCCATGGCTCAACACTCTACTTCTAAGCCCTGGACGTATAAGAAGGGTTTCCCCTATGTGTTTTCCCCTGAAGATTATTGCTCCTAACTGAGGCTCAGAGGCATGAGGATACATGTAATCCATGGTAAAAATGATAGTAGTTCCTATGCGACATGTCCACATCTGTGGGAAGGAGGAGCACTGGACAGGATTAGGATGGGAAGAAGCCACTACTACTGAGAGTCTAGTACCGTGTAATTACAAACGGTAACAGACTTTTTAAAGTCAGCTTAATGTATTAGCAAAAGATGGGGAAACAGAAACACAGTATTCTGATTTACTCTGTCTCCCTTTTTGTCTCATGGTATTTCAGTGGCTATTGTATAACCAGACTAGGATCATGACTCAAGCTTCAGACTCGGGCATTTTGGTAATGACATTTGCTCCTCTTTCAGATGCAGAAGCAAAAGGAAACGGCAACAAAGGCAGGCCTTGTTTATACATGATCTGTATCAGAGACTCTTCAACTCTCTTCCTTCATAGTACTATTTATTTCCACTATTTTAACCATGAAGCTGGCTTTCAACTCCTGGGAGTGTCCCTTGCTTTTCACAGGTTAATAGACTTACAGGAGAAGCTGGGGACTTACTAGCATCTGTCTTAAATTCAGAGAAATAAACTAGGACTGGATTTCTACCTCATTCTTTTTAACTTTATATTTTGATATTATCTTGTATAAGTTAGATAAATGTCCTATTTCCATTTTCTGTAATAAATAGAAAGCTGAATAAATCCTATTTATTATCATAAAATAGGATTTCCATTAGCCTGCCTCTACTATGCGATTAATCACAACCCTAAGGAACAGCTCAAGATAAATATTACAAATTTCTGCTGTGCCTGGTGAAGCATTCCTATTATTCCTGCTCTCAAGAGAAGAAGGCAGAAGGATCACTTAAAGTTCAAGGTCAGCTTGATCTAGTCAAGTTCCAGATCAGTAAGAGAGGCATAAGAAGACTTCATATCAAAAAGGCCAAGGGGTGACTGGGGAGATTTGGTAGTTATAGAGTTTGCAGTCCGTGTGTGAAAACCAGACTTCTTATCTCTAGAACCCACACAAAAATAATAAAATAAAGTTTAAAAAAAGCTGGGTGGGCATGATGGCTTGCCTGTAATTCCAACCCTCTGGAAAACAGAAATGAGGTTACCAGAGGAAGGTGGCAAGCCAGAACGGCTGCATTTACGAGCTCTGGATTCAGTTGATAGACCCTGCCTCAATAAGATGGAAGATGACAGAGGAAGACACCTAACATCAACCTCAGGCCTCCATAAGCACACAGATGCATATGCATAAATGTCACACACACAAAAAAACTTTTAAAAGTGAAAATAAATAATTACACATCTCAAGTCACTATTTTTACTAATAAACCTCTAACACTTGCTATCATAACAGTCACATGACAGCATTTTGCTGTTCAGTTATTCTAGATTTCATCCTTGGTTTCACTTATAGTTTTAACAAAAAATAGTTTGTAAATGATGCACAAGTTGATGGATAGATAGATGACAGGTAGATGACAGGTAGATAGATAAAGAGATAGATAGATAGATAGATAGATAGATAGATAGATAGATAGATAGATAGACAAATAGATAGATAGACAAATAGATAGATAGACAAATAGATAGATAGACAAATAGATAGATAGACAAATAGATAGATAGACAAATAGATAGATAGACAAATAGATAGATAGACAAATAGATAGATAGACAAATAGATAGATAGACAAATAGATAGATAGACAAATAGATTACAGAGGATAATAAGAAAGTAAATAATTTAGATACTTGATTAATAGAAAATATATAAGTAGATTAGTTGATGAATGAGTAACTGATGAATAATAAATAGATAATTTTAAATAGATAACAGATAATATGTGGATCATAGATTGATAAGGAATAGATAATAGATGATAGGTGATATATAAATGCTTGATAGGAGACAATTGGCAGATTGATTTGTACAGAATTGATAGATATGCAGTAGGTAGATAAATTGACGATAGATGGACAATCAGATAGGAAATAAGCCAGGAAGTAAAAAGTGAGAAAATAAAATTATCATCATTTGATAATTTTGTTATTGTACACATAAACTTTAAGAACCTAAAACCCCAACTACATTAGGAAAATTACTAAAACAGAATTTTCAAAATGTAAAATCTATGTTTGATGTTTTCTATACAGCTCATGAAAAATCAGAACAAATCTTAAAATGTGAGATAATATTGGAGAAAATTATATATATATATATATATTATTTATAGATTAAGTTATTTAACATTTTTCTTTATTGTACATGCCCCTTCTCATTATGATGCACTCCCAATTATGCATAAATTAATAAATAGGGGATTGTTCTTTTTTTTTTTTTTTGATTTTCGAGACAGGGTTTCTTTGTAGCTTTTTGGTTCCTGTCCTGGAACTAGCTCTTCTAGACCAGGCTGGCCTCGAACTCACAGAGATCTGCCTGCCTCTGCCTCCCGAGTGCTGGGATTAAAGGCATATGCCACCAACGCCCGGCTAGGAGATTGTTCTTAAAAGTTCCCCGGGGGACACAATTTGTCTTACTGAGCATGCACTAAAAGCTAGTTTTGCCTGGATTGGCCTTCCTACTTCTATATTCAAACATAGCTAGAGTGTGAATGACTAGACAGACTCTGTCTGAGTCTTATGGTTGTTCAAGTGAGGAAAAACCTTTCCAATTGTTCAAAGAGGGGTGTGCATTTAGCTCAATGCATGTGGTAGTTTTAGGTTGCCAACAGGTTTCTAAGTGAATTGTTCAGAGTTGGGTGTGTGTATACATAATATATTTAGATAAGTGTCTCAGTCTGCCAAGTGCACAATCAAAGCCAAGTGGAGTCCTGAGTCACTAAACAAGTCCCTATGCTTGCCTGCCTCAAACATGTGATGTATATCACAATACTGGAGGCTGTGCTTTCACGGTGTCTTTCCATTCCTTTTATTCTTGCTACTTTGACCAGTAGGTATGGTGGGGTAAATGAGGCTACTTTTTTTTGTTCTCTTTTTTCCTCCCAGCCTCCCATTTCCCTCCCCCTCCTCCCAACCTTCTCTCCCTCCCCCCACTCGTTTCCCCCTCCCTCTCCAGTCCAAAGAGCAGTCAGGGTTCCCTGCCCTGTGGTAAGTCCTAGGTCCTCCCCCCTCCGTCCATATCTAGGAAGGTGAACATCCAAACTGGCTAGGCTCCCACAAAGCCAGCACATTACGTAGGATCAAAACCCCTTGCCATTGTCCTTGGCGTCTCATCAGCTCTCATTGTTCGCCATGTTCAGAGAGTCCAGTTTTATCCCATGCTTTTTCAGTCACAGTCCAGCTGGTCTTGGTGAGCTCCCAATAGATCAGCTCCACTATCTCAGTGGGTGGGTGCACCCCTCGTGGTCCCGACTTCTTTGCTCTTGTTCTCCCTCCTTCTGCTCCTCATTGAGACCTTGGGAGCTCAGTCCAGTGCTCCATGTGGGTCTCTGTCTCTATCTCCATCCATCACCAGATGAAGGTTCTATGATGATATGCAAGATATTCGTCAGTATTGCTATAGGATAGGGTCATTTCAGGTTCCCTATCCTCAGCTGCCCAAGGAATTAACTGGGGACCTCGGCTTGGGCACCTGGGAGCCCCTCTAGGTTCAAATCTCTTGCCAACCCTAAGGTGGCTCCCTTAACTAAGAATTGTGCTTCCGTGCTCCCCTATCCAACCTTCCTTTATCCCAATCCTCTTTTTTCCCCAAGTTCCCCCCTTCCTCCCCTTCTCCCTTTTCTCTCCCCATCTCCCCTTACCCCCATCCCACCCCACCCCCAAGATCTCAATTTTCTCCCCGGCAACTTTGTCTACTTCCCATAGCCAAGAGGATATCTATATGTTTTTCCTTTGGTTCACCTTCTTACTTAGCTTCTTTAGGATCACCAATTGTAGGCTCCATGTCCCTTTTCCAAATAACTAATTAAACAGCAAACTATGTTCTGAGATGAGTAATGCAAACACTCGCCCCCACACACAATGAACTACAGTAAACTACTTCCTCATGCAATTGGATAGAAGCAAATCACCCTCTAGGACTCATCTGAAAAGCCTCACTTCCATATTATTCTTATCAAAATCTCAATTGTTTGATTTTACCAATAAAGACTCAGGAGCCAGATGCTGGGGTGAAAGCCTGCTAGCTAAGAGAGGCAGGGAGCGCACCCAGTTGACCGTCCTCCTCCACTGATGTCCAACACTCTTCTCCAGGCCATCTCAAAAACCTCTTCAAACTGAGAAGTCGAAGTCCCTCCTTTCTATTTCCTGCTTGTCTATCCATCCTTCTGATTCCCTCTTACTCTCTATGGTTTTTTCATATATTCTCTTCCTGTCAAATGGCTGCTTGCTTTGCCTCTTGACCTATGGTTGACTTTATTTAATCCTGTTTACAATATTCAGGCAGAAAGCTCTTGGATTAAAGGTGTGTTTGAGGGCTGAACCACACCACTACTAGAAACAGAATTTTCCAGTAAATAATGCCATCTCAGGGTTCACAGTGTGAACTGCAGCACCCTCCTATTCACACAAATGCTTGATAAGTGGGACTCTACTATCCAATGGAAAGGGCAAGGGGGGACTTTTGAAAGTGACACAAAAGTAGCTCTTAACCTGACCTTGTGGTAGGCAGTTTTCTCAAGTGATTGAAGGAATCGTCTGGTAGAAATATGATCAAACATCACACCCTGTTGTTTTCCTGCTGGAGCATTCTAGTAACTGCTAGATTAAGATAGTCTACGTGTAAGAAAGCACCTAAGGTCTCTCTAAAGTGGCAGTTCTCAGCCTTTCTAATGCTGCAACTTTTATACATGCTGTGTCATCACATGTTGTGGTGACCCCCAACCATAGAATTCTTTCATTGCTACTTCATAACTGCAATTTTACTACTGTTAGGAATTGTACTGTAAATATCTGATATGCAGGTATCTGACCTGAGATTACAAAGGGCTTGAGATGTACAGGATGAGAACCACTGCTCTAAAGGGAGCTTGACGTGAGAGATTTGGGAGAACAGAAGGAGTCACACTGTGAATAGTCTAGTTCTCAGGTAGAGATGGTACTGGCAGAGGTGTGCATGGCTGATCGCACCTCTGGATTCAACTCTGACCTGAAATCTACAGTCTACGTCATCCACAAACACTGGGGAGTCTGGCTTTTTCAGGAAATATTCTTATCAGGGTTTTTTTCTTGCTGTGTATTATCTATAATATTATATTAAGAATATCTTTTAAAAATCCCCCAAAATCTCAACTACAAAGATCTATCAGCAAGTGTTCTAGAACCTGTCTTCCATAATCATCGCAGCACCGCTTGGCAAATGAGTGAGTGAGGAGTGAGTTACTGAGTGAACGAGCAGATGAGAAGACTGGCTCGGTGAGGAGAATCTGCATGACAAGATATATATAAACAAGAACAACCACAATAACATCTAGATTTTTACTGAATTCTTGAATGGCAATAATGTTTCTGATCCCACTGTCTCTGGTGTTAAGTGTACAAACCCAACATTCCATCAGTCCAACTTCACAGATTCTTCAGGGTTCTCTTTCACCCACCACATTGCACCAAACCAGAAACTTTGTTCCTTCAGCCTCTAGGGTCAAGTCATAGCTTTCAGCATAAAGCAACTACCTGACACAGGTCATACTGTTTTCCCTTGGCCCATGACTAGTAGGTACAGAGAAGGCATATAAAGACCCCACCCTCCTGATCAAGTTCAGGGGAACTGAAAAGTAATCCTCCAGGACAGGACAGCTCCTCTGTTGTTCTTACCTCTACCCAGCCCTGCTTTCATAGATCTAGATATTCCCTGATCTCAGGAATACTCCCTATATGCCTCTGTGCATGTCAATCATTGTCATATAGTTATCACCCCAGTGATCCAGGCTGTGACTAGCTATAACAGTTCCCAAACTCTTCACCAGCTCCTGGACTGAGACAGGATAGTGCATTTACAATAATTGTTCTAGTATTAATAAGAACCCGAGAGTCATAAATTGAGATTTTAAACCTGATAAATCCAAAGAACAGTGGAGGAACAATCAGCTGAATTCTTGAGAATCTTTGGTGATTCATACTCTACAGATTTCCCAGATTGAAATCTTCCCCAAGTTCCTCCTTATCTCTTCCTGCCCCTTTATTCTAATTCCAATCAATCAATCACTGACTCTGCTTTTTTTTTCCAAGGTTTAACATTATTAGCACAGTGGAGTAACAGTGTGAACAATTTTCTTGCAACAATAATCTGCTGGTCTGAAAGAAGAGCATCTCTCTAAAGGAACCTTATGTGAGCCATGGGAGAACTGCATTTCAGTCTTTTGTATTTCCAATGAGAATGCCACCCAATTGGCAGTTCAAAAAGTAAGTGAGAACAAAATTAGCAAGTTCATTAAGGCTGATAGCCCAAACATATTATGTAGAAATGCAATTTTGTCATATAAATGCTATTCTACTTTGAAAGAAAAAAGATTACTATGGGTAATCTTTACTTTCTATTCCACATAATGTAGGAGGCAGCTCTGTGTAGTTAGCTTCTCAGTGAATTCCCTCTTGAGATTTGTTGTAAAAGACCCACATAAATTCAGACCCCTATAGCAGAAAGAGTAGAGTCAAAAAAAAAATCTAGCAGGGAGAGAAGAACCAAAAATCTAGGTTGGCCAGTTCAGTGACCCTGTTCCAGGAACTGGCTAACCAAAAAGTTAGGTTATAAACTTGAGAATAATCTTGAGAAACGGAGTTACCCCTTTGTGATTATGACTGGTATTTTTGGAATTTTCCAATGACATTCTCCCTACCCCCTTTGGTTTACTGGGTTATGGTTTCTTCCCTTAAATACCCCTTCTCCCAGCTACTCGGGGTTGAACTCTCTACCCCTGCGTGGGAAATGAGTTTTGGCCCCAGTGCACTGGTTCCTGTCCTGTCAATAAACCTTGTGTGATTGCAGCAAGGATGGTCTCTCGTGAGTTCCTGGGAGGGTCGTGTTATCCCAAGACTTGAGTGAGAGTCTCCCCACTCCGGGGTTCTTTCAATTGTAATGTGCATTTCTTTCTGCAAAAACAATACATTTCTACTTTTGCTTTTTAAAAATTCTGTATGATGGAAGGAACGCACTGCCAGTGGGAAACAGATAACAGGCTCTGACTGCAATGTTCTTTTGAGATTTCAAGCATCATTCAGGCACACTCATCCTTGGTGAATCCTACAAATTAAAAGGAATAAGACAGATGGATACTTTGACCTCTGTAAAGCAGGTAAATTACAAAAAGAGCCTCCACTTGCCCTCATTACGGCAAATCTACAAGGCAATTTTAAGCACAAAATAAGTGCTTAATTATAATTAATAACCAAAGGACTCGTGTGTCAGCATAGTCTTCAGACTCTAAAAACATGACTCCACGGATCCTCACGTGGAGTGCGCTTTATTCATTTGTGACAGAATTTAAACCATGCTCCCTCTCCACTTCTGTCTCAATTTCTACATGATTAACAATAGGTAATGTTGCAACCTGTACAGTTTGAGAAGTGTGAGCTTTGCCCTCAATGTTGGAAGCAGAAAAAATTTAAAAATCAACTTAGAATAAAAGATTGTGACTGTTCCTTTTAAAATAAAATATAGCTTGGACTTTGAGGTGATCAATGATCTTTGAATTGATTTATATCATAATCCACATCCCTCTACCCTTTTGTTATCTTAAGAAACAGTGTTACATAAGAAGAAATGGAAATGATGTCATGTTTATTTTTCTATTCTTAAAAAAGGGTTTTTACAAGACTTCCATGAGCTACTGAAGAACAGAAACGATCCAAAATTTAGTCTACTAAGGAAAAAATGTGAGTCATATACCAATAGTAATTCTGTCACCTTAGACCACATCGGGACAGGTCAAGGTGTGTTGGGGAAACTCGTTATCTAGTTGTTACTAGATGGTGATCTCTATGGTACCAGGAAATTAACTCAACGTGGATAACAAAGAAGACACAGAGTTGGGTGAGTAGGGAATGGGGTGAATCTGTGAGGAATTGGAAGAGGGGTAAGATCAAAATACATTGTATAAAACTCTCAAAAAAACTAAAAGAAAAAGAAATGTTAAAAACGATTGCTCACACAGAAACACACACACACACATTCAATATAAAACCCCATGCCCTTAACTTTCTAAGAGAAAACATGGCAGACACTTAAGATAATGGTGCTGGCAAAGTTTTATTTATTAAAATCCCCCAAAGAGACTCTGGGTGGGGGGCACTCAGGCTAACTGCAAATCTCTCCCTCGACTCCTCCAGAACCACTTCCTCCAGCTCTGGAGCAGACCATCTCCTGCAAAATTGTTCCCCTTCCACATGTGGTCATGTCTGAAACAAGAAGGGAATGCTCCAGGCCAGCCTGGGCTTCGTAGCAAGCCTTGTTTCAAAGCTTGCCAGAAAATGACACAAATGAGGTACAAATGTACCTTCAATGCATGTTAATAGAGGAAAGAAACTGGTTTCAAAGATGATATTCATTAAGGGAGGAGCTCAGTGGGTAGAGTGCTTGCCTAGAATTTACCAAGCCCCCTGCCTGGGCTCAAGCTTGAGCATCCCTGTAAACTGAGAATTATAGTCCATGCTTATAACCCCAACACTGGGGAAGTAGAGACAGGAAGATCAGAAGTACAGGTCATCTTTATCTCATAGGGAGTTCAAAGCTGGCCTGGGCTACAGGAAAAATTATACCAAAAAACAAAACAAAAAAACAAGTATTGTTCATTATATAACTTGAGCCTTATGATGTTCTGTAAAGTGGGAAGGTATGAAGATTGTAAAAACACAAGAGGCTCTCAGGAGTTGGATGGAGGACAGAATGAACAGGAGACAAGAGGTTTGTTTGGACCAGCGAGAACACTTTTACACTATACTGGTGGCTTTATGGCATCAGGTCTTTGTCTACGCTGACTTCTCAGTTTGCTTGGATGATTATAACAAAATACTTTAAAATTTTTAGTTTACAAATAAGGAAAATATCTTGCCTACTGTTTTAGAGGCTGAGAAGTCCATGTTCAAGATGTTAGCAGATTCCTTATATGGCAAGAGCTTCATAGGTGGTAATTTTGAAAAAAAATAGATTTATTTTATTCTATATATAAAATAGTATACACATGAGTGTTTTCCCTACATGTATGTCTGTTCACCATGAGTGTGTATGGTGCCAATGGAAGCCAGAAGAGGGCATCAGGTCTCCTGGAACTCGAGTTATAGATAATTGTGAGCTACTGTGTGGGTACTGGGAATCAAAGCAGAGTCCTCTGCAAGAGCAGCGAAGCAGCGAGTGTTCCAAACTGCCGAGCTATCTGCAGGGTGGTGGTCATGTTTTGTCTTTACATGGTAGCAGAGATAACCCCCTTTTCTTTTCTTTCTGTGGCTCTGGGAATTGAACCTAGAATTCCCTGTGTGTCAGAAAAGTGTTCCATGGGGCTGCTCTGGTCTCTTTTCAAGGTCACTAATTCTACAAATGCCCCACCCACCCATCACTCCCACCACTGCACTTCAGTGGAGAAAATGTGTGTCATCTTTTGATTGGGGGGGGCAAACTTTCAAACCTTGGAATCCATTGTTTGCATAAGAACAGAAGGAGCTTCAGTAGGAACTAAGCTATTGAGAGAGTGATGCGTCTGTACAAGGTCATCACTTATCATTAGTGGTACCAGAAGTAGTGGCACAGGGCCGGTATCCCAGTCCTGAGTAGGCAGATGCAGGAACATCACTGGGAGTTCAAGGCTGGCCTGCAATACATAGTAAGGCCTGTGTAAGATACAATTATAACAAACGTACCCATTGGGTGGGTGAGAGCAGAGTAACGACTGTATCGGTGGTTTGGTACAAATTGTTGCCAAAAGGCTGGATGGTAAAGGCATGGTCACCAGAATACAGTATAACTGGAGGTGGCAGAAGTCTGGAGGTGGAGCCCACTTGAGGAAACACATCCCTGAGATCATACCGCACAGCCTGTGCCGTGTCCTGAAGATCCCTTCCTTCCTCTTTCCAAGTCTAGGAACTTTGCTCCACCAAGCCCTCCATGAGTCCAAATCGCTCCACTAGCTTAGAAACAACAGAAGCAAGCAAACAGGACTCTAACCTCGAACACCACAAGCTAAATTAACTCTTCCCTGCCCAATGCTTTTTTTCTCAGGTATTTTGTCACAGTAACGAGAAACTAACACCCAGGAGGGAACAGGAGGTAGAGAAAGCCTCCAGATAATTTTTTTTCTCTTGGAAAAAAAAGGGGACGGGGTGAGTATGTCTAGATTTTTTTTTAAGTCTGGTGATACAGTTACTTTACTGACTTCTGTATAAATAGTAATGTATTGAGGGAATGGCACTCATAAATGTGCCAACAAAAACAGCAAGGAATGAGCACAGTAGATCTACGGAGACTAATTAGGATGTTGATACAAGAGAAAGAGAGACCCTTGTAGCAAGAGTTGATGGGTAATAGAATTTGCAAATTAAGAGGTCTTGGTAATTTTCTGAATGTGGTGGTAAAGACAAAGGATTGAATAGCAGCATCTCCTCATATTACCCTGGGCCAATTCATCTAGATTTGTTCCTTGGATGGATCTGAACATCATCACATGAAGCTATTAGGTCAAAAGACTTGGAAAGAATGAATGAGCTATGGGCAAAATACCAAAGCTAGCCATACACAAAATTGGAAAAGGCAAAAAGAGAATTATCTGGGCACTTATTTTCAGCCTAAAGCTTTTTACATGAACAAAACCAGCATCTTGGGGTCCTCATGAATCCACTACTGCCCCCATTCCTCTGGCCTTCTGAGGAGGCAAGGGAGGAAACCTCTAGAAGGATCATGCTGCTAGAGAAACAAAACCATGACTTGAAAGCCAGACTCCCGGCATCTGTCTTAAACACAGTTCCCCAAAGCTGCCTAAGGTGGGTTTTACTGCCCCCCCCCCCCCCCCCCGCTGCCTGTCCACTGACCTGTCTTGTGTGGAAGATCAGGAGTGTCTCACCAATACCAACACCAGTCTCTTTTGTCTCCCAGTCCTCTCAACCTTAAAGACAATTATATACAAAGCAAGTCAGCATTTTTTTCCTGTAGCTCATTCAATTTGATCACTTTGGCTTAATTATTCCTTGCACTGGTGTTGCTCACAAATCCATACTCAAACAGAGGTCAAAAATCCAAATTAAGATTCTTTTTGTGAAAGAAAGTGTTTGTTCATCTAAACATATAAAATGTTTTATTTCTTCTTGGAAATATCTTTTGTCAGTATGGTAATTTGAATGTAATTAGCCAGCATAAGCTCATGTGGAATGGAATGTCAGTATTAGGAGGTGTGGTTTTGTAGAAAAAGGTTTGACATTGCTGGAGGAAGTGTGTCACCCTGAGGGTGTAACCTTAACACTAACCCCAACCCCAACGCTAATCATAACCATAACAAAGGTTTTGAGGTTGCCTTTGCTCAAACTTCGCTCAGTGTAACACTCAAACCACTTCCTGTTGCCTACAAATCAAGATGCAGGACTCTCAGCTCCTTCTCCTGGACCATGTCTCCCTTCAAGCCCCTATGTCACACCATGATGACAATGGACTGACTTAATCCCTGAAAATGGAAGCCATCCCTAATTAAATGTCTTTCCTTTATAAGAGTTGCTGTGGTCATAGAGTCTCTTCATAACAATAGAAACCCTAAGTCAGTCACTCTTCTTTTACTCATTGATGGGCTCTCTCTCTCTCTCTCTCTCTCTCTCTCTCTCTCTCTCTCTCTCTTCAGGGTCTTTCTGTGTAGCTATGGCTGACCTAGAACTCACTCTGTAGACCAGGCTGGCCTCAAACTGAGAGATCCATTGCCTCTGTTTCCTGAGTGCTGGGATTAAAGGTGTGCACTTCTATGCCTGGCTTGGATTAAATATTTTCTTAAGCATGGTTACATAAGGCCATTCTGATGAGCATATAAGGTGTTTTGAGTATGTCCCCCCTCAATTCCTTCTTGCCCTTCCACCCATTTGTCCTTCACCCCCTAGAGCGTTTTGTTTCCATTTTCTAAAAAAAAAAAAATGTTATAGGGCACTGGAGAGATGGCTCAGTGGTTAAGAGCACTGACTGCTCTTCCAGAGGACCTGGGTTCAATTCCCAGCACCCACATGGCAGCTCACAACTGTCTAAAGATCCAGTTCCAGAAGATCTAACACTTCATACCAATGCACATAAAATAAAAGTTAAATAAACCATAAAAATGTTATAACATTTTCTCTCGATTATTGTGTATGTGGAATGCATATCAAAGTCAGAGAACAATTTTCAGGAGTTGAATCTCTCCTTCCAAAAGTGGGACCCTGGGACCTAGGACTGAACTCAGACCAACAACACCTTTAATGGCTAAACTGTCTTCTGGGTCTTTGCTTCTACTTTCATGTCATCTGTACATATATGATTTTATGTGTGTCCATACAAAGTCTAGGTCACATAAATGAGAGAAAACACTGAATTTTCTTTTTTGAGACTGATTTTATTCAGTTACTGTGATCTGCAGCTACATCTATTTTTCTGCAAATTATGTAACTTCATTAACGTTTGAAAACAATCCCATGGCGTATGCAAGCCCAACCTTTATCCATTCCTCTGTTGAAAGACAATTAAGTTGGTTCCATAACTTAGCTATTGTGAATAATGCCACTCTTACAAAATGATGAAAACACTTTTTAAAAAGATTTTATTCACCTAATAAAACACAAACTTATTATGCCCAAATAGTATTGAATCTGTATGTAATAAGCTGACTGATAGACTTGAGAGAAGACTTTAAAATTAGTATTGCTTCCTTCTAGTGAATCAACAACCAATTTTGAAGAAGTAAATACACGGAAAAGTTTATATTATACAGAGGCAACCACAATTTACTTTTGGTAGTTTGGAAACGTGCAATTCTCTTATGATTAGCTGTACTCCCCATGCTATGAAATAGATAGAACTTAAAGATATTTCTCCCCACTGAAACTTTTTGCCCTTAAATCCCCTTCCCTCCTCCCCAGTTCTCCCTCTGTGTGATTTCCATAACCCCCTCCGTATCTGTCGGTTTGATTATTTTTCTGTACTTCCATCTGTACCGTAACAAATGGCAGGGGCTGGCTTTTTATGTTGACCAGTATTACACATCACGTGCATACTTTTCTTTATCCACTCATGTACTGAAGGACACTTCTGCTGATCCCATAGGCTGGGTGGTGTGAGCGCTTCTAAAATGAACGGAGCACCTGACATGTCCTCAGCAGTCAGTTTGCTTTAAATTTGTTGGGCGAATAATCACCCAAATCAGTAAGTTTGTTTGATCACATAATAACTTGATATTGTTATTTTGCATATTTATTTATTTATTTATGTGTGTGTGTGTGTGTGAGAGAGAGAGAGAGAGAGAGAGAGAGAGAGAGAGAGAGAGAGAGAACTTGAAAACTTGCTGGAGTTGATTCACTCCTTCCACCGTGTGGGTCCCAGAATAGAATTCAAGTCACCAATCTTGGCAATAAGAACTTTTTACCTGCTGAACTTTATTCTGGTCCATTAATCTACTTTTAAAGATTTATTTATTTATTTATTTATTTATTTATTTATTTATTTATTTATTTATTTATTATGTATACAACATTCTGCCTCCATGTATGCCTGCATGCCAGAAGAGGGTGCCAGATCTAGTTACAGATGGTTGTGAGCCACCAGGTGGTTGCTAGGAATTGAATCCAGGACCTCTGGAAGAGCAGCCAGTGCTCTTAACCACTGAGCCCATCTCTCTAGCCCCATTAATCTAATTTTTAAGGCATTGTTGAATCTTACCAACTATTGTACATTTACTTTGTGTCCTGAGACTTTTGTTTTGTTTGTGTATTATTGCTCTCAGATTTACAGTGAGATGCCCAGGGCTTTCTACTCATGAGATTACATTATCAGCTTCACTTTTTCACCTCCTATGTGGATGTCTTTCATTTGTTTCCCTGCCCGGGTGCTGTTGCAGGGACTTCCATTATGACCCATGATAGTCCTACAGATCCTGCGGAAGCACCTTGATCAATAGCAGATGGCACCTCAGATCTCCTAGTGACCTTCTTGCCATCTTTGTGCAGGCACATTCAGTAACAACCACTTGATGATGGAATCCCTCGGTGGCGCTTTTCTGAACACACCGTCATCAGTAGCCTGCACATATCTACACACTGTGCTGAACAAAAAATGCCAGAGATGGGCATCCTTGACCCACCACAGATCTTAGCCTACCTTCAGCTTTTCGGCATTGAGGGTAGAAGACCCCCATACTTGAAAGACCCCCATGCCCATGTTAAACTTCGCTGAAATTCAGCTGGGCCCCTCAGCTCAGGCGATGCTAAAACTGGATATCTATGGGTTGCAGACTCACTGACTAGGCTAAGGAGAGAGACAGAGCGCTATATCTAGCTTTGTGGTTTTTCGGGACTAAGGAGAAGGGATACTCCACCCCCCCCCCCCAAGATATCCTATCTAAACTGTCAACTCGCTGCAGGGTGTTTTATCTGTCTTTATGGTTTTTCGGGGAAATTCGAGAATAGACATGGGGCCATTCCCAGGATGAGCTACGCCCACCAATTTGAGAGCCAATGAAATGCTTGTGCTATACTACCCTCTATGTAATCATTTTTCCCTATAAATATGGCTGTTTGAATTTGCCTGGGGTGTGCAGTTGGCGTAAGCTACTGTTACACCCACAGGCGCCTGTGTAATCAATAAAGACACCTCTTGCTGATTGCATCTGTTGGCCTGAATTATTGTGTCTGGGGGAATTTCTCCCACCGCCCTTGAAAACAAGGGTTTTTCAAGGGTAATGTTAGCCTTGGAGTTCTCATATTTGGCCTCTCTTTTGCTGACACATATTCTTCCTACACACAGTTTTTATGAGAGTTTTCACTGTAAATGGATGCTGAATTTTGCCAAAGGCTTGTTTTTTATTTTGTTTTTTTTTTTTATGTACACAATGAAATGATCCTGTAGGATTTTGTTTTTTGTTGTGTTGAAGGTTAAATCATAGGTAGAAAAAAGCCAGCCTGAGTCCAAGGGACTAGGCTGGAGGGAAGACAAACCAGGGGCCCACCTAATTGCACTGGGTGTATGTGCCCCCAATCCCCCACCCCCTTGGGGGTAAGTAAGGGTGGAGAATTGGGAGAGTTAGAGAAGCAGAATGGTTCATATGCCATGGAAAGACACATAAAGGAAGGTAGATGTAGAGATTGGGCAGATGTTGGGGTCCAGCTTGTCCCCTGGGTCCATGCTGAGAGCAGTAGTCTTCTTGCCACCTGGGACCACAGCGATATCCAGATCAGGTGGCTACCAAGGGCCATATGTGTGTCTTTGGTCCTACTGTAGCCAGGGTCTGTGTTTATATCAATGTCTCCTGTTGCCATTGAGTGCCATGCTGACTCTAGGGGACTGGGCTGTCTCCTGGGGCCAAAATCGGGTTCAAGAGCCATGCTGCCACTAGGGCCTACTGATCTTGGTGGCTTTGGGCGTCAGCTGGGGCCATGATGACAGTCAGGTCGAGGCTGCTGCCGAAGACCATGTCTGTGATCGTGATCCTAACACAGCTGATACCCATGTCCCCACGGTGCCACCAAAGGTCATATGAAATTTGGGGTCTGAGGCACATCCCGTGGCCTTGTTGGTATCCAGGGGCCATTCTGCCATTGGAGCCATCATGATCTGAGTGCAGGGAGCTATCTATCACTCAGAACAAGGATGTTGACCTAGAAAGGTGGCAAGGAAAAGGTCCCAGGGCTAAATGGGAACAGGAGGGAGCCTAGGGGCTAGCATTGCCCTTGAGTTTTAAGGCACAATAGCCGCTTGTTAAGGGAAGGATCACAAGTTCCTTTTGCCAGAGATAAGGAGGGTAACCTTTTTAAGGAGTAAGAACTTTCTTCAAGCCCCCTGAAGGAAGGGGAGCTTTATCCAAATACTTGACTTTGGAAAAAGAACTTCGTAGTATTATCTCTGTTAAGAATGAGCCTTAGAAAACAACAATTTTTCAATTGAAGTTCCTCTTAGAATCAATATAAAACATTTCTTTGACTCAACTTATCCAAATAGCTTAGGCCCTGGGAAAGCTGGCCTTACCTCTACAGCAAAGCAAGGGAGCTGACCCCTGCACTCAGGAAAGAGAGACCCCACCCCTCTCCACTGGCTTGGATGAACCTACCCTGAGGGTATGCCTATAGCGGAGTTGACTCCATCACTATAGCTGAGGAGGGTGGTCCCAGTGGCTGGATCTGACCGGCCTGGCTAACTAACA
The DNA here is from genome assembly GCF_037038515.1 of Microtus pennsylvanicus. NCBI lineage: Eukaryota > Metazoa > Chordata > Mammalia > Rodentia > Cricetidae > Microtus > Microtus pennsylvanicus. The sequence continues at coordinate 103,665,342 of NC_134587.1, read as the reverse complement.
CCCAGGCCCACAACTGGGCCTTGGGTTGACCCACCTTAGCATCTACCCCATCTGGGTCCTGGTGGAGCACCTGAAGGGGCTGGTCCTGAAGAACCATAGCCACAGGATCTCCAAGACACAGGATACCCTGGAAGAGCTCTGGTGAAGATCCGCTGAGGTTGGTGGACCAAAAACCAGAGGCCTTGAAGCAGACCAATGACTCACTGCAGTGAACAGTTGCCAATCAAGTTGACGGGACAAAGAGACGTACTATCTGACTCACTGAAGCCTTCAATGTTATCAGGACAGATAAAGCCGTGGTGGAGAAAAGGAGAAGCAGAGATTTTGCTGTTTTGGGTGTGGCTTTTGTTCTGTTATGGTTTATTGGGTTTTGTTTTTGTTCTTGCTTTTGTTTGTTTGCTTGCTTGCTTACTTTGTTTTATTTTCTTTCATGGAGGGGGGAATGCAACAGGGATGAGGGGGAACATGGGGGTACTGCAAAATGAACAGAATTGGGGTGCATGATGTGAAACCCCTAGAGATTCAAGAGAAGTTTTTTTAAGAAGTTAAATCAAGTTGATTAATTTGCATACACTGAGCCATTTTTGCAGGCATTTCTGTCTGCAGCTGGCTGCTGCTGGAGTTGGAGACTTCCTCTTCACTCTCTTCATGGAGCTCCAGCTCTACTTCAGTTTTCAGAAAGAGCCTGTCTTTCTGAAGTCACCTTCCAGGGAAAGCAAACTAGGAAATCTCAAAACCCGTCTGTATGGGCTAGAGAGAAGGCTCAGCAGTTAAGAACAAAAAGAGAGAAGGACCCAAACAAAGAGTTGTGTTCCCAGTACCCACATCCGATGATGTAACTACTTTTAACTCCAGTACCAAGGGATACAAGGCCCACTTCTGCCTCCTGAGGGCATTGCACAGACACGCATGGGCACATCACTAAAAAAAAAATCCTTAAAGTTGAAAACCAATAAGAAGAGTGTCCTCACTTGGCTTTTGTTTGTGTTTCTCGATGTTTACCACATTTCTTTAAAGCTTCTGAGAAATATTTCTGGCAGATCTGCAGTTCTGACCGGTCTGACCCTGCAGGAGCTTACTGACTGAGTGACTCCTTCCGGAGACAGTATGTTCCTCAGGGTTTTATTCACACTGCAGGCTGTGACTTGAAACTGTTTCTTCCTCTCAGCTCTAGCAGGGTGAACTTGGAAAGAAAAGGACTTGAATCTCTCTGATTATTTCCCTCTAGAGTCTTGCTTTCAAGGCACAATGCAAAAGGAAGAGTGAACTGAAAGACCCAGTTATGTAACTGGGTCAGGGAGACGGCTCGGTGGGTAAAGGCTCCTGCCACAAAGCCGGGCAGCCTCAGCTCTGCGCCCAGAACCCTCTGGAAGTGAAAGGAAAGAGGTGACATCCCAGCTTTGTCCTCTGACCGCCATGTGTGCACCACGGCACATGTGCCCACATGTATCACAAACTCTAACATGGTAATAATGAACAAAGAAAAATTTTAAATAAAACAAAATCTACATGACTTCTTTGATACTGAAAGGTCCAGCCATTGTAAGCCTAACCTACAATAATCTAAATTTTAAAATGACTCAACTATTTAGAACTTCGTATTTCTTTTTCTTTGGCAAAATTCTAGCTCGCTGAAGTCTTTGACAACGATTCTGCCAACAAAACAACAGCTGATCCTCTTTGACCCAACTCCGGAAGTTGTGACTTTTATAGCTTTTGTGTATTTTCTTGGAATTTTCCTCTTATCATTGCTTAGCTACTTGTTCACGAAGAGATTTTACCTTGAAGACCATGGATAAGGTCAAGCGATTTGCTCAGGACAGATAATTGAATAAGCTCCTTTGACGTAGGCGTAATTGTAAGACTTAGATATTAGTTTCTACTGCGGCCACCTTTGGTGTGCTCCGCAGTTTGCAGAAGCGTATTTTTAATGAGAGTGATGCTGTTGGAGGGTCTGGGGAAACGGCTCACTTGGTAAAGTGCCTACCATGCAAGTGCTAGGTGAGATAGATACTCAGCAGCACCCATGTGTGACAATCTGGGTGTGGTGGCACACACCTGTAGACCCAGTGCTCGGAAGGCCAGTGGAGGAGGAGGCCAGTCAGCCTTGCAAGCAAGTTCAGAGAGAGAGAAAGAGAAGGGGAGGAGGGAGGGAAGAAGGGAGGGGGAGAGAGAGAGAGAGAGAGAGAGAGAGAGAGAGAGAGAGAGAGAGAGAGAGAGAGAAGGAGGGAGAGAGACAAAGAGAGACCCTGCTTTACAAACAGAAAGTGAGATGGAGAGCTGCTAAAGATGACACCGGTTAACATGCTCATACAAATGTGTATGCACTTACATCCGCATGTGAACGCACACTTGAATATGCCCATATACCATAAACATACACAAAAGAAAAGAATGTAGAGACATCCGTGATAGCTAATTCTCCAGCATTTTGTTACATTTCATCAATGTGGTTTCATTTTGTTATAGCAAAGACAGATATAAAAGATGTTGATACTTTTATTCCTACAATTACTCACCCATACTACAGTGGCAAGGATGGATGCTTTTATTTAAGGTGATTTATTCGTCCTATATTCCAAGATCAGTGATTTATTAGCTAGAGGTAAAATGAAAGAGCACTAAGAAACAATTTGAACACAATGGAGATGAACGGTTTCCCTTTCTGAGTAACATCAGTGTGAGGGCTCCTACCAGGATGTTGGTAGGGTATACATTCCAAATTAAATAGTGATCAACAGGGACTTGTGAAGATCCTGGTGATTTGGTATAAATAACCAGGAAAGCTTTTGTATATAAAATAGATCCACTTTAATTATATCCTCAGCTAAACAAATTGTTGAGCGTTTTTTTTTTGCCTTTGTTGGGAAATTCCATGTCTAGGAGAACCAAACAACACAAAAGACAGCAGCTGGAATTTCTGTTAGGCTCAACACAAATCTGCCTTTATTCTGATATTATTAAGAATTACGCTCTTGCAGTGCTATAGGGTGTTTTCTCAGAGACACTGCTACCCCTCCCTCTAATCACTGGTTTGCAGAGTGCCCGTGGCTATTCCTGGCATGTACTGTTGCATAATGGGGAGTTCTTCAGGGTGGTTGTTCCTGAGGTTCAGATCTGAGCCATGGGATCTGGATTGAGATAAAAGCTAATGTAGGTCTCAAGTCTGCAATTTGCTAGCTGTGTGAGCACTGGCAAATTATTCACTATAAGCCACAGCTAAGAATAGCTCTTTGATAATAGCATTCTAATAAGTATTGAGAAATTCTCTATTAAATTGCAGTTAGAAGGATACCCAATGTATAGTCTTGAATGCTTACTAAATGTTACCAATAATTAAACCACTGAGGAGAAATTGAAGGAAAACAAGGATAATTACAAGCTGAAGTTTCTAGCTTTTGAACCTCTTCTCTATTATTTTTAACTGTATGCTCAATACTTAATATTAAACATATATTCTGAATATTCTTTCTCATGTTATCTCTGGACGTTAGAAGACAACCTTTTATAGTGCTATAAAGATTTGTCAGAAATAACTATTTTTCTTAGAAACCTTTTTGGTTTGCAAACAGCATTTAGTAAGACAACAAATATACTGGCTGGCAATTTTGTTTCAACATCTCCACAAAATGAAACGTGAGGAGGAAAGTAAAAAAAAAATGTTCCCCTTTATCTAGAGGTGGTCCTGGCTGAGCCCCAAATTGGAACCCTGTGTGTCCCTGCTATGGTCAGACTGTGCCCCAAGCTGGCTCCTTGAAGCTGAACCTTCCATCTGGGAGTCCAGGTACACCAAGCTCTCTCTGCAGTTTTCCATGGAGGACACAGAATCCTTCTTTCTGTCTTGGGTTTAGATCGTCCTGCAGAAATGACTGGACTTCAATTCAAACACGAGTGACCTCACTTTAGCCTAAGATCTCAGCACAAATTGTAAACAAGCTTTTACCTGAGAGCCCTGTATTGGTTCAACCACTTAAAAAATTGGTTCCCATATAGCTACTAGTTCACTACAATTTGTTCCATTAGCCAGGGCCTGGGAGAGGATAAAAATCTTTAATAAACTAAAAGCGCAAAGTACAATAGTGTTTCTGTGTTCTTCCATCATCATCATCGTTACTAGTATTGTGCCTCCCAAGAGTCTCTTCAGACATACCTTTTCCTAATCCCTCACCATAAAACTTCAATATGCCAAAAATGATGTGTGTATATTATCATTGTATTAGATGTGTGCTACACATAAAAAGATAAAGAACATTCTTCCTTACAAAAATCAAGGGTTACGTCTTCAGGAGACTTTAGGTGTCACATGGCGTTATTACACACGTCACAGCACACTTGTTTGAAGGAAAGAATCAGGAAAAATATTTTCTCTGCATACATCATAATTTGAATACACTGATAATAATAGTTTTAATTTGGAGATAGCTTTTTGGACTTTCTGAGAAATTATGGTATCTGAAGTCACTTGACCTTGATCTAGGCAAGTTCATATCATTATTTTCCAAAATTTTCATTGACACTGTTTACAATCAAGGGAGGATCATGGACAGTCACAAGAGAAAGGGAAGAAAAGGGAAGACACCGGACTACATGCATGGTACATTCTAAATTTACCAGTAGCCATTCTTTCCCAAAGCATTAGCCAACCACTTCCCCTTTCTTTTCCTTAAAAACACAACTTTCAAAGTTGGCTCTCTAGAATTATTTTTATTTTCCCAGTCTCAATGATTAAAATCTCTTACCATTTCCAAAAAAACAAAGTTCTACTTAGATGTCAAACCACTAAATTCAATATGACAGCATAAACTGTGTTTTAAAATAGTTTCTGGGGCTGCAGAGATGGTTCCATGATTCAGAGTGCTTGCTCTTGCAGAGCAGCAGAGCTCAGGTGTTGGTCCCCAGTTAAAGGAGAAGGGACACGCTCTTCTGGCCTCAGTGTGTGTGCATTCACACACACGCGCACGCACATACACACACAAATAGAATGAATCTTAAAATTATTTAAAAGAAAAAACAAATGCTAAAGGTTTATATAAACCTTTATTTTCAGTTAGTCTTAAGTTTTTCTCTTTTGATCAATCAAGAAATAGTTATAGGTAGAGAAACATGCATGCCTGTTTCATTGACATTTTGGTTAATTATGCTTCGTGTAAATAATAAAATGAGCTAATAAAAATAACTATGGGCTCATAAACTATCATGTGAGATATTCATTTCTTTTAGATTTTTCAATTTTGTGGAGTATAAGTTTTTAAAATAGGATTTAATGAGTCTCTGGATTTCCTTTTTTTTTCTGTTTGTTGTTTCTGATTTTGCTAATTTGAAGGTTCTCTCTTCATCATTAAGTTAGCTTGGATTAACATTTATCTGTCTTGTTGATTTTCTCAACGACCCAGTCCTTTTTTGTATTGATTCTTTGTATTGATTTCTTTGTTTTTATTTTGATTGATTTCAGCCCTCAGTTTGATTATTCCCTGCCATCTACTCCTATTGGGTGAGCTTGCTGCTCTTTGTTCTAGAGCTTTCAGATGTGCTGTTGAGTTGCTAGGATGGGATCTCTCCAGATTTTTTATGAGGAAACAGTGCTATGAGCTTTCCTCTTAGCGTTGCTTTCATTGTGTCCCATAAATTTGGGTACACTGTGTATTGATCTTCACTGAATTCTAGAAAGTATTTCATTGCTTTCTTTATTTCTGCCTTGACCCAGTGGTGATTCAGTAGAGAACTCCTTGGTTTCCATGAGTCTGCTGTTTCTGTTGTTGTTGAAATACAGCTTTAATCCATGATGATCTGGTAGATGTGAGAGGTTTTAATTTTATTAAATTAATTTAGATAATTTAATCAATTTTATTTAAATTTATTTTACACACATTTGTTAGTCTCTGTCTTTTTATTGGGGAATTGAGCTCATGGATATTGAGAGATATCAGTGATCAATAATTGTTACTTCATGTTATTTTGTTTGGTGGTGGTGGTATTGATTGTGTGTGTATGTGTGTGTATATTTCTTCTTTTACTTTGGTTTTGCTAGTGTGAAGTTATTTATTTCCTGTGTTTTCATGGGTGTAGTTAACCCCTTTGGGTTGGAATTTTCCTTCTAGTACCATCTGTAGGGCTGGATTTGTGGATAGATACTGTTAAATTTTACTTTATCATGGAATTATTTTCTCCATCTATGGTGACTGACAATTTTACTGGATATAGTAGTCTGGGCTGGCATCTGTGGTCTCTTAGAGGTTGCAGGACACCCTTCTAGACCTTTCTGGCTTTTAGAGTCTCTACTGAGAAGTTGGGGGTAATTCTAATAGGTCTGCCTTCATATGTCACTTGCTCTTTTTATATTGTAGCTTTTAATGTTCTTTCATTGTTCTGTTTGTTTGGTGTTTTGATTATTATGTGGCAAGAGGACATTCTTTTCTGGTTCTATCTATTTGGTGTTCTGTGAGTTTCTTGTATTTTTCTAGGCATGCCCTTTTTCATGTTATGGAAACTTTCTCTTCTGATTTTGTTAAAAATATTTTCTTCTGGGACATCAAGCTGGGATTAGTCTCCTTCTTCTATTCCTATTATTCATAAGTTTGGTCTTTTCGTAGTGTCCCAAATTTTTTTAGATTTAGCATTTTCTTTGACTGATGAATCCAGTTTTTTTCTATTGTATCTTCAATGCCTGACATTCTTTCTTCTATCTCTTGTATTCTGTTGTTGATGTTTGTATCTGCATTTCCTGTTTGCTTACCTAGATTTTCCATTTCCAGAATTCCCTCAGTTAGGGGTAGGTGTTATTGTTTGGTAGATTTTGTTGTTGGTGGTGGTTTTTTTTCTTCTTCTTCTATTTTCATTTTCAGGTATTGATCAGTTTGTTCCTTTAACTGTTCATTTGTTTTTGTTTTTTGGCTTCTTGCCTTTCATTAAGGAATTTAATAATTTCCTTCAATTTTTGCTTGTATTTTTTCTTGATTTTTTTGAAGGGATTTATTCATTTCCTCTTTAAGGACCTCTATCACCTTCATAAAGTTGGCTTTAAGGTCATTTCTTGTATTTCAGTTGTGTTGCAATATGTAGAGTTTGCTGTACTGTGATACCTGGGCTCTGGTGAGGACATATTGTCCTGGCTGTTATTTATAGTGCTCTTACATTGGCATTTAGGTGTTGATTGCCTTGGCGGGCTACTTAGTCTAGGGTTAGTAGCCCGCCTGGCAGTTCAGTTATTCCAGGGTCCCGGAGAGGCACTACCTGGAAGATATGGGCTAGGAGACAGGAAGAAGGCCATGCAAAGTTTGTCAAAGACTCCGTTTATTAGGGACGAGATACAACTTTTTATAGGGTAAGGAGTTGGGGGATGGGCACAGGGGCCTGGGCTCTTGCCGCGTGGTTCACGTTGGTCACATGGTCCGAGTTGGTCACGTAGGCAGCAGGTTATCTTCAGTCTGGTCACTGTAGGCCTGGAAGTTGACACACCTAGCTCCCTAGATAGTTTGGAATGTGGGGTGGGTTCCGCTAACAGATAGCTCTCATTAACAGCCAATTTGGGTGTGGGGTAGGCTTTGTCAATAGAACCATTCTTAACACAATTAGGGGTGTGGGGTTCTCTGCAGACTCCCCAGGGTGATGGTTCCTGTAATGATTTTAGGAGGAAATTGGCTCCTGACATCTAGGCACCTGTGTTTGGGGTAATTATAGGACTAGGTGCTGATTTCTGAATTTGTCATTGCTAGATTCCTTGGTTTCTTTTCCCTCTCTAGTCTTTTGGCAGGAGTGGCCTGTGGTTGAATAGAGGGTCTCCATTGGTGTAGGAGGTTCTTCTATTCATGTGTTGCTTTCATTGGTTAAATGAATAAAGAAACTGCTTTGGGCCTGATAGGGCAGAACTTAGGTAGGCAGAGAAGACAGAACTGAATGCTGGGAAGAAGGGCAGAGTGAGAGACGCCATGGATCTCCTGCCTGAGATGGATGCCTGTTAGAATCTTGCCCATAAGCCACAGTCAGTTGGCAATACACAGATTAATAGAAATGGGTTAAATTAATATGTAAGAATTAGCCAATAATAAACTAGAGCTAATGGGCCAACTGTACTTAATTAATACAGTTTCTGTGTGGTTATTTCAGCTGTAAGCTAGCCAGAACAAACAAAAGGCCCCTCTCCGTGCAACAAGTTGGCAGTCCAATGTGGCCAACTAACTCCACATAAAACCTAAAAGGGCTTAAAATCCACCCAAGTTAGGAGCCAAACTTTTGACAGCCTGGGTGGCCTCTAGTTAAGCAGCAGACTTTCAGTTAGGAGAAGAAGTTCTGGCAGCTGATGTGACCTCTAGTCCAGTGGGAGGTCCTCTCCAGGAGTTGGGGGTCAGGACACGGTGACAGGGAGGGGTGGGGCAATTGGAGGAAGTCTAGGTGGGCAATGAGTAGGGACAGTGCTTGGGTAAGCAGGCTACCTGTGGTACTGGGGGCTGCTGTGGCCTCTGTTCAAGCAAAGTGCCTCTGCTGGAGATGATATAACCTAACAGTGAGAGGAGGGCCAGCTTGGGGGTGGGCTGGGCAGGCACTGAGAAAAGCCTGGCATTCTGGTGGGGCAAAGGGACTCTACCAGAGTTGTGGGCCAGGATATGGTGATGAGGAGAGCAGGGATGGTTGGGATAGGCTGGGCAGCACAGATGGAGTGTTGGTGGTCTGTGGGGAGGTTCTTGGTGCCAGTGTGGTTGGTCTCTGTTGGGCAAGAGGACATGGAAGATATTCTCTTTTGTTAAGATTTATTTATTTATTGTATATACAGCATTCTGTTTACATGTATGCCTACATGCCTGAAGAGGGCACTAGATCTCATTATACGTGGTTCTCAGTCACCATGTGGCTACTTGAATTGAACTCAGGACCTCTGGAAGAGCAGTTAGTGCTCTTAACATCTGAGTCATCTCTCCAGCCCCCATGTGAGATATTCTTAATGTTTATCTAGTCAAAATAACACAGACAACACTACACTGTCTAATTTGTTCTAATATTGATTCATTCATTCAACAGTTACTCAACGTGACCTTTGGATTTTTTCCTCATTTAGGTTAGCTCATTAGGAGAGAAGGATTAGTTCCACATCTACCCCCACTAGTGTGGACCCAGGACAGTTTCCTATTTTCTCCTTTTTTTCCACATTGATGTGGGAGTCCCCTTTGTGTGCTGTCATTTTCATTAATGAATAAAGAAACTGCCTTGACCTATTGATAGGTTAGAACTTAGGTAGGCAGAGGGACTGAACTGAATGCTGGGAGAAAGAAGGGTGGAGTCAGAGAGACACCATGGATCCCCCAAAGACAGATGCTGGAAATTTTACCCGGTAAGTCACTGCCACGTGGCAACACACAGATTAATAGAAATGGGTTAAATTAAGATGTAAGAATTAGCCAATAAGTTAGAGCTAATGGGCCAAGCAGTGTTTTAATGGATACAATTTCTATGAGCTTATTTTGGGTGTAAGCTAGCCGGGAGGCTGGGAAGAACAAGTGGCACACTCCTCCCTACAAATTGGCACCCACGAGGCCAACTATATTCATATAAAAGCTGAGAAAGCTTGAAAAGAAATTCTAGACACAAACATACAGAGTTTAACACAGCTTCTTGCTGTTTGCTAGTGATGTTCTGCAGCTCCTTTAAGAGAGATTTCCCTGATTCAGCCATAGCAGAATAAAAGCCGTGCTGTTTTAAAACATGGCTTTCTGAGTCATGTTGCCAGCACAAACTCTGGCTATAGAGCATTTCAATGGTATTTGTGGGCCCAGATGTTTGTGTGCCCACTTGGGGTTGGGAGGAAAGTGGCTGAGACCATGCCAGTGACTCGGCACTCCTCACCTGATCAGGTGGTGGGATCATGTCTACTAGGTATACACAATCAAGAGAGCATGGTGGATTCCTACTGTCATACACAGAGATATGTCCAGGCCATACATGGTGGAATTTAGCTTTTACTCAGAAAAGTAAAAGGGTTTATATGCTGCATGGTGCTACCCAGAGTTTAGGTGGTGAGGATGGCTCCCACCTGGAGCTGGAGGTGAACTACTTTAACCATATTTAAAGCCTGAGAGAGGCAGAGCCAGCACCCAGGGACACTGAGACAAAGCAGTTTAGCATTTTTTAAAAGCTTCTGATCAGAAAATAATTACAAATAATGCATCAAGGACAGATTCAGACATAAAAGAACTCTAAATGAGTCATAGTGTTACATAAATGTATGTAGGCTTGGGAGAGAGAAGAATAGAGTTGGAAAAGAAGTAAGTCATTAAAAAAGTCTTTAAAGAGACAGAGTACAGATAGTCATAGATTAAAAGGAGTAAAGACAAATAAGCCACGTAAAGATGGAAAATTCACAGAGAGTCTGGATTATGTATATTATTGTGTTTTCTTTGAATTTTTTGACTGTGAAGGAGCTAACTACAGAGAGACATTTCATTGTATGGGCTGCCAAGCTAAGCCAGAATGTATATTATAAAGGTATCATGACTTCCAAATTTGTGTCTAAGGATATGTTGCTTTGGAAAAGAGATTCTTTTGTTTTCACAGAAGATGAGAACCTGTGGATTGTTTCTAGACTTGGTTTGATAGACCATCCCCCCCTGAAAGGTCACCATGAACACCCACAAAAAATTACTTTGCCCAATAAACAGCAGGAAGCAGTTTGGAGAAAAAAAACTATGCCCATATTCCCAAATATTGTCTATAAATGTTTGTTTACATTTATAGGAGAATATGATATAGATATAAATAATTTGCATTGGTATGGATCTTAGTTTATTGATACAAATATAAGGTCAATTTTGTTATCTGTATATGTTTTTCTAATCTTGATTAAGGTATTGTGTTTGTGTAGCTAATTTAAAAATGTAATATATAATTAAGAAATATAGGTTAATAGATAATCATCTATAATAGTCAAGATTGCAGTCTTGTTAGTTACATTTTCTAGATGTATAGAGATATATTTCAGATGGATAGACATTCTTCACACCTTTCAAAGATTAAAAAATATGGCACTTAAATGTTTTAAGAAGTTAGGACTTTTCATGACTATGAGATACATCTGCCCCTGGCAACACCAATTACTTCAAGAGGACGATGGGCGTTGAAGAGGCTCCTTATGGAGTTGGTTAGCCATTTGGCCAAAAAACTGCTATAGCCTGGACTGCTTAACTAGACATGCAGGATCCACAGAGTAATGACTGCTGAACATGCCTAAAGGTGAGACAATCCTTCATGGTTCCTGTTTCATGAAAGAGTCTGCTAGACATTCTACAGGACACAGATAAGTGTGACTGACAAACTGCCAATATAGGCTGAACTGTCTTTGAAATTTCCTGCTTCATAGAAAAGTCTGCTGAATGTTATGGGTCTGTAGGCTGAAGATGGATGTTTCAATGGTACAGAAGAACTTTGGGTGATTGTATAGGCAGCAAGATGTCTCTCTCAGTTCTAGAATTTTGGAAGTTGCTTACAATGAACTTATTGTTTATTTAGGTAATATTATATCCTTCTGGAGTCTTTGATGGAATTGAAGAATTTATAGTGATAGTTATAGTTTTTCTTAGTTGTGATAAAAGATGAAGTAGATATAAATATTGTAACTGTAATTCTTGCTTGATACCTGTTTTGTTTTATGTAATTTTACTATGTTAAAGTTAAAACCTTCCTTTTCATTTAAACAGAAAAGGAGAGGTGATGTGGGAGTCCCCTCTGTATACTGTGATTAGTATTAATGAATAAAGAAACTGCCTGGCCAGTTGATAGAACAGAACTTAGGTAGGTAGGAAAAACAGAACTGAATTCTGGGAGAAAGAAGGGTGGCATCAGAGAGAGACACCATGGAGCTGCCAAAGATAGACATGCTGAATATTTGCCAGTAAGCCACTGCTACATAGCAATATACGGATTAATAGAAATGAGTTGAATTAATATAAGAGTTAGCCAATAAGAATATAGAGTAATGGGCCAAACAGTGTTTTAATGAATATGGTTTCTGTGTGATTATTTCGGTTCTGGGCAGCTGGGATAAACAAGAGGCCTTCCTATAAGACTACATATCTAGCTATGCACTGACAACAAATTATTTAGAACCCCCTATCTGTACTTTTACATTTGAAGGCATTTCTGTTTTCATTAAACCAGGTCAAACTACATAAAGGAATAGGGCTTAGTACTTTCTCCCCTTTTAGCAAACTTACCTCAGTAAAAACAATCTTGACAGGCACAAGAGAATATATTCAGACGGAACTACATTCACATACAACTCAAGAACAGTCCTCTTCCCTCAACCTCTTATACCTCTGCATTATTCATGACAACACAGACTTCATAAGAAACTCATGTCACAAATTAACTCAAGATCAAATATTTAAACTCATGCTTTGAAATACAAATATAATCTGGCTTGACAAAACTGGAATGATGACCCAAAGATGAAGAAGGATGCTTAAAAGAAATCCCACACTAGCTCAGAATTGAGAAACAGATGATTATTTATTTAGGGGTAAATTCACAAATCAGAATCCTCTGCTGGAACGGAGAATAGCAACTGAATCCCACAGCCAGGAAAGAGGCCAGATGCACACTTTACATTGGTATAAATAGTAGAAGAGACCATGACCCGGTGGGCGGGTTACTTAAAGGCTACTGGCTGTATGATGTCCTACACATAGATGTTACTTACTTATTTGGAGGAAGAAGAAACAAATCGCTTTAGCTTCTCTAGGAAGAAAATGTAACCTGATTGTACTGCTAATCATTGCTTATGAGTTACTGGATAACGTGATATAGAGAAAGCATGCAGGAGGTAAAAGGAAGAAAGAGTGATGTAGTTCTGTCTTGCAGAGCCTATAAAGGCACAGTGGAATATCTTTCTGTGAAAATTATTGGAGTTATTGCTATGTTTTACCCACTAAGATTTCTAGTATGAGTCCTAGGTGGTAGCGTTTCCCCTTTTGGAAAATATACCCTTGGATGATGTTGTTAATTCACTATACTCTGTAGAATGTTTACATCTATACTGTTAAGGTAAATAAGCCTATAATTTTCCTTTTTTATAGTGTCTTAGTCAGAATTTAGTATAAGTTATATTGATCTCATGGATGACATTTTATTTTTCTACTGTCTGGTAAATTTTACACAAAAGTGAATATTTAGTCTTACAACTTATGTGTGAAGTTCTCTGGCCCTAAGTATTCTCTGTGGCAAGGGTTTTTTTATTGTTGCTTCTGCTTAAAATTTAGGGGTCTCACTGAGATTTTGCATCATTGTGCTTCCGTTTTCATATTTTGATTTTTATAAAAATTTGATATTTTTTGAAAAAGTATTAGCATGGACGGTTGTGAGGGCTAATATTTTCTTATATCTGCATATAAGAAATTACATTTTTAACTATATGAATATATTAATCATATATATTTTCTTATAACATCAATTTTAAAAATAAAATTATTGAAACCAACTGCATGAAAAAGTACATATTTTACTAAATTACTCTCTATAAATTTCAAAACTATTAGAGTTAGAGAACAGCCATTTCTGTCTTTTCTGTCAGACTCAGCATAATTATTGTTTCTCATCTATTTGTTGACCATTTAATGCTCTAAAATAACATTCTCTTTATTAACATTTTTTCAAAAGTTCTGACAAGGTGGACATTTCTGGTTAATATTCACGGGAGACAAGTAGTGTTGGTTAACATCCTATGGATTACATTTTGTACTTATTTGTTGTTTCTTTAACTGTGATAATAGGAACTGAACACAGTACCTTGCCGGTGTTGCTACTAGGTGGCATATATATATATATTGTACAGGTCTTATTTTATCATCCCCATATATTTTTTTATGAACAAAGGATATATGTCCTATGTCCTATCTAGTAACTCAAACCTTCCCATGCCCCTAAACTCCCATGATCCTTGTCACTTCCACTTAGCCACTGTGGTCAGTCTTCATCGGTGCCTCTATGAGGCTTCCGTTAATAATTTCCGACTGACCTCCTTCATTTATTCTTTTCTCTCTCATTCTCTAGGAGAGTTACATTTCTAGGCCAAGGAGTAAAACTTGTCAACAACAATGGGGTTCCTCATTCCTTCAGGATAAATTCTCACTGCTCAGCAGGGCTCCACAGAGATCCTTGTCATGTAGTTTCCAACTCTGGGTATTTGTTTTTTGCATTTCATCTTCAAACTCTTATATTCCAGTCATACTTATGTTTGTTTAGAAATTTAATGAACATTTTTGTTTCTTTTTATTCACTTATATATTTAGTTACTTACTTGTTTGCTATTTATTAGACAGAGTTTAGCTATGTACCCCAGGTTGGTTCTGAACTCACAGTTAGCCCAGGCTAGCCTTGAGCTCAAATGCATCTGCCATGGCCTCTGGAGTAGTAGGATTACATGACTGCGTAACCAAGTCTAGATGCTTAGTCTCTTGATTTCCACAATGTTTCCCCAAACTTATTTTATTTTCAGTAAGAATCCTGAGAACTAATTCCCTGCCTTCTTCCTCTTCCAGTCCTTCCCCAAGGTAGAAGTGTTCACTCTCACATCTGGTTCCCACTATAGCTTGCACAAACATGTAGCACCTGGTGTCCTTTTGTGTGTAATCCCTACTAGTGAACTCTTAAGTGTTATACCCTAGCATCAGACAATGATCACGAAACACATACTCTTTGAATCAAGGAGGTGGCGGTTCAAACACTCCAAACCATTTTCACTAGAGCAGCTTGTTAAAAGAAACACTAACAGGTTACATGTATTTCTCCAGTGCTTGCTCCAAAAGAAAGATTGGTTCTTTTAATATTTATTTTTTCATATTTTTATAAGTAAATCTAGTGCATTGCCTCCAGCTTCTTCCTCATCTGAAGCTATTGTACAAAGCAGAGAAAACCCAGAGGGAAAAAGAAATCTCTTAGAATGTATCATCTTATCCTTTAAACTCCCCCAGAAACCTAATATATATATACAGCATCCATAATTCTTTGCCAACTATAAAGGTCAGTGCTCTAGATGGCATTGTTAAAGGTCAACTGTCCCAGAGGTGTCCTTACAAATAGAACAGCTTGGATACTATTACTGGAATATCAACTTAGAGAACTGAAAATGTCCAGACTTTCATCTTCTTTTGGTAGAGCTTGGTAGTCTTGCCTTGACAGAGACCATCTGTGGCGGATGAATGAGAACGGCCCCAAGGGACTCATGTGTTTGAATGTTTTGGTCCACAATTGGTGAACTGCTAGGAAAGGTTGGGAGTGTGTCAGTGGTGACAGTGTTGAAGTCTCAACATTTAGTCCTCGCTCTCTGATTTCAACTTTTGGGTCAGGATGCTTAGAGTTGTTAGCTAGTTCTCCAGTACCATGGCTGCCTATCTGCTGCCTGAATTCCTGAACTCACCCACTTAAACTGTAAGCCCCCAAATAAACACTTCCTTTTATAACTTGCCTTGGCCGTGGTGTTTTGTCATAGCGATGGGATAAGACATCAACTGAACGCTTTTCAAGCAAAGTTTACCATGATGAAAAGGGTAAAAAATCCATTGATTATGATGTAGTGATTCTATGTCAGAGTCATAAAGTCTTCTCAAAATCAGATCCAGTCCATTACAGTAAGCAAAAAAAACCAAATACACTGTGAAAAAAAAATAACATTGACCTCAAAAGAGCTGAGAGTAGAATAGTGGGTCCAGAAGCTGGGGTAAGTAAGGGGTAGGCTGAAAGGATAGGTTGGTCACCTTGACCTAGAATATGGACAGGGGCAAGAATTTCTAGTGTGCTTATAGGTAACTATTGTATGTTGTGTAAAGGGTGGCAGAAAGGAGCCCAAATGCTCTTTCATCATAAACAATGTGTAAGGAGATAATCTGAACCAGGGAATTCAGCCATTACACAAAAAATATAAATATGTTGATATAGCACCCTGTCCTCTATAAACTTTCATATGTAATTTAAAAGCAAATTTAAACTTTCAGAGTAGAAAAGAACAAGAAGAAAGTGAAACCATTTTCTATTGATCTACGCCAGTTTTGAGAAACCACTGACCTGAATTCTATACTAAAATAGGTTTATGATGCCCTAGAAATAACATCCAATCACTAACGAGACTCCACCCATGCTTCTGGTAATGTTCTGGAATCAGCACATGTAAAGTTCTGTATTTAGAAACACAAAGTTCTGTATTTAGAAACACAAATGAGACTCCCAGGGTGACAGTCAGCAAATGATGCCTAGAAACTGGAGTCCAGTGGCTATCTAGGCCTAGGAATAGATATTTACTAACAATGCTGGCCCTGGAGAAGACTCCAGAAAAGAAGGTCAGTACTAACCCCTGGTTCTCAGATGAAGACAACAGTGGAAGGTCAGCACATCAGCAGAATTGGTCTTGTCTTATGGCACATCATATAGAAACGAAACTTTTGTAACAGGTTGTGTGTCCACATTGGAGATAGCCATGGTGCCTTACCAAGTTCAGATGGCTTCTTGTAAAAAGGTTTGCCTAGCTGTGTTGGCTAGCACACTTGAATACACTTTTTTGTAAGGAAATCTGCCTATGCTGCCTTCCCATAATACATGCTTTGCTACTGTATGAGTTGTATATAATCATGTAGGTCTGTGGGAAAGGCTGTTATCAGAGATGCTGCTTGTAGTTTGTCTTAATCCAACAAACTTGACTATGCTGCGACCAAGTTAATGCTATTCTTGGAGATCATTTACAGAATGTTTTCTGCTTTCATATTGTGAACTTGGCCTGACCTTGATGACAACCAGTGTAACTATACTTTGGATTTCCAATGTTATTAATTCCTAGTAGCTAAGCTGAAACCATAGCTTTGATTCAATACCTTCCTCTTCATGCCTGATTCGGAACAACGTATCTGTGTGTAAAGATTTGTTGATTATTGACTCAAAGCACCAAGTGACAATGCCCTCCCCCATCCCCAGAATTTTGAATTCAGGTTGATATCTGCTTGTGTCTTTTTGTGCTGTTCTGAGTCAATATGGTGAGAACAATTTCCTCCCATCTGAAATTCCTGTAAGACACATTAAGACAAATATTCCTCATTCCTTTTGATACTGTATTTTCTGGGTTATTCAGCAGAGATGATGCCTTTGTTGAGATCAGAGCAGAGAAACCAGAGCTCTTCTGAACAACTGGGTAATGTGGGATGCCCTTCTGTAAGCTGTGAAGGAGTTGCTTTTTTTTTTTATTGAGAAAAGGAGAAAAAAAAACCAAGTTTCCACCTCCTCCCAGACTCCCATTTCCCTCCCCCTCCTCCCACTCTTTTCCCCCTCCCCCCACTCCTTTCCCCCTCCCTCTCCAGTCCAAAGAGCAGTCAGGGTTTTCTGCCCTGTGGTAAGTCCTAGGTCCTCCCCCCTGCGTCCCTATCTAGGAAGGTGAACATCCAAACTGGCTAGGCTCCCACAAAGCCAGCACATTACGTAGGATCAAAACCCAGTGCCATTGTCCTTTGCGTCTCATCAGCCCTCATTGTTCGCCATGTTCAGAGAGTCCAGTTTTATCCCATGCTTTTTTAGTCACAGTCCAGCTGGCCTTGGTGAGCTCCCAGTAGATCAGCCCCACTGTCTCAGTGGGTGGGTGCACCCCTCGTGGTCCCGACTTCTTTGCTCATGTTCTCCCTCCTTCTGCTCCTCATTGGGACCTTGGGAGCTCAGTCCAGTGCTCCATGTGGGTCTCTGTCTCTATCTCCATCCATCACCAGATGAAGGTTCTATGGTGATATGCAAGATACTCGTCAGTATTGCTCTAGGATAGGGTCATTTCAGGTTCCCTATTCTCAGCTGCCCAAGGAACTAACTGGGGACCTCGGCTTGGGTACCTGGGAGCCCCTCTAGGGTCAGGTCTCTTGCCAAACCTAAAGTGGCTCCCTTAACTAAGAATTGTGGTTCCATGCTCCCCTGTCCAACCTTCCTTTATCCCAATCCTCCTGTTTCCCCAAGGCCCCACCTCCTTCCCTTCTAACTTTTCTCTCCCCATCTCCCCTTACCCCCATCCCACCCCACCCCCAAGATCCCAATTTTCTCCCCGGCAATTTTGTCTACTTCCCTTAGCCAAGAGGATAACTATATGTTTTTCCTTGGGTTCACCTTCTTAGCTTCTTTAGATTCACCTACTGTAGACTCTGTGACCCTTATTTATGGCTAGAAACCAATTATGAGTGAGTACATCCCATGTTCATCTTTTTGGGTCTGGGATACCTCACTCAGGATAGTGTTTTCTATTTCCATCCATTTGCATGCAAAATTCGAGAAGTCATTGTTTTTTACCGCAGCGTAGTACTCTAATGTGTATATATTCCATACTTTCTTCATCCATTCTTCCATTGAAGGGCATCTAGGTTGTTTCCAGGTTCTGGCTATTACAAATAATACTGCTATGAACATAGTTGAACAAATGCTTTTGTCATATGATAGGGCATCTCTTGGGTATATTCCCAAGAGTGGTATTGCTGGGTCCAGGGGTAGGGTGATCCCGAATTTCCTGAGAAACCGAAACACGACTTCCACAGTGGTTGCACAAGATTGCATTCCCACCAGCAATGGATGAGGGTACCCCTTCCTCCACAGCCTCTCCAGCAAAGGCTACCCTTGGTGTTTTTGACTTTAGCCATTCTGACAGGTGTAAGATGATATCTCAAAGTTGTTTTGATTTGCATTTCCCTGATTGCTAAGGAAGTTGAGCACTACCTTAAGTGTCTTTTGGCTATTTGAACTTCTTCTGTTGAGAATTCTCTGTTCAGTTCAGTGCCCCATTTTTTAATTGGGTTAATTAGCATTTTAAAGTTTAGTTTCTTGAGTTCTCTATATATTTTGGAGATCAGACCTTTGTCTGTTGCGGGGTTGGTGAAGGTCTTCTCCCAGTCAGTAGGTTGCCTTTGTGTCTTAGTGACAGTGTCCTTTGCTTTACAGAAGCTTCTCAGTTTTAGTAGGTCCCATTTATTCAATGTTGCCCTTAATGTCTGTGCTTCTGGGATTATACATAGGAAGCGATCTCCTGTGCCCATCTGTTGTAGGGTATTTCCCACTTTCTCTTCTATCATTTTCAGTGTGTTCGGGCTGATATTGAGGTCTTTAATCCATTTGGACTTGAGTTTTGTGCACGGTGATAGATATGGGTCTATTTCCATTCTTCTACAGGTTGACATCCAGTTGTGCCAGCACCATTTGTTGAAGATGCTTTCTTTCTTCCATTGTATACTTTTAGCTGAAGGAGTTGCTTTTACTTGGTTGATGAATGAAGCTGCTATGGCAGGGCAGACTATAGCTAGGTAGGAAATTCAAGTAGTCAGACAGGGAGAAAAAAGGCAGAGTCAGGGAGACACCAGCATCCAGCAGAGAAGCAAGAAGTAATGTTAGACCCCAACTCTGGGATGCTAACTCCTCAGGAGGGTCGCCCCATGGAACCACTCACCAGTCCAGTTGACGCAAAAGCAAAAGGAATTTTATTCTCGTTTGCGCAAACGGGCTCCTCAGCTAGGCGAGGGAGAGAAGCCCTGGCTAGGCTATTACAGGCTACTTTTAAAGGCAAAAAAAAAAAAAAAATACATATTCAGGGAGGGTGTACAGTGGGTTGTTTGTTAAATGCAGGGATTGGCTCATTTTAAGGGTATTTACTATGATTGGTTATGTCAAATACGGGACCGATGGTTGCTGGGTCAGGCGAAGGACAGGGAAGCACCTGCAGGCTGTTGGAAAACACCTAACATTCTAGTCAACAGGCAGTTGGGGTCACAACTAGTTCACAGAAACATGTTTTCTTCAGTAAAGTAACAAGCCATGATCCTCATGGTAAAATATAGAATAGGAATGGGTTAAATTGTAAGAGCTAGTTAATAACATGCCTGAGTAATAGGCCAGTTTGTAATTAATATTAAGCCTCAGAGTGGTTACTCGGGAACTGGTGGGCAGGAGAGAAAGCTCCAGTTGCAGCCAGCCTCACTCTTGGGTGAATGACAGCAAGGGTAATTGTTTTTAGGTGGCAGCACTTCACGCATCCTCTAGGCAAAGGTCACCATACCTTGGTCAGTCAGCCTCAACCAGCCCTCACCTCCATTTCTGTCCTAGAAATTTCCTGATTTCCTGCATCCCAAATTGTTCTTCCTTTTTTTTTTTTCAATCTGTAAATGTTCATAAACTTTGGGAAACTGCATGAATTTCATCCTTTACCACAGCTTCCCTGGGATAAGTTCTGAACATAAGTTTTCCCTGGGATAAATGGAGAAAGGCAACTAAATGTATCAAGCTGAAGCTGGTATCCCTTTCTTGTAATGTAAGAATGAATTCCCATTTGCAGTCTAAACTTCAGTTCCTCTCAGGAAGAAAAACATGCATGCTGGGCATTCTTAGACATCTGAGATGTCAAATATTCTGCTTCTGGCTATATATGTTCAAAAAATCCATTTTTCTCTTTCTCTCTGCCCATTTGAAACCCAGCCTTGTTTCTTAATGTTTCTAAAGTATTCTCCTCTCTTTCCTTTTCCTCTCTTTCTGTCTATGTCAATGTCTCTCTATCCATCCATATAGAATTTTAGTTCCTTTAAGAAAAGGACAGAAAAGTGTGTGTGTGTGTGTGTGTGTGTGTGTGTGTGTGTGTGTGTGTGTGTGTCGGGGAGATCTGGGAGGAGTTAGGGAGGGGGAGAAGTAGAGAGTGAATATAATCAAGATACAATATATGAAATTCTTTAAGAACAAAAAATAATTTTAACAGGTTTTAAAATTCAGTTGTTTCCCAAATGGTTTCATAGACAATCTGGTATCCATAACAGTTATTTTTAAATTATTATTGTATAAAAGTGGCAAAACTTTTAGAGAAAAGGCAGGTTCTTTAATAAATGGTGTTAGGAAAACTGAGTATGCACAGATAGTTCAAAATTAGATACCTTTCATTCTGTATGAAAATCACCTCAAAATGGAACAAATGCCTTCATACAAAACTTTAAGTTGGTAGGAGAACCCCAAGGGAAATGCTTCAAGATACCTGCATAGCCTATGATTTCCTGAGTAGGACACTTAACAGCTCAGAAGATAAATGTAAGAACTGACATTTAGAACTGCATCAAAGTAAAAATGTTTGCATGGCAAAAGAACACAGGGCAGAGAATTCCACAGAATGGTATCTTGGCCAGTAGAGGGCTAGCATGAAGAATCTCTCAAGAACTCAAACTGGAAGTGTGGCTCAGTGGTAGAGAGTTTGCTTGGCACTCTGAAGGCCTTGGGTGAGAATTTGCTACCCCCAACACAGATGCGGGACTTAGGGGAGGGAAGGAAAAAGGAGCGAAGAATGAATAAAGAAAATTGTACAACCTAGGAACAGACTGTCGAACATGCACAAAAGGCCAACAGCTAATACAAAAATGCTGAACATCTTCATTTAGCTGTTGTAAAAGGCTGCTTGATTATTCCCAGCAGCCCAGACTTGGAATATCCACACAGAACAATGTTTGGCCTATTAGCTCTAGATTCTTATTGGCTAGCTCTTACATCTAATTTAACCAATTTCTATTAATCTGTGTATTGCCACATGACTGTGGCTTACCATCAAGGTTCCAATTGTGCCTGTCTCTGGCGGGACTACATGGCTTCTCGTGACTCCGCCTTCTTTCTCCCAGCATTCAGCTTAGTTTTCACTCTGCTCTAGCATAGGCCAAGGCAGTTTCTTTATTCATTAACCAATAAAAGCAAAATAAATATGGAAGGGCCTCCCACATCATTTAGCTATGAGAGAAAAACCACAAAGGGAATGCAAAAATGAGGTCCATCTCAGTCCTGTCAGAATAGCTTCATCAGAAAGCAAAAAGACAGGCCAAGAGGATGGTTCAATGAGTTAAGATCCTTCCAAAACAAGCCAAGAAACCCAAGTTCAGTTCCTGGTACCCACATAAAGGTGGAAGGACAGATGTGACTCCATAAATTTGTCTTCTGATCGCCACATATGTATACACACAGTAGTAAGTAATTTCTTTAATATTATCAATTTTTTAAAAAAGAAACCACCCCCCAAAACCCCAAAACAAATGAAAAATGATGACAAGGATGTAAGGGCATAAAAGAAATCCATATGAATTTGTGGGGGTGGGGTAGGGAAGAGGGAGAAGAGAGAATGTACATTAACGTGGCTACGATGGAAAACAATATAGCTTCATCACTACAATAAAATAGAAGCACAATATGATTTACCTATGGCACTCACAGGTAGAGATTCAAAGGAAACAATGTCAGGGTACTAGGAACACTTGTGCATGCAAGGCTTATTGAAACACTATTCCCAGCAGCCACACCATGAAATCAGCCTGTGTTTATCAACTGATAAAAGGATACAGAAAATAGCGCACACTTATATATGTTTATGTGTGTATATATACATATACATGTGTGTATATATTACTATATATATCATAATAGATATCAGTGTTATTAAGCTTAAAATAATCAGTTCATTTGCAGGGAAATGTAGTAAAGTAGGGGTCACCATGTTAAGCTAAAGGCAGTTTTTTTTCCCCTTCAGTGTGAAGCTAGGGAAACCACGAAAAGACCTGAAAAGAAGTAGATTAGAGAAGGGTAAGAAGTCACAAGGGAAAAAGGGGGGAAGGGTAAAACAGACTTGGGAGAGTACAAATTATCACTATGTAAAAGTTAATATGGATAACTGACAATCACAATTGTAACGATGATCTGTAGTTAGATTTAGAAACATCTATGTCACTCCTGCGCTAAACACCTTGTGGATTCTGTTTCTTGTCCTCTCCTGAAACAAGAGGAGCCACAGACCTTGCTAGAAAGTTTGCAGGGATTAAAGGAGTTCTTAAAAGATTGGGTAAAAACCATAAGTTTGAACCTATAGACTCCACCAAAGAATTATGGTTGCCTGGGATCTAATAATTACCTTCTTAGCAGGATGAGGCAACTCTGAGACACACATGTTTTATTACTGTTCTATTGCTGTGAAAAAGATGCCATGACCAACACAACTATTATAAAAGAAATCATTTAGTTGGGGTTTGCTTACATCTCTGAAAGCAGAAAGAGATAGGGAGAGAGTACACGGGGATGGAGAGATCCAACAAGGTTATACCTACCCCAACAAAGGCATTTCTCCTAATCCTTCCCAAATAGTTCCACTAACCAGAACATACACATTCAAACATATAAGTCTATGAGGGCCATTCTCATTCAGACCACAACATCCTACCATGAGTTTCTGCCAAACATCCTGATGGCAGTTTCCAATCTGTGGGGCATTGAGACAGGGAACGTTCTATGAAGAAAAAAAATCTATACAGAAAGCAACACACCCCACAACCTACACTTGAAGCCTATGCAACTGCCACCTTGTAGCTAGTTTTGTATGGCTCAAAGTAACAGAACTAGAATACATTAATACCTTCAGCCATTTTTTTAATCCATTGCTTCCCCAACATGTGAACTGAATTCATTTGAACTTGTTACCAACAAATAAACTAAAAATTACTCATAGTCAAATCCAAAACATTAAAATTATCAACACCAAATGATATCAAATGTCTCAGCTTCCATAATTGAGTCTGATGGTGCCAAATCATGTCTGAAACAAAACACTGCATGTGACACATCATCAAACAGGTATTTTCAAGAGCTGTTGAGGGAAAGAACAAATGTCCCCAGCACTGCTGAATGTCATGGGAGCACGGCATAAAAGCTTTAGAGAGTTATGTTAAAAAGTTTTACCCAATGACTGGCAATTAGTACTGAGAACATTTTAGTCCATCTCTACCATAGCCACACTAGATTGCCATCATCTATTTGCCAAATTTCAACGGGCAGTACCTGATAATAGATTCCATCCCTTTGTATCTTTGAGATTGTATCTCTTGTTAGAAAAAACATCTGGCTCCTCTGTCCTCAATATAAATAAAAGCTTTTACCATATGAACAAGGTCAATCTGTTCTATTTGGGAGATTAAAGTAATGAGACCAACTATAAGGTACTTTAGTGCAAAATCTATCTGCCTTCTGTCAACCTTAAAAAAGAGGAGAGGCAATACACAACTTAGCAGTGAGCAGTATGTCAGTGACACTTTTCACACTACCTTTCAAATAATAAACATACATAGCAACATAGAAAGAGTATACAATGGTATTTTATTAAACTTGCAGAAAAGAATATTATTTTTCTTCATTTTTATTACTCCTTAACCGATATACAAATTCACACCTTGTACAACACTAAATGGCTAGTTGTACATGTCTAATTTACTACAGCTTAGGGACATAGCCAAAAATATGATCTGATGTTATTGCTGTTAGAAGCTTAAAACAAGTATCTGATAGAAAATATCCAACTTTGTTTTCAACTATAGTGTGTTCTTAACATCCCAGGATACAACTGCATAGAATCCTGTCTGTTATATGTTAACTTATACTCACATATGTGATTCAGAGAAGATGCAAAAGTCACATACTACTTTTTCCTTTCCTTTAGAATCCTGTGTAGCAATATGGAGCGGCGGGGCTGCGTCCCCAACACCCCAGCCGCCTGCCCAGCTAGCTTATGCCCCAAAATAATTACACAGACACTGTATTCATTTAAACACTGCTTGGCTCATTTCTACCTAGCATCTTCTAGGCTAACTCTCCCACCTGGACTAGCCCATTTCTTATCATCTGTATAGCACCGGTCTTACCGGGAAGATTCTAGCCTAAGTCCATCCTGGGTCGGAGCTTCATAGCGTGCGTCTTCCCTGGAGCAGGTAGCAAAATGGTGCCCACGTGATGGACTAAACCCACTTAAAAAACCTGAGAAGGCTTAAAAATAAGGGAGAGAGAGTTTAACACAGATTTTTGCTGTTTGTTGGTGGCGTGCTGTAGAGAGATTTCCTGATTCGGCAACAGCAGCAGAAAAAACGCCGTGTCATTTCAAAGCGTGGCTTCCTGGGGCTGTGCCACCAGTGAAAACTCTGGCTTTATGTTTATGTTCCCGCTTGGGATCGGAAGGAGAGTGCTCTGAGACCTTGACGATGACTCAGAGCTCCCCGCCTGCTCCTGGGCAGAAGGCAGAATCAGGCTTAGGCAGGCGGAAGAGCATGGCGGATTCCTGCCGCCATACAGGGACGTGTTTTCAGACTGCGCAGTGCTCTGCGTGTCAGATTTGGATGTAACTTGGATGAAAAGAATTTCTGTGCTGCACGCTCAGTCTCAGAATTAAAGTGCTGAGTGCCGCTCCTACCTGGTGGCCCCAGAGCTAGCACAAAATGGTACGTCCTCCATTTTGAAATTTTCCTGACTCAGCAGCAGGAACAAACCTGTGTTGTTTAAAAATGCCGGCTTTCTGGGCCATCCTGCCAGGGCAAACTCTGACTGTTTGAGGCAGGAGGGCCGGCTACTGAGAGAGGATTTGAGTGTTGTCTGTTGTAGCTCACTGGCTGGCAGGGACCTTGAAACGCCATAGAGGTGTGGCTACAAACATGGCTGCAGCCTGTATATCCGCCATGAGGCTGGAAAGCTAAGGAATGGGCTGGATCCAGCCGTCAAAGCCACGCCTTTAGTCCTACTGAGATTGCTTGGCAAATTAAAGACTCATGTGGTCAGAAAAAGAGAGATATATAGTAAAGAGAGATTCAAAGACAGAGAAAATTTCTGAATGGTTTAAAGTGTGTTAAAAATATATGCAGACTAAAAGTTAAAATTCTTAAAGTAAACCTCTGTGACTTCAAGGTGTGGTGGCACACGCCTTTAATCCCAGTGCCTAGAAGGCAGAGACAAACAGATCTCTGTGAGTTCAAGGTGTAGTAGTGTACGCCTTTAATCCCAATGCCTGGGAGGCAGAGACAGGCGGATCTCTGAGAGTTCAAACACAGCTTGGTCTACAGGGTTATTCCAGGTCAAAGATACACGCTCAAAAAGCAAAAAGTTAACCTAGGAATGTCACAGCTTAGATTCTTAAGCGCCTAGTGATTTAAAGGCGCAAATCAAAAGTGCTCCTGGATAGTAAAAAATTGCAGATTCAACAATAGGACAGATTCAGACCACTAAATGAATCACACTGTTGGATGAATGTACGTTGGCTTGGAAGAGAGAAGAAAAAGAATATAGAGAATAAAGTTAATGGTTTAAAAAGAAAAAAGTAAAAGTAAAGTCTTTAAAGAGA
This sequence comes from Microtus pennsylvanicus, assembly GCF_037038515.1. Classification (NCBI taxonomy): domain Eukaryota; kingdom Metazoa; phylum Chordata; class Mammalia; order Rodentia; family Cricetidae; genus Microtus; species Microtus pennsylvanicus. The sequence goes on along the minus strand of NC_134587.1, from coordinate 103,639,202 downwards.
CAGAGTACAGATAGTTAAGAGATTAAAAGAAATAAAGAAAAATAAGCTACATAAAAATGGAAAATTCACAGAGAGTCTGGATTATGTACATTGTGTTTTCTTTAAAATTTTTGACTGTGAAGGAGCTAAGTACAGAGAGACATTTTATTATATAGGCTGCCAAGTGGAACCAGAACGGATATCATGAGGGTATGATTTCAGAATTTGGATCTAAGGATATGATACTTTGGAAAAGAGATTCTTATTTTGTTTTCACAGAGGATGAGACCCTGTTCATTTCTTCTATTCCGATTTGGTATGATGGACCACGCCCTCCTGAAGGGTTGTTGTGAACATCTTCAGAAAATTACTTCGCTCAACTGCCAACTGAGATGACTCTGGTACACAGGTTATACCATGAAAGACCTAATTAACGATGCCCCCATTCAGCAGGAAGCAGTTTGGAGAGAAAAAAACTGCGCCCATATTCCCAAATATGGTTTATAAACGTTCTTTTACATTTAAAGGGGGATATGATATAGACATGAATAATTTGCATTAGTATAGATTTTGCTTTATTGGTAGAAATTTACGGTCAATTTTGTTATATGTATAAATGTTTCTGATGTAACTTTTACTTGATAACTGTTTTGTTATATGTAATTTTGCTATGTTAAAGTTAAAGCCTTTTTTTGTTTAAACCGAAAAAGGGGAAATGATGGAGGAAGGTCATTGGTTAAATTAAAAGAAACTGCTTGGCTCTCATTGGTTAGAAGATAGGTGGGAGGAGTAAACAGAACAGAACGCTGGGAGGAAGAGGAAGTGAGGTCAGACTCGACAGCTCTCCGCTGGGGAGCAGAAGCTTCAGAGAGAGACGCCATGCTACCTGCTCCAGGGAAGATGCACGCTATGAAGCTCCGACCCAGGATGGACTTAGGCTAGAATCTTCCCGGTAAGACCGGTGCTATACAGATAAGAAATGGGCTAGTCCAGGTGGGAGAGTTAGCCTAGAAGATGCTAGGTAGAAATGAGCCAAGCAGTGTTTAAATGAATACAGTGTCTGTGTAATTATTTTGGGGCATAAGCTAGCCGGGCAGGCGGCTGGGGTGTTGGGGACGCAGCCCCGCCGCTCCATATTACTACAATCCTGAAGGCCTTAAATCATAAATAACTCAGCTTTAACATTACTTGAACAGTTTTTCTAAGATTTTCAGTATTTTACATTTTCAGTTCATACTGCACTGAAGTTAAGTGTGTGCGTACACACATGGGCATGATCAGGCCTCAGGTTTTCTGATGTCAAACAAGCAGTGTCTGACCATTTATTGTAGAAAGGCTCATTGCATGAATACAAGATTAATTCATTTTGCAAATGTTGTTTCATATTTTAAGGATTCTTATTTAAGAAAGCTTGAGTTTATTGACCCTAGCACATAATTATAGCAGTACTTGACTATTATAAAGAGTTCTAAGCACCCCAATACTGTGGGGAAAAGGTCTTGCTTGTATTGCTTTAATAAAACTGATTGACCAGTAGCCAAGCATAAAATAGAGGCAGAGTGACAAGAACAGAATTCTGGGAAGAGGAAAGGGTCAGTTTGCAGTTGTCACCCAGGCACAGAGGAAGCAAGATGAGAATGCTTCACTGATAAAAGGTAACAAGCCACGTGGCTGAAAAGACAAGAATTCTGGACTAATATGTAAGAGTTAAATAAGCCTGAGCTACTGGCCAACCAGTTATGATTAATGTGGACCTCTGTATGCTTCTTTGGGACTGAAGGGCTGCGGGACTGGGTGGGACAGAAACCTCCGCCAACAACCCGAGTACGTAATGATAGCACCCATGGAAAGGATTTGCTCAAATTTTAGTATCTTACCTAAGATGGGAAAAATGAAGAACAGAGTTTTAAAAGCTCTTACTTCTCTCAGTTTATATTCCCTGATTTTAGTCATTTGGAGGCGAGGGAGACCTTATGTAACAGGAAAGCACTCCATAGTGGAAGCTCAACAAGTTTTGTTATGTGAAAGAATGAAAATATTCAAACCAGTCAAACATTAATGTATGAATCCATAAGCTCAAATAAAAGACCAGTCATTCCTATTGAAAGGAAACATAAATGATGCACTATGCCTGAGCTTGTGTCCTCCAAACACAGTGCTTGAAAATATTGCTTACATGAAGTAAGCACTTTAAACACTGGGGTCTTAAATCCCTCTTCACATCAGAAGTTAAAAAGACCTCAGATTCTTATCAAATGGTGTTAATTAGCAAAAAGCAGTTAACATATAACAGTAATGAATAAAAAGGAAATAAAGTGGGGTTGTGCCGCCTGGAAAAGAAGCAATACTGCTCCTAGCAGTCTGTCCCCTCTCCACCTAGCACTGTTAACTAGCAAGTGTCACTATCTTACTGTGACATGGACACATTTTGGTACTTTGTCACTTTTATAGAATGTTTTGCTATGGTCTGACTGTCCCCTATCAAACTCATGCTGAAATTTGTTATTGGTACAGTTCTAGGAAGTGGAATCTTTAAAGATGGGCTCAAGACTATGGTAGAAAGTGTACCTGCGCAAAATAAATGCAATGCAGATATCAAAGAATATTTACCACTTTAATGATAAACTTACAGAACCAAAGTTCCAGCGTAGTACAGGTAGGGAGGAAAAGAGAGCGAGCCGCCTCTCCGCGCACCTATTTATTGGCAGGCATTCGCCTGAGGCAAACCCCGCCCTCTAAAGGGGGCTGTCTTAACCCTACAGAAAGTGGTATGATAACAAAGGACCCTATTCTCCCCAACCGCTTTCACCATGTGATAAAGCAGAAAGCTCTTGCCAGATGTTGGCACCTGACACTGGGCTCCTGATGAGTTACCTAGTCTGTAGTAGTCCATTATAGCAGTACATTGCCAAATAATACATGTCTCTTGGTAAATTTTCAAAGTGCTTTTTATTCCAGATGTTGAAAAGCCAGCCTCACCTCAGTTCTTTCAAGATACATGTTCAAAACCATGTGTTTGTGGATGTCAAAACAGGCCAGAAGAGGGCATCGGTTCCCCTACAGAAGCAATGCATAAGAGTTCCAATTGGTTGAGAGCAGCAAACATGGGTTCTGCTCAAACTCTGGTCCTCTAAAAGAGCAGCAAGTGTTATCAGCCCTCATGGCCTACCTATTATTTCTCATCAGTACACTATGAACAGCACTATATTTTTTTTCTAAAACAGAATTCAGCTTAATACAACAAACATAGTAGCTTAGTCAACACCAGTACTTTCATTCAACTACATTTACTAACTATAGACTGCAGAGACAATTATCTGCATGTTACCCTGTAACTGTCCTGATTTAGTGCAGGAAACGATTAAGGATTTTCTATTTGAAGAAAGAATGAATACATTTACATTCTTTTCAGGTTGGAGTTTAGACACAGGGCCAAGGTAATTTTGAATGCACTCTTAAGATTAATGTGAGAATAGCAATCCTGCATCATTTTTCTCTCCCAAAAGACTGTTGTTCTGTACACTGCTCCAAAATCCACGGACTGGATAATTTATAAACAATATAAATTAATGTTTTTGTTTTGGATGCAAGAAAATGCATCAACTTCTTTGGTGTTTGCCTATTTCTGTGCCCAAACCAGTACCTGTTCCCAACTCTTCCAAGGGAAGAGACTTAACTCCTCACACAGTGGAGGAGTAGAAGACTTCGCAGCCTAAAGCAGTATCCCCCAGTCACATTCCAGGGCACCCATCCACCAACAGGCAGCCTCTTTCATGAGGAATCACGTCTCCAAGGCCCCACACCTCTTACTACCACCCACAGCTGACTGTAACTAACCACATGCATTGGAAGAACAGTAAACCACTAGCAGTCGGCTTCCACTCCAAAGATGAACTCTTGATGACAAAACAAATACTTTGAGATTTCAATACATACTGAAATACTTAAGGATATGGAATTTGTAGCTAGGTTTTCTCCCTGGCACAACCTCACTTCCACTGCTACCCAAACTAGCTTACTCAAGTTCAAGTGTACTGTCAAAAAAAAAAAAAAAAAAAAAGAAAAGAAAAAGAAAAAAAGAAAAAGAAAGAAAGAAAAGGCTGTAGTTAATGTGTTTGCCCTGAAATACTTGCAGATTAAGATTAAATTCTTCTGCCAGAACAGCATGCATTCTTAACTGCTGGGCCATCTCTCCAGTGCAAATACAATGTTTTTCTTAATTCTATCAACCAGAAACATTCTACAAACCAGAAATACATCACTTCCAACTATAAAAATCATTCCTAAAGAGAAATCTTCAGAGAACAATGAAGAAACTCCAACATAATAAAGTTGACACGTACACTTTTACAGACTTCAAGCCAAGTCTCACAAGTTTCATGCCAAGACAGACTGCAGCTATCACCCACAAACGCTGCAGCTGTCTTAGCCTGTAGGGAGCAAAGTAGGACCTCAATACAATTACAGAGTGGACAAGCTTGGAATTAGTGATCTCTAAATTTCCCATTGTGCTGCACAAGCACAGTATTGTAAGAATATCAGGGAACGAAAGACTAAGCACCAACTGAGCAGAAAGTACTGAAGGGAAAAGCACCTTGATTCAACTCTGCCACTGTAACAGTTAAGCGACCTCAGTTAAATTAGGAGCATCGACTGAGCGTGCAGGCTTCTGTTAATAAATGAGAATGGAGAGACTTTGATGAAGGTCTACACAAGACCCCAAATTCCTTGATTCCTCTTAGCATTTACACTGTGCTGGAAAACAAAACTCATTCAGTTAAAAACTCTAAATTGATTTGGTCATTCGCTATGCATCCATTAGACAAGTTCAGATACCAGAAAGCCTGGGAACAGAAGATATATATACACCCCCAGACCTTAATTTCTCAGCGACTCAATGGTAGAGCTTTCTACACACGCATAAGCAATGAAGACCTACAAGGGCAGAGTGTTTGTCAACACGGTTAATATTTGCCAGCTAACGAAGCTTCTGCTTACGGTGTCTTCCTTCTTCACGCACTGAACTTGCTTACAGAAATCAAGTTTAAAGAATTCTTGCACTCACAATCAATTCCAAAAGTGTCAAGTTTATAAAAATACTTTATTTTAAAGACACTTAGTAGGACTTGAACATCTTACTTTATGGTTATACTAAGAAGACAGTGTTCAGCACATTAGAGGCATATTTAACAGCCATGACAACGCATACTGTTTGGTGGATGGGTAGTGGAGGACATGATTCAACATTTTACTTAAATATTATATAAACTGGATTTTTCTCTAAGAATGAGATGAACAGCATTTCACAAAGGTCACAAATATATATGAACTTACAAGTCAGTCATTTAAAATATATGAACATATGAGTCATTTTACAATGTCTTTTTAAAAATCTAGTTCCATGATAGATTTTCCTTTTAAAAAAAGTCTTTAACATATAATCTTAACAGTCCATATTTTTCTGAACTACAAGCATATACCTAATAGTAAGGTCCAAAATGAGAAGAATTACTCTCTCCAGGAGAAGGAGGGGGAGGAGGTGGGGGAGGGGGTGGTGGTGGTAGGGAGTATGGTAAATTAAGTAAGGGATGAGAGGCCATATTAGGTGCAGCCCACCCCATACTTACAGAAGGAGGTGGGGGTGGGGGAGGGAGTGAAAAGTTATGCATATCAAACATGGGAGGGGGAAAGGGATAGTGGGGCATAACAGGATTATCTTGTCTCTGAGGTGGAAATCCCAAAGTCTCTTGAGATGCCATTTGATCTGAGTTATACAACTGCTGAGGGGGAGGCCTGCTGTGGCTTCCTCGGGAATATCTTCCCCTCGAAAAGCCTCTTGTGAATTCCCTGTTGTGATATCCCCTCGAATATTCTGAAGAAGAGCCATAAGCATTCCAATTCTGATGCACTTCACCAAAATCTTCACCTGCAATGGCAGAAACACATAAAAGCAAATTTAAAGTTCAGTTTAATACATCAAGATAATTGCTTAAAGAATAATTTCTATTCCTTAAGTTACTAACACCACTGAAAACTCAATTTTAAATGAATTTAAAAGGCACAACTTAATGCTTAAGGATTAGGAAAGGCAAGACAAAATATTTAACAATAACTGCATCCAACCACAAAACAAAACAACAAAAGCACCAATCCCCCCACACACTCAAGGCTGAGAAAGAAGGCTGTGTTCCTGCTTAGCATTTGTCCCGAGAAATACAAATTTATTAAAAAAAAAACCCAAATATTCTTATATAAGATTTATTCCTGACCAAAAAATGGAAATAAGCCAGATGCTCCTTAACAGATTAGCAGTTAAACAATTATAGTCTAATTCACCCAACGGGACAGGACTCTGGAAAGAAAGGAACAATCTACAAATATAGAAACTTGAATGGATTTCCAAGAAAGTATGATGAGCAGCAAAGCAAATGTGTGATTTCAAACGCTTGTGTGATACACTAGGATCTCACTTATGTAACACTCCCGAAATGATCACATTGAAGACATGGAAAACAGCACTGGTAACGCAACCAGGAGCTGAGCACTTGCACGGGCAAGGCCATGAATTTCATCTCTAGTACTACAAGGCAGACAAAGGAGGAAGGAGCAGAGAAACACAGACAGACAAACAGATGCTTGTCATGAACTGAGGTGAAAATGATTTAAATTGTCACTACTAGAAAGCAAATGAAGAACTAAGGAACATTCTGTTCTGGTCACAGTATTATTAAACCTTGAGGATATTACCTCAGCACTAACTCTAGATGTGATACAGCAAGTTTTACGAGATGTTGCAACTGAAAGAAGTAGCGTGAGGGGCATATAATAAATATATGTGAATCTACAATTATCTCAAAAAGTTCAATTTCAAAAAAGAAAAAGTCAAAATAAAGAATCTGATTTGGGTGCCACACCACTGAATTCTAAACATGGGCAAATCTATCCCTTAAGAAAACCACACTATAAGCACAGTTGCCTCTAAGGCTTGATATCCTAAAAGATAACTTCAGATTGAGCTCAAACAACGCAAGTATTCCTGGGGCTCTCAACATAGCCCATGCTGTGTAATGCCTGCAATGTGAGGGGCGCCAGGAGAACCCAGATATTCTATTTTATTTTAGTTTACATATTTGTAGAAGGCCAAAATAGAAACAATATACTCACCTGACTCATTCAATTCAGATTTGAGTTTTTTCCGCCCTTGAATCTGAGACTTTTTCCTTTGTTTGGCTTCTTTTTCTTTTTCATCATCACTAAAATCCAAAGCCTTACAGATAAAAGTAGAAATTCAAGTATCACGTCTTTGCCAACAAAACAGGTGCTTGTAGATGAGGCTCAAACTGCTATTTAACCACTAACCATGAGAGAAGGTTGCTCATTTGAACTTAATACTACCTATTAATATGTGGATTAACATCTAAAGTAGTAACAAAAAAGAAATCATGTTTTTTATGTTTGTTTTTAAGCCCTAAAGAGTTTAATAAGCTGAGTATTTGAAATTTGCCTTTTTAAAAAAATTGTCTATTGAATTCCTAGAAAGCTTTAGATAGATAACTTTAAAATGCCAAAAATCAGCAATTAAGATATGAAAGACATATTCCCTGGCCAGAAGTCTAACTTCCTGCTTAGATTTAAGATTCATCATCATGCCAGCTGCCAAAGAAAACAGTAAGAAGATTAAACTATTTTTACACACCACCAGATCCAGAACATCATCATTCCATGATTTGGTCAATCAAAACCAGACAAGTACCTTTCCATCAATCTTGTCATGATCTCAAATTTCATTCTTTACAACAAGCAATAAAACAAATTCTATGATTTCGTGTTAAGAGTACGGGGCTGCGTTAAAAAAAAAAAAGTAGAAAAAGGAAGACTTGTTGCCAGAACAGGAAATGGGAATAATATGCACACGGCCAAAAGCACAGAGAATGTAAAAGTAAAGATGTTCTGAAAGCAAACCAAAGCTGTTCTTCCTACTACAGAATCGGTAACTGTCAAGTAACTCAAGAGGGAGAGGAAGGAAAGTTCATTGAAGCAGCTTTAGAGATTGCTTTGAATAAAGTTTTGCTATCATCTCCTAAAACCATTTTTCTTATAAAAAAATCAATTTTGTAGACATGAAATATTTAAGTCAACTATAATTTTTTTCATTTATACATTAGAATTGTATAAAGATGAGATTTAAGAAATCTCCACGTCTTTTATGTATGTTCAGCAATTTACCATAATGTAAAATTAATTCAGGGCTGGAGATGGCTCAGCAGTTAAGAGCACTGGCTGCTCTTCTAGAAGTCCTGAGTTAGATTCCCAGCAACCACATGGTGGCTCACAGCCATCTATAATGAGATCTGGTGCCCTCTTCTGGCCTGCAGGCACACATGGAAGGAATGTTGTATACATAATAAGTAAATCTTTTAAAAAAAATTGGAGAATTCATTTGGACTATAAAATATCATTAACAAATATATAAAATTAAATTCCAACATTTTTTTGAACTAGACTGCCACACCCGGCCCCTGGAACCCCACAAACACAATCATACAGCACATGGGATTTCATTCTGTAAAAACCAAATCAAATCAAACCAATCCAATTTCACAAGAACTTAACATTACCAAAATTATTAACTTCAATCCTCAGGCCTAAAATGAGGAGTTTAACACGACCAATCTCAAGACTCACATGAACGTCTAAACACTTTAAAACATGCAATTTCATTATGAAGACGCCCTGAGCACAACAGAGAATGTGAATAAGTACCAACATCAACATCATGAGATAACATTTTGGTAGATATCAGATAGATTATTCCCTGAGCTAAGCGATTCATTCCTGTAAAATCTCTGTAAGTGGGCACAAACCTGACTCATATCAGGATCTTCAGCACTGTTTGAAATAATTGAAGTATTCAGAAATTAAATCTTCAATTAACCCAAAGCCACAACACTAAAATCTTTAACACAAACTTTGCATCACCTAGAGTGGGACCAAATAATGACACATCCGCATGCATGTGATTCCTAAATGACATCTGGACAGATTAAATTACTAGCACACCTTAGGAGATAAAACTAAGGTCCCAGTGACATGGACACAAAACATAAAATCAAGATGGAGATGGACATTAGGAAGAGTAAGCAGCTGCTCATGACTCTACCCCACCCCCAAAGGTTGACATACTAAAGGCATCACAGCAAATGCCATCAGGTACCACACATTCACTAAACTGAAGAACAAACTCAATTGTAAGTAATAACATTTTTTGTCTACCAGTTGATAAAAATGAGAATTACAAGGTAAATAAGTCAGAATTAGTTAACAATGTGTATGACTAAGGCATGTGCTGCTTTGTGAAATATTAAGTAAAAAGGCTCATACTAACTTCTGGAGGTGGTTCCTGATCATTCTTCCAAGAGGCATCTGATCCTCTGTCCCTAGAAAAGATCAGATTTTGTTGAGAACTTACAGAACCTAACACCTTGGGAAATTAAATGAGTTCCACCTGTACTTTTATATGGAAATGGGAAAAAGCTAAAAGAATATCTTTTGTTTTCACATAACATGTTCATCTTATAAGAAACACACACACACAAAGAAAAAACAGGGCACATGCAAGTGTCAGCACTGGGGAACTGAGATCTCGTCTATACTGTGAAGAGTAAGTGATTTTGCACTTTTGATTTTCACTTTTTAAGATGCCTGATCTTTATACAAAATTCTGTTCCACACCCACACACAAAAGATGCTTTAGCTGCTGCAGACATGAAAAACAGAGCAATTCCCTTTCTAAGGATTCACAGGAACAGGCAGAGGCAAAGACACAAGTTCTTGCTCCCTACTTCACCTAAAAAAAAATACCAAGAATTCTCCATGAGTGGTTCTCAAATCAAAAAGATAAAAAAAAGATCGATGAGTTTGGGGAGGAGGAGGAAGACCGAATACTCTGAAGGACAGTGTAGTGTAGCAGACGCCTATATGAAATGAGTCATTAGAGATGGAATTAGTAACTTCGGGTAGGAAGTTTTACAATGTGAAAAAAGTATCAGTATAATTATAACTTCTGAAACCTCATTTTTTAAAATGTTTAATCTTAACCATTTCATTGTTTCAGCCATCTTTGTTACTCAACTACTAGATGTTCTCAGTACTTTAAATTAGATCTTAAAAATAAATGAGATTCTCTGGAATTAATGCCACTAAAATACATTTGCCAACGACAAAATTTTATTTGTCACAAAATAAAAACTAAATTGCTTTAAATTTTTCACTGAGATCTTTGACATTCTATAAGTGTATTATAAACGACTACTGTATCATCTGGCCAGCTGTCATTAACCTGTTAACCTCACATAAATCCAGTGCTTCTTTTGAATATAGTCAGTCTAAGAAATGATATACAAGATCCTTGGTATGGAGCTTACAGAGCTAACAGGAAAGCTCATTAGCTAGAATGTCTACTGCAAGAAACCTACATTCGACGAAGAAAAATCAAGCAACAAGACAGCAAGTGGAGAGAAGCTAATTAAACTGGTCTTGCCAGGCCTGGAACTGCCAAGGGGCTGAACTACCATACTCCAAAAGCCAAGTCCTACAAAAGGTAGGAACAAGGAGATATCAAAATGAAGGGATGGGTAGGGTTGCTACAGTTCAGCCTCACTACACACTTCTCTGGTTTATTCATATTTCTTTTCAGAATTGAAAAATCAAGAATAAAAAGTTGCTTTTATTTAACTATATTTGTAAGCATTTTCAGAAAACCTTTTTGAGCACATACATCTTATTATTCAAAGAAGAATGAGATGGCTATTGCTCAAGCATTATCTAAAATATAAACCTTTATGACTTAGTATCCGTTTAATTCACTTATCCCATCACCAGTTCATGTAGAAAATTAACCACACAGCTAGAAAAATAATGAAGGCCAAATGGTTCTACTTTACATTCTTATACATGACTTGTCCATATGAAGATAAAACTTTTACCTCTGTAGTAGTGAATGAATTTTAGAAACCTGACTTAAGACAAAAATGGTACAGAGAACTTCTTACAAGGAAGAGTTCAGAGTATTTTGTATAAGGCTATGGTGGAATAAACTTGTAAACTCAGCACTTGGGAAATGGAGGCAGGAGGACAAAGATGAGTCCAGCTAAGGATACATGACACCTCGCCTTAAACAACCAAAACAAACCAAACAAAACAGTTCTTTAAATTTTTACTTATATTGGGAATAATTATATAGTAATGCTAATATTGAAGTAGTTTGACAGGAAAAAAAACTGCAGTGAACTAGAGCTCAAAAGATGTCTATGTTCGTTGAATGCTGTGATCCTCATGGCTTCTTTGGATAAAGTATAAATATACACATTTTCTGCGTGTTATCAGTGATGAGAAATCACAGCTCTCAAAGGTGTTATAGAAAGAAAAATATGGTGTCTAGAATACAGCCATCATTTAACTATAAGAAACTATCATCTAAGGCAGTGGTTCTCAACCTCCCTAATGCTGCAACCGTTCCTTATGTTGTATGATTCTCTGCATGACCACTTCATAACTATTAATTTTGCTGCTGTTATGAATTGTAATGCAAATATCCGATGTGATCATTAAGGATCAGATTCTTAAAATATAAATGACAATGAAGAACATAGCAATGGAGCACTTACTGTTTGAGTTTTTCTGGGAAAATATACTGAGTGAAGTCTTTCATAGATGGAGCAAAATACATAGTATCCTTTATTTTGATGCCTTTACTCTCAATGTGGTCTGAAGAATTAAACCGTAACACATAAAATGGATGGGCAACAGGTCCAAAGATCTCAAATATCTATAAAACAGATGACACAGAATATGTACCTTTCAATAATGGTTTGAAAAGATAGCAAGATTTTTAAAATATAATTGCTAAAACAAGGCAATTCTATGTTACAACAAATAAATCATTTTACTTTTTACACTCAGAGTTCTTATATTTTGATTATAAATGTAATAGTTTTATTAAACATTTCTTTTCTTAAATAAGTATAAGTTTATTTTTTGCCAATTCAAATAATTTTGGTGGTACTTGTTAGATGTAAGTAATGAACTTTTCTATTAATGTTCACGAGTTACATGCTACACTGAATTACAGGATGGAGTCAAAAATTGAAATCATATGATGGAAAATATAAAAGCAAGCTTCTGAATCAAAAGATAAAATGTCAATGTTGTTTTCATAAAATGCTGGCATTTTTGTAAAATGAAGCCCTGGTTTTCCTTAGCTTAAAAAGCAGAGCAGCTGGCACAGTGCTGCAAGGAGCTGGAGAACTGCTGCAAGCCAGAGACTGACTGTCCTGTTCAGTCACAAAGATCCTCCTTTGTGATCCAGCTCACTTCAGTAACCTGTTCTGTTTAAGGCAGTCTCAGGGAGATGCAAATAGTTGAGCATCACATGTAGCGCCATGATGGAATTTTGGAAGAGGCTCAACAGCCGGAGCCGAAAGCATGATAATTAAAGATATACATTACTTCCTTCACCAACCCTTGGATACTTGCTTTCGTTATGTGGTCTCATTTCGTGAGTCAATCTTTTATTTGCCTTCATTAAAGAGCAAAACTAATAACCTAGCAAGGTAAGACTACTCTTAAGTTTACAAATACTTGAAAAATAAAGTTTCAATTAAAGTAATAAAAATAAAAACATTATGAAATATGTTAATACTTCTTTTAATTAAAAATAATTTAACACCCAGCAGTGGTGGTGCTCACCTTTAATCCCAGCACTCGAGAGGCAGAAGCAGGCAGATCTCTGTGAGCTGGAAACGAGCCTGGGCTAAAACAAACAGACAGACAACAACCCAGGATAGCCAAAACAATCCTATACAATAAAGGAACTTCCGGAGGCATTACCATCCCTGACTTTAAACTCTATTACAGAGCTACAATAATGGAAACAGTTTGGTATTAACATAAAAACAGAGACGTTGACCAATGGAATCAAATTGAAGATAGGGATATTAATCCACAAACCTATGAACACTTGATTTTTGACAAAGGAGCTAAAATATTACATAGAAGAAAGAAAGCATCTTTAACAAATGGTGCTGGCATAACTGGATGTCAACCTGTAGAAGAATGAAAATAGATCCATATTTGTCACCATGTACAAAACTCAAGTCCAAACGGATTCAAGACCTCAATATAAATCTGAACACACTGACCCTGATAGAAGAAAAAGTGGGAAATAGACTGCAACACGTGGGCACAGGAGACCACTACCCCAGTAGCAGACAATAAGAGCAACAATGAATAAATGGGACCTCCTGAAACTAAGAAGCTTCTGTAAAGCAAAGGACACTGTCATTAAGACAAAAAGGCAACCTACTGAATGGGAGATCTTCACCAACCCCACATTAGACAAAGGACTGATCTCTAAAATATATAAAAAACTCAAGAAACTAGACACTAAAATTCTAAATAACCCAATTAAAAAATGGGGTACTGAACTGAACAGAGAATTCTCAACAGACGAAGTTCAAATGGCCAAGAGACAATTAAGGTCATGTTCAACTTCCTTAGCAGGGGAAAATGCAAATCAAAACAACTTTGAGATACTATCTTACACCTGTCAGAATGACTAAATGCAAAAACACCAAGGGTAGCCTTTGCTGGAGAGGCTGTGGAGGAAGGGGTACCCTCATCCATTGCTGGTGGGAATGCAATCTTGTGCAACCACTGTGGAAGTCGTGTTTCGGTTTCTCAGGAAATTCGGGATCAACCTACCCCTGGACCCAGCAATACCACTCTTGGGAATATACCCAAGAGATGCCCTATCATATGACAAAAGCATTTGTTCAACTATGTTCATAGCAGTATTATTTGTAATAGCCAGAACCTGGAAACAACCTAGATGCCCTTCAATGGAAGAATGGATGAAGAAAGTATGGAATATATACACATTAGAGTACTACGCTGCGGTAAAAAAATGACATCTTGAATTTTGCATGCAAATGGATGGAAATAGAAAACACTATCCTGAGTGAGATAACCCAGACCCAAAAAGATGAATATGGTATGCACTCACTCATTAGTGGATTCTAGCCATAAACAAAGGACATTGAGCCTATAGTTCACAATCCTAGAGAAGCTAAATAATAAGGTAAACCCAAAGAAAAACATACATAGATCCTCCTGGAAACTGGAAGCAGACAAGATCGCCAGGCAATAGTTGGGAGCATGGAGGTGGGGAGAAGGGGAGAGGGGGAGAGAGAAGGGAGAAGGGGAGGATTGGGGAGAGCTTGGGGGAGTGGGATGGTTGAGATGGAGGAAGGGTAGATATGGGAGCAGGAAAGAAGATATCTTAATTAAGGGAGCCATTTTAGGGTTGGCAATAGACTTGGCTCTAGAGGGGTTCCCAGGTGTCCATGGGGATGTTGTGCCAGCTAGGTCCTTGGGTAGTAGAGGAGAGGGTGGCCTTGTCCATAGTTACACTGATGAATATCTTTAATTTCACTACAGAACCTTTGTCTGGCGATGGATGGAGATAGAGACAGAGACCCACATTGGAGCACTGGACTGAGCTTCCAAGGTCCAGTTGAAGAACAGAAGGAGGGAGAAGATGAGCAAGGAAGTCAGGACCACCAGGGGTTGGTCCACCCACTGAGACAGTATGCCTGATCTAATGGGAGCTCACTAAAGCCAGCTGGACTGGGACTGAACGAGAATGTGATCAAACTGGACTCTCTGAATGTGGGTGACAATGGGGGCTGACTGAGAAGCCAGTGGTAATGGCACTGAGATTTGTCTCTACTGCACGTACTGGCTTTTTTGGGATTCTAGTCTGTTTGTATGTACACCTACCTAGGCCTGGATGGGAGGAGGGCCTTTGACTTCTCACAGGGCAGGGTACCCTGCCCTCTCTTAGGACTGGAGGGTGAGGATGAGCGGGGGGGGGGGGGGGAAGGAAGTGGAAATGGTATTATTTATAAAGCAATAAAAAAAATTCACAAAATAGCAAGATAAATGCTTTGAAAAGGTTTGGAAAAACAGCAGACTCCGTCCAATGAGAGCGGCATGGGATGGGACTGTCAGCACTACCACTCTTACTGGCCTAAACTTAAGTAATTATGTTACCCTCTTTAGTAATTAAACAAACTTAACTTCTTGAATAAACATGTTTAAGAGAGCAATAATCTGTGACTTCAGTACTACATGGTAGCCACTATATTATAGCTCCCATGTAATACATGGTACGCAAGGCTCATTCCCAGGATCTCATTCCCTGGATAGTGTGATTCCATTTCTTAACTGTGGGAATGATTTTCCCAGAGGATCACTATGACAACTTCTGGCATGGTTTGCACTAAAACTGTAACACTGAAATTCCTGAACACATTTTAATTAACTCTTTCCTTGGGATCTCAAATGTTTGTTCTTCACAGCTACATTTAAACCATTATAAAATTTTAGGTAAAAAATATATCATGTAGCAAGTGAAAGAAAGATTATGACAGATTTAGTATCCAGAAGTACTGGTAGCTACCTGGTCCTACCTTAATCACAGAAAAACTGGGTTGAATTCAAATTAAGTAATTTACCTAATCAAGATTATTACAAAGAAGGATGTAGTAAGATTATTTTAAAACAAAACAAATGAAAAAAAAACCTTATGATCCTCAAGAGTGCAGATCTGAAGCTGAACATCTGGGGGTCAAACTGGGAAGCAGCTCTACACACAGGGCTCTGGGTAATATTCCTTCTCATACTATCTCCTAGGAGTCCTGTACCCTGCCCTGACATTCTGACTTCTGAAAGTGTGTAACTGCAGATCACCTAATGTGAAATTAAAACAATGGGAATTTTACTCTGTGAGAAAAGCACAAAAAGTCCTGTTTACAGACTGGGAGCGGACGTCGACTTTGAGCCACCACAAAGCATCTTTACACATAGACTAAGGGAGTGAACATATCTAGAATGCAAGGCCCAACAGTGGGTGAGACCTCTGGCCCAGCAGGACCACACAGATTCTAGTGGAGGATGAGCTACACCACCCCTTCTACCTGGGGTCTGAGTTCTACTTCTACTTTCTCTAAATAGAAATCTATCAGGAAACAGACCTAAAACAGTTTGTATTTCCTATTCTGGGCACTGGTTTGCTTCACAAATATCTTTACCTTCCTTTGCTCCAACCCTATTATGGAGAAAGGGTGTTAGAGTTGTAATTATATTCTACCTTCTTCTTTGTTTGAGGTAGGGTCTCATCCAATCCAGCTCAGACTGTTGAACTTACCTTCCCCCTTTCAAATTTACAAAGTAATCTAAGTAAAATTTAAACCCAGATGTAATTTTTGCCTCCATGTATAACTTTCATCTAATGTATAACAATGTTTATTAGTCTCACTTATAAGTCTAAAAATTCACATTATTTGGGATATAAAAACGTTATTTTAAAAGACTGAATTAGCAAAGCATGTATTCTAAAAATAAAATTGCCCAAGACCTTGAGAAAAAAGATGTCATAAAAACAATAATCAGAATTGGAGAAACAATCACTTTTCATAATTTTATTTCTAATTAAAAGAAAAACCAAGAAATGAAATTTCCCTGCTTCTTCCTTCTCCATTCTGTTACCACTTCCTTGAGGATGCCAGCACGCATTCTGTTCTTGCTGGGGCAAAATTATTTTCTTCTGCAATAGCACAGCAGGCATGGAAAACTACCCACAGACAGTCATGTGGCCTCTCCCACTCCTTCCCTCTTTCCAGTCGAAGGCTTTCCCTCAAGTGTACTGAGATGTGCACTGGCACCATAAATGTCCAGCCTAAGTTCTCAAGGGAGGAAAAGAACAGCATCATTCTACACTCAGAAATCTTCCTCCCTTCATCGTGTTTCCCACAAATAAAAAAAGTTTTCAATGCCAATAAATCCTGCCAACTGCTTTGTAATTAGTTGTGGGTATCTAGTCAGCCAAATTAAACATAATGTGTGTGGTGAAAGGTAAAACTCGATCCTTTCTAAGCTGTTTTAAAATTAAAACAGTGGGGACAGCAGAGAACCAAGAAAGGTATAGGAGCTTGCCCAATAATAATTCCTTCTTACTGACTCAGTGTAACTTACTTTGATCTCCCGAATCAAAACAAAACAAACAAACAAGCCGGGCGATGGTGGCGCACGCCTTTAATCCCAGCACTGGGGAGGCAGAGGCAGGCGGATCTCTGTGAGTTCGAGACCAGCCTGGTCTACAGAGCTAGTTCCAAGACAGGCTCCAAAGCCACAGAGAAACCCTGTCTCGAAAAACCAAAAACAACAACAACAACAACAAAAAAAAAACAAACAAACAAAACAAAAAAATCATCTTGGAAGAACTAAATTCCAAAAGCATGTTGCAGAGTGCCACAGGGTTCTTACTCATGTTTTCAAGGAAATATACAAATACCCAACACATTTAATTTTTAAATTAATACCTGTTTAGTACTTACAACCTTGAATTTAAGAGGTCCAGAATCACCTTACTTACAGAGCAAAGTGTATGTTTTCAGATTAAGTACGGACATGCATGCTTACCAGTAAGAGAGAAAAATGGCTCCAGTGGACCTGGTTATCTATATTGATAACCGACTTTGAGCATAGAGCAACATTGAATTTATTGCTAAAATATTTTCCATTTAAAAGATTCCACTCTGCACTTGGACCTGAAGAAACCAAAATCTGAAGAGTTTCAAAGCCACTAACTTAGAAAACAAGAATGACAGCTATGACTACCCTGTGGGAATCCTAACTCAGCTCTGAGTACCTGTGAGGACAACAGCAATGTCATATTCAGTGTTTAGAACTTCTGCCCTTGAAGTCTCTGACAGACACTGAGGAAAAAAAACTTCACATGTGAATTCACTGATCCATGTAGCAGAGAATTCTGAGGGATAGTAAGCCAATTTACAAAATACACGAATGAGAATGAATTGCAATTTGATGATTTGTCTACTTAAATTAACAAACAGGAGACACCAGAAAACAATAAATTTGTAAGATGAGATTTAACCAACCTTTCCTGCCGCTTGTCGATCACTTCTGAAAATTATAGTATCCTCATTAACTGGAGGCATGTTAGTCAGAGACTCAATTATTACTAGAAAACAAACAAAGAACAGGTTATGATTTACAAAGAAGATCTATCAGCATCTAGCCACAAACTTCCACTACGGAGAACGTCTGCGTTCACTGACAAACAAAAAGCTGAGTGATGCGTGAACGCATCTTCCTGAGTAAATGAGAAAGGTGACAACAGGCCCACTGTAATTTCTAGTATAGACCTTTCTTCCCCAAATCCACACACACAGTATCCTGAGGGCTGAGCATAACCCCCAATTCTTGTAAATGTTACAGTAATGTGCAACACACATACACCACAGTAACACAGAATATCATACTATACAGATAGTCATGTTCACTGGAAGCTCATATTATGAAAAGTAACTCAATTTTTTTATATTTCAATTTAGTACTGAAATTAGTTCTACATTCTAAATATAAATCCATGATGTCAAATTCAGGAGACCCCACATATACACACAGTAAATAAAATGTAAAAATATACCATGGAGTAAATGTAAAAGCAGTAAATGTAGCAACAGAAGTTTTAGAATTACTTTTATAAAAATAAAGATTTTTACTTTAATCCAAATTTAAATCAAAATTTTACAAAATTATGGTAAATACTAACTTTTACAAATATTGGTATAGCTATTGTTTAGAAACAGGTCAAAAGGTAAAGTTTCATTACAGTTCCTTATACAACTGATCAGGAGTAAGACTTGAATTTGTGTTACCTAGGTTTCATAAATTAAGAGGGCTTATAATTTAGTTTTCTTTCCCAAATTCAAAATCCCTATGGCTTCCTTAGCTCATAACTGTAGTCTCAGATTTATCTTATTGTAAGACGCAGTAGTTGTTCTTGGTTGATTACCATAACTTTACTGTAACTAGACGCTGAGATCCAATTATCAAAGACTCTACATTCTATGGTTGTGGGACAGAAAAACTGAGCCATATTTAGTGGGTTGTAGAGGGAAAATTTCTTGCTTGGCCCAGGTCCTCGTAGGGTCAAGCACTTTATCCTTTGGTTGTTAATCTTTCTATGAAAATCTGCTAACTTCTGTCCTCAGCCAATCCAGGGTTAATGGGAGAGGATGGAGTTCATATTCTTGAAGGCAAATCTCTATATTCTTCACACATAACACGCATTTACAAAGAACAGCTCCATTGCTTTCCCACAGTCCAAGACAAGAGGCATGGTGTGAATGAGGGGCTTCCCCATCCTCAGGAGTTAATACTGACTGCACTGTCTTGGCTGACTGTGGAGGGAACCTTTCCAAAAGATAGGCAAAAAAGATGTAATGGTGGTGAAAGGTCACACAGAAAATAAATCCCTGGCTTTAAGAATGAAGATGCTGGGTGGTATTGACACTTGCCTTTAATCCCAGCATTCCACAGACAGAAGCAAGTGGATTTCTGATTTGAGGCTAGCCTGATCTACAGAGATTTCCAGGACAGAGCTACACAGAGAAACCATGTCTCAAAAAAAACAAAAAACACAAAAACAAAAAAGAATGAGGAAGAGACATGAAATAGGAAAACATGGGAGCGGAGTCTAGAAACCAAAAAGAACAGCAAAAAAAGGATTCCTCCAAAGAGCCTAAGAATGGGGCTCAGCATTCTTGGACATCTGGTTTTAGCTACCAAGACCAGACCTGTATCAGACTACGTGTCCACAAAGCTGTTAAATAGGAAATTTATGCTGTTTTACATCTCTAAATTTTTGTCAACTTGTTACAGCCAATAAAGTAAACCAAATCAGAGCAAACTCTCAAAAAATGTCAGCAAGAAGAAGAAAAAATATATTTACCTCAAAACTGAGCATTATTCTTTCCAGTTTAATGACCAGGATAAACCGTATGTTTCAAAGAAAATTTACAACATCAATTCCTTAAGCTATTGTCACTGTGTGCTTGGACATAAATTTTGTTAATAAAATTTACTTACACACCTAATTGTTCAATAATGCTTGAAACATTCCCAAGAGGCTTTAGTTCAATATCTTCGGGCAAAATAACAGTCACTTCTTCAACAGAAGGCAGTTCCTGTAATGCGGGGAAAAGCATTGATCATCTTACTGCTTCAGTAACTTTAAAAAAGAGAGAAATATTTTCCATTTCCAGTGTGACACAGATTGTAAAAGACGTAACATTAAGAGTTTAAAGCACTCCTTTGTATAGATGACTGGACTTCTGACTGCATTTCTGCCACTTATGTGGCTCAGTAACTCTAACTGTAAGTCCAGTGAGATGAAGAATATAGACTTAAGTACCATCAATCACAGTCGACAAGAGATGACCTCTTTAAAGAAAAGCTTTATTATCCAGAGACATTCCATTGAAGAGTTCTACTAAGAACTACAATTCTTCCGCAGCAGGAGGGATCTCTCTTCAAGCTATTTTGTTAATTTGTCTCATTAATTAATTATAGTGGAATTAACAATCAGCAACCTTTCCTGGCGTGAGGTGAAGAGTGAGGCCTGACAATGACATCAATCAAATGCAGTATTCTTAGAAACAGACGTGGCCTGTAAAAGCTGAAAAGGTGTTACCTCATCATACCTTCTTTTCCCAGTTGAAAAGATAAGTTTCTTAACACCTACAGATTTCTTTTTTGACCCAACTGTAAAGTATACCTCAGTTGTTATAGAAACTAAATACTGAAATAGATGAAGCAAAACCTAAGAATAAAATTGACCCCAGCTTTCACATTAAATAAACAGAGCTCTTTGCTCTTGACCCTTAACCAAATGATATCCCTCCCGAAGGAGACTTCAAAGCACAAAGGCCCTGTCAATGACGTTAGTGGCAGGATAATGCTTGAAGAAAAGCTGAGAAAGAAGAGAAAAACCTAAATAATACCAAGTACATTGCAAAAAAAGTGAATTATGGGTGATCATTTTTCCCTGAGGGAACTTAAGTTTTTAAAAGAATCATTCATAGCAATTTTATTTATGGTACCCAGAAAAAGAAAACATAGATGTCCCTCAACCAAAAAATGGATAAAGAAAATGTACATTTACACAATGGAGTTGTGCCAACGCAGCTGTTAAAAAAATTTAAAATTTACATCAGGAAATTTGCAGGCAAATGGATGGAACTACTAAAACAAACATCACCCCGAGTGAGGTAACCCAGACCCAAAAAGACAAATGTAATATGTACTCATTTATAAGTGAATATTAGCTGTTAATTAAAGGATAACCATGCTATAATCCACAGACCCAGAGAGGCTAAGTAACAAGGAGGACTCAAGAGGGGACACATGGATCTTCCCCTGGGAAGGAGAAATAGAATACATTTCACAGGTGAACTGAGGGGAATAGAATGAGACTTTGGAATTAGAGGAGGGAAATTTTGAGGCTATATGGAAACCTATGCAATGCAAACTTTCTGGCATCTACAAAAGTAAGCCCAGTGAAGACTTAGTAATAGGGGATATGGAGCCTAACCCAGACATCTTCTCTAACTAAGACAAAGCTTCCAGTGGTAAGACTGGGATATCAAGCCAGCCACAAAACCTTCAACCTATAACTTGTCCTGCCTGGCAAAGTGCACTAGGGTTAACACAGAACTTGAGGGAGTAGCCAACCAATGATTGGTTCAGCTTGAGAACCATGAAAGGGAGACCACACGACACTGCCTTAAGGGCTAGAAACTACAGTCTGAATAACCCAGAGATCTAGGATAGAACCAAACATAACTAGCAAAAAAGGAAAGATGGATGGATGGATGGATGGATGGATGGAAGGAAGGAAGGAAGGAAGGAAGGAAGGAAGGAAGGAAGGAAGGAAGGAAGGGGTCAATGAAATGATTCCTAATGAATGATACTCTGCTACTCTTATAAACTATGGAGTAGCCCAATCATCAGAGATCCACAGCCAAGCATTAGGCGGAGCTTAGGAAATACTATGGAAGAAGGGAGAAAGAACTGTAGTAATCAGAGGGGTCAAGGA
Organism: Microtus pennsylvanicus; assembly: GCF_037038515.1. NCBI lineage: Eukaryota > Metazoa > Chordata > Mammalia > Rodentia > Cricetidae > Microtus > Microtus pennsylvanicus. The sequence goes on along the minus strand of NC_134587.1, from coordinate 103,617,199 downwards.
CACCCTAAGAACACAGCCCACAGAATCAACAAGCAGGGCCCATGGGGCTCACAGAGACTAAAGTGATAATCAGGGAGTCTGCATGGGTCTGCTCTAGGTCCTTTACATACACACTGTATTTGTGTAGCTACGTGTGGGGTTGTCCCAGACTCTTGTCTGCTCTAGGGACTCTTTTCCTACTGGGTTGGCTCACCCAGCCTTACTATGAGAGTATATGCTTGGTCTTTTTGTAACTTGTGCTGTGGTGCATATGTGATATGCCGCATTATCGACTGGTATCCCCCGAGGGCTGCTCTTTTCTGAAGGGCAATGGAGGAGGAGTGGATCTAGGAGAGAAGAGAGGCAAAAGTGGAGGTAGGGGAGAACTGCAGTGGGGATGTAATATATAAGAAAAGAATAAACAAATTATATATAAAAAAGAATCATTTAACCATATATCTAAAATACACTTTCCTTCTGGGATACACTATTAATTTTTTTTTACTTACAAAGAGATGTAAAGGGTTTCAGCCAACTCAATGCAGTAATAATTTGCCACAGAATGGTTAAAACACGCTTAGGATTAAAGAAAATAATTTTGTTTCAATTATCAGATTTCTTCTGAGTATTTTTGGGAGAAGACAACCACCCGTCATTTTTGAAATTTACTATTTTTTTTAGTAGTTATAGGTTTTCCCTACATGTATATCTGTAAACAGTGTGTATACTTGGCACCCAAGGAGGCCAGAAGTGAGTATGAAGTCCCTGGAACTTGAGACACAGATAGTAGTGAGTCACCAGGTGGGTGCTGGGAATTCAAACTCTTTAGGGCCAAGCAATCTCTCCAGCCCCCATTTGCCATCTTAACACAATAAAGACAAAGAAGGTTTTCTGGTAAAATCCTGCTTTCAAAGTATCAGTATGTATAACAGACACCAAAAAGTCTTTCAAAGTTCTAGTTGTAAAATATAGGTTCATGCTAAAAAAACAAAACAAAACAAAACAAAACAAATCACTCTCTGGTAGCACAGAACACAAAGTAGAAAACAACCCCATGATCGCCAACAAAGCACACCAGTTACTGTCACAAGGCCATACTTCCTTCAATACATTCACTATGCAAACACAGGCTTCATTTAACATGATGCTCAGCACTCTCCTGAAATGCCCTTGTTGCATACCAGCTATTTCCTTTACAGCCTGAATATCTTCCTATACCAAAATATAAGTATCTACCCAACTGCACTGTCCTGTGGAGGTGTGCCATAATCACCACAGTAACATGCTCTCTAAAAACCTTTGTCACATGATTTTACACATCTTTGTATGACTTTTGTTGTAAGTAGACTTCCTATATTAAAAAGTATTTCATATTTTGACATATACTTGCTAAATTTCTTCTAAAAAACACTATCGTTTCACACTTCCTACATTGTGCCATTACTGAGAAGCAAATTTAAAAATCACTGCCAGCTGATATAAAATAGTATCTTGTTTTAAAACTTTTTGTTTTGAACATGACTGAATATCCTTTCCATATTTCTTGGCAATCTGCATGTGCTTAAAAATTGCACATATAAGTAATTTCTAGTTTTCTTCTTCTTCTTTTTTTTTTAGTTTTTCGAGACAGGGTTTCTCTGTAGCTTTGGAGCCTGACCTGGCACTAGCTCTTGTAGACCAGGCTGGCCTCAAACTCAGAGATCCGCGCGCGCCTCCCAAGTGCTGGGATTAAAGGCGTGCGCCACCACCGGCTCTAGTTTTCTTTTGGAGGATTTCTCTTTTACTGACTTTTATGAAAACTGTGGACTTTCTAAGGATATTTTCTTTGTTTCAAATATGTGGCAAATTAGTTATGTAGTACCAGACTTTTCTAAGGCAAGCACTATTCTTGCTGTCAGAAGGGCAGAGGTCCAAAGAGGCCAAAGGTCAGAGTGTTTTGGGACTTGTTTTTAGTTTGAGATTATTGTGCTTCTAACTCAAACAAAGGTCCCACCTAGTTGCTAATCAGAGTTCCGCTCTCTCAAGGCTACTGTAAAGAGGTGTGGCTAGTTGACAGACCTCTTGGTCCTGAAACAGGGAAGTAGCTAGTTGGTTCCTACCTAAAAACAAAAGTCTAAGGATCCAACTAGGTTCTTGTACCCTTTATGGAAATTCCACCAATGAAGTGTTTGCCTACAGGGTGTTTAGTCTAGGGCAGCAGTTAAGGACTTGAATGCACCCCATGACTTTCAATTTGTACGCAAATGTAGACCTTTTGTTCTACTCCTAACTTTTGAAATCAGGGATATATTAAGTTGTTAGAAATTAAACAGGGATGAATTTTCAGTACTCACTGAAATTCCCTCCCGATACTGTCTTATGTGTTTCTGCATTTTATTATTTTAGTTCGCAACTTGGTATTCCTTACTGTAATTCACGCCTCCACTCTGGAAGAAAGGTAATCTGTCGAGGCTGGCCCCTGACAATTATAACAATGAGAAGTTCCAGCTAAACATGTTCAAGGCATCTGATTTCCTGTAGAAACACAGAGAAAAAAATATTGATATCTGTGACTGTCACCACACTTCCAACTTCAGTTGAGTAGTTCTGAGGGGCCTATTCCATGGAAATGTATATTTCCTCAGCATTAAATTACTTTTATTCATGCATTAATTAGTTTATATGCATGTGTGTGTGTGTGTGTGTGTGTGTGTGTGTGTGTGTGTGCAGGTGTGTATAGAAGCCAGGGACTGAAATTGTCTTTTATCATTTTCACCTTGTTTTATGAAATATAAAATGATGAATATAAAGCTACACTGACCAGTCTGTAAGTTCCAGACCTGTAGTCAAACCCTCCCTCCCCAGTGGTGGAGTAAGTAACAGAACCAGTGAACCCTTTCTAGACAGCAGAACACCTACCTATATAGTTCTGTATATAAAGTCTCTATTCTCAATACTCAACAGAACACAGAGCATACACAATGAACTGAATATTGCACACAAAGTGCAAGAGGTAAGTAATGGAACTAGCACCACAAGATTCCAGTGTGAACTTATTACAAAGTATGCCTTTGAAAGTTAGCTAAATTAAGCTGTTTGAAGTCACTTTCAGAATGGCAGACACTTTTCAGACAAAAATCAAGGAAAGATGGATGTTTATTTCCTACAAATAAACAGACTAGGAGACAGAAAAGAGAAAAAGAATATTTCAAGTTCTATCAGCTAGATTTCATCCAACAGATATTCTTTCCATGAAAATTCTTAGTGGTTTAAGGAAGCAGAACTTTGAAAGGGTAGTTTGGGATAGGTCACTAGAGAATTTAACGGGAAGTTCTTTGGATTGCCATATCCAATAGAGCACTATTAAGATTCTGTCTTAATGTATGTATTCCAAGGGCAACCATCTCTTCCCTAACTACTGAACCTAAAGAACACCATTACCAAGGCTAGCTATTCTTTACCAAGTTACTCTATCCTTTTCCCCCTTCAAAACATACTAATATTCCATTTATCACGCTCCTAATGAGAACACAAACCCAGTAAGTAGGATGCAGCTGGAGCACACAGAATGATGCCTAGCACAGTCACTAGAAATTAATTAAATGAACTGATCCATATTACCACTCCAAGCTAATAAAAGATCTCAGAAGTCAAGGTTCATTTTAGTCACAGCAAAAGTCAGAAAATGAATATCTAATTTAATATACAACCCTCAAGAAAGGAAAAACACCTGAACCAAACCACCTCAAAATAAAATAAAGCTGCTTAGAAAACCTGACTGCCAAAAATGATGCATAGATACCTCTAGCTTGCAGTAGCAAGCATTACTACAATTAAATTAACACCTGGCTTCCCTGGTAACATAGCAGCTGCCCTGGGCAGATAATACGTAAATCTCCTCAGAGGCACATTATCCTCATTAAAGGAAACAGAGGCGAATCATTTTATTTTTTTTTTTTGTAGGTGAGAAAAAGATACATAGTGCCAAGAAATAAAAATACACAAATGTCAACAATAGAGGAAAACCAAACTGGAATACACACTGATGGGTATGGCTATTTTGATTACAGACACAATTTAAATATTTGGAAAGGATCTCTGCAATAGATAATACAGAAATAATAAAAGGGAAAGAGGGTAGAAAGATCTTCAAGTAATGAACAAAACCCAGGACAGTAAAAAGAAAGAAGGGTACTTAACTGCAGATTACGAAAATTAAATGAGCTGATAGTGCCCTATAGCCACTGTGAACAACTATAAACAATCTCTTTCATTCTGCATACCCAAATAGAAAGAAACTAACCATATGTGGTTAAGTTTAAATGTAACTGATTAAACTTAAATTTAATTATGAGCCAATCTCAAGTCAGAATGACAACATTTAAGATGTACGACGGCTTTAGTGTTAAGATGACATGGACAAGTCCATCAACGCAGTCTTCTGCACAACCTCACTTTACTTTCTCACACAGAAAGAGTCCACAACTGCAAGGCACATACATATACAGGCATTAACATGGGTTTACTTCCAGCCACTAACACAGGTAAAAATCTAAAATTACATCACAATAGCATGTACCTAATATTAATGAAATGTCATAATACTAACCTAAATATTCCACTTGTGAAATCAAGATTTGTGGTTAAACTATACTTTAAAAAACTTGTTTTAAATGAACATTATCTGCAATTAAAAAGTTATGTTGTCACTTACCTAAAACATGGTATAAAATGTCCACTGCCTCAAAATTAAAGAATAGCAAAAATATTTTCCTTAGACACAGTCCTTATTTCTTTATTTGATAATAAAGAATAAGTAAAGACTGACATTGTCAGTCAAAAGGCTACCTGAACATACAATACACCAGGCACTTCTGGTAAAGGAATGACTAAAATTTAACATACTAAATAAGTTCAAGTCATTCATTTCCTACACACTCCCCAGCTAATCAAAGGGCTTTCTGAAGCAAAGGTGATACAAACTCAATTTAAGAAAGCTGACATGCAACGTAGATCCTTTATCACAACAAAATAATCTACTATTATTCAAAAGTTAAGTAGTATTAGCTAACCTAGAGCAGATGTCAACATGGCTAGGCACTTTGCTATTAATCTTATCACTTAACAGATTCTCAGCAAAGTCTCCTTCTGGCACCAGTGTTTTTCCATGAGCAATGCAGAAACTGAGCGAAAGTTTAGCACAAATCTTACAACATGCTGAGGGGTCATCATCAAAGCAGCAGCATAATAAATTTGGAGACTACATACTAGACTAGAACAAAATTGCTATGAGCTTATCAGGAAGTCATAAGAAAATTATAAGACTCAGGGACATTGTGATGACACCTGCCATTAATACCTTAAGAGGCAGAGGCAGGCGGTTCTCTTGTGAGTTCTAGCTCAGCATGGTCTAAAACTAAAAGTTCCAGGCTAGCCAAAGCTAAACAATGAGGCTGTCCCATAGCAAATCAAATTAGACCCTAACAACACTTCTGAAACAACAGATGTTAGAACATCCGAGTTACACAACAAGACAAAGAATGAGCAACACACGACATTCAAAATGTGCCCTATTAAAAACGAAACTTCAAGAACAAAACTGTAAGGAGCTAGTCCCAAAAACATGCCCTGACAAGATAACATTCATCCTTTACAAATGGCTTTGACTTCTCTAGCTTTTTTAAAGGTTTACTGCTAGAAAAGCAAAAAAAAAAAAAAAAAGGGCAAAATTATCTAGACCATTACTTGTGTTTTACTCACAAAAATGGAGTAAAAGCAGAGAGGGTTCTGGGAAAAAGCAGCAAACATTCCAAATAGAAGCCAATCCCTTCTGGTACTAGTTTGGGCATTAGTGAGAAAAGCCGGGAAAGTGGGATAAATTATGTAACCACTTTCCTCTCATTACCCAAAAGAATGCATGCACACGGCCAACAATTACCTGGTGCTCTTAGGTGAGCCTTCACTTTTCAGATATAGTTGTAAAGTAGGATCCAATCTCTGGAGTCCTGAGAGCCATGACTGAAATTTTATTTTTCCTATATCTGGTGAAACATATTGGAAAAAGAATGGATTAGGTCCTTACAGCTTGTATCCACTATAACCAATTTAATATTTCATTTATTATCTTTCAACTTCTCTAGGAGAAGCTCCAGAGATTTCTGTAGAATTCAGCCATTTCTGTATTGTACCATTTGTGCCTTCATTCATTATTTTTATATGATACAAAACAGTCTCAGGTCAGCATATTAAATAGTTACAACTAAGAAAGTCAATGATTCTTGGAAATGTCTTTTAGTTTTCCTTTTCCAATGTTTTCGTCTTATTTTTCTCTAAAATGACTGTCAACAAAAACAAAGCCAAAGAGTGTGCACCATGGCACACACCTTTAATCTCGTGGAGGGGCAGCAGATCTCTGAGAATTCAAGGCCAGCCTGAGGCTAGCCAGGGCTACATAGTCAGACCCTGTCTCAAAAACAAACAAAAATCAATCTAGCAAGCAAGCAAGCAAAACCTACAAGCTCAGACTTCATTAAAAACTGCAAAAGACTCAAATACAAAACTGAATTAAAATTATACTTCAGTATAGAAAATCTTAAACACTGCTACCTCAGGATTATATATTTAGTTTATCTAAAGTTTATGTTAAACTAAGAGAAAAGGCACTGTCAAATAACTGCATGCAATAGTTTATGCTTCTGAAACACTTAAAGGCAAAAAAGGTTCAGTTTAGAATGAACATTAGCCTTGAGTACAACAAATAAACAAACTGTGTCATCTTCTGAGTTCCTACTGACTCTGAGCGTGCAACTGGTCTGTGACAGAACCATTCTTCCTTGGGCAAGTTCAAGGGATCTTCACCTCATTACTCCCGTCCGACACAGTCCTACTACACACAGCGCTCCCCTGACATTCTGTCACTATCCCCACACTTCAGTTAGACAAACTTCCTTATTCAAGTCTACCAGAAAAACAAGACTATGGAATGGGTCTGTGTAGTTATATTCATACAGGAGATACACTGGAAATGTATGCCTACTCCAGTGCATAAAATCTTCATTTGAAGCCTAACAAATCATTCACTCATTGAATAACTATCTGTACATGGTGCTAGACGGAACCCAGAACACTGGGTATGAAGGCAGGTGCTTTAGCAGAGTGCATTATGCTGCATATGGGCTTTATGCAATCATTTGTATAGTGAAAGACAAAAGCCTCTTATCAAATACTAATAAAAACTACATCTTCCTCTAAGTGTATAAAACACTACTTAAACACCAGGCATTGTGTCAAGTTTCATTAGTATCCAGGTTAGAATGTAGTAAATCCTAATCTACCCAGTCATAAAAAGCTTAAACTTAAAAAGAACCTTCCCCTATATTTAGGACAAAATGACAAATAAGTCAGTCCTTGAGAAACAACATATTCAATTAGTAATGATTAGTGCACACTATAGTATACCAGTTTCACAGGAACTGGGACATCAAGCAGGTATGAAATATTCCAGTGAAGCTTCTAACCACCTGAAGTAGCCTGGGTATTTCCTTCCTTCATGTACATGTTTTGTGTCTGCCTTAGCATATTAGGTGAGGAAGTGTCCTCAACCCACTCTTTCTTTTTTTCTTTTTTTAAACAAAGGCAGTCTTGATGAGAAAGTTAAATTTCTCATGAGCAGCAATTAACATTTTCTTGGTCATACTGTATCACAATCATAAATACACACGGTTATCCCTATTGAGCACTGTTCACTTTTTATACCCACGAGCACCAAAATCACAATTTTAAAATGTTAAAGTCTTTCAGGTTTTTGGACAAGAAAATAAACAATAATTTATAAAGCTCATTTCTAGTTCAGATTGGAACACCGCCATCCCTAATGTTTTTAAAAATTCAAATTTTCAATGACATTTGCTTTATTTTAACGAAGAACTCTGAGCATAAATTTCTGAGAAATTTTTCAAAAGGCATCTAATTTTCCAATTCAGCGACGCACAACACGATGGGCTTAACATAACTGCAAGGCTGCAGTGCACACGGTGCTCTACATCGTGCAGGCTCTATAGAAACTGCTCAGCACTCAAAGGTTTACGCTCAAGAAATGCAATTCATTAAATCACACATCAGAGTCTGTAACTGATACATCATCAAGAGACCCAACTGGACTCCTTTTTCAGTTCCTTTATGGCTCATTATTAATCTCGCTTTCCGTGTTCCTTTGACCCCCTCTTCCCCCTCCAGTTTCTGTTTTTGAGACAGAGTATCTATACAATTCATGCTGACTTTTGGGATTCAAGCATGTACTACTACGCATGGCTTCCTTTACTTTTAATTTTCTTTGAGTGATAAGATTTGGCTATAATCAAAAAACAAAACAAAACACAGCAAACTAAAACTGCCCATAAAGTTTACTTTTGGAAGAATAATCTCCAAACTACTTCAATGTAATTCCCAGATACCTGTAACTAATAAGCCACAAAGTAAATACTCAGTGTCCCTCACAAGAAACTCCTGGCACAGAAACACCCTGGCTTTCTGATTTGACAATTTGCATACACATAATGAGATATCCTGGGGATGGAACTAAAGCCTAAATGTGAAATTCATTTGTTTAATGCATACCTTATACACACTAACTGAATGTAATCTTATACAATATTTTAAATAATTTTGTGGATGAAACAAAAGTTCATGTCGATACTGAAGTTTCACATTTCAGATTTCCACAGTAAATGCTCAAACTATAGCCAGAGCACAGCGTTCAAGTTTTCAAATAGGAAGACTTAAGAAGATTGAGTCAGAGGCAATATTCTTGCTTAAAAGTAGACTAAGAGAAAGTAAAGAGGAAGCTCTCTGCACATCTAAAGAGATCATTCCTAAAAGATGAAATACATCAAAAGCAGATAGGACATAACATTGCAAGAAAGAAGGCATGTCCATCATCCAGATATCCATAAGTCCTACACAAACTGAAAGCTGCCATTAACAGTTTAGAGCACTTAGCAAAAACAAGTGATTTTCTTCAGAATCTCATTAGGTATTAAATTAATAAATAAACTGCATATATCCAGCAGCTTCACATTAAGACATGCAATTAACACTGCCTAAGAGTACAAGTGACTCATTCAAGGTTTTAACAAAACAGCCCATAGCACATGGAATTAGTGGTAATAAAGAGGGGACAGTTCCCAGAAGAATGAACTGTTATTTAATAAAGTAAGTAAAAGAAAACAAAACCCTAATAGTACTGTCCCAAAAAAAGAAATAAAACACTAGCTAGTTCAAGGGGATCTGCAAGAAAATGCTGTATTTAGAGACAGGGATAGAGAAGTTCATAAAGCTAGAAAGAAAAAGTTCAATCCAGAGGTGAACCTGGGAAATCAGTATGGAAGGACAAAAAAATCACATGACATTCACTGAAACTGAAATATTCAAGAGACATGCAAAATAATGACCTAACAGCTGCCTTAGCACCCATGACTTTCCACCTAAAGTTTACATTAAATCTTTTTGTTGTCCGGATACCCGAATCTTTTCTTCTCACTATACTGAGTTTGACTTTAAGCCAGGCACCACACTCACTTCCAAGAACCTGCCTCTATCAGTTAATACTGATACTCCAAATGGTCAGCATTTGTCAGAAAAACCATCCCACATGGCACAATAACCCCATCCCCACCCTCCTCAAAATACACATTTGTACCCCTCTTGCCAACTGGCTCAAGGCCACCCCCACTATCATCACCACTAGTCCAGGTGTTTTTTCAAGCTTTCACTTCCCACACATTCTCACCTCCTACAGACTTGCCCACATGAACAGGAATACCATGAGGCTCTGACCCAAACAAATTCAATATGCATCCCATTGGCTCCACTGTTTGTTCAAGGCTGTGTAACAAGATACAGGTTGCAGGCTAGTCCTTCATATAAAAATGCATACCGTTGGCCACCCCTAAAAAGCAACACAAAGGCAGAGCAGGATGGACACGGAGGTTATACTATCCTTGAAATTCAGAATCAAGCTACCCGCCCCCCCCCGGCTTCTCCCTCTCCCCTTTTCCAAGCTACTCTTATGTCCTGAACTTAATGAATCCTTTGAGAGAATCATAATAGATCATTCCAGAGTAAGGGCTTTAGGAAAAACCAGAGAAATTACAATGTCTCCACTATCTCTAGGAACAAAATGGTAGTGTTGTTTCCCTAATACTGTTAATATAAAAACAAGTTAATATCTAACCATGAATCCATTAACTTTAAAATTAAAAAACTGCTGTGTGTAATGGGGTCCACCTTTAATTCCAGCACCAGGGAGGCAGAGGCAGGTGGATCAATGTGAATTTGAGACCAGTCTGGTCTACATAATAAGTTCCAGAACAGCTAGGGCTATGCACAGAAACCCTGTCTCAAAACCCCAAATGAATAGAAGATGGAGAGACGGCAAGTGGCTGTTCTTCCAAAGAACTAAGATTCAATTCCCAGCACCCACACGGTAGCTCACATCTGTCAATAATTCGAGTTCTGAGGCTTTTGACACCCTCACACAGATATACTTGCAGACAAAACACCAATAAACATAAAAGAACCTATAATTGCTTCTTCTGTCTTTCCCAAAACATCCCTTAGAAAAAGCATAACAAGGACTTTAGTTATTGTTCTGAGTTTTAAACGACAACAATGTACTTTCCAAAAAATTCAATTTTCTTTTGAGCCAAACACACACACTTCAACAGCACACTGATTGGTTTTGTTTGAAGTACCTGGCATGTTACAGATGTGTTACAATTACTTAAAAGAACAAATGAAGAAAAGACATCTATTCACACATTCATTTTGTAATCATCACTACTGCTGACTATGAACCTACCACCAGAGTCAATTACTTCACTGAATACCAGGGAGAAGCAAAATCAGTTATGAACCCAGTCCTCAAATATGACTCCTGACCTGTCTAGTCAAAGACTATCAGATTTCTCACGAATGCCTGGGTATTCTATTTAGAAAAAAAAAAAACCCACCATAATACAGTAAGATTTGGTGATAAATTTCAAAGGACTCCCAATGTTAAGAAATCCAGACTCAATATGGCAAATAAAATACGGAAATGGGTAAATTTCTAAAATTTGTTGGTTTTATAATGAGAGCTTGAGAGATGATCAGTGTGGTGGTTTGAATGCAACTGGTCCCCCTATCTTATAGGATTTTTTTAAAATGATACAAGGTTTCAAGTGATTAGGTATCCTAAAAAGCTTAAAATCCATTAAAGCCAGTGAATTTTTCACTCTACTGCTCTAAAAGCAATCAATTAAAAAGGTTTCAATGACTATGGAAGAAAGTTTCTGATCTGTGCATAGAACAGCAATAAACAAATGAAAGAAGGCCACCAATTGACAAAGGTCATTTTTCTCATATTTCTGTAGCATTGAGAATGAACACAGGTCCCAGGTTTTTCCACGCATGCTAAGCAAGGGGCCTAAAACTGACTGATCTGTGTCCAGCTTGGGCGGTGGTGCACGCCTTTAATCTCAGCACTTGGGAGCCAGAGATAGGTGGATCTCTGTGAGTTCGAGGCCAGCCTGGTCTAGAAGTGCTAGTTCCAGGACAGGCTCCAAAACTACAAAGAAACCCTGACTTAAAAAAACCAAAAACCAACCAACCAAAACAAAACAGCCAAACATACAAAAAAAAAAAAAAAAAAAAAAAAACTCCCACCCCCTCAAAAAAAAGAAAAGAAAACATAGAAGTCACTAAAGTGAAGGCAATGCCTCTATAAGATTATGAGTTAAGTATCAAGTGTCAGGGTTAGCAGCAACCTTGGAAATTTTTTGTATGACTCTTTGTGAAAGCACGGCAGAAGTCTGCACAAAAAGCTGAGAAGAGGCACTAAGTTTATGGAGCAATCAGAATAAATAATAGAAATAACAAATATAAGTAATCAATAAGTAACAATCCCAAGCACTTACATTAAGCAGCAACTCATCTTTTGTTTTAAGAGGAAAATTCTTGTTTTCCTTTTCAACCTGTACATCTTCCTCTCCATCCGAGAGCACTGGAGGAAGTGATACACAGGAAGAAGATGAAGATGAGGATGAAGAAGAGGAGCTTGAACTATCCGAATCCGTTTCACTGTAGAGGCAGAGTTGAAAACCTGGTCAGGTACCATCATAATTAAAATCTTGTTTCAAGTAGGAAACAATTTACTTCCTCTTGCTTGTCTAATTCAAAAGCTAACATTTCAAAATGACTTTGTTGTTGTTGTTTGAGACAGGGTTTCTCTTTGTAGCTCCGGCTGTCTTAGAACTCAATCGGTAGACCAGGCTGATCTTGAACCAGAGATCCTCCTGCCAGTCTCCCTGGCATTAAGGGTGTGCCTCTACACTGGGTTCATTCTGTCCATGTTAAAATCCAGTGGGATGAAGAACAGTTGTGGGGAGAGGCCATTTTTGACATTGGATATATACTATTACAGACATATGGACCCTCTCTGGGCTAAGAGTGTTACGTGTTATAAATCTCTATGACTGCAATTATGCACGTGGCAATCAGTGACTAATGGTAATTCTACGTAAAGCACCTGTCTGAGACCACTTAATTCAATTGAGTTTATTTTCAATCATCACTTTGGGATTCTTCAAAGTTGCCATGGTGACCATTAACTCTAAAAACTTCTTTGGTTCTAGAAGATTCAAGAAACTAGTAAAACCTCCCCTTCCCTAAGGTTGTAAGAGCAGCGAACTGCTGGGTAGAGATTTCTAGAGCTGCTGCCACAGCAAGAAGCTCCAGGGACACAGTTTGTCACCGAGGTGGCATGGGATTTTCCATGAGACAGCTGCCTTTGCTCCTATAAATACAATGTCTCACTACACTAGACTTGGGAGGAACTGTTTCTTGTGGGCTTGTTACTGGTGTACTACCTGAGATCAAGACACGTCTGCTTGGGGGCTGGAGAGATGGCTCAGTGGTTAAGAGCATTGCCTGCTCTTCCAAAGGTCCTGAGTTCAATTCCCAGCAACCACATGATGGCTCACAACCATCTGTAATGAGGTCTGGTGCCCTCTTCTGGCCTGCAGACACACACACAGACAGAATATTGTATAAATAAATAAATATATAATAAAAAAGACACGTCTGCTCCTGTCTCCTCGGAAAAACTTGAAATCAATGATCTAGTAAAAAATATTATTTACGCTGGAACTTAATCCCAGCAGAGGCAGGCGAATCTCTGAGTTTGAGGTCAGCCTGGTCTACAAAGAGTATTCCAGGACAGCCAAGAATACACAGAGAAACCCTGACTAAAAAAACAAAAACAAAACAGTAAACAAACAAACCATTATCTACCTAGCACACAGGAAAAGAGTTGCATTTTTTTCAATTTCTTTTTTCATTTCTTCAAACATTTGAACCCTCTGCCACAAAAGATCAGAAACCATTTCCCAGCACTAAGCTCTGCTATGCTTCTCTTTCAGTCTGGCTCCTGATCAGCCTCTTGTTATCAGTCTCCCAGCAGCTCAGGCTCTCATTACAAGATGACCACCATCTTAGATCTTCGACTGTCCCAAGCTCTTCATACCCAGTTCAGCTCCCTCCTCAACTTTTAGCACCTCTCCCTCAACTGGAAACTGTGGAATGTGGGGGCCAGCCATGATAATCTAAATCTGGGCAGGTCACCCAAAGGAAGTTCTTTACTTCCAACCATTATCACCTGGGACTGGCCATGGATGAACTGAAATGGAGTCTGGGGTCTCAATAGTTTACCCTGAGACAAGGCCTGGCTGCAGGTGGAACCGCAGGCCAAGACTGCCCAACCCCCAACCAAGAGCAGACCATTCAAAGAAAATGCCTGACGTTCCAAGAGCTGTAGACAGACACCTGCCAGCACACCTCAACAGGGCACCCCTAGGCAAATGTCAGCCAATCAGGGGTCCTACACCTCAGAGACCCCTAACCCCCACCTCTATTACTATAAAAACCCTATTTTAATTGAGCTCGGGGCTCTCCTGTTATTCCAATATTTTGGACCTGATTAAAATAAAAGCTCTTCGCTTTTACACATGGGGCTCGGTCTCCTTGTTGGCTTTTGTGGGGACCCCACGGATTTGGGCATAACAGAAACCACTCTCCCTGGTCTCAGTCAGTGGTTTTTCTAAAAATGCCACATCTCCCCATCATGTGCCTATCTTGTCCACCTCTCAGAACCCCCTCGCCCTGTGGTCAAGGTATTTGGAAAACATTCTATATTTTGGCTCTTCTTCCATCAAGAAGAGCACAGAGAGTAAATTTCTCTGGAAAGCATAGAGCTCCAAATACCAAGAAACTTTGTGAGCAAATTTTAACATTATCAAGCAGCTATGAGAGGAGCAAGGTGGTGGGCGCGTGTACAATCCTGCACTTGGGACCAAGGAGAGGCAGAAGTTCACCATCATCCTCGCAGGCTACAGTGTGAGACCAGTCAGGCCTCCATGAGACCTTTTCCGGAAGATAAGTCAACTTTGAAACATACAGCAATCCTTTTCCTGTCTGCCAACTCTTAAGATTTGAAAAAAGTGGACTCGATGAAAAAAACAAAGTGGCAATTCCAAACTGAAACAAAATTCATGTCGTAACTCTGAAGTACATGCTAAGCTGGATGTTATGAGAACAATCTACAAACACCGGGTTTTCTATACGGAGAACAGGTTACTCCTTCTACTTGTGCCTTTGCGTACTGTCAAGTCGGGGAGGGACGTGGGAAGGCGATGCTGCCAGCCGGGGTACCGGATCCCGGAGCGCACGTGCGCACCCAGCATCAGCAGCGCCGCCCCGCAGAGCGCGCGCGCCGACCACGACCTAGGCCCCTGGCCCCCCACCCCCCGTCCCGGCAGCCCCGGGGCGCGCGTGCACTCGACCTGTCCGAATCCGAGTCCGAATCCGATGAATCCGAGGCCTGCAGGGCTGGCGGCGGCTCCGCGGGGTCCGGGCCGGTGACGCAGGCCTCGCTTAGGGGCGACCGGTCGAGCTGCGGCGGGTTTCCGTCGGCGTCGGCGCTCGGGACTGGCGGCTGCTCCCCTGCCGGCGGGGCCTGCTCCGCTTGCTCGGCTTCCCGGGGCTCCTCAGGTGCCGCCGGTGCCGCGGGCCCCTGGCCGGAGCTGCCGAACTTGAGCGTCTGCAGCTGCGCGGCGGCCTCCACCACCTCCATGGCGCCGCGCGGGCCTCCTCGGCGGACGCGCTCGCCTCCTCGGCGGGGGCTGCGGCGGCGGCAACGGCAGCGGCGACACCAAAACTCGCGCGTCTCTCAGGTAACAGCACGCGGAGGGGATGGACACGCCCCCGGCGCAAGCGCGGGACTTCCGGAAGTCGGGTGACGTCACGCGGTGAGGGGCGGGTTCCGGGAGCTGGAGGGTTGTAAGTACTTAGACAGCTTGGCTTCCGCGCGGTCCTAAGTCCGCCGGTTTCCAGCTCTGCTGCTCATGAGCTCGCGCTAAAGCTTGGATTTCCAGGCATAGGTATGAACCAAGGATTATAGCACTAGTTTCTGTACATAACAATCTTCGCCAGAGAGTCTTGAAAAGTCACTCTTAGTGAGTTCTTGAAAGTTAAATGAACATGAAAACCACTTTACATTCTCACCATAAAAGAAAGAAAAATTACTATTTTCCTCTAAAAGGACACAGCAGCAGTGAAGGTATTTTTCTGTTTATGTTATGGTAATGTCTTTATCATACTGGATGCCGCTTCAAAGAAAGGGTAGGATGTAGCGTTCAAACCTGGTGTCCTCTAGACAGATAGGCACTAGAAGCAGGAGGATCTTCAATCTGATGCGTTAATAATAATATTGTAACAATTTACTAGGCATGCATATTATGAAAGACTATATAAAAGTTTATATATTATTTACAGGCAATTTCTTGGGGAGTTCCATAGTAGACTCTCAGTTAAATTAAAGGAAGATGTAACCCAGGCGTCCCTACAATTCAGTAGAAAATTTAAAAACAGAGGGAAATCTCTAGGAGATAATTGAGGTACGGCATTGAAGATTCAAGAGCACAACAATGGGAAGTCATGATTGGTGGGCTGTGTTCCTACCATTTTCTTCTTAAAATATACAACCTGTTGTAACTAAATCTCAGTTTTCTTATCTGTAAAATGCAGACAAAAATACTATCTCATTTAGTCTATGGAACATTAAATATGGTTGTATGGAAAAGAATGACTTGTCTAACATGCATTCAGTGTGCAGAAATTCCTTCAAGGTTCATCAAAACATAACTTTATGAATAAGATGTATCATTGATAATGATTAATATTGAAGATATATACAGCTGAATTTTAGAAGGAAAATTTTACTCAGAATAATCCTCTAGACAGAAAAAAAATGTCATATTTTTTCAGAAATTAGATATTGGCAGTCTAAACTAGGGTTTAAGTTAATAAGGTAGAGTAAATGGCAATTCAAAATATTAATACTGTAACAAGGTGCTGTAAAATCTGTGACTTAGGAAAGAACAAAGAAGTTGGTAAGTTGATATCGTCAGCCTAGCAGTGGTGGTGCATGCCTTTAATCCCAGCACTCGGGAGGTAGAGGCGGGCGGATCTCTGTGAGTTCGAGACCAGCCTGGTCTACAAGAGCTAGTTCCAGGACAGGCTCCAAAGCTACACAGAAACCATGTCTTGGAAAAAAACAAACAAGCAAAGTTGGCATTGTTTAAAAAACTGGAGAGGTTGGAAAAGGCTAATGAGTGTGTGAACCTGAATCTGAGGAAAAACAGCAAAGCCAACTGAGAAAGACAGAAGAATGTAAACATAGGAGACTGCCATTCACTAGAGAGGTTAGGACGGTTCCAGAACTCATCTGTGCGATCCAGGCTTGTTTCCTTAGCATCGGTGAGCAATGCACACTCTGTAACCTGTGTGTGCACGAAGATGGAGGACACAAGATGATGAATTCATGGTTCAGTTGGAAAGATAAGTGGCAAAGCAAGATACTCATACATGTAGTAGAGGAAGGGACTGTAGAAGCGCATACTGTGGCAGAGAGATGCAGAGATGGGGAAACTGAGACTAGAGAAGAAGTATTCAGTCCGGGAAATACTGTGACAGGAAGATTCACGGGAGCCAGAAACCTGGCTCAGGCATCTGTGAAGATCCTTGTTACAGATCACTTTGACATTGCTGGCCTCAGGGATTTCCAGAAAACAAGACCTCTTCTACAAAGATGCAACTTTCTTGACCCTTAGAAGAACAGTTTCAACTTGTCTCTGTGAAGCCACCGTTTTGTAACTGACCCCATCAAATTTAAAAGTAAGAAAAGGGAGAGAGGATCAAAGAGCCTGGGCGTGGTCTCCAGGTGGGGCTTGGCTAATCCGTAGCTCACACATCTGACTATATGTGCCTTTCTGGCCTTCCAGTGTCCTGTGCAGTGCTGGAGCGTGACTACAGGACCTCGGATAGTTGCTTAACTCATTTATTCTTCTGCTGAGCCGTGCGCCCAGCCTTACCCTGTCCATCTTGTCAGACCAGGGGAAGATGGGTGAGTTCCTATCAGTGCCTAAGATCATCTTTGACAGAAATGAAAGCTAAGTGAAGAGTTGGCCCCCAGGATAGCTAGGGAGCCCCAGGACCTCCCAATACCCACCCAGTATTGCAGACTGCTTTTCCACGAATTTGGTGGTGAGATAGACCTTTAAAGAGATCCATGGCTATGTTAATCTGGGATAATTTAACAAAAGAGAATTGAAAAGAATCAAACAATTTCCTGCTGAAGCAAATATCTAGGACTTCAAAGTCCTAGATATTTGCACTAACATTTAAAAACAATATCTGAATGTCCAGCTTGGGTTTCAGGCTCCGTGTGATCTAGATGCTACTTCTCTAATTTTCATCTTCCACTTCCCCCGCTCCTTGTGCCCCATGGTTTCTAGTTGGGAAGCCCTTCAGCCTAGCAGATTTATTCTCCACTTATGACAAAATTTTTCATTTGCTGCTATCTCTTCTCTGCATAATAACAAGAATTGGTTACTCAATTTATCCAGGTAAATGGAATATCCAGAAGAGATGACTGGTCTTTCAGCCTTACTACTCAAGTATCAGCTACTGCCTAAATTATTGTTCATTATTTTCTACCAAATCGTACTTATCTTCAAGTTGTACATATGAGATTATATATTATTTATTATATTTATTATTCTTTATTGTCTCTTTTTTGCTTAAGAATGAAGTCTCATGAATCTAAGAACTTCTTGTCCACATTATAACAAATATTATGAAGATCTTTTTTTGGGGAGTGGTCTTATAAGACAGGATTTCTCTGAGTAACAATCATGGCTCTCCTGAAACTTGTTTTGTATACCAGGTTGGTCTTAAACTCACAGAGATCTGCTTGCCTCTACCTCCCAAGTGCTGAAATTAAAGGCATGAACTACCATGCCTGGCATTTTAAAAATGTCTGTCTTGTGTGTGCACATGTATGCAGGTAGGTGCCTACGGAGGGCAGAGGAAAATGTGAAAGAACCCATTCTCTTCTCCCACTGTGGATTCTGGGCATTGAACTCAACTCAATAGGCTTGACAATGAGGGAGTTTATCCACTGTGCCATCTTTCCAGTCCCCAAAAGACTTTTGAATGGAAGAATGAAAAAGAAACATAAAATGTTGTTAGGCAATCACAGTAAGAACAGTGGCTCACAGATAACACCAGAAAGCAGACCACAGTCAGCCATTCACATTAAATTAATAAAGCAGTATCTAAGAAAGCCACTATTGCTGATAAAAACAAAACAAAACAAAAAAACCTCTCTAGTTTCTGATAGGGACAGTCTGGGTTTTAGTAAAAGAGTAGCTATCTGTACCTGTGCCTGTCTTTGAAATAGGTCACTCTTTCTTAATTAGTACTTTTTCTAGGTGCTTGAATGTTTCAAAATGTCCTGAATTTACCTCCAGTACTTCCGGAAACTTCCTGACTACTGCATTACTTCTAATAGCTGCTAAACTTAGTCTGAAGTGCTTAGCCCGAAGGCTAACTCTAACTTTTTAGAGTCTGAGTACCTGACAGTAAAATTTAGAGAAGAGAATTTTTCTTGTGTTGAATTACAGGTCAAAGACCAAATCCTGTTTCAAAATGACACATTTTTTTAATATGTGAAAATAAAATTTAGGAAAACAATTTATCAGATATGTCATTCTTTCTACACTGTTTAGACTGAAAAATTGCATTATAAAGAAAACAAACACAGGCAAAACAACCCTAACTAGTTTTAAAGGCCATTTCCCTGCACTGTGTATGTTGCTGTTCAAAATGTAGAAGGAGGTTGGCACTTGTCCCAGGACACTGCTAGAAACTTGGGCCTTGCCCCAGACCTTCTGCCTTAAATCTGTCTTTTAATTGCATGTGGTGGCTCCTGCCTGTAATCCCAGCACTCGCTGGGA